>NC_139605.1:64863103-66063103 GCF_964270895.1 Podarcis filfolensis
TGTGCGTCCTCTATGCTTTTATTTGTATGTTCCCTGCTGAATGTTATCATGTCTCCTACCACCAGGGCTTCATTAAAGTAGAATGTTGTCATACAGCGAATTACTCTGAAATGTGAAAACAGAGACAGACTTCAAAAGGAAAATGAGGTGTTCTCAGGCATCGTGGGGATGGCAGCATTTAGAGGTGTCCCAATGGATCCTCCCTGCAATTTTCTGAAAACCTGACAGAAAGGCAATGAGTGTGTGCAAATGAGGAGAAAACGCAGCTCCCTTGTGAGCTGCAATGGAAAGAACTCCATGGAAAGAACAAAGAATCTCTCTACCCTGCTGTTCCTTCTAAATTGAAATGAATGAAGCTTCTGCTGGCAGGGCACTTTAAAGAGCAGCTCCTAAGCAAGCACAATTCTGATGCTGTACCCAAAGACAGGACATGCAAACAGTAGGGACATGGTTGTATTCAAATCAAGGCAAATTAAAATAAGGCGGAAGGGGGCTGTAGCTTGTGGTTTCCAGCTTCTGAAATCACAACTCTCTTCCGTAAAACGTTTCAAAGAGAGGGGTGATCTACAACACATCACTCATTTCTGGGGCAACCCAATCAGATGGGTGGGGTACAAATAATAAAACAATATTATTATTTCTGAAAACACATGGAACAACCCTCTGTCTCTGCACACTTCATGCCTAGGTATGTTCTGCTATGCATGGACACTGTCTCAGAGACAAATGTATTAGTGGCAATTCTGATAATGCTCTTGCACCTATCTTCAGAGATTTGTGGTTGTGCTGAAAGGGTATGCCTGCTCTGCCTTTGAAAGATGACACAGAAAGTGTCCGTTAAGTGGTTTAGTTGCTTTTGAGGCCCCAAAATATCCATAATAATTGTGCTGTACAAAGGAAGGTGGATCCTGACCCCAGTGTTTGCTTGCAGTTGTGTCTATGTTACAATCATGTAAGGAAGAGCAACATGAGCCTATGCTGGCTGCAGAGGGCACACAGTGCAAAGAACATTAATATGATGAAATCATCACCTAATGATTTTCTCTCCCAGGAACCAGAGAAGTGACTAGTAGCTTGTTGATTAGGAATCTACATAGATACTATGTTTTCATTTAAAACAGTTGATTTTTTTAAAAAAAATGTCTATAGGTACACAGACATGGAAATTATTCTGACTTAAAAATAAACAGCTTCAGGAAGTGTTGCCCTGGGAGGTGGGTTGGCTGTCAGGATTCCTAACAAAACAGGCGTCCAGAGCAAGCAGATCGATCCTCACCTAGTGGGCTAATAACAAAGTAGACATCTGGTGAAGAGATTAAAAAGCAAAATGTTGGAGGAGATCAGAATTCCTACCTGGTACAGTACCTACTGTTACTTGAGTATCATTACCATAATTTTATGTCTAGGCCATCACATTCCCTAAAGTGTGAATCTATCCTGCAAATGGGCAGCCACGTGCACCAATAAGAATGGTTATGTAAATCCTGAAAAAGTCTTAATAACACTATTCTTTTTCCTTACTGTTAAAGGGGCCTAGCACTGATTTTCTGGATTCCAAGATTTAATTTATTTAATGGATTGCTTTTGTCATTAAAAAACTAAGTTGAAATCATTGTTAATATATTTTAGTCAACATACACATAGAATGGAAGCTCATTGTGCAACACAGGATGAGTAGGTAAAGTTAGGATTGCAGCCTAAGTCTGGATCCAATCCATTGTCTTCTCCAGCCATAGTTTGTTCTTTTCATAGAACATTTCCACAAACTATCCTTCAATTTCCTATTATTTCTATGTAGAAGTCCTGATTTTTTTTTACAAGAAGCTAGTTCTGAGGAGTCAAAAGACAGTAGGGTCCATTCCATATATTCTATCAGAGGGAGAGTGCATGCACAAGGGGATACCTGATTTGTCCAAGTACAGGTTACAAATTTGAGGGGAGTTGTAAACTTATATGAAATGTAGAGATGCCCAAGTGTCACTGAGCTGACACTTAAATTCCTATAATTTCCTTAGAACTCTCAGGCACACCTATACTTAAAGATCAGACAACAGCTAAATACACTAGGTAAAGAATCCTTGTTGTCTCACTTTGAGAAGAATAGCACAGCACCTTCTACACACCGTAGTGCTGTGTTGTGTTTTTATTGTCTGTTCTAGCATGTATGCAGGAGGTAATTAACCTCTGTTCTTATAACTGTCCTCCTCTCTCTAAATGTGAAGTATGAAATATTTTAGTTATTTCATATAATATACCTATTGATTGTAACCAACTAACCAACCAACCAACCAACCAACCAACCAACCCTCAACATTACTGAGGTGATTTTAGCCATTTGTCCATGTTCCAGGAATGAGGAAGAACAGAGTCACCCCATTTTTCCTTACAACAATCTGGATCTCCACTGGCCAATTTAAAATCACAATTGTATGCAATTGGCTAAGCTGCTAATGTTATTGACTGCAATAGTGCAAAGTTCTTTGAACACTTACATGCCAACATATCTGAAGAAGTATCTGAAGAAGTGTGCATGCACACGAAAGCTCATGCCAATAACAAACTTAGTTGGTCTCTAAGGTGCTACTGGAAGGATTTTTTTAAAATTATGCCAACATATGTATTCACCATCTTGTAGCAAACTCTCTGTTGAGCCTTCCACCATTAATAAAGGGAGTGTTTTAGAACCAAGACTTTGAGCTGACCTCTAGCAAAGTGTGGTTAAAGTCTGACAGAGCTGACGAGTCAAGGAGCAGGATAGTAAGTTAACTTTTGATAGCCAAGCACTACAATATCCCCACTGGTTGAACAACTGCATTGAAAGGAAACTAAGGTGCCCAAACATGTACCTCATTACATCCCTAGCATAACCCACACCATTCCAACAACAAAGCAAACAATTCCTTTGATGTTTGCACAACTGCTTTCATCTACAGAAGGGCAAATAAATAAGTGTACAGCCAGAAATCTCTCTCTCTCTCTCTCTCTCTCTCTCTCTCTCTCTCTCTCTCTCTCTGTGTGTGTGTGTGTGTGTGTGAAAACTGTCCATGGATTCAAGACAGTTTCAGCAAAAGCAACTAATCCACTTTAAACGTTAGTCATTCTAGAGAAAATTAAATAGTTGGAACTGTAGTTATTGAAAGAAAATGCAAGCAAAGAGCAGTGTTCTGGGAGCTTGGCAACAGCCCTCATTTAAATGTAGATCTTGTGTGGTTCTTCAAGCCAGTCTCCTGTCAGTCCTCATAGGTACTGTTCTGAATAATTATTTCATCAGAGTGGTTATGGATCAATGCACCCAAAGTGTTTGCAATTAACAAATCTTGTAAAAGGTCCAGCCAGGCATTTTTTAATAATGAAGGATTCTGAGCTCTAGATAAAACTTTTACATTATGCATACATCATCAGCATTACAGCTGAGGCTGTTTAACTGCTAACAGCTTAGTGACATGCAGTGTATGTACTTAACAATTTTTTTAAAAAAATATTGTGGATTTTTATAAGACTTCACTGTATATCTAAAGTGATGTTAAGCCTGGGTAGTTCCATTTATCAGATTTATTCACCTAATACACTATATTACAGGAATTCTTGAAGGAATTCAAAGTCTTGACTGACTGGCTTTTGGGTTCCACATGGTTTGCAATTTGTACCTTTTCAGCAACAGCAGGGAAAAGAATGCACTAGAGGACCAGTGGAAAGGGGGGCTATTGAGGTAGAATGCCTTCATTTTGTGACAACATCACTGCACGACTCACGAGAATGTAGAAACACAAAGCTGGGAACAGATTCATAGAGCTATAGGGCTAAAAGAGCTATGAAGTGATATTGCGTGTTAAGACCCCCCCCCCAAACCCCCTCAAATAAAGACATAGGTCTCAAATTTTAGTTTAAGGTTTTTTGGCATAATTTTGGCCACAACTTTATTGACTACAGGCTGTGAGTGGTTTGCTTAGGCATTGGTTCCAAACTATCTGAACCTGTCCAGGACAGGAGCAGAACTGACAACTGCCAGCGCAGAGGTCAGTAAGGGTAAACACCCTGGGAGATTGATTGGTCTGGAAGCTGTACCAAGATCACCCCAACATGCTCCCAGGGGCTCTCGCGTGGCCCTATCATCTTTTCAGGGGTCAGGCAAAAGCAAGATGAGCCCCTGGGGCTGGCCACAGCCAAGCCACACCCCCTCCAAGAACACCTTTAACCAATGCCTAACCGCAAACCTTACAAAGTTGTGACGATTTGCTACGTGGTAGGCAAAAACCATCCATTCTTAAGGAAATCAGCCCTGAGTGCTCAAAGGAAGGACAGAGCGTGAAGCTGAGGATCCAATACTTTGGCCACCTCATGAGAAGAGAAGACTCCCTGGAAAAGACCCTGATGTTGGGAAAGATGGAGGGCACAAGAAGAAGGGGACGACAGAGGACAAGATGGTTGGATGGTGTTCTTGAAGCTACAAACATGAGTCTGACCAAACTGCGGGAGGTAGTGGAAGACAGGAGGGCCTGGCATGCTCTGGTCCATGGGGTCACGAAGAGTTGGACACGATTAAACGACTAAACGACAACAGGCAAAAACCAAGAGGCAACAGCCAATCCGCCAAATGGCAAAATTCCTACCATGCCCCTGCTACAAAACAGATGACACCAAATGGCATAGCAAGGTCAGAAATGCCCTAAATATAGGGAGGGAGGATGGGTGTGAAAAGAGGAAGCTCAACACAATGTGCAGCGGTATAAAAGAGGCTCCCCAGCTACTATTTGTGAAATCTCATTGACCAGATTCTGCCCCAGACCGAGGAACCAATCGGGTAGTTGTGGCTATCCAAACATACCCGCCCCAGCAACCAAAGGGCAGTTTATGGTGATCTCACCACAACACATGCTCTCAGTGAAGAGAACATGATTTGCCCAGCTCCTGCACCAAGGCATGATACTATACATGCAAACAGTTTCCTAGCAGCCTCTCATGAGCCAGCATTACAACATGGAACAAGGCACAGTGCATCAAAGGAGCATTTAGCCACAGTTGGGAGGGGCTGTAGTTTCAAGGGCTGTAGCTGCATGCTTTCTATGGGTCCCAGTTCTTTTTCCAAGATTAGAAAAAGCAATCCTAATCGTTCAAATAGGATGTGCCATACATAGAGGGGGAAATCCTCTCTGCCAGTTGCCTCAGGTGAGAGAACACAAGAAAAGAGAACAGTTTTACTTCTCAAACTATTGATGCCTCCCATAGCACCCCTTTATGTTTTTCAATAGGAGTGAATGGCAGCCATAAAGTCAGTGCCCTTTGACATTGTTGCGATGGGAGCAAAACATGTCACAACACCCCTGACACTGGATAGCTTAGCCATGGCTGACTGGGGATCTCACTGCATTTACAAACTTAGAATAACAAGAGACTTCCATACTCACACATCCTGCTAGCCATATTCTTTTATTTAATAAAGGTGACATAATAGCTAAAAACATACCTCGGGGGATAATATAGTCTCGGCCAGGTATGTCAAACACCAGCAGAAACAGCCAAGTCTTCAAATGGTGCCAAAACACCATAAAAAAGAGAGTCGAGAGGCATATCCTTACAATCACATACAGCTTCTACCTTTTCATAGGTAAAAAGAGGGAAGCATCTGCTACTCTCATACATGCTCTCCCTGCTGCTTAAAAGGTGCTTGCACATTGTCCTGATGTGGATATGGCATGCCAAACTGCCCTGTATTTTTCCCCATCTAAAGAACAAATTGCTTTAAAAGCAGCCGGAAGAACGCTAGGGAAGACAAAATAGCACTAGAACTGTAAGAGAAATGAAAGAGAACCTGCTTGCGAAAGTGGATTACATTTACCTATTAAACCAATTAAGGCTTGTCCAGTTTACTAAATTCCAGCAGCCTTTAATGTTTCCCTTGATCCAAATGATAATATTTCAGCTATTGCGGTGGGGAGAAGGGGAGAAAAGAAATGCATTAGAAGTTGTACAACATTTGCACTATGTATTAGCTGAACAATACAGGAAATCTAAGGTGTCTGGACTTCCTAAATGGAAGAAGCCTTTTTGCTTTTTGTAATGACACCAAATTATCCGCTTCATATTATTATTATTTTTTTAAAAAAACCTTAATGCCTAGGTAAAACATTTCAGTTATTTCTTACTCTAAATGGCACAGATTGCCTCTTCCACTGCTCATTGTATTCAGCGTGTGAGAACTAAATCACACACTGTGGCTTTAAGTGGGACTTTATTACAGAGTTTAGACTTTTCTCTCTATTCATATTGTGTTTATTATGAAAGTAAAATGATGTTTGTTCTACTTGACAGGTTAGAAATATTAATTCCCCTTAGTCTGGAAGTATAAAGTAGCAATAACTGAATTGTGAGTGCTTAGAAAATATGATTGGTGAACAAAGTTTTATTTTATATTACATTTACATCCCATCTTCCAAGGAGCTCAAGGTGACACACATTGCCCTCCCCTCTGATACCTCCTCTGAAGCCATGGTCTTATCCTCTGAAAAGAAGGAGTCCATCTCTGGGGACATGACACTCCCTGGTTGTTCCTACCCTCCTGCCCTGGTGGCAGCGATGCTTCCTTATTGCTGGCTGGAATTGTCTACCTGTTTGGCCTACTTTCAATATTTCAACAGTTAGTAGGCAGAGAGGCAGCCACTCCAGGCCAAGCATTGTGCATGTGTGTGCTTTGCTCTGTTCACATGATGCACGCTGGTGTTATCACCACTGCATTGCAGAATTTATTTTGAGTGAGCAGGTGCTGTGTGAAGCAGTGGGGAAAATACAACAGGGTGTTGGAGCTGTGTGTGCCACATGGCTTAACTTGTGCTCCCACATTTGCTGCCTTCAAATGTGGTGAAGGATGCTGAACCATTGCCAGATTCAGGTGCCAGTAGAATTGGCTTCTGTATATGGAAGGGAAAGGGAATAATAATAATAATGTATTATTTGTACCCCGCCTATCTGGCTAGGTTTTCCCAGCCACTCTGGGCGGCTTCAAACAAAATATTAAAAATATGTTAAAACATCAATCATTAAAAACTTCCCTAAACAGGGCTGTCTTCAGATGTCTTCTAAAAGTCAGATAGTTGTTTATTTCCTTGACATCTGATGGGAGGGCGTTCCACAGCTATCTTGTTCACTTAAGGCAGCAAAAGGACTCAGGCGGATGCTACTTATCATCGTTACATGGGGATTCATGGAAGACAAGTAACCATTTCTGCAAATGGCCTTTCAAACTGTATTCCAGGGAGGACTAGGGTTCTTTGGAAGCTTGTCAAGAATTTCACCATTTGCCATCTTCCCCAGTACTACAATAAAGTTGTAGGAGGGAACATTCTGTTTGCCTGGGGAACTGTAAGGGTGGACAGACCTTGGCTAGCACCCCACACGAACTGAGATACATGTAGCACAGAATCCTCTCCATTCGTTCATTGGATTTCACACCAGGTACTTGGAGGTTCCTCTGTATGGGAAGAACTTTGTGCTAGTCCCTGCATTAAATCCTTAGTTAATGAACAGTTGTAGCAGGTTGTCAATTGAGATAAAAAAAATTATCCATTACCTGATCAGATGAACTTCAGCACTACTAAATAAGCACATCTCAGGGACTGACTCAGTTTCTTAATGTATGTCAGGAAACCTAGAGTGGGCTTTTGTTGTACAGCAAAATAAAATAAGTGTAGATGGGTTCTGATGAAGACAAGTTCATGCTCAGTGTTAAGCAGCCTGCCAAAGTTTATTCTTGCTTATTTTTTGAAACAGTGATTCCACTCAGACTTCTGTAGGAACCACTGCATCAGGAAAAAACAGTGATTCATACCTCTTTCAAAAGTTCATTCCCCTTTCAAGAGGGATGTAGAAGAACAGCAAAGAAAAAGAAGTGTATATGTAAATCATGATAAAATAATTTTTGAGACAGCTATAAACTTACAGCAAATGCCATTATAGTAAACCAACACATAGCACCGTAGTGAGAAAAGGTCTTGAAAGGGAGACATCTGATCTTAACTTGTCTTATTCATATACTGTGCTATAGATCATTTAAAGTCCTCTTTGGAGTATACATACGGTACTTTCTGTCTACACTTTTCTCATTTAGCACTTCTTGCTACAGCAAACACTCTGCACATCTTCTTTTTTACTTTTAACATTTAAACAACCCAACAGCTTTTTAAGGCTTTGTGATGCTTCACTGATTCTAATGGGTCTTTAAGAAGCAAAAATCCACACATGTATAGAGCCTTACTGATGCTAAAAGCCCCCAGCAAAGAAAGGCACCTGTAAAGTTAGACCTGATGGCAAAACTGGAAATCCTTGAGGTATGTACTTTTTCAATACAGAGCTCACATCCTTGCAAGGCAAGAATAGAAAATATTATAGTGTTTATAGTGCTGATACAGCAACTAACACACCACTTCTTTAAGTGTCAGCATCTCTTAGTTTAATTATAAGAGAAAACATCTCATTCAGAATAAGTCAACCGCTGCAAGCAAAATCAGATAAGCATTTCGACAGGGAACTGTGAACCACCAAAATTTCCAAATTAACTTCTATTATCATTAATTAATTCAAGAAGACTGCTTCCTGTTTGGAAATCACACTCTATCATGGCCTGTCAATACAATTTTCTGTCAGTTGTCACTTTAAACCAAATATAATGGGGTTTGTATTCTATGAACCTTAAACTGTCAGCTGATTGTCACTTCAAGTATTGGAATGAATTATTCGGGGGGGGGGGGAGGCATCTAGGCAACAATAATTAAAACAAAAAAACAAACAAAACAAACAAACAGCCATGCCAGATGATCACAGATGGGAGGTGCTGCCTCATCATATGGAATTGGTATAAATTCAGAAAATTCTAAACAGTAGCTCCATGTGGTATCTTCAATAATTATAATTCCCATCTGGGCAGGCAACTACATTTCCTTGCTCCATCAACTATGTGAACTGGGTTGAAAGAAGAAGCGACTCAATAATGGTGATGATAATGTTGACAAGGTTTCAGCTTGGAGGGCAGTGGCTGGAGACCCCTGATTCTTAACTCAAGGAAAAAGCCAGCAAACTGAAAAATCAGTCAGCAGATCTCATTAGGATCATCCTCCACACACACCTATAAAGTATACATTGTGGAAGCAAAATAGTTATTTAGCTGAATATTGGGGGGTGGACAAATTTAACAATGTACTGGTGCACAGAATGTAAACGCACTAGTATCAACAAGCAATCTCATAGTCTGTTATGATACTAGTCTTTGTCTGCCTTTCTTTCTATTAGATCTAGATACTGGCCAGTTTCTTGGGGTTCTTCCATAGTTCAATATTTCGTCAGCCCTTCTCTGGCAAGTCTGTAGTACAAGGATGGAAAACCAGTGTTTCTACAGCTCTCATCATTTTTAATAATAGACCCTACGGGCTAGGGTTGGAATTTTAACAAGATCTGTAGGGGGTGCAGGTTCATCATACCTGAAATAAGAGAACAAATAATAGAGGACAGTCCTCTATAAAGACACATGGCCATCCTGGGTACAGCCATATGGCAAATTTGTATGTAGGAACCCAATGGTTAGTGATGATGGGACCTGTAATCCATCACCACTGACCTTTGTAGTTCCAACCTCTGACATCTGAAGAGTTGTCAGGTCCAAGTCTGGTTTAATAATAAAGAGCCAGAAGAAGAGTGAGCAGGGCCCTTGAAATTGCCCACAAACAGTTAACACCTGGTCAGCATACTGAACAGACCCACAAGTCACCACAGTGAGATATGCTGTGTTTCTATTTAAATTACTGCAATTATGTCTAAAGGTGTCTGGTGGTGTCTGAGAGACCTACAATCAGGGCACTAGGGAAACAGCCCCTGGTATTTAGAGGTATACTGCTTCTATGCATTGGGTTTTCATTTAAGTGTACAGTGGCTGACAGGAGAGGCTTCTATGAGTGGAGCAGGAGGGAGGAATTTTGGGGATGTGCAACTGAGCAGGGCTGGGGGTAGGGAATGCACGTGGCGGTTGCAAAGGAATAAGTTGGTGCTTGTGGGCCCTAACCTCAAATAGAGGTCAAGCCATGATGCTGCGTCATGCCTACTGCAGACAGAGCTTGGTATGGAAGAGAAGGCTGTACAGTGGTACCTTGGGTTACATACGCTTCAGGTTACAGACTCCGCTAACCCAGAAATATTACCTCGGGTTAAGAATTTTGCTTCAGGATGAGAACAGAAATTGTGCTCTGGCAGCGCGGCGGCAGCGCGAGACCCCATTAGCTAAAGTGGTGCTTCAGGTTAAGAACAATTTCAGGTTAAGAACAGATCTCCAGAACGAATTAAGTACTTAACCTGAGGTACCACTGCACTGATATCTACAATGTATTTTTTCCACACTGTTCTGAAGACAACAGGCTTGTTCCTTAATTATGTAAGGGACCAGTGTAAAAAAAGTTCACCGTCAGAATCTGGGCAAAGTAGCTGAGTGGAAGATGAATAGCTAGGTCTATATAAATCAAACAAAATCCATAAAAGTCAATGGAAGTTTGAGCGCAGCATTTTTAAATTACTTTGGAAAAATGGTCTGAAGATTGAGACATTTCTCATCCTATGATTTAGAACTGTTGTCCTCTGACCTTTTGCTATGAAAGAATAAAACGGAAATAACCCATCTACCCCATATCCTGCCCTCTCCAAATGGACAGATTGCTCAGGGTGACAAAGTTCAGAAACAAACAAAATTGTGACTTCTCGCAGCTGGCTTCTCCCATTCAGCATTTATAAATTCACTTCTCTTAGAAAAGCCACACAGATACAGAGAAATGAGCTACGAATAAAACATTTTACTGGTTTCAGAAATGGTGATATATTTGGAAGCAATGAAGCTATGAATGTAGAACTGTTTGCAAATGTCTTTGATTTCTGCACTTCTAACCCCTCCATGTCTACTCAGAAGCACTACTCAGTTCAATGGGACTTTGAAGAGTATAGGAGTGCTGTATAGGAAGTAGATTCAAGTCACCCTTCATTACCCTTGTCTCTTTTCCCTCTTCTGTTTTTTTCCATTGTCTTGTTTAGATTGCACGCTCCTAGAGGGAGATCGGGCACCCATCTATTACTTGCCAATGCAATTTTATAAAGCACCTGATGCCACTTTATGTACGTGGCCCTGCTCACTTTGCCCATCAATCCTTTCTACCTTCCACCCCTATTGAACCCCCTAAGCTTTGCTAACCACCATCGGCTCACAGCTTATACAACCTTCCCGTTTACACCTCACCAGCCTTCCCCCTTTCAGCAGTCACTGAAGGGCGATTCCCAAAGAAGGGAAGCCAGGCACACAGGAAGCAGACAGGTGGCTATGGGGAGCATGGCGAGGAGCGATCAACATCAAATATCTTCACTGGAGACTGACATCGGTAAACCAATTTTTGTTTCGGATGCTGGTCTCACCACTTTGGCAAGGCTGAATGAAATTCTGTCTGAAATGCTCATTTGCTTATATAGCACTGCAGTTCTGTGGCCAGTTTATCAGGGGTCTTAATTCTCACAGCGCTAAGGATTGCACATGTGAAAAGATGTTACATCTGGCTGCTGTGTACACACTGCAATAAAGAACAAAGCAACCAAGGTGCTACTGGTGGCAAGAGAGTGTGCGTAGTTAATAAAAGGAAAAGTAATTTTACCTGAACATATGGGTGTACCTTCACAAATGCTTTTAACGTCTTCTACAAAATTTATTTTTCACATTTATGGCACGTCTTTCTTTTAAACTGCATAAACCTTATTATGATAGTTGTTGTTGTCCAATCCTGATCTCTTTGCCCTTCTCTCTGTTACAGCATTTCCACTATTACTTCCCAAGAGCTGGATGAATAGTCAGTTCCTTTAATTCCTATGCTGGGAGATGCAATAAAGACTGTGCAACCCATGGCTCAATGAGATCACTGGAAACGTGACCTGATGAAGTGTTAGGCACTGCACTTGAAAAGACCATCTGTCCACTGCTCATGACGCGTCAAAAATGATCTCTGAAAGCAATGGCTGAGAACTACAGAGAGATTTGTAGACAAATAAAATAAGCACGAGCCTGTGCAGCCTTAGTGGCATCTACGAATTCCTCTATGTCTCAGGAAATCCTTGACTGTTCCTGTAGATTAGCTTCCTGGCGGCTTTAAGCAGCAAAAAAAGCTGTACTAGGACTCAGTATTGATCCCCAGATGGTGTGCAAAATGAGCAGAAATGGCACACTGATAAGAAAGAGGATTTCAGCAGGAAAAGCAAACAGTAGGATTGCCTAAAAGATAAAATTGGTAGACTAAGGCTGCAGTCCTAAGCACACGTACTCAGCAGTGCATCCCATTGAGTGCAATGGAACAGCTCTCAGTAAAGCATGCCACAGAGTTAGACCTTCTTTGCACTGGTATAGTTTGTTTCGGACATGACATGCCAAGATTTCCATTCAGAAGAAAACCTTTTATAGCCTTACACATTTCTTCTTTTGTTCAGTTTTCATAATCCTATGCTTTATGTAGGACACTAAGACCCCTACCTGTTCTGGAAAGCTTTATTTGATATATTGATACTCTGATCTTAAACATTCTTTTTAACTGTTGGCAAGAGGGACAAACTGGATTTCAAAGGGAGATGCCTAGGAACAACAAAGTTCAAGCTTGCTGATGGGGGGGTACTTAGCTAAAATGGGGAAAAATAAGTAGTGATACTAGGGGCAGATGAATATAGGGGAAAGGGCAAATCTGGAGAAGTACTGAGCTGATATAAAAATACAAGTGCACTCTTGTACATGAAGTGGGAACCACAGAATGCGACCGCAGATGTCCCGCGAAAATGGGGAACTGAAATTACTAGGCAAGGAGAAAAGTTGGTACATGGAGAAGCATCACTAGGAGTTGCAGTCAGACATTACTGTATTTTTCGCTCTATAGGACGCACCGGACCACAAAACGCACCTAGTTTTTAGAGGGGGAAATCAAGGGAAAAAAATATGATTCCCCCCCCCCCAGCCCCAAAGAGCTTCCCCCAAAGAGCTCAAGCTTCCCCTGACCCCAGCCCCCAGAACAGGTCGGGGAGCGGCAGCAAGGTTGCGTGCAGCCTTGCCTCCGCTCCCGGAGCTTGCGGGGCTGGCGGGGGAAGCCCTGGTTCCAGGGACCACACATTTGCTCCATAAGACGCACAGACATTTCCCCTTAGTTTTTAAGAGGAAAAAAGTGCGTCTTATGGAGTGAAAAACAAGGCATACACCTGTTTCAGGTGATCAAAATCTTCACACTGGTGTTTTAGAGAATAGTAGCACTTATTCGGTCCAGTATACCTGAAGGAGCGTCTCCACCCCCATCATTCTGCCCGGACGCTGAGGTCCAGCGCCGAGGGCTTTCTGGCGGTTCCCTCATTGCGAGAAGCAAAGCTACAGGGAACCAGGCAGAGGGCCTTCTCGGTAGTGGCGCCCGCCCTGTGGAACGCCCTTCCAGCAGATGTCAAAGTGATAAACAACTACCTGACATTCAGAAGACATCTTAAGGCAGCCCTGTTCAGGGAAGTTTTTAACGTGTGATATTTTACTGTGTTTTTGGTTTCTATGGAAGCCGCCCAGAGTGGCTGGGGAGGCCCAGCCAGATGGGCGGGGTATAAATAATAAATTATTATTATTATTATTATTATTATTATTATTATTATTATTATTATTATTTATGAAGACTTGCATATGTGGCAAACACAAACTACTACATGTTTTCCTTTCTGGAGGGGGTTAAAGATACTGAAGAACCACTTGCAGAACTTAAATATTTTCTTTTTCAGGTTGCTTATCCTGTGAGTAAGGGCAGGTGCTTCAACCATCCCTACTGAGCATGTACAAAGGTTTTCAGCATGCTCAGACACTACATGTAGGCAAACCCAGAACGGAGGCAAATCCTAGCAATATATTCGAACCAAGGCACTATAAAATATTATGATGACATAATTTTCTATGTGGGTTCCCATAAAGACTCTACACTACGGACATTGAGAAATAACAAACTTATCATACATACAACATTGCCTTAATGTGATCAGAGAAAAACAGTGTGGATTGGCCTCATATCCACACAATACATTTAAAGCACACTTAACAAAGATGGCTTCCCCCAAGGAATCCTGGGAAGTGTTGTCTACCCCTCAGATAGCTATGATTCCCAGCACCCTTCACAAACTACAGTTTCCAGGTTTTTTTTAAATGAAATTCATGTACTTTATATGTGCATTAAATATATGTTATGAATGTGACTATGTTGTACTGACTGCAGAAAGACCACAGCACAGAAGTTGCAGGACAGAAATACCACAACTACATAGAAATAAATATTCTCCTTGCCTATGTTTTCTCAGTTCAGCTTGAACAAAAAGAAAAATGTCATTGTATTTGTAGGGGTGTTTTCAGTTGTAAAATGAAGTTACAAAATTATCTGCTTATGAGGCAACAGCATTTAAGTGAGGCATCTGCAATGTAGCCACCTCAATATTTTACATGGCAAATGATGTGTGTAGAAAAACTTGTCAGTTCATAGTTATCTTAAGTGACAAGCCTTCATTTGTTTCCTTTGTGGGGTTTTTTTAAAAAAATCTGAATTGATAAAGGCAGCTACAACAGATTTACATTTAGATACTGGAAAGATACAGCAGTGACATGCGACGACCAGGAAAATTCTAGTTACAATGCAAATAAAGGCAATAAAACTCACTTAACCATAGCATGATACATAATGAACAACTGGCAATAATTATCTTCCATAACATGCTTCTGGTCTGCTTCAGCACTTCTGCACTTCCTTTGTTGTCATTCATTTCTGAAAGTTCTGCCAGTGATTCTTCAGTATCCTCAACCCCCTCAGGAAAGGAAAACATGTAGTAGTTTGTGTAAGTTGTGTCTGCCACATATGCAACATCTTTTTATATAATTGCCACTGCTCTCTAAAACACCAGTGTGAGTTTTATTTATTTAAAACAATGACAAAGCAAACTTTCAGACTTGGTGCTTAGCAGACCTCAACACATCTCACAGACCTTCGCTCCGATACGATTCAGCCAGAGAATGAAAGAATGCAGTGAAGGATGGTAAGTGTAATTAAAATTGTGTTGTATGGCTGATCCGCTAGGCAGATTAATCCTATAAGCATAAAATTCCATCAAGCTTTTTTTTCTCCTTTAAGAGATAGACAAAAATTACATTTGACAGTTCATTTCCTTGGAACCTCTACACTGGCGTAAAGCTAGGGAAGCTAAGCCTGAAATTAACTACAGTTGCTCAAATTTTACCATAAAAACAGAGGTCTCTCTGCTCCCTTGAAGCTTTTGTGTGGAGGGAATTGGACCAATAATAAACCACACAAGTGGCAGCAATGCATTCAAATAGTTTTCCTGACAGGTGGCATTCCTGTTATCCAGTTACATCTGTATTTGCCTCCCTCACCCTCACCCCTCTCATGTGGCCAAAAGCGAGAGGAACAAATCCAGAGTGTGTGGTGCTTTATACATGGGCATGGGATGACTCCAAGCCAATGGTATTCCAATCCTTGGCACAAACTCTGGCAGGACAACAGCTGGTTTGCTTTTTTTCAGATCCTGTATTTGCAGTTGGCAAATACCAATGATCAACTGGTACATGATAATTGGGCAATAAGAGGTTTATTACTGATCCACAGAACTGTGTCTGCCAGGAAATGCTCCACACATCCACTTTGTCATGGTCAAAGTACTTAAGGCTCATCCAGACAATCTGTTTGTTCAGCATTCATCCTGATTTGCTTGGTGGTTAGACTAATAGCGCTTCCTGTCCAGATGTGCAGTGTGTGGATTGGCCAGCCTTTGTTTTTACAAACAAATAACTACCTTCCTCTTTACCTGGCTGTGCAGAAAGACAACTGGATGGCTGTGGTAGAAGGCAGAAAATCATTATTTCCACATGTTGAGCAGAGCAATATTTTAATATTTCTTTTAATGGATTTTCTTTTTTATAGGGGGCTGCCAAACAAACATGTAACTTAGCAGATATTCCAGGTCCTGGGGGTGGACCTTAATTTTTTTTTAAAAAAATAAGCTTGGGTAATTTATTAGAGGAGGGGTAGGAATTTGGGGTGTGTACCAACCACAAATATGATTAGGACTCCCAATTCAGAAATCAGCTCAGTTTGGCTTGAACCACTTTGATGGCTGCTTTTCTGGACCCCCACTGCAGGTCCAATTTAGAACCCCAGTTCAGAAAACTGAAGTTTCATGCCTCCCCAGTGAGTATTATGGGGAAATCAATGAACAGCTGTATCTTTATATTAAGCAATGGGAGATGAGGCACCAGACAAGGCACCAGAGGAGGCAAGGCTAGTTTCCCCTGGCTGCTTTTCTGGACCCCCTTATCCTAAGTTGAGAGCAGGCATCACCTTCAGCAGAAATAGGTGTCCTTCCCTTGACTATACCAGACAGCCAAGGAGAAAGTGATGGAGGTAGTGGTGGCACCAGGAAAAAAAGATCAGTTCTGGAAGGAGGGCACAGAAGCGGTACAGTATATTTCTAGTTTGGTAGGTTGTGTCCCGCATGTTAAGGTCTCCAGAAAAAAACACCAGTATATGTTAGTGAAAGGAATCCCTAGTAAGAATCTGTTCTGAAACTGGAGCCTGGTATGTGTGTTCATAATGGAGCAAAGGCAGGGAAGAACAGAGCTTACCCAACAGCTTACTCTTCTGCCTGGTATCTGCAATTCTAACTTGTCTGGATTAAGCCTAAATTTGTCCATATTCACTTCTGAACTATCCTTATACACTGGTTCAGAAAAAGAGAGAGCAGCTGCATGTCAACTGCATACGTATTATATTGGGACCCTCAGTTTCTGGAATGAGGTGGTAGAGTCCTGAGGTGGTAGAATGGAAAGCAAATTTTTAGGCTTCTGGCAGGAAATCACTTTTCTAAATATGCCCCTGCATTAACAATAACATCACTCTGTAAATTGTAAACTACCACAGCAGGGACAAGGAAATGGCTACAACAGATGCCCCTGATATCTACATCTTCTTGCAGGGAATAAGAGAGCATTCCAAAACAAAAGCCCCCACTTTTAGTCTCATGGTACAATCCATTTTAACACTGCCTTGGTAGTTGAATGCCTTAGATGTCAAACAAATCGGCTCCCGAATGTCACAAACCCAGAAGTGAGTGTTCCGATTTGTGAATGTTTTTTGGAAGCTGAACGTCCGATGCGGCTCCTGCAGCCAATCAGAAGCTGCACCTTGGTTTTTGAACCATTTCGGGAGTCAAAACGGACTCCTGGAATGGATTAAATTCAAGAACCAAGGTATAACTGTATATGTGTAGACCACAGCTGAGGCTTGTTTGCTGGGGTACTGTCTCTTATGTGGGTCACTTAAGAAGCAAAGAGCTTCCCTTCCACTAGCAATAGTATAAACTGGCATTCTGGCTGCAGATCTGAACAATGCATAATGCATTGACTAAAACCTCTTCATGTTAATTTATTTTATCTAGCCCACAATGTGAGATGAATTCTTTATAGAGAAATCTGGTATCTTCTAGGCAAGATTAATGTCAATAAAAATGTCTTCTTTTAAGCATGTTATGTTATTTCTTGAATGAGTAAACTTATTTGAAGAAAATAAGCCTTGCTACAGATATCATGATGTGGGCAGAGTCTGCTGCTTGCTCTTGTTTATTATAAAATATGTGGTTGTCCTCCTTGTGTCTTAGTCACAAACATTTTATCATCATTAAAAGTCTAATCACAGCAAGTTCCACATGGTGTACTATAAATCAGGTGTCCTGTTTACTTGTCAAATGTGTCTGCCGCATCAAACATGCTGGCATTTTATGAGAAAGTTACCCTTTTATCATATTCATCTGTCTATGAAAATCAGAACAACAAATTATCTGCTACAATCTCATAGAGCAAAATATTAGCACTTTCATAGGCGTCACCGATTAGTGACTGGATTGCAGTAGTAACACAAGGAAACTAAATATCAGCTCTACTTTGGTAATGAGATGAATGGATTAAAATAATAGGATGAAATTGCATGACTTCAACTAAGGAATGATTATTTAAATTGGTATGATTCCTATGGGAAATATGAATTTAATTCAAGGAGATGGCAAAATAATGAGGAAATAAAGAATAATATGGCACCACTTTGAAATGTTTTTCACTTTGCTTATTCTGTTTCTGGTCTCTGCTTCTTTGGTTTCTGATCTAAGGTTGTCCTCATCTTGGCCTTAGTCAAAAACCTCTAATGATCACTGCTCCTCTGTGAGCTTCAGAATGAAGGCAGTGAAAAACTTCAGATGGGATATTGTCTTTTTAACATAGCCTGACACGTAGAATTACCACTAAAATTATAGTACTGTATTTGGGTTGGGTGCACCTGGAAATGAATGTTGCATAGGATCATCGTGCATTACATCCTCATTGCATAATCATTCTGACACTATAATGTCATCATGAACAGAAACCAATTTTTCAGGCAATGCATGTTTTCAGAATTTAATAACATAGTAGTGTGCTGTGCTGCATCTAGTGGTTAGGGCTGCAATCCTAACCCCATTTATCTGCAAGTAAGTCCTGCTGAATTTAATAGGACTTACATCTGAGGAGACATGCTTAAGATTGCACTGCGAGAGATTGAGCTACAAATCAGGAAGTCTCTAGCTTAAATCTTACCTGTGCTACAAACCCATTATATGGCCTCAGGTAAGCCACTCTCTCCCAGCCTCAGTTCTCCTATTGGCATTAAAGGGAATAACAATACTGTCTTATTTTACAATGTTGCTCTATGGATTAAAACAGAATAACACTTAGCACACTTCAACCTCTCAGTTGCTTATACACTTAGGAAGTTGACACTCAGGCCTTTTGCAGCATCTGATAGTAGTGGCAAAAAGCTAGCCTGTGCTACCTCTCCAGCTCCTTAGCCATTGCTAGCTTTAGGTCTAAACCACTGAGCCTAGGGCTTGTTGATAGGTCAGCGGTTCGAATCCCTGCGACGGGGTGAGCTCCCATTGCTCGGTCCCAGCTCCTGCCAACCTAGCAGTTCAAAAGCATGTCAAAGTGCAAGCAGATAAATAGGTACCGCTCTGGTGGTAAGGTAAACGGCATTTCTGTGCGCTGCTCTAGTTTCGCCAGAAGCAGATTAGTCATGCTGGTCACATGACCTGGAAAAACTGCCTGTGGACAAACGCCGGCTCCCTCAGCCAGTAAAGCGAGATGAGCGCCGCAACCCCAGAGTCGTTTGCGACTGGACTTAACTGTCAGGGGTCCTTTACCTTTTAGCTTTAGGAATGGGTGGCAATGCTGCCTTTTATGGTCAAAGACTGGAATGCATTGCTTTTCTCCCTAATCTTAGTGCTGTTGGACTATAGTGACAAGACTGGAGGTAAGCCTCTGCCTGGTCTTTGACACTAAAGTAGTAGCAGAGAGTTATCTCTGAACTTAGCACTGTGGTCCCACAGCACCAAGTCCATGTCTGCTGCCTTCTAAAGAGAAGGCTGTTATCTCTTGAGTGCAGTGCTGTGGAACCACAGCACATAGATAGGTCTTCCTAAAATTGGAAATGAGCCTCCACATGCTACCTTTTACTGTTAAAAAGCAAATACATGCTTATCTCCAATCTTAGCACTGAGATGCTTAGAAAGGGTTTTCATCTACTGTTCTAAGAGTAAAGAGTAGGGGCTCTAGCTCAGTGATGCAGCTCACACTTTGCATGCATAAGCTCACAGATTTGATCCTAGGTATCGCCAGTTAAAGAAGATTCAAGACGTAGATGATGGGAAAGACCCCTTTCATTGGGCTAAAAGGACCAGTGGCTGATGCAGTATAAGGCAACTGAATTCACATGCACTCAAGCTTGCATTGATTATGAGCTTGTTTTAATGTGGTAGCTGTCCTTTGCACAAGATTTCTCATCATTTTGGTCTAAAGAAGACAATTCCTCCCCCCTTTTTTTCTTTTTTGCAGAAGGCCTTAAATTTACTGCAACAGTGCCTTATTCATTTTTATTTATTCAACAATATGCTCATTTTCCAGATAGGTCTATTTCCCTTTCTCTTCCATAAAGCCTTCCAATTAGCACAGCACAGTCAAGAGAACTTAAAATCCCATAGCTCTTCATATGATTTAGTTGTTTCGGTTTCAAAGGGTTCTGCTGAAAATGCAGATATGGGGAAATCTTAATGTGGTAATTTTCATCTAACTGTCATATTTCCCTCCCCCACCTCCCGTTCCATCATTACCACTCCTGTAACAATTTCTTCCCTGAACATAAGAAATTGAATGTGGCACTTACTGCTGAAGCTTGAAAGCTTTCATTCTGACCATATGCATATCTTACGCAATCTATATCTATATCTATATCTATATCTATATCTATATCTATATCTATCTACACACACACACACACACAGAGTGATACCTCTGGATACGAATGGGATCCGTTCTGGAGCCCCGTTCACATCCTGAAGTAAACATAAGATGCGTCTGCATGTGCGTGGCTTGCGTTTCACCGCTTCCATGCATGCGTATGACATCATTTTGAGCGTCTGTTCATGTACGAGCGGCAAAACCCGGAAGTAATGCACTCCGTTACTTCTGGGTCGCCACGGAGCGCAACCCAAAAATATTCATCTCGAAGCTACTTCAACCCGAGGTATGACTATACAGTGGTACCTCGGGTTACATATGCTTCAGGTTACATACGCTTCAGGTTACAGACTATGCTAACCCAGAAATAGTACCTCGAGTTAAGAACTTTGCTTCAGAATGAGAACAGAAATTGTGCTCCGGCAGCGCGGCGGCAGCAGGAGGCCCCATTAGCTAAAGTGGTGCTTCAGGTTAAGAACAGTTTCAGGTTAAGAACGGACCTCCAGAACGAATTAAGTACTTAACCAGAGGTACCACTGAACACACACACACACACAAATACATACATACATACATACATACATATACATACATGAGGTTTAACCTTCACCATTCACCTTTTTACTAGTTTGTCTCTTAGCAGACAGTTGAAGTACCGTATTTTTTGCCCTATAGGACGCACTTTCCCCCCTCCAAAAATGAAGGGGAAATGTGTGTGCGTCCTATGGGGCGAATGCAGGCTTTCGCTGAAGCCTGGAGAGCGAAAGGGGTCGGTGCGTACGGACCCCTCTCGCTCTCCAGGCTTCAGGAAGCTATCTGAAAGATTTGGGAGCTCCGCAGGAATTCCCGTCGGGCTCCCCAGGCTTGCGGATAGCAGCCTGCATCCCGATTCGTGCAGATATCGGGCAGCCCCACAAGGTCAGGGGACAGCGGGGAGGCGGAGCGCCGCCATCCCGCCATTCCCCGACCTGGTTTGGAGGCTGGCGAAAAATATGGTATCTTTCTATCTATATCTCATCAATTAACTCTTTGTAAGCTACCCTGGAAAGAAGTAGGAAGTAAATTGCTAAAATAAATAGACAAAGGAGATGCACACTCACAATCTCATAATCCTCACAACTGACCGGTCTGCTACTTGCTCCATGCAACGAATGGGGAAAAGCTATATTATCGAATTTTTCCATGGGTGGATCTTGAGCCCACAGGAGACTTGAGTTTGCCTTCTTAATTTAGTCTTCCATCATACACCAAAGCATGTTATATCCTCTTGGTAAAGTCAATAGGAGTGAGTAGTTTAAAGTTGTTTGATTTGATGTTATAAATCCATAAGAATATAAGAAGAGTTTGCTGCATCAGGTCAACAGCCCATCTAGTCCAGAATCCTATTCTCACAGTGGCCAAACAGACACCTGTGAGAAAACCATCTTTCCCCACCCTATCTCTTTGTATATAGTTGTGAATGTGTGCATATCTCTCTATCTCTAAAGCTAGGGTAGTAACGATATGAAGCAGGCCATGCAATTACATTTACATAATGTCTCAAGACAGGTTTTAAGTGTAAAAGGTAATGTTTGCATCCATTTATTTTCAATTCTTGTCACAATCATTAGCACAAAATCAATTTATGTTGTGGCATTTTCAGTTCCCATTATGATCTTTGTTGCAAGAGGTTTTTAAACCCTCCATAAATTCAGGGGAAGACAGCTGCGTAATACGCACTAAATACATTATACATTTCATTATATGACCTTTTCACGGTTCTGCAGTTTGACTGCCTGGTCATTCCCCCCCTCCCCCTCCCCGCCAGCCTTAGCAGTCTGAGGGAAACAAGTGGAAAAGTGTACAATCGAAATACCGAATCTTTACAAGACTAACATCAATCCCTAACCACACTTGTGCTACGGGCTTTATTATATACATTAAGGTCCCATTCGCACCATACATTTATGGTGCCAATTTTAAACAGTCATGGCTTCCCTCAAAGAATTCTGGGAATTGTAATTTGTTAAAGGTGTGGAGAATTGTTAGGAGGCCCCGATTCTCCTTACAGAGCTACAATTGTCATAGTTCCCTGGGAAGATGGATTGCTCATCAAACAATTCTGAGAACTGTAGCTCTGTGAGGGGAATAGGTGTCTCCTAACAACTCTTAGCACCCTTGACAAAATACAGCTCCCAGAATTCTTTGGGGAGAGCCATGACTCGTTGAAATGATATGGTGATACTTTGAATGCCTGGGGTGAATATGGCTTAGGGTTCAGAAAAAAAGCTCTCACTTAAGAACTTCTAAGCAGGGGGATTCAGGAATCCCTGAAACTGGTGATTATTTTTTGGTTGGGGAGCAAGATTCTTTGAAATTTAGGGACAGGCTTATCATTTGTGGTGACAGGGAGCAGTCCTGTCTATTCATGGGCAGTACTATTCATGACAGTGTCGGACATCCTCTTGGCATTCCTCAGAACAGCATTATACCTTGGACATTTTCAGGGGAAAAGATGGGGACCACCAAAAGGAGCATCCTCATTGCCTTGTTAAGGGAATGCTCTCTCCAGGGATGTGTGTCTGACACATACTTTGATGTCATTTCTGCCCCACCCTTAAAACCGCTGCTGAGTCATTTCATCATCTGTGTTTTAACCTGCTGGTCTTTCTCTGTCCTGTTTATGGCGTTGCATGAGATTTTATGTTGATGTTATTGATTCTACAGTTGCCATTTTTTTCCAGAAGTAAAATTCCTGACACCGAAAAGTTGAGTGTTTTTTTTAGGAAGACCCCAATTTTTTTGAGGTTTTTTGGGGAAAACTCCCCCCAAAGTAGTGATTTTAAGTTTTTGGAGCTGTCTCCACTGCTTTTTCCATCGCGTTGCCATACATCTGGGTTTCCCCTGACAATCTGCCCATTCACCAAAATTTTTACACCTGAAAACAGGGACATATCAGGAATTTTTCCTGACGTATGGGAAGCCTAGATTCTTTTTACTCTGGAAACACTTCTGTGTTGGAGAATGGAACACATGCTAAGTAAAATGATATCCCCTTACTCAGCAATTTCAGCTTTCGGAGTGGGGCTGGTAAACAAAGCAATATTATGTTTTCTACACAACTATTTACTCTGCAAAACAATTTCCCCCTCCCTGAAGCATATTTGTCACTGCTCTTGATTGCCTCCCCAGCTCAAAAGCATATTTTTGGAACTGAAGGCAATTGATTGAAACTTGTCACACAATCAAGACAAACAATCACTGAAGAGTTTCATCCAAACTGGGTTTTCTTTTTTACTTACTTATAGGTATTGCTCCTGAATTATAAACATTCAATAAAAATCATGTACAGGTAGGAACCTCACACCTGGCTCAAATGAAGTACAAATCTCCACACACTCTGCTTTTAAATTGATGGGTAAACAGGCTGTTATTTCTTTCCCCCGGCATTTCTGTATTTAAGCAGGTAAATCTGTCATCCAGCATAATCCCTATGATGATGACATTCATGTCTGAGATGAAAAGAGAAAGACAGCAGTGAACCTTTGAGGTCATATAGACACCCTGCAATTTGCTCCTAGAATGTGTGCCCTTTTTTCACACACAGCATTTCAGAACTGCTTAACGTCTGCCTTAATGGGTTAGAAGGAAAATAAGAGGGAGAGGCAGCTCAGGGGCAGATTGAGGATCTTGAATGTCATCCTAATTCACAAAGGCAGCTATTTACTGAATGGTGAGTGCATATTATAGCCACAGGAAGGCCTCATCCTTTTAGAATGTGTTTTGAGATTACTCTTAGCCTCATGCACTTTGACAGGTATAATTAGGGATGCTTCTCTTATCACCTCCAGGTAACTGCCAATGTGAACAGTGCCACGGTCAACAGCTGTGTGGGTGGGATAAGTGCTTCAGAGCAAGTGCTAAAAAAATGACCTGATGTACATGCATAGAAAGAGGGGGAAAGGTCCACCCTTTACTCTCTCTTTGGCTTCCCTGATTACATATTCAAAAGGCTGTTTAAAGCATATTAAATAGATAAATAATAAGCATCCAGGGAACTTAAGCACACATCATTATTTACTCACTCTGCAGCTTCCTGAACTTTACTTGCATGATGGACATTCACATTCACGTCAAGCAGATCATCTTAAAAATCAGGATGCTTGGTGTAGACTGTTGTGGCTTCATGCACACATAAAAGCATACATATGTGAAGCAGCAGCATTGAACATGGGCATCCACCACAAAGCTTCTACTTATTTATTTGTATTACTATAGTGGGAAGCGGGGACATTTGCTGACCTGCAGGTGATGCCTTGAGATCTCTACTACATTCTCCAAAAAAAAAATATGGCGTGGCTGGGACACCCTCAGTGTGACACGGGACGCTACCCTGCACCATGCTAAGGCGGGGGTGGGACTTGGTGGCCCGAGCGAAACCTGGACCCACTTGGAATCAGAACTGATTTGCTGAACAACAACTTTCATCAGCCCCAGAAAAACATGGCCAATGGCTGGCAACGTCGTTGTAGTTCAGGAACAAAGGTTCCCCACACCTGTTGCATTACATTAACTGGATAGTATACTGATCATAAATTCAGATCTTCCAGGAAGTTTAAAAATACAGCTGTACAGCAATTCCTTCTTTCCTTTCATGTTGCCTTTGCCTTTATTAATTTTACTATCTAACTATCCATATCATAATTAAGAATTTTGGAGGCTATACAGACATTTACTGAGGAAAAAAGAAGGTAGTACCAAATGAGTTTTTGGGTCAACTTGTCAGGTTCTGTCTGTCTGTCTGTCTGTCTGTCTGTCTGTCTGTCTGTCTGTCTCTCTCTCTCTCTCTCTCTCTCTCACACACACACACACACACACACAGAGCACACAGCTCCACAGAACACAATATTACAGTGTTACTGTTTTTGACTCATTTGAATGGCATCTCTCTGCAGGCCTGGCTTCAAACCCAGTGGGGGACCTGCACACTCCCAAGGCACCCATGGCTGGGCCTTCTCATGTGTGAACTGGTTCATAGTACTGAGAAAAGAAACAGAATAAAAGTGGCAGGAGGAAAAAGAAAACATGACTATAAGATTGTCTGCATTTGGCTCCTTTCCAAGTCAATTCCTTTATCCAGGATACATTATGTTGTACAGATTTCTGTGTTGCTAACATGAGAAACAATATAATTAGCAACATAATTATATGATCTCACTGTGATTTCCTTTATTGTTGTACTGAAGTAGTGATGGCAGCACATCCATCCTCCCTTCTGATAGCTATCAGCTTTTGTTGTACACCATCACGGTAACATCTAATCACCTTTCTCTCATTTCCATTTTTGCTTGGCTCCTTTGGGGACAGTTTAGGCTCGATTAGCTCCAACAAAAAGGTAAGAGTTTGATTTCTAAACCTAAAGTACTATTCAGAGTAGAGAAACCACATATATTGAGCCTTTATAACTCTAGCTCACTGACATGCATACAGTACCCACAGGAGCTTGTGAACGGCATTTGCTTTGTCTCTTTGTCTCAACACACACACACCTCAGTTATCTGCATTTACGCACCAACCCTCCAAATACTATATATTTTATACAACATGTATGCTACCTGGGGCTCCAATGGGAGGAAAGGCAGGGTAAAAAGATAACAAATAAATGCATAGACAAGAAAACAGTTTCCTCAACCGTAAGTCATAAAAATGACACTGGATATTTGTATGGGTGTATTATTTGATTATACAATGTTTGAAGGCCTATGTAACCCAAGGGTAAAACCATGCTTAGTTATATAGTAGCACTACAGCACCTGACACACTCCATCATAGCAATTCCTAAGGTCACCTTCCACATTACAATATTGCATTGCCAGAGTTAGCTAACTAATAAGAGCTCTAAACGCCTGGTGCATTCTCATAGTTTGGGGTCATAAACCACTGTTGCTGCAGTCTGCTTCAGGCTATTTCAGAAGTTAACCTCACCCTGTATTCCAAGAAGGTATGTGAGGAGGAGTGGAGCTCCATCAACATCCTCAGACCTTCATACATTGGGCAAAAGGTCTGAAGAGGTACCCAGATCACACTGTATCTGACTGGGAGGCCTGATCACAGTGGGCTCTGAACTGCATGGAAGAGCCAATGCATATTCAACTGAATATGCTTAGGTTCTTCCCTTCACACTCTCTACCCGATGTGCAAGGATGGAGCCAGTGGGGATGGGAAGTTGGAGAGGGACCAAATGGTGGGGCTCATTTGAAGGGGGGCTTCTGACTCTTGCATAGGAGTCTCTCATGTTAAATTCAGTGAGGATGGACAGATTAGCTTGATCCCCAGGAAAGGAGCCACCTAGTCTTTTCAGTACATGTTGTGCATGACTTTCATGTCCGATAGCTTCTCCACCATCCATCTAGTTCAAGAACACATTCTAGCCAGGCAAAAACACTTGAGAGGGTGCAGATCTGGACCAGTGAGGGGTGTGGCCTGGGGGAAGAGATGTGGTCTAGTGAGGCCTGGGGGTTCCCCAATCCTGCTCTAACTGAAGACAACCATTTTTACAAACAAAAACAGAATTAAGAAATAACTGAAAAGTTACATTCCTTCACAAAGCCCGTTGAAGGAAATAGTGCCATTTTGTACTTTCAAAACCCATGAATTTAATATTGGCAAGACCACCTGAATATGGCTGAGGAACACTGCTGTCACTTCAAAGCACATTCTCTTGCCACAAATGCTTCTGGTGTGATCAAACTTTGCTCACACTGGACTGCTGTTTTCTTTTTTATCAAGCAACAACTTACTCATCAGCTGCTCCTGTATGTCCAGTCTCTCTCTCTCTCTCTCTCTCTCTCTCTCTTTCTTTTTCCTTCCTTCCTTTTTTAAAAAGCCGATTTATTACATATGTATATATTGTACATAAAAAACACAGTGAGTGACTGCAAAACCAAAAACACTGGGAGATGGAGCATGGAAGTGGAGTGGAGTAGGGTGCAGGCATGAAACAACACAATTTCTGAGCGTGAAGTGGCCAGGAGGAGGAGGGTGGGATGTTGCATGCAGACAATAAAATGTGTTCAACATCGCATTATAAATGCCATCTCCAACTCCTCGAAAGATTCCATCAACCATGTCTCCAAAAAATTTTACACATCACTTGGGAAGACAGGCAAACTAATACCAGTGTACTGTACTGGAAGAAGCAAAGATCACCAGTGTTGAAGCAATGATTCTTCAACATCAGCTTCGTTGGACTGGTCATGTTGTGCGGATGCCTGATTATCGTCTTCGAAAGCAACGGCTCTATTCCGAACTTAAAAATGGAAAGTGTAATGCTGGTGGTCAACAAAAGAGGTTTAAAGTCTGTCTCAGGGCACATTTTTAAAAAATGTAGTATAAGCACCAACAAATGGGAAACACTTGCCTGCGAGTGCTCCAATTGGAGAACAGCCTTTACCAAAGGTGTCATGGGCTTTGAAGACACTTGAACTCAGGACGCAAGGAAGAAGCATGCTAGGAGGAAGGCACACTTGGCAAATCCACACCGTGATCAACTCCCACCCAGAAACGAATGTCCCCACTGTGGAAGGACGTGTGGGTCCAGAATTGGCCTCCACAGTCACTTGGAGCTTGTGTCGCAGAAAGCACCTATCAGCTGCCTGATCACCGCCAGCGGCTGCCAATCACACTCCCGCTTGCTGCGACAAGGGCAGCTGTCTATTGGCTGCCGCAGTAGAATTGAGAGGGCTAATGGCAGCGATCGGGCAGCTGCGATGCAAGCGGTTGTGTGCTGAGTTCTGGTGGGTTAGCAATTTTCGGCATCCCCCCCCCCCCAAACAATCAAGTGGCCAATTGCCGCTTACAAACTTGGGCTCGTGCCAAAAAATCATTCACCTGTCCCCCCTCAGCACTACCCGTGTATAAGACGACGACCCTAAATTTTGAACCTCATTTTTGGGTCAAAAAAAGATCGTCTTATACACGGAAAAATATGGTAATATGTACAATCACTTCTTTTTTTTTAAAAAAATAATTTTTATTAACTGGCCAATCACATCAAATTAAATCACATCACATAGATTCCAAATTACAAAGCCAAATTTTTAAATTTTGTTGGGGGAACCCATACTTCAAGATCCAAAGGGGGATTCAGATCATCTTCTTATTACTGCGTTAATGTCCAAATCAGTCCCAATCAGTCCAAACAAAATTCATAATTCTATTCAGTCTTATCTTGGTGTTTCCACATCATATCTTGTTCATATAATTTCTATTTTTCCTTTACGATCTCTTCTGTTAGTCTCCTTAAGCTGATAAGCAAAATAATAATCCTGTGTGGATTTCCCGTTCCTCCACTAAGTCCAGATGGTTTCCATATATCTCCTTCGTAGATAACATCGCTCTTTCCATCATAAATTTGGCATTTTTCGCTCTTGAGTCCCACCGAGACGTATGTAAACAACTCTATTTCTCTCTTTCTCCTCCCAGACCCAAGAGCTCCAACAATGCCTCCCAAAATGGCGACGGCATTTTTAACTGCGTCATTCCAAAACTCTTAGCTTTCCAGCTTCGTCTTGAAACATTGCTTTGGTTCGAAAGTTTATCTCCACACAGCCTTAAATCCACAGCTTAAGTCCTTAGTTCCTGACTCATTTGGGGAGGGGATTCTTGTTAAATCACATAATGAAAGACAGGTTTTTTTTCCCCCTCCCCCCTCAAGTCATACCGTATCTTGACGTATCTTCTCATATTTTATTCTTGTCTTGTTATCAGAGATCTCTTCAGTCAGCAGTCTTTACTCCCCTTTTTCCTTGAAGCATGTGCAATTTATCTCGTCCAAACTGTTTCTTTTGAAGATGCTTGCAACTGGCAGCGCGAATCAGGGACGGCGTCGAGGAGTGCCGAAATCCCACAGGAGGGCTTTGTGCCTAGTGCCCCCACCCCCACAAATTCGGGGGTGGTATAGGGCACAGCAGGCAAGGGCCGTCCCCCCCCACCATCCTGGGGGGGGGTTAAGGAGGCTAATTACCCCCATCATATCCTCCAAATTACCTCGTGTGGGTCGGAGAGATGTTATTGTCAGCCATCTTCCGATGCGCCACCTAGTGGCCCCCAATATGTACAATCACTTCTTGTTCCGATCAAGGAGGAAGATGGGAATCAGAAACGCTTCCCTGGGTTAGTTCAACATTGAGATTTTCCGGGACAGATCTGTTCAAGTGCTCTTGCCTATCCTCTTTCCCATTCACACGTTCTTGCTGACCATGGGGGTGGGCAAAAGAGACCCACGGTAGATCAGGGAAGCATACATCCAACAAATGCCTTGGAGCATTTAAAGCCGTAGGCACCAACAGACAACCCAGTGGATAATTAAGACAAGGTCACATCTTTGTGAATTATTACCTACCTAGTATTATTTTGCTACTACAAACTAACACATTAACAGTTGGACTATCAAAGGCATATTTAACCTAATCACCAAGGGAATTTTTAGATCTCTAACTTCCTTAAGCAGTTCTGAAAGCCCAAACAGACATCTTCTGGCAAGGCTTAAAATTGTAGCCCCCAGGTCAGCTTGATTTCTCCAGAGTACTTCCTCACATCCTGACCTAATGCTAAGGGCATTTTTCATACTTCAGTCCAACAGCAAAGCACCATTTAATCCTGTTACAGGCTGGCATACTTGACTTGTAAGACAGAACCCTTTGCTTGTCTCCTCAGGGAAATAAACACTTCTAAAAGAGGTGTGGATTTGTAAAATGACTTAAACAAATATAACGGTCATGCTACTAGTGAGCCATTTAGTTCTCTGTTTCCCCACATAGATGACTATGACAAAAGGGGTGAGTTTTTATGTGCTCTTATACAAACTCATCTGTGACTTTATTTCTTTATTGCCCACATGTTCTCTAGGGAAGCCAATTTCTCTTTCAAGCAGCAATGACTCTTCTAAGCCAAAATATCCAGTTGCCAGTGGAGTCTTCACTTCACCTTTCATCACTGAAATCCCCTTGCGGAATGCTAGTTGTTTTCAAAAGAGCAAAAAGGTGAAGGAGAAAAACAAATGGCAATTATCCCACAATTCTGAAGAGCCTAGAGACCTCTCTCTCTGTCTCTCTCTCTCTCTCTCTCTCACACACACAGAATTAGTCTAAGAATATGCTGTGATCATGTATAACTTGCTGTTGAAATGGAATACTCAGGATGAAACGGTGAAATCTGCTATGATTAAATGGGCACAAGATGTTGGACATAATATTATGATGGCTGACTGGGAATAGTTATGGACCACAGGTATGAAGTTCACGGCATGCAATGCCTTAAGAGAGAATATAATGAAAATGATATACAGGTGGTACATGACACCAGTCAAGCTTGCAAAACTCTATCATTTGCCCGATAATAAATGTTGGAAATGTAAAGAGACCGAAGGTACATTCTTTCACCTTTGGTGGACATGCCCAAGGATTAAGACTTTCTGGGAGATGATCTATAATGAAATGAAAAAAGGTATTTAAATATACTGTATTTTTCGCCCTATAGGACGCACTTTTTCCCCTCCAAAAATGAAGGGGAAATGTGTGTGCATCCTATGGGGCGAATGCAGGCTTTTGCTGAAGCCTGGAGAGCGAGAGGCGTCGGTGCGCACCGACCCCTCTCGCTCTCCAGGCTCCAGGAAGCTATCTGCAAGCCTTGCACGCCCGGGGGGAGTTCCCCCAGGCGCGCAAGGCTTGCAGGCAGCAGCCTGCAGCGCGGAGCACGGGGTGCCCTCCGGAGGACGCCCCGTGCTTCGCGCAGGTGTCAGCAAGCCTTGCGCACCCGGGGGATCTCCCCCTGGGAGCGCAAGGCTTGCGGGCGGCAGCCTGCAGCACGGAGCACGGGGCGCCCTCCGGAGGACGCTCCGTGCTTTGCGCAGGTGTCGGCAAGCCTTGCGCGCCCAGGGGAACTCCCCCCAGGTGCGCACGGCTTGCGGGCGGCAGCTGGCAGCGCGGAGCACAGGGCGCCCTCCGTAGGACGCCCTGTGCTTCACGCAGGTGTCCGCAAGCCTGCCGCCTGGCGCGTGGGGCGCCCTGAAGCAGAGCGCCCCTCGTGCCAGGCAGACATCGGCCAGCCCCACAAGCTCGGGTGACAGCGGGGAGGCGCAGCGCTGCCATCCCACTGTTCCCCGACCTGGTTTTGGGGGGGAAATAAAGGGGAAAAATTTCCTTTATTTCCCCCCCCAAAAAAAGTAGGTGCGTCCTGACTGGCAGAATCTGAGACCAGGGAGAAGAGTCGGTGGAGGAAGATTGGAAGAAATTCAAAGACTATTTACAGAAACATTGTAAAATTAATGAATGTTAGAAGGATGTTGGAATGATGTTATGTGACTTTAGCAGGAATGATATAAAGGATTTGGGAAAAACTGACTGTTAATTGGTGAAAGGAGGGAAAGTAAAGCTACATTATACTAAGATAAATTACAGGACTAAAATTTGAAAAGATGGAAAGGATTTGCTGAAATAGATAATCGATCTAGAATACAAAAAAGGGAAGCGTGAGGAGGTCAAGGAAATAAGCTAATGAAAGATAAGTAATGGGAAGATTTGTTGTATTTTTCTTTGGTTTTTCTTTTTTGTTTAATGGATTTTATTTTTCTGTTTTTTTCCTCTTGTATCTTATCCTTTTTTCTTTACCTATTGTGATGTGTTGTATTGTTTTTTGTATAAAATGATGTTTTTTACTTTTTCTTTTTGTACCCCTTAAAACTTTAATATTATTTTTTTTAAAAAAGAATATGCTGTGCTCAATGTAAATTGCTAAACATGACACATCCACACCAAGTACACTGAGCTGATAGATTATATATTTCTTTCTGAAACTACCTTTTGGAGGCTATTCACGAAGACACACTCTTAAAGGGATAACCTGATGTACGTGCACAATTGCAACAATCATCAGCCCTGCTCTACAACTTTAAACCTGCATCACCGTTTACTGAGAATCAACAACAGCTATTTTCCAAGGCTATAAGTTCAATTGCTCCATAGCATCATCTCCCAGGTGAGTTGGTGCCACATGGGATTCTTTCAGAGGGAGAAGTACCCACTGCAGCTATGCTGTCAAGAACACATGACATTGCTCATGGGAATATAATCGTTCTCTATGGACTGATTCTGTTTCAAATGTTTTTCTTCTTTGGGAAAATCATTTCACTGGAGGAGCACAATATCCACATGGATTTGAAGGAGAGATCACTAAGCGCTCTAGTCTCTAGATCACAGATCCCTCTTTTAAAATTCGTGTTCATTTGCATTCTGTTATTTACATGGTTATTTTATTTTTACATTATGTCAGGTAAATGGTACTATGGTGCTGAGTGAAGAACTAGCTGAAGAAAAGTGAAGTCTGCTTCCCTAGTCTTATCCTTTAGCAATTCTGCCATAATGATTGAATGTGATGATCTGGCAATCTCTCTGATTCTCAGACTAGTTACACCAGGTCTCCTTGTATAGCAGGCACGTCTGCTCACATTACTGCAGCTGAAGTCCAGAGTCAGAGATGAATCGTTAGCTAAAAATATTTCTCTTAGATAGTACAACAGAGATAGCACCTCAGGTGTGAGGGCCTGACGAACAGCAATTTCTCAGAATACGACAGACTGCACCATATCTAGGTCTGTTATCTCTCAAGCAGAGAACGAACTTGTGTTTGCATAGGAGAGATTGACAAGCTGTTTGAAAACTGGCTATCATATTTTATTTCACCGCTTGGGGGAGTAGGGATGGCTACCCTCTTTTCTTCTGAAAGGGCAAGTTTGATGTAAAGGTTTGTAGAGCTCCCAACAAGATGTTTGCTTTTATATCTTTCTCAGATTTAACTGTGGTTTTATACTCACTCATCACTGCTAAAATGTTTTATATATGCTTTATTATTAATTAAATTTGTTAGTCGCTTTATCTTGCTCAGGGCAACCCAAAGCAACTTGAAATTCCCCCAACATAGATACATTAAAACTAAAGGGAGGGGGGAAATACATTAGTAATATATACATTTTTCAAAACTAAAAAATGTATATATACTGTATACATTTTAAAACTAATTAACCAGGCAGCCCTGCTAATTATATCTTATATGCTGCATGTATTAGTATTCCATAGGGTAGGCATATTTGCATAAGTCACCAAAAGCACTATTTTCTGTCATTACTTCTAGCATTGTGTCCAGAGATTCAAAATAAAGGTTTAAAAGCTCTCACACATGGGACTGCTTTTCAGTGAAAAATGGAACAGCCATTTCCCTACCATCCTCCCGCCCCCGGCCTGCCTCTGCACCCACCAAAACAGTTGATAAACATGTTCCTTTTGGGTTTAACATCAGAGAACCTCACTGAGCAAAGAATCTGAATTAAAGTAGTTTTCTTTGAAGGGCATGAAGGATTGTTTTAAATCTCTACAATAATATCCCACTAGGGCAAAGCTCCATGCATAATCCATGCAACATTACAGACACAGCTTCAGAGTCCATATTGTTTTCCATCTTTCTGTGCTCTTTTCTATTGCTAGAAGAACTGTCTCACGCAGTACTCAAAGCCTTCTATCAGGGAAAATAAATTGACTTGAAAATTATGAAGATGCTTGCTGGGGCAAGGCACATCTAATCATTGCCTGTATTAAAACTCCTAAAATATTATTTTTTATTCAAACCATATTTTCAGAGCCTGAGGCTGCTAAGTTGGCGTGTACAATAATCTAAGGCTTGGGGAATATTTCCATTAGCTGTGGTACTCCTTCAGTTAAGTTAAAATACCAGAATTGAAATAAGCGACTCACTGGGATGTTGTTGTCAGTTGCGCTTGGAAGTGCTCGCAAGCAAAGAAGAGTGCATTTTTTATCCCTGTACTTTAGGGATCAAAAACCAGCCAACAGAAATAATAGATGCAAACAATGTCTTAGAATAGTATGTATTAATCTCCACAACAAAAGGGGCCACTTTACTTCCCTGGAAACAAGCAACTGGCATGTCAGCTCCAGTATGCTCCTTTTCTATTCTTAAATTGGTTCTGTGACTATATCCATGAGTTAACATCACTAATATAATATGAACTAAGTTTTATTCACATCTGTTGTGCTGTGCACACTCTTGATATCTAGCACACTGGAATCTGGAAGTGCAACTGGGAGCTGTCACAAAAAATTGCAGTGTGAGGATACTTCCTTTCAGCTCTGTCAAGGGCGCCAGCCACTTCATTCCACCCCCTCCCCCATGGTTTACTGCCCCCCAAAAAACTGGCAATACTCAATTGACATTCTGTGCCCACAGAGCATGCACAGTCCTCACTGGACTGTTTTGCAGCATTGTTGTTCGCCTCCTTAGGATTTGTTCCTGGTCATATGCAGCGACGGAGCATATGCCCGCAATGCCCAGGGTGTGCGTGCTCCCGAGGGGGGCAGGGCATGGAGGGGGCCCTCCCAGGCACGGGATAGCGGCTTGGGTGCATGGAGAGGCGCGGGCGCCCTGCAGCCAGGGGCAGAGTGAGCCACCCACGGGGGTGGAGTGAGTCGTCCATGACTGCCAAATGTCACCCCTCTCAGCGAAGGCACCTGGGACGGTCCGCCCCCACCGCCCCGCCCTTCCTCGGCCCCTGGTCATAGGAGGGTCCTTTGTACTTCATTCAAGCATGCTGATCTCTCCTCTACAGATGGTATCATTTTGGCTACATAAGGACCAGAACTGAGACCCACTTTCAATTTAGCACCTGTGGTCCTGTGTGGACCCATGACATGGTGTAGGGGCTTATCTCAGGTCCCAGACAAGGTATCCATAACACAAGGTGAACTGAGCTGGGGCTTTCTATGGAGTCACAAGCTTCTTCCTTGGATGAGATAGTCTCAGAATCTATGTCAGATTGACTCCTGACAATAGGATTGTTTTGTTAGTGATCCTCTCCTAGAAAACAGCATGGTTTGGACGTCTTGTTCTGACCATAACTAATCCAAATCTAAAACTACTTGAAATAATAACTTCAGACTTATTGACAAATATAAAGGTTTGTATGGACCCTTGGAATCATTGAGTTTCACTTGTCTTCATTTGTTTCGTGTGGTACTGTGGGCTGACATAATTTATAGTCCTCCTCCATGCCAGCTACCATGATATTTCTTACTCAGTATGTGTACTGTTAACAAAACCATGAATGGCAATGAGATAACAAGAGTCAATTGATAATCTTGTCTTTGTTATACCTTTGAGAAGTTTCATGATTATCAACTTTGCTTAAGTAAATTACAATCTCACTATTTGAGAAATTTCTTGGGGGCAGGTCAAATCCTGAGGCCTAACAAGGCATTTTGTTTGCTGGAGGATCAAAATTGCTTCCAGCTTCATGAAGTTGAATAGTGCCCCCAAACTGGCATTCTTTTATTTTAATATTCAAATCTTCCAGTGTTGAGATGAGCTGGCACCAAAATATCATCATTATGAGAGAGCATAGGAGTAACTCACTGATCAGTCAACTCCTAAGCTGTACAGAATTTGTTATCTCCAATTTTGTGAGCTGAAGCAGTTGTAATGTGAACAGATGCTGAGCCATAAAAAGTGTATATGCAGCATAAATTATTTTTAAAGTTACGAAACTTGCGATTTTAAAATTTATCATATCACAGTGTTATGCTTTGCTTTAATAAAATCTGTTCTAAATAGTCTTTCTGCTCAGGTCTCTACCATCATATTGGTTCGATTACAATAATCGCTGGCCAGGGCATAAGGCCATGACACCTTCCCAAGGACATTCTAGGAACTGTGACAACTGGGAATCTCAGCTGTCCTTATATATAACCTCCGTGTTGCACATTCTTTCAAAATATTTGATAACATCCTAGCAGCAACATCACTGTTCTCAGGTATGTGATATATACTGTCTTTCATATACAGTCTGCCAAGAGCCATGGGCCCAGCCAAGAGTTAGAACTGAAGAGCAAGTCAGAGCCAGCAGACAAATCAGGAGACATATCAGAACTGTAGGAAATATCAGGAGACAGAATCAAAGAGGAGTCATCACTTAAGAATAACCAAGGATCAGGAAGACCTTGTTGCTCAAATAAGGCTCAATTGAAACAGAAAAAGGCTTAATACTCCTTGCTACTACTTCCATTGATCAGCAGAGTTATTGAGAAGACTGTCACCTGCAGTTTAACCCGGCAGTGTTTTTCCTTCTCCTTTTCCTTTTCAGAATCATAGTTCAGGGGAGTCTACAGGAAACTGGATCATCTGAAGGATTTGAACACACAATCTCCAATCTTTTACCAATAAGTCAAGTAAATGCCTAGTGTTCCTTTGGAAGGAAGACACAATCAATCCTGCCTCTTTGCAAGTGTATTTCTAGGAACACATAACTTAATACAACACTACGTTTTTGCATTCCCACTTTTTGCTTGTAAAACCTTCTACAACGTACCCTTGAAGAAAGCAATTGTGAAGCAGTTCTGGGAGGTATGGTAGGGACCATTTTTCACAGAAGCAGAGGAGAACCCAGATTTGCCACTGAGTGTACACTCAACATGGAGTCAGAGCCAGTCAATGCTCTTTGAGCAGTGTGCACCTATAGTATGATAATGTATTTCCTAGAGCAGATTTGCCACATTCCAAACATTTTATGCAACATGCAACATGTGAAGTGATACTAATAGTCAGGTTTGTTTTAATTATGAAAGCTTGTACTCTGAAATTAATCTTCAATAATACTCTGAGCCCAATCTAAATGATATGGGCAGGAATCAAGAAACTAGTCCTGCTATCTAAAACCTGCTTACAGATTTCCACCAGTGCAGCAAGACTTCTCCCCTCTCCTCCCCGAGTGGCCTTACTCCCCCTGAAATTGGTTCAGAGGGGTCTGGAGAGCCCCTAGAGCATTATTATTATTATTATTATTATTATTATTATTATTATTATTATTATTATTTCATTGGTCCCTGAATTCACATTGCTCTGAATTTCATGTTTTCTAGTCCCCCACCCAAACAATGCATACTGAAAATGTATACAGTGGTACCTCGGGTTAAGAACTTAATTCGTTCTGGAGGTCCGTTCTTAACCTGAAACTGTTCTTAGCCTGAGGTACCACTTTAGCTAATGGGGCCTCCTGCTGCCGCCACACTACAGCCACGCGATTTCTGTTCTCATCCTGAAGCAAAGTTCTTAACCCGAGGTACTATTTCTGGGTTAGCGGAGTCTGTAACCTGAAGCGTCTGTAACCCGAGGTACCACTGTATTAATGAAAAGTGCCCACAAAATACATATACAGCAGGCAAAATTGCAGTACACAGGCTTTTACCCCAAATACTGGGGGGAGGGGGGGAGAGAGAGAGAATGGAGAAAAACCCAGACTGACAGGTTTGTCCACCCCTTGTCTAGTCTTACATAAGTGTTTTATAACTTACTGTGAATACCTTTGAGACAGTTCAATATGCAAAATAGCCCCTGAAAAGTACACTTTGGCTCTCTTTTTTCATCTTCATGTAGAAGACAATCCCGTTCATACCAAGTGAAACAGCTCCTTTGATGGGCTGTTGAAAGTAAACAAACCTATTTTAATTTATTTTCTTTTTGTAAAGTATTAATATCCCCTCTGGGAAAAACAGCATTACAAAGAGCAGGATCAATTCCAGGTTTATGCTTCGAAATGCAATAAAGCTTATTAGGCAGCCACCGTTCCAGAATAAAACACCTACAATGGCACATACTTAGAGAAAGAGCATTTAAAGCATTTGTTTTCAATTTAACATTATGATCTGTCAACAATTTGGTATAATATCGGTGAGTGCCGCATCAGGCACAGACAAAGTTACAGCTGCATGAAGAGCACTAATAATGTGCTGGAATTGGGAACCATTTTTTATAAAACGTACCCCACTGAAGCTATAAGAATTTTGAGGACCTTAAGCTTCATTCTTAGGTCTCTGAATAGTCTCTAACAATTACCGTATGTTGAAATATGAGTCAAAAAAGTAAAAAAGTGAGACAAAGAGAAAGTTGGAAAGCCATGAACAGCCCACATATGCCAAAGCAGTATAACAGAAGGGCTGTTGTTTAATTCTGTAGGGTGTCCTTTGAAGATATGACTCAAATGCATCATTTGCGTGTCGAGGTCCCCAAGCCACCCCCAAAATAACTCACAACGCACACTTAATTTTTGTTTAAGGTTTTTGGCATAATTTTGGCCACAACTTTATTTAAATACAAAACCGTGAGTGGTTGTTTAGGCATTGGTTAAGACTATCTGTCCCCCCACCTGGGGACAGAACTGACTTCCGGGCACCACCGAAAGACAGTGCGGGGGAAAGCAAGTCGGGGAGAAATGGAGCTGAGTCACAGACCCTCAATTCTCATCCGCATGCTCCCCGAAGGCTTGCCGGTCCTAGTCCCATTCCAGGGATTGGACGAAAAGATGGCAAGCCCCAGGATTCATTTAACGGAATTCCCTTTCTGCAGCAACCATGGAGGGGCAGGCCCAGCCTATCCTAACCCCTCCTCCACCAATTTATAACCAATGCCTAACCGCAACCTTACAAGTTGTGACGATTTGCTACGCAGTAGGCAAAAACCAAATGGCCCAGCCAATCAGCCAGATGGACAAAATTCCTACCAAGCCCCTGCCCCAACGGCAGACGACCCCATGACAGGCATAGCAAGGTCAATGCAACAACCCCTTACTCAAGGGCGGGTGGGCAGGTGGTCCGTTGCACACAGCAAAGAGAAAGCTCCAGGCTGCGTGCAGAGTATTTAAACATTTTACCCCTCCCACCAAAATTGCAACATAACTTTTACCCCAGCAACCCAGTGAACCAATCACTGCCCCAGGCCATCTTTAGAGACCCTGCCTGGTAACAGAGGGGTGGCTCAGCAGACCCCACCGCAACACGTGCTCTCCATGAAGGAGAACACGCTTAATAGGAGCTTTTAGGAAGGCTTTAGGGCAAAATCTCCCAAACTCATGAAGAAAGTTGGGTGGGAACTTTCAGTTAAGAGGTTTTGTGGCATTTCGAGGTAGAAGACAGGTGGCTGCCATAACACTTATGTTACTGAGTCATATGTTCAAAACATGCTGATTATTAAAGCTCTTTTGATTTAAACTGTGGTCCGAGCACTGGCTGTTCAGAAATTTGCTTTACAGTTCTTCACCACAATAATGGTATTGAAAGGGGAATTAGCCCAATAATTTAGCTTGAGTTGGTGTAGGTTACTTGAATGTATAGATTCTTGAAGGCTCCTCTTTCTCCTTTCTATAATACCTTCTTTAAAAAAGAAAGATAAAGCTGTTGTTCTAGGGCCTGTCAAAGTTTTCTGAGCAGAAGTCCTAAAGGTTTATGTCATCCTGCAGTATTCAGGCTCATGACATTTCGATTTCATGTCTGGGAAATTTTTTCTCTCTTGGTTCTGAAATACAGCACAACCACTTACTATATTCTGATGGATGTTAGGTAAATAATGCTGATTAAAGAAATTCCATTGAAATTGAATGGAAATGAGTTAACTGTCATTGATTAGCTCATAAAATGTAGCTGACTTGCAACTCAATAAAGGAGAAGACAGGTAGTTGAGCACAAACAATAGGATAGTCACTCCACCGTGAACAGGATGTGCACTTTAGTGTGTAACATTTAGAGGGGAAGTCGTCAATATAAGCTGTATCTGAATTCTTCTACAATGACTGGACTTTCAGACAGGAAGTTGGAAGATCGGTATGTCATAGACCTGTATGGCCCATTCTTTCCCCCCATTTTCCTGATATGAATTAAAGCAGGAAGGGGCTGGACTGGGCCTACCTTTAGGCAGAGTAAGGAACCATCTCAGACAGTAGATGCTAGGTGGCAAGCACTGCCCTCTGAATGTTGTACCTGAACCCCCTGGATGTACACTCTTGTCAGAGGACAGAGCTGTATGTATCACATGGCCTGTCCTGCACCCCCATAACTGGTGCCCTCGGGTGCAATGGAGGAAACTGCCCCATTGCCACTTACTGCTGTTGGTGTAGTCACATAAATGTTATGTCGTAAAGACTGCTGTTGCTGAATTATTGCATATATCCATGGACAAATGAAATACACACAGAAACTGGTATTTTTAAAAAGTATAGTATAATACCACCCAGACACGCTAAAAAACGCAAAGTTAGAAAGACATAGGAAGTACCGTTATAGGTTAGTCTGGAGACAGAGGTTACAGAAGGGCATAAAAACAGATTGCCGAGTGCACCGATTGCCATTTTAAAATTCAGCACTTGCCAAGGTATATTCCTTTGGGATTGCCAGCTGTTTCTTCTTTAAGGGTCATCGCTTAATTTACAGTATTGCCCCTTCTTGTATTATACGCTAACTTTATGGAACTGAAATGTCACTTATTTAAGAGCTTGAGAGAGCTTTTTTTAAAAAAGTTTTGCCTAGTGCCTCAAACTGAAGTTGTGGTAACAATAGATGCTTGTGAAATTTATTGTCATACACATTCTGTTCCCCTTCTGATAAAAGGTTGTGAGAAACAAAAGAAAATGAAAACAGCAAGACTACAACTGTAGCTTTGTACTTGTGCCAATTACAATTGTGCCAATTTTATAGCCTTACAAAACAAACATACCAATGGCAAATTAAGTTATTCTGTTGCTTAATTGCTATTACAGTAGTTCAACAGAAGCTGCAACACTGCCAGTAAGAGACTTATTCAGTGATGCTCATCTGCTTCCCTCCAGTGGCACATGAATAACTCTCTAGAACTCTAATTTTTCCTTAATGGCAGAAGACTTAGAGACACAAATATGATAAGGTGGGCCCTGGGTCTGGAAAGCTGAGGAGTCTTTACTCAACACTCTAATATCCAAATTACTGCAATGTGCTCTATGTGGGGTTGAGGACATTCCAAAAACTTCAGGTAGTGCATAATTCTTCTGTAAGGATGCTGACTAGCACATCTGTATGGAATCATGTTACATTTATTTTGATACATCTGCATTGGCTGGCTAAATGCTACTGGGCTCAATTTAAGAAGTTCACATTAGTTTGGGATCTGATGCAACACCTTCCCCTATCTGGCTCTGAGATCAGCAGAAGGGGCATTTCTCTTCTCACCAGCAGGGATTGTCCCTTATGTGGTTGCACAGAACAGGGCCTTCTCAGTAGTGGCACTCTGGCTGTGGAATTCCTTCTTCCTGGGCTTCTGACAATGCATCAAGACACATCTGTTCATCTGGCTTTTGATGAAAACTGGTTAGAATGTCCAGTGTTGTGAAGGTTGTGCATTTTAAGCTCCATTTTATGTTTGCTGCTATATCTTGCAGTGTTGTTTCAATAATTTGTTTAGCTTTTTTTCCAGTTGGTGTCCCATTATTATTTTGTTAATTGCCCTGGGATCCATTTGGTTGAAGGGCAATTTAAAAAGTTTAATAAATGAATGAATACCAAATCAGAGCAACCAAGGAACTTTGGACCAGCTCTATAATATTTACTGTCATTCATGAGATATCCTGCCCCATTCCATTTTCTCTCTCTGCAACACACTGTGGTGCTGATTTGTGGGTAGATAGGGAGGCAAGTACTGCTCTGTGATTAACTCTCTCTTAGCACATAGGCTTGGACTAGAACCTCTCCAACACTATTAAATGACCACAGACTCTTGTTTTAAACTTCAGTATTCATTCCCTTGCCTTGCTGAAATATTTCCTGTACTGAATTTGTTGCAGGAAGTAGGGGCATACTGTCTGAAAGGGCAGCTAACAAGAGCTGATTACAAATAAAACTTTATCTTTCAACAGCTGAGTTGGAAATGGTCACAAAAACAGACTGTAAGGCCTGGTGCTGTTGTTAATAATGAAGCACAGACCCCATGTTTTGATGAACTTCAAAGTTTGTGTGCCACAAGCAGGCAGGCAGGCAGAGAATGTGGATTAAACATTTGCTTTCACTTTAAAAATATGCCATTTGTAATACAACATCACTATGAGGGTTTTGCTTCTTGGAGAACTGAGCAAAATCCAATTTTCAAAACACAGGGACCAAAGAATACAATTTGCTTGTCTCTTCAAAGATTTTACTGCAGAATACCAGACAATGCAGAGAGCATATATCATTACAGTGACAAATCGTCCTTTAATTTTCCTTCTTACCATCTTATAATTCAAATGAAATGATTATTATGATGTGAATGCCTTAGTGATACTGGGAGCTGATGTTAACAGGGAGCTATTATTAAAGAAATTATTAGTCCAGTTTACCCTTCTTCAGACCAGAACTGTAATCAATCAGGCACTGCAGCTAATACACTTCCAGTCAACTCAATGGGGCTTGCAAAATAGATCCTGAAAGAGACCCATGAAAGATGTGCAGCATAATTTTTACAAATTTAGCTCCAATCAAATCATTCATTGTATGGGTCTCTGCAGCTAAATCAGGCCAGTGCTATATAATCTTGTCTCATGCAGGGCATACTGGTTTCCTTACTCCCAGGAAAGCTGCAGACTAAATGAATGAGCTACACCAAATTTCCTGCACCACACATCAAATGTTAGTTAGCAGTAAGGGCCTGCAATGGTACTGTCCAAGGTCCTGTTTCTCCATTCCTGTCACCCCTTGGCATGCAACAGGAAGCATTTGTGGACCGCAGTTGTTCCATGTCAGGTTCATGGTGTCCTTGCCAGCTCTGCAGCACCATCAGCACCAGACTTGGTATGGCCAAGGTGCCATACCACAAGCTGTGATGGTGGATCCGTTCAGATTCTAAATAAGGATGCCAAATCCAGCTGCCACTTCCCACCAGAGCCACTGACCTCCCATCAAGGTGAAAGTGGAATGTGCTTGCCTGATTGGAGGACAGAGAAGGGTATGTGAGTGTGGATAGAAACTAGCCTACTGTAAGATTCACATTCCTTCCTATGCCCACTTTTGCCTTTGTTGCTGCCCCGCTGGCCTGCGGCCATTGGAAGGTGGCCATCAGGCTGTTTTGCACCCCTAAGTTTGAAGCTCTGATTCTCTGATCTGAGGCTCCATGGAGATGCTCTAAGTTACTAAAAGCAATGTTTTATTTCAAAGCACACCTGTCAGGCCCCATTCACCTTGGTGGGAGTTGTGTTAGCTGCTTTCCTATAGTGGGATCTCTTGCCACTAGAAAAACACATGAATTAAGAAGCCACATGGGCGGGATAAAATTGCACAACAGAATTTTGAGTAGAAGGGAAAGATGTGTAAGATGGTGGTTGCTTAAATTGCAAACATTTTCCAATAATATCATCTGAGATCCCCCCTCAGGTAAGCCACACTGATACTGCTCTCTCTGTTTTTCATTCACATGGCATTTTTTTGGTTTTGTTTTTTTAAGACTAATCTAATAGCACCCCGGAGATTAAATGTTTCTTTATACCTTTAACTTAGAATCATAATTGTGCTCAACTAAGTAAACATATGCGGAACAAGGTGGAAGCCTGGAAATTAGAAGTTTAAAATTACATATATTTAACTCATATAAATGGATTAAGAAAGCTTATGCAGCAGTTTGGTGAGGCATGCTTCCATTTTGCTCAGAACTCTGGCACTGTAATTCTGTTCAGTAGTTTCCCACTAACATCCCTCTATTGAAGCACCAGTTTCAGCACTGCCTTCTTTTATTTCTGCTTAGCAATATGGTCATGTCTGAATAGATTTCACAAATTCAGCTTCTCATAAGTGATGGAAATACTGCATCACCTGTCAGCAAATTTCAGTTAAAGGAATTTTGTACCTGACACTCTTATTGAGAAAATAAATTAATCTCTGAGAGACTTTCTATTTACATTACCTCAGCACAAACTGGACCATGCTAATTACATAACAGAACTGCAGGCAGGACACCAAATTGCTAGCTTTATAGGGAGAGACATTATAAAATATTCTGTGCATAAGCGGGTGGGTGGGTGTGATCAGGGAGATACTGCGAGTGGGCAGAGGCTAGTTCTCAAAGGCAATGTTAGAGATGCAGGAATTGCACAACCACCAGCAATAAGCCACATCAAGTTTTTTTTTGATCCCAGCCGTTTTGGCCAGAGAAATGTATCCTCCATGAGCAGACCATTGGTCCATCTAGCTCAATATTGTCTGGACTGACTGGCAGTGGTTCTACAGTGTTTCAGGCAGTTGTGTTTCTCAGCTTTATCTATGGATGCCATAGATTTAATCTGGGACATTCTGCATGCAAAGCAGATATTCCATCACTGAGCTCTGGCCCTTCTCAAAGAAAAGGATGCTCGTTACAGTTCTTCCGTCCACAGTTCTTAGTTATTCAAAAGAAGCAGCCATCTGCTTTCCCTAGCCAACAGAGGCAGCAATATTGATCTGTGTGGGCACCTCCATTGCAAGAGGTGGGTGCAGCAGGAGAAAAGGCCTCATAGCAGTGGCACTGCTGTTGCTTACTGGAAGAAGGGAGAGCGAGGCAGAACTGAGGTTGGGGCTGTGTGAGCATAGTGGTAGGACTGTTGGATTGGTGCCACTCACTGTTTCACCATCTCCATTCTGGTAGGCAGCCACAACAGTGCTGCTGGGAGGCTATTGCTATAGCTCCATCCCACTAGCCAATCTGCTTCTGGTCACTGCTGCCTACCTTGGTTGCCAGAAGAAGAAAACCTGACACCTTTGTGAGATGGCTGAGATAAGCAACACCTTTGTATTGTGATTGGCAAGAAAGAGGCAGGCCCCAGTCTTGGAATATCACTAGGCCATAACTTTAATTATTTACAGGCATCGGTGAATCCACAGAACACACTGGTTGTAGTGGGGGTGGAAAGAAGGCCCTCATTTCTACCACTGCAGTTTACTACAGGAGCTGGCCTTGCAGTCCATGCCACTTTTGAGTCCTTGGGACAATCAGTTGAAGCCCAAAACGTCATGGGTGTGGATTTTGACACCTGCATTGGCCACAGGCCACATAAGAGAGCAGTACAGTGATTGGAAAAATGGGTAGATCAGTTACACACATGCACTAATTGTGAGAGTAACATACAGGATGGTCATTAAGAGAACCAACTACAAAAAAATTACGGTCTCAATCACTTGAGAAGTTGTGTTTCCAGAAAGAGAGTGAACACATCACAATGTGCTCTGCACAGCAGAATTAACTAATCAGAGATTCAAGCAAAACAAAAGCTTGCCCTGCTGAATACGTACATCCTGTCAAATTGCATTTATCAACCTAACGGTTATTAGAATTTATTCTGTTATGTGAATGAAATTGTGAGCTTAAAATGTCACTGGAGATTTATTAATATGATACAGCCTCTGATAAGGGCATGTGAAAGGGCATAGAGAGAGCAGATAATGTGAGGCAATGGGTGTGCATGTGTATTTGTTTAAGAGAAGAAAAAAAGAAAATAAAAATGTGGCAATTTATCAGTGAGGTTTTTTTCCAAAACCATCCCAGCCACATCAGGGATTACTAAACACATGTGTAATATTGGGTGACCATACCATGGAAAATGCTTTCTCAAAATTTGATAAAATGTGGTGAACAGGGGAAATAATGATGCATTCTTTAAGAGGAGCAGCCAAATTAAATGCTGTTATTTAGAACAATAGCTGCAGCACAATATCATCTTCCTTGGGTCTAAAAAACAACAAAAAATAACAATACAATAAAGATATCCTTTTAGATATAGGTTGTTTTTTCTACAATTTTCAGTGCGCAATTTAGAATCTTGGAAAATCAGGGTTCTGAATCACACAAGGAACCTACATGAGTAGAAAAATCTCCCTACCCAGAAGTTATTCTTTGAACTAATGTAGGGCAAAGGGGCAATGATGGGTTATTCGCCAGTGTGCTCATCCTCAGGAACCCTCATCGTGTTAATGATTCGGAAACCTAAACAGGGCTGGCATGTGTCCTCATTGGGCTCATTAGTGACGTGAGAGAGGAAAACCAGAGGCCATTGGTGGAGGTGGCAATAAGTGAAGGCTTAGGATAGACATGGACACTCTGTTTTCTTCTATTCCATTAGCTGGGAATGCTGCAATGGTCTCTGGGCTAGCCACTGCTGATTGCCCAGTTAGTATTTTTTAACACACCTGTTGATGGCGTTTCGCAAAGTTTGAGACACACTGAATGTTTGAGAAACAAGAAATGTTCTTAGAACTCATGCAGAACAGCAGTCCTAACTCTTAGTAGACTCAGGGGCTGCCTTTAGCTGAAACATGCATTTGGTGACCCACTTCCTAATTTTCAAACATTTATTTGCATGGTGATAGTGCTGCAACCCACTTTCAGACTGCAATCTTATACTACAGAACTTACGTGAGAGTAAGCTCCACATTGAACTTAACAGGACTTTCTTCTAGACATGTATAGGATTTCGCTGTATAGCGTGTCCCAAAACACCAGTCAAAGACAAATGGTCTAAAAAAGTCAGAAAATTTCTGCAGAGGGTTCTACCAATAGGAAGTTGCATTTTTTCTCTCCGCAGCCCAGCCCTTGGTTCCCACACTGACAAAGCTGTTACACACATTCCTGCCACCTTCTTCTGATGCACTACACTTCACATGAACTTGCAGTAGCATTTCAATTCAACTGCAAGCCTCCAGTGACCCATTCAGTATTTGAAAATCACTCATCTAGGATTCCAGAATGCTTGGGCTAGAGGCCTTTCCCACGTTCTTCACAAGTCATAACAAAAGAGCCCCAGGACTTGCAATTCTATTGCCACCACATAGAACAGCCATATGCTTGAAAGTACGGTAAGTCTCACTGAACTTAGTGAATCTCTCTTTGGAGTAAATATGGATTGGACTGGACAGCATACCAACAGCAAAAGTAATTAGAAAGACATGTTATATCAAAGTCAACAGATCAACTCACCAGTTTTCTCAGCCTTGTGCTTTAGACTTTCCTGTCCCGGAAGGCATGGGCAAGGCCCTTCACAGCGAGCTGCAATGTTTTTGCCAGATGTGCACGCATGAAACTCCAACTTGCACTGTAATTGAAACAAAAACAAAACAAGGGCCTTTCATTTGAGGTAAAACAATTGTGGAGGGAGGGGGGGAGGAAGAGAGAAAGAAATTACACATTGCCAAATAGTTAGGACCTTTGAGGTGGCAGTTGTTTCCTAAAGAGCTTATTTCCCAAAGAGTACCCATGTGCCTGGCCAATAGGGTATCACTGTACTTCACTGGGATTCCTTCTCCCTTTTCATGGTATGGCAGAATTCCAGTTTTGACTGTTTGTTCAATAAACGAAAAGTATTTTGCTTTAATATGTTGTGTTAAGGGCTTTCCATCCTTACACAAGCTCCAAAATGTCAGGAAATTACAAAAGCTAAGCTGCAGGTGTGTAATTTAGGCAACATTGATATGGTATGGTATTCTATAGTTCTGTAGTTAGTTCGATCTTCACCACTACCTTCGCGTTACAAGTGCAATTAGTACAATGTTGGTGTCCATGCCCTACAACCACTCTAGCCAATTTCTGCACATTCTATAGTTATTGAAGGTGCAGGAGAAGGCTTGAATTTGCAGGGTGGGTGGGTGGGTGGTGGCCAGCACTGGTAAGGCTGGTCTTCAAAAGTTGGAATGGAGAACAAAGAAATTCAGCAGATACAGCACAGTGTTACCACCTAAATCTTTTCCTTTTTTTGTGAAGACATTTCCCCTTCCTCCATGCCTCACAAACTATTTTTACTCATCTCTTGTGATTTCTTCTACCTGTCCTTTCACACCTAACACCTCACCTCTTGGCTGACCTGACCTGTAAGCTCTTCAAGAGTGAGGCCTATTCTATGAGAATCTTGTACTTCAGAGGCTAAGATTGGCCAAAAACTGCTGCCTAGCAACAATGGAATAATAGGTCCATTGACTAACATTGGCCAGGAAAAAGCATTTTTAATAACAATTAATATTACAGAACTCATAGGTGAAAGCAAATACTAGACATTCCTTTTGACCTAAATCAGCAGCCCATTTTCCAAAGCACACAGTGCACAGGAAGAAATCTTTATGGAGAACAACCCCGGCAAATTCTGTAGAAGAAAAACACATAATACCCTTTAACTCATTCAGAATAAGCCATTTCTTATATTTTCTACCCCAAATTTGTAACGGAGAGTCCTCAAATCTTCATTTCTTGTACTAATGTCTATTTGTTGAGACATTTTTAAACTAAAAAAATTGTAGAACCTATTGACCCCTGATCTTTCATTATACTGATGGAATGCATTTACCTTTAACAACAAAACCTAAAATAAAATAAAAGAAATAAAAGAAATAAATTGAAACAAAATACACTGTTACATATCTCTCTTCTCCTTTTTTCCAGTCCTTTTCTGGCTTTCTCACAGTCACACCCACAAAGTATAATTTCTTAACCGACCCAAATATGCCTGTCACTCACTCTCACTTCATCCAACATTCCATTCAACACCCTTCCACTTAATCTTCCCTCACAACAAGTTCATGCTGAGCATATGCATGACTAACATATGTGGCAAAAAAGCCCTTTTAATAAAAGCCACTAACAGGTTATACTATTAGGCAAAAACCAAAACAAAACACATGCTAGCCAATCATCTTGACCTAACACAACAAGCCTAATATAAAAACTGAAGATTGGGAGCAGTGAATAAGTCAGGATGACGATTAGAACAAAAGTAGAGGAAGACTTGGTCTGAGCCTAACATAACAGCATTAGGACTCCTTCATGAGCAGAAACACTGTACTTTCTACTATCCATATCTTCAAAGTGTAACCCAGTTTGTGGTAATAAAAAATACTGCCTTACTTGGAAGATAATCCAAATTGAGTCTAACAACACAATCCTATGCATATCCATTCAGAAGTAGTCCTAAGGAGTTAAATGAAACCTACTCCTAGGCAAGTATGCATAGGATTTCAGGCTTAGATTATTACAACTCAGCCCTATGTTTACTCAGAAATAAGTTCCACGGCGTTCAGTGTGGCTTACCTCAAGCTAATATGCATAGGGTTGTGCTGTTAATTATTGCTCTGGTTTGATTTTTTTTAAAAAAAGACTGAAGTCAATTTCTGATCCTATAAATTGTTTTGAATGATTTACAGAGTTGTTTTTATGGATTTTTACTGTTTTATTTTTTTTAAAAAAGAAAGGAATACAAGCAGAGTATAAATCTTATGAAATACATAAATAGGTGTGGTGGTTCCATTGAGGAGAGTCATGGGGTATTCTTTTTTGTGCAAAATTTAAAAGGTCACAACCTTTTATTTTTACAGACTGGTGACACTGGAAGAGAGCTCATCAGTGATCCAGTGTTTCAACGCAGCATACTGTAGATTTAGTACTGAATGTTCCTGAAAGTTAAACCGGTATATAAAGCATAACAATAATCTACTCTTGAGCATGGCTGATTTATTAGAGCACAGATCAGCACTGAGCTGAAATATTTGGTGTAAGGTGGAGATATTGGATATAAAAAACACCCCTTGCCAAACTCAACTATGCCCTGGCTATTTAGTCTGTAAATAACTAAAGTACCACCAGTGATATTCCTTTTCAAGCAGTGGTATTTGGTTGTTTGTATTTACACATTCTTGATAATAAAATTCAGCTGAGCAGAGGATATATGTTTTAGAGATGCCTTTTGTTTTATCATATTCAGAGAAATTGAGTTCCTCACATGAAATAAATTTGTGTTTGCAAATAGAAAGGTAGAGTATTAAAATGCTTGGAAGACAGTAATAACAGTGCAATCCCATATAGGTATACTCAGAAGTCAGTCCTATTGTGTTCAGTCAGGCTTACTCCTTAGTACATGTGTTTAAGGATGCAGCCTTATTGATTTAAATTGGGGTTTAAGCATCCATTTAAGTATGCTTAGGACAGCAGCCCAAGAATCATGGCAAGGTTGGAAAGCAAGATGAACCAATCAGAAAACAGCAAGGCATATTCTGAACAATGACACAGTTCTTTTCTATTCTGCCACAACAAAAGAGCAGAGTGAATGGAATAGGATGTTGTTACAAGATAAATGCCTCCTACTTTGAAAATACCATCAGTAGCTTGGTTCTGCTTGTGTGTAGTTTTGCTAAGAGGGCTCAGTCTTCCCAGGCTTTAATCTAGCAGCAGGTGACCATTATCTTCTGACAACGTTTTGTACCAATGACATTATCTCCTGGGCTCTTTCTGAACTTCAGAAGACCCTGGTGATTGCATACTCCCTATGATATTCTGTCCTTCAGATTTAGAAAATTCACTGACACAGCCAGATATCTGCTTGAGGCTTTGTTCAGGAGATACTTTGTGATATTTTGCTTGCCTGCATGGTTCTGACAAGTGTGGCTACAACAGAACCACACGCAACTACCCTAAAGTGGACATCACGGGGTACGCTGGAATCCACTCACAAGAGGGAGGATATTTGAATGTTAAAAATAACAAAGCTACTCAAGGCATTTTAAGAGGAAGACAAAGACATTCTCGGGGGTGGGGGGGGGGAGAAAAAAAGAAAAAAAGATAGAAAAGGTCAGGATAAAAACAAAACTTTTGTGGGAAGGATATAAACATGAGTCAATATATAACGGTCTTATTTCAAGACTAATTGCATCAAAGAAGGAGAAATTTCAGTGAGGGAAGGATGAACTCTCCCCCCCCCCAGTTGAATTTCCCCCTTCACTCCTCCCCTCTGCAATTAGACTTGAGAAAAATATTATAATGGTTCCAGAGGTAGTTTTAGGATGGTGTAGCGGCACTGAGCACCTCACTGCAGGAGGTGCCATAGGAACGCTGTAGAAGGCAGCGAGAGAGACAAATTTTAGTGTCGCATAGGGTGCTGCTGAAATTTGAGAGCCCAAAGTCTGCCACTGATGTTTCCCTTTTTCAAGTCCAATTGCTGTAGCAGTCTGCATGGAGGAGAATTGTGCGTCAAGGCCCCGAGCCCTCCCCCATTTGTTGAATAATAAAACACATGGACACCAGTATTTTAGGTTAATGGGCTAATGAAGGCCACAACTTTATTGGTTACAGCATGTGAGTGGTATTGGCTTAGGCACTGGAATTGAACTGACTATATCTCACTCCTGCCTGCCATGTAGGTAGTCCAGTAAGGGTCAACCACCAGTAGGGGGAGCCCTGTTGATGTACATCAACTGAGAGCTCCCCTGGGTCATCAAGGCCCCGCCCCGGATCCCTTTAACGGAATACCCTTAAAGAGGAGGGGCAGGTTGTGGCCTCCCCTCCCATGAACCAGGTTTTAGCAACTGAAGCATTAAGCAGATCCGGGGAAGGAGGAACAAGAGGGAGATCCCCCGGCCATGCGGCTGCTTAAATACGGTAAACCACACCCCTCTGGCCAACCAGATTGTTTGGCTGGGGGCGTGACACGGCTGGAACTCCCCTATGGTACTGCCACGCCCCCGCTGTACACAGTGAGAGCATGTGACCTGCCTGCAACACCCTCCACAGGGAAGTGGAGTGGCCTTGCTGCTGGATTACCATATTTTTCCGTGTATAAGACTAGGTTCTTTTCCTTAAAAATAATGTCAAAAATTAGGGGGCGTCTTATACGTTATATCTCCCCCCATTTTCTTAAATCTGAGTCCCCCAAAATAGGGGGCATCTTATAGATGGAAAAATACGGTAATTCCCCCTTTCGCACCTGCACTCTCCAGGAAGATCATCCTATGCCCATTATGTTTTTTGGGGGGAAATGAAAATATCCACACCACTGCTGGGGGAGGGGGAGTTAGTGTATGTGTAGTTGCAGTGTGAGTGCGTATTTCAGTGGTTGCAATAAGTGCATGTCTCGGAGTTTTATTGCAATGAGTCTGTGTGAGCATGGTTGACAGATTCTGTGGTTTCAATGTGCCCATTGGCCCCAAAATGTTGACAACGCCTGTTCTACAACTTAAGAAGAAAACGGGCAGAATAATTCTTGTTCTTTCCAATATAAGTCACGGCAATGTTTGAACAGAAACAGAAACAGCAAGCCATAGACCCCATACCAGTGTGATAGCTAACACGTCTTTGTCTGAAGTTCCATAATGATGCTGTACTTCTCCTATGGCATATTTCAATGGATAAATGCAATACTGCTTTAAGCTACATTTGTTCACAGTGATCCCCAAAGACCCAAAACCATTTTACTACAAACGGAGATCATCAGCTGTATTTGCTGCCAGATATACATTGATACAATAAAATACACGTGGGGTGGGAGAAGGTGACAGAAATCAGCCCTTGCAAATTCTAGTGCTAGGTTTAACAGTTGAGTCTGCGTGGCAAGTTGTTAGAGAGTGTATTTTGGCTAAAGTGGGCCCCTGAGATTTTTCCACCTTACATGTGTGATGATTTAATTTTCATTTTCAGAAAACCTACAGCAATGCATTTTGCATAAATATTCACATTTCAAGGGAAATATAAAGTAACACCATAAACATTTATTCCTCGCTATTTTATATTTCTCTCATTTGTAGAACCCCAGCGGACTGCCATCATCTCCAAAAGAACCCAGTAGCTGCTTCCTTTGAATGTGAATTCAGCTTAGTCTCTCCCTCTCTTGATAATGTCTCTAGGCCCATGGGGTCAAATTTGAATTTTATACTTTCCCTTGTCTACATTTTCATGTCTTAGGGTTGCCCAGAAGATTGCTGGGCATGATCAATAAAGGCTGTCAATCCTTTGAAACCAAAGTGTAGGATTTCAATTCAATATTATTTAAGTTTCCCATCCTCTCCCTAAATGGCACGCCAAGAATAACACAACTTCAAACCTCAAACTAAAAATGTTCTACAACATGCTTGTGTTTTATAGCATATGTCTTATTTAAATCTCACAAAAGAATGGTGTCAACATGCAACTTGTTTTATGGTTTTTTCTGTTTCCTTTCAATATATTAACTTCTTTCTGTGTGCTTAATATATCAGCAGCAAACACTAAGGATATTTTAAAAAATTCTTTCTTTTACTAATCTGCTACATGAAAAAGCTGTGAAATTTTGAAACTACATGATAGAGATGTTTGTCATCCTCCCCTAATCTTTCCTTCTTTTCTGTGTCTCTTAGCAGATAATTAGAATCAATTGGAATTCAGACATCCCTTTTAGAAAGAGATTTTGTTTACATGTATTTGAGCACTGTCTGCTAGAGTTCTATCGATGTTTCCATTATAAATCTTTCTCTTCTGATGTTTCTGGCTTAAATGGGGCTGGGGAAGATGCCATGGAATACATAGCTGCAAGAAACAATGTGGTTTCCTTTTTAATTTTTTTTTTTTGCAGAAATTAAAAACACTGATTTTTTTTAACACTCTCTTGCAAATGGGAAATGTTTCTTTATAATTGCTGTACTGTTTTCCCCCATGTCACGTTTACTACTTGAACTTGTGAAGACTACTCTTTAAAATATGAGAATGATGCATTATTTAAAGTACTGACAAATGTTTCATGTGTTATATAGTTCTTTATTTATTTATTGCTGTTTCTGAACTCAGGTTTGAGGTGGCCAGCATGCTGCTTTAACTGCAATGTATATGTTTTAGCATTTTAATGTATTTTAACTATATTATGTAAAGAGCTTCAAAGACTTATTATTGAGTAAACAATGAATAATAAATATGCACATGAGTCTTCCAAATGCTGCATTCTATTCCCATTTATTAAATATATTAAACTAGATTTACATCCATGTAACTAAAGCAGCATTCAGCCAGGGAACTCCATTGGGCTGGAATTGTCACTGTTCTAATTAAGAACACTGTTCTCTAGGTGAATATGCACCACTGCCATTAATATTAATAGGCATTAAATCTGGCAATGGTGGTCTGGCCAAGACCCCCCTAATTAACATTCACAGTCTATTGTGTAAATATGTATTTAGCCATCTGGGAAATGCGGGTGTTAAATTTGCTTTCTAAAGTGGATGTTATTTGCCTCTTTGAAGCAGATTTTACAGCTGATTAGGTCAGAAATACCAGTTTTACTAGCATCTAAATGTAAATTGACATGAAAGACCATTATTGACTGTTGTGTAAACGAATACACATTAAAAACTCCCTTCTCAGTGCATATTTACACTGCAGTCTAGCAATTCTTAAGCAGCTAGGAAAACAGTATACATTAGAAAAGCTTCCACATAAAGGAGACTCAGTACATATTGACAGAAGACATCCTTTGGCAGTGAACTGAGTGCATTTATTAGGTGGGAAGACAGTTCCGCTAACTGCCCTGCCCCCCCCCCCGGAGTCACCAAAATACCTGTAGGAATGGGTCCCTTGGAGGCATGGACACCTGTGTAGGCATTGCTGTCACTACCAAATAAGAGGCAGCAGGTGACCATATTGTCATGGCCTTTCTTGTTGCCTAAAATAGGCTGCTGATAGATTCACAGATGCTGTCTCCAGGGCAGATGGAGGAAGAGTAGGGGGTGGTGATGGTGGAAATGACTTACAGAACTGGATTTCAGCAAGACAGGAGAAGCCTTGGAGCAGAGCGTTTCCAGGCTTTGAATTTCTTGGGTGGCTTATCACAACTAGCACATATCTAACCAGATCAGTGGTGGGTGTGAGTGTGTGTGCACAGGTGCACATCTGTGTGTACCTACAGTATATACAGACACCAACACATTTTCATATGACAATTGATAATGAAAATGTGTTAGTGAATCATGTCTGCTGATCACACTTCTGACCTCTACAAATTTAACTGAACTTCTTCACAAAGCCTTTGTGTGTACAGGCTGACACTGTGTACAGAACCAATTTGCATATACCTCCTACAAAAAGTTCAGAGCCAGAGTGCATGGTCCTGACTATCACCATCCTCCCCATGGAAATGTCTACTGAGCAAGGCTCTAGGCAGTCTTCCTAGAAACAAATCTGGAGAAGTCCACCTCTTGACTTGCTCTACTGCTGCTGCCTTGATGGCACCTGTGAGAAGCTGTGGCTGTGACTGCAGCTCTTGAACAAGCACACTCTTGCCTCTTGCCTTTCCCAATGGCAGCCACCCCCAGTGTGCAGCCACCAGCCATCTGTGTATGGATGAGCTAAGGAACTCTTAGAATCAAGCCAGCGCCACTTCCAAAGTTGTTATTTGTAACAATAAGATGGCCCAGAGAGAAACTGGAGCAACAGCTCTTGAACCTGTTACACTTCTGGCTATGGACAGGATCATGCAAACTACCACAAAGAAATGGATGGTGGTTGTTTCCAAACAGAATGCTTGCAACTCCAGTTATAAATGGACAGTTAAACACTTTTGCAACAGTCTCTACCCTTCTGGTTATCAGCTATGAAATGTGCAGAACCAACACATTTCCTTATATCACCCCTGCTTTTTTTGGTAGTGACACAGAAACAAAGGTTGTGGGCTTAGTGGTGAATGGAAATTTCCCCTTACTCTCTGGGAATACACTTTCTAGTTTTAACATGTGATGAGGTAAAAGAAAATCAAACAATCTCACAGAGTTTTGAACTGTAGGACCTATTGTTTTGTTGTGATTTAAGTTGTTCCCCTCTGTAGTTTTTAGTCTGAACAGCAATCTATTTGAATTTTGTGAGCTTGGCATTAACTTAACCTAGAGAGCACTGTTTATTGTTTCCTATATATGTCCTTAAGTGCTCTCCTGATTTCGCAAGAAAGCCTGGATTTCTGCAGGCTTTTGTTACATTAGTGATTGCGGGGGCATGTAGACCCACAATTGACAGACTGGTTGAAACATCCAGTTTTTCTAGCGGCAGGGCTGAAAACCAAGTATATAATCATGGAGTGCTATAAAACTGCTCATCTATACCTAGCAGAATCAGCTAATTTTGGGCCCAGCAGATGGATTGCTCAAGCATAAAATGCTATTTTAATGCCAAATAAATTGTCCTGAGCAATAGCTGGAGGATCAGCTCACTCTGGGAGAAGCAGAAATGTTCAGAAGTTCAGTTAATCACATTGGTTTTATGATAAAAATGTGTCCACAGTAACAGCAAGGATATGCCAGTCCAAAGGAGATTTAAAAAATCCAGCAGGTACTTAATAAAGCTTTTTAACCAAAGCATTAAACTGATTCAGGGCCAGGCAGCCTCTTCAGAAGGAGGCTATATAGCCCAACATGCTATTGCCATCACATTTGGGGAACGTTAAATCAATTCACACATCAGCTCTCTTCACATCATTAAAATGCTACCCTTCCTGCTGCTACAGAGGCGAAGAGGACTGCAGAGAGTACTGCAGGGACCAGGTCCCTGGGCAGGCAGGCAAAGTGGGAGCAGCTGCTGCCCCAGCTGGTCATGATCCAGCTGCTGGGGCAGCGTTATAAAGCCTGCCTGCCCTGAATTCCATCTACCTGACCTTGCAACCCCTCGGTGGGGACTGCCATCTTCCCCACCTAGAGACAACTCCTCCTCCTGCCGCTGCTGCGGTGGCTGTTGGGGGTGACGACTGCCAACTTTTCCACCCAGAGACTCCTGATCCTGTGGCTCTTGGGGGGGACGGACTGCTGTCTCCCCCACTGCTGCTGCTGCTACAGAAGTGAACAGGACTGCAGAGAGTACTGCAGGGACCAGGTCCCTGGGCAGGCGGGCGAAGTGGAACAGCTGCTGTCCCAGCTGGGTATGGTCCAGAACGATGCCATGGTCAATGGTATGAAAACACAAGGAGCAATCAAGGAGAACCAACAGGGTTGTACTTCCCCATCTCTATGCTGACAAAGGGCAACCAAGGCAACCAATGCTGTTTCAGTGCCAAAAATAGACCTAAGACCAGACTGAAATAGGTCCAGATACTCTACTTCCTCCTGGCATACCTGCAGCTGGCTGGTCACCACCCTCTCAATCACTTTGCTCAGTAATAGAGTATTAGAGTCTGGCTGGCAGTTTTCTAAAACCTTCAGATCCATGGAGGACCACTTTACGAGAGTTTGCACTACCTCTTTCAAGGTGGTAGGCAAAACTCCCTCCCATAGCAAGGCATGAACCCATCCTGCATCCATCCAGTCAACCTCCTCCAGCTAGATTTTATCAGCTTGAAGGCCAGCGATCAAAAGCGCAGTAATACAAATGTCTGTCCACACTCTCAAGCATTGTGCAGGAGAGCAACAGCTCACCATTTCAATCACATTTCCCCTCATCCTCTCAGTTTTCAGCAGGGTTTTTTTTCATTGAGATGACCTGCAAACAAAATATTTAATGTGGGCAACAGTCCTTTTATGAGAGAAGAGGACTGAGGGGGACATGATAACACGCTATAAATAACTGAAAAGCAACCACACAAAACAGGGCAAAGACTCCTTACAAACACAAAACATAATGGCTGGACTCAACTAAATATTTGCACAACTGGCAGCCAACTGTATTTCATTAACAAGCAGCAGCAGTCAATTTCTAAAACATGTATCGCATCAGTCCACACAAAGGCTTGAGTGAATGGATAAGTTTTCAACAAGCAGTGAAAGGTGAACAGCAATTGTACCTCATAACTCACACTTCTAAGGAAGAGAAATGCCCTTTTGTTATTTATGATTTTCTGGTACTTCTTCAGGCAGAATGAATGTACACAAGGGCCAATGTTTCCTGCTTGAAAACACATACCAGATTCCTGTGGGTTGTATAATGTAACTGACTAATAATCTGCCTTCTGCTACTTTCACATGTGAGTACTTATTCTCTTTCCCAACATACTGATTACTATATAATGGGTGACTAGTGCACTTGGTTTCTTTTTTTAAAATATTGCTTTAAACTCCTTTGCTATTATCAGACTGTGGTCTATTTTAACATTTCGAATTACCAGTTTGGTTTCTCCAAGGCAAAAGCCTGTGTAGATCATACTTTTTAAAGGCAGTGTGTGTGTGTGTGTGTGTGCGCGCGTGTGTGGTTACCGGGGTCCCCAAACCCTGGGAACCAGCCCTTGTTCATTTGCTAGGTAACCAGAATCAAGAACCAACCCTGCAAGGTAAAACACAGTTTGGGCCAGGAGGCTCCCAGATGTTACCAGATGTCAGCTGAGATTCACAGCTACCAAAATTAAAAACCAGGCTTCCTGTCCTTGAGCCTCAGGCCCACAAAAGCTCCACAGTAGCAGTTTGACCAAGAGGCCAAGATAATTGAACTCAGCGCCAAGGCTTTCACTGAGCAAATACACAAGAGTTGAAGATATGGATTTAAAATGATTTTTAAAAAGCAGCATAAAAAGAAACTGTGTACCAGTGAGAAAACGGAAATAGTTAGGAGTACAGTTGTTAATGCCAAAACTGAGCAAAAACCAATAAAGATAACTTACCCGGCTCTAATATAAACCTTTCAGAGCAACGGACCGCACAGAAACATAACCAGAGGTGTCAAAAATCAAAGTGTGATGCACCAGACAAGAAAAGAAGAAGTTTGGCCTAGGTCCTGAGCTAAGCCTTCCTAGCCAATCAAGGTACAAGCAAACTGTAACCTTCCAAAACTTTAGAGAGAGCCTTCTGTCTCACAGCTGAGGTATCTTTTGATTAGTTAACTGCCATTGTTGCTGAAGACTCAGCACAGGTGCAAGTCATGAGATCATTTTCCAATTAGTGAGAACAAGCTATTCCTAAGGGGGCAACCTTTTACCCAGAGGTGTTAGTAAAGTAAGCTATGTTTTTGGACAAGGGTTGAATAGATAAGTCAGGTTTCTTAGCAAGTAATGTTGATTCTAGCAGCTACTAACTCTCCAAGATGTCAGACCAAGGTTTGCTACCCCTGCTACCACAATATGCTTTCTTGAAAATTGTGATGCTAGACTGAACTGTCCTTCCTCTGCATGGAAAGTATTCACTGTACTACTGAGCCCTACACTCCCATACAATATTGTCTGTCATTGATGGAACCAATAATAGGTAAATAAAGTCAAGGGTGATAGTTCAGTTAACACCTATGCCTATACCTATATGCTTTCATTTGGACAACATCAGTGGGGCTTTTGGGCAGCCCAAGATCTCCATACACACTGCCTAGGCTTGCACCCTGGGGAGGTCACTTTGGTGCTGCTAACACAACAATTTGGCTGCACCCTCAGAGGCACACTCCATCGTCTCTTGAGACAGATGGATGCCAACAGGAATACCTTTCATAATTTGCTAACCTATAGATGTTCTCCCCATGCCTGAAGTAAACTATGCACTGCTGAAATAGAAAGGGTACACTCTTGGGAGTCATATGTCGGGAGACAAACAAACCCTGTAGCAGTTGCTGTAAGATCACCAATAGGTATTTACTCTGGGTGTGCCAAACCAGTAGAACCTCCCACTCTAATAAAAAGCACCACAGGGAGAAATAATAGCCAGCACACAAAATACTGTTGAGCAATATGCCCTTTCAAAGGCAAGGGGAAATGCAAAAGTTACTTTCTGAGCACATTTCAATGAACATCTTTTGTGCAAAATGCTCTTGGAAACTGACTGTATTCCATTTCACAGCCTATTTAATAGGAGAGATTGTTTAAAAACAAGGTCAGTTTATCTATTTGCCAATCCAATGCATTTACAAAAATAACTGAACAAGCAACATTTAATTCAGAGTAAACAGTTATGGAACAAAACTACTGGCAGCCAATGAAACGACACACACACACAAAAGCAGATGGCATTTACTCGACTTCCTGGCAGCAGAGTTGCTGCCACTTACTGGGAGAGTGGGAGGAGCCACAGGGAGATTGGTGCTGTGCAAACACCCCAGCAGGAGTGTCATATTGGCTCTACTGCTGCATTCTAACAGCACTGACCTCCCCCCCCCCCACCTTGCTCCTCCCACTGTGCCTCTGGGTAAGCAACAGTGACCCACCCACTGTGAGTCAGTCAAGTGCTGCTGCTCCACACTGCTGTCCACTACTGAATATATATGTAGAAAAGCCTGACTTAACTATGAACAGTTTTAAAATTAAAGTTTGTGGGAAACAAGAGAGTTGCCTTTAGTCTTTGTTCCCAGGCTTTGTACATGAGCCTCTCTGAGAGTGAATCCAGCTCCAGGCAAAATGGAGGCTGTAAGGATAGAGACCTTTGCTTCTAGGTCTGTTTATAAGATGCTGAGCCTGTGCCGAACATGCACAAGATATTGTATGGTATTATTTGGATGTATTATTTGAAGAAAGTAAAGTCTGCAAGTAAAGTTTTGAATAATATCTAATGGGTCTGGGCAATGTTTTATTCCACTAAGAGTCAGTTTTTATGCATCCAGTTGCTTCATGTTGCACAATATTAAAATCTGCAAAAAGAACAAGAACAAGCAAAATGCAGTTCAACACATTATGGGTCTACACTAAATGTCTGGGAGGAAAAAAATGGATGAGTTGTGACTGAAACTCATACAGAAATGCTTTACAAATTGTTTTAGTTCCAAAACAAAGCAACCACAGCTAATCCCCTTTGCCATATTCATGTGTCTCTGCCTTTAATAAATTGGTTTTAGCCAAGTCTGAAAATACATTTGATCTTTTTTACAATATGAAATTAATGTTTAGGAAGTGCACAAGTTGTACCGTACCACTTTCAGGGGTTGTTAATTGCAATGCAAGGCCACCTCATTCCATAGACTGTTCATTAGTTTGAACTTGATTGTTTACGTCATAAAAAAGTTTACATGTCTAATTTTTAGTCAATAGATACCCGAGAAACAGTTTGACCACCTATGTGCATTCCTTTTCTGCCATCCTTGACTACTGTATTCATTCCCATATGGGAGCTTACATATAACAGAATTTTTGCTAGTGGGGCAGCCTAAGGTGGTTAGTCCTCTGATCACTATGTCATGGTTTATCACTTATGTACACCATGCTATGTCACTTACACACTCCTTTGTCCATGTAAATTTATGTATATGTCTTAGCTATACAAATGATGTTGGAAGAGTTATCAATCCTTGTCCACTTTTACATGACCCCCATTTATCAACAGTTTTTAAATTATACTGGCTTTAGGCATAAACAAACAACTGGTAATTAAAAAATACATTGATCTTTAAAATTAATTGTGTGCCTGCTAAAAACCAATTTTACAAAAGTAGAAAACCCAATCTTGCTTAAGTAGTGATTTAGGTGTCAACTGGAAGAGAAAATAAAACAACATTCTCCCAACAGTATACAGTATGTTTTTTAATTTTTCCCCTGCGGGTACACATCGTTTGGAGTTGCACTGGTATTATTACTATTATTTATTGAATTTATATACCACTTTATACCCGGAGATCTCAGGGTGGTTCATAGAAAAGATATGTAGGCAACTAGATTCTGTAGACAGAAAATAGAATGGCTATGCTTATTATCTCTATCATCTATCTATCTATCATCTATCTATCTAGATCTGTCTATTAACTATCTATCTATCATCTATCTCACTTCAGATTCTTCAGAGCAATTCTAACAACAATCCTACAAGGTAGATCAATATTGTTGTCCCCATATTGCTGATGTGAAGCTAAAAGAAAATAACTTTCCAAAGATTGGTTGGTGAAAGGAAGAGCTGAACCAGGAATTTATCTGACCAAAGATCAGAGTCTTAGACAAAACACTACACCAGTTGCAGAGAACATTGTTAGCAAGCGGGGAGGCCATAGATCCCAGTCATAACATTGGAGTGGTGAAATCAACTAATCTTTTAAGCTTTTTTCTGGGGGTACACAGCGGTATGCATACCCCTAAACATTTTGTGAATCTAAGTTTGGCCTCATTGATGGGCAGTATTTCAATATGAGTAGGAAAACGAGAATACCCCTAAACATTTTTTTAAAGGAGAAAAAGCACTGGTTTTAAGAATTAGTAGCATACAGAGTCTGAATGTTCTCAAAGTACAAGTGTAATTGGTAAAAATATGCTTAAGAACATAAGCTTTTGGTCTGCTGGACCAGACCAAAAGCTGATTTAGTGCAACATCCTGTTCTCACAGTGGCCTACCAAATGCCTATAGAAGCCTGCAAGCAAGGCGTGAGCATCACATTCGAGCCTCCTCACTCATGTTCACCATTAACTAGTATTCAGAAGCAGGCAGTTTGACCCTGAGCACTACTAGGACTGCTGTGATGGCATATACAAAGTGTTCTGAGCTTTTTGAAAGGCAAACAGGGCACAGGTGTGAAAAAATAATAATTAGTAGAGATTCCTTTAATCCCTGGTTACTCTTTAGGCATTTTGGAGAAAGATATGGGTATAAATGTTCATATTAGCATCTTCCCAATTTTGTAATTTACATAATAATTTCTTATTTTTGATGAGTTCCTCTAATTGAACAACCACACAATGGCTACCGCTAACCTTTATTTCACAGTTTGAGAACACACTAACTAAAATATTAACCAATAGTTCAATGGCAATTTCTTATATACTTTTCAAGCTGAACATCTCCTGCTATTTCACGGCTGAACTCCCAAAAGAAGAGACGTATGTCCCTTGTGTGAAATGGGCCATATATCGCAAAGCACCTTTCTGTGATTTTTTATGATCCATCCTCGCCTTGCAAAACTTTGCCACAATGGATGGCTCTGCCACAAAACTTCAAAAACTTCTAAAGTACTATAATGAAATTGATGTACAACTCACAATGATTTTAGTAAATTGATCTAGAGAAGCTTGTTTTGTTTTTTATTAGAGGCAGGTTCAAAATCATATAATAAAGGAGAAGCATGCTTACTTCTTAACTGCCTTTTTCATCCAAAATTACAACATATTTTCATATGCTTAATATGGAAATTCTGGAGAAACAATCTTTACCCCTCTACTCCCCCCCCATCCGACCCCTTTAATAAGGCCAGCTCTGAAAACACCTACACACTTTCATGTGATAAGCGGAATATCATATTCAAATGGTAATCATATTCATATGTTATATGATGAGCTAAATGTCTAGAACTGTGATATTTGAGGTGATGTTAAAGTTCCACGGTTGATCAGAGATGCTTTATGATATTTCCAAGAGGACAGCTAGGTTAGTCTGTTGCGGCAAAACAAGAGAGAGCCACGTAATACTTAGACTAACAAAATGGTTATGGCACAAGCTTTCATTTCATTAGAAGCAAATCAGTGCTTGTTGATGCATCCATTCTGTGATGGAGGCACACATGTATATGTGTAATGGATCTGCATGTGTGAAGTCTACATGTGTAAAAAGTCTACTGTAGTGATAGGAAGCCCTTGCCCACACAACTCCTGGATGAGGTTGGACTCCCAGCTCCCACCATTAGCCCTAGCCATTATGACCAATGGTCAGAATGATGGCAGTTGCAGTTCAGCAACTCCTGGACAGCCACAGGGTCCCTGTTCCGGGTCTAAGGGGGTAAGGGCCCCCTGGACAGTTAAGTCCAGTCAAAGACGACTATGGGGTTGTGGTGCTCATCTCGCTTTCAGGCTGAGGGAGCCGGTGTTTGTCCACAGACAGCTTTCTAAGTCACGTGGCCAGCATGACTAAACAGCTTCTGGCACAACAGAACACCGTGATGGAAACCAGAGTGCACAGAAATGCCGTTTACCTTCCTACTACAGCGGTACCTATTTATCTACTTGCACTGGTGTGCTTTCAAACTGCTAGGTTGGCAGGAGCTGGGACAAAGCAACCAGAGCTCACCCGTCGCAGGATTTAAACTGCCCACCTTCTGATTGGCAAGCCCAAGAGGCTCAGTGGTTTAGAGCACAGCTCCACCCGTGCCCGGGTCTATAGGCCTCTCTGGAATGCAAACCTTGATCACTTCTGCTCTCTGTTTCTACTACTTCATGAATGAACCAATCTATTTGTTGTTGGTTCAGCTTCAATTCCTGGCTTTGGGTTTTTTTAAATCCTGCCCCTTCACCACAGTGATATCATTCTTTCCTATATTAGTAGCTGTGGAGGGTGGTCCATTAGGACAAATGGGGCTTTGCCTTGCCAACTGCAGCCAGTCCTCTGCTTTTTGCTTCCTTACTTACATCCAGTCCATTTGTAGAGATCAGCACGGAGGAAGATGGGGATAAAATTAGTTGGTTATGTCTGTCATTGACTCTAACTCCATCTACTATTTGTCTCCTTCCTTATGACCTACCAGTTCCAGTGGGCACAAGCCACCACTTTTACGCAGGTTTATGAGAATCAGATTAAAAAACAAAAAAAGGAGTGTTTCGTGTTAACTGAGATTGCACAATTTCATTTTGTTGGTCCTATGTGGTGACAATACTAAATGTGCATACAGCCACATTTTGCGGAGATACCAGGAATCTTGTAAGTGTCTCCATTTTTAATATTTCATTTTTACTGCTGTTGTTCTTATCTCTGTGGTGAAGAATTCCAGTGTGGTACAGCTGAATATTTCCAAATGATACATTCAAAGAAGATATACGGTGGCATTTGAAGGATATTTCCCAAAAGGTGATGAAAGTTGTAAGCAAGTTGAACTATGGCTTATTCTGGTTCCCTGTAGGCTCTACTCGGATTATTGCACATTATTTTTTACATTATATTTTTAGAATTCTCATTAACCTTCTTTTTGTCAAGGTTGTACAAGACATGCCATTAGTTCACTCTATGCCTTTGTGTTCTTTGGGCAATTTGACACATAAATGACAACTACACATTTCTTGTTTATCAGTCTGAAAGCCTCGAAAAGGTTTTTTTTTCATAGCTCAAGGTTGGTGGTGGTATATGTGTAGTTTTTGGAGGGCCTGGTGTGTTTGTTTGTAGGTGTCATCTTAAATTCTGCACTGCCATACGACAAGCAGTTTTTAAGGTCTGCATGGGTCTGAATACACAGAGGATAGGATTAAAGAGTCAGAGCTATTTGGGGAGTTTGGAAATGCACATTATTGATTCCCAGAAGTTTGATGACGTCTATTGCTCTTATAAGGTATTCTGCAACATGCATCCTTGCTAAACTACAGTGGTACCTCGGGTTAAGAACTTAATTTGGATTTGGATTGGATTTGATATTCCACTTTATCACTACCCTAAGGAGTCTCAAAGCGGCTCACAACCTCCTTTCCCTTCCTCCCCACAACAAACACTCTATGGGGTGAGTGGGGCTGAGAGACTTCAGAGAAGTGTGACTGGCCCAAGGTCACCCAGCAGCTGCAGGTGGAGGAGCGGGGAAGCGAACCCGGTTCACCAGATTACGAGACCACCGCTCTTAACCACTACACCACATTGGCTCTCTTAACCACTACACCACATTTTGTTCTGGAGGTCCATTCTTAACCTGAAACTGTTCTTAACCTGAAGCACCACTTTAGCTAATGGGATCTCCTCCTGCTGCCGTGCTGCTGCTGCGCAATTTCTGTTCTCATCCTGAAGCAAAGTTCTTAACCCGAGGTACTATTTCTGGGTTAGCGGAGTCTGTAACCTGAAGCATCTGTAACCTAGGTACCACTGTAAAGCCTTTTTGCAATTCATTTTTGCTACTCTTTCTCTTCTTGTGGGTCAAGGCACTAAATTTGCCCAGAGACTCTGTACCTAACAGCATTTCTAATGAGAGGCTATTATAATCGTGGTACAAAATACAGTCTAAATTTTTGTTGTTGTTGTTTAGTCGTTTAGTCATGTCCGACTCTTCGTGACCCCATGGACCAGAGCACGCCAGGCACTCCTGTCTTCCACCCAGGCTAAATTAGTCAGAAATTAACATTGTATCAGAATTACTGCTTTCTGGGCTCCACATATTTTCAGTCTCCTGTATATCAGTCTGCACATGTTATATCTTTTACTGTACATTTTAGAAACAGTTGGGAATTAGCAAAAAGTTATTAGTAGGACTTAGATGTTATCTCCTGAAGAACTCCAAGGCTCAGAAGTTTAAAAATGTTTTATTGCAATAAGATGTTCAATGACTTCATACATATTAATAGATGCCTTGAAGTGGAAAAGGCCAGTTCTTCTAGTATAGATAAAACACTGTGCTGCTAAACGTGAATGAAATAAAGCAAACAAGGCAAATCTTACAAATATTTACCTCCTAGGAAGCCTCGGAAAGAGAACATGCAGGTCTCATTTGCATGCTTCATGCTGACAATATGTGTGTTTGGGGAGCCTATTTACATATTCAAAGTCAATTCACTTCAATAGTCAAATGTTTCACATCCCCCTCCCACAAAATACAAAATCACAGAAGCTGAAAGATCTACCTAGGTAAAAAATGATTGTGGTTCAGATAGTGTTCATTAAATGACCGGCATGCCTAGATAATGCACAGCAAGGTGCATACAAGGGGGGAAATGTATTGAATTGCTCATGTGAAACTATGCTGCTCTGGCTTCGCTGTTTCTTTAGGTTTGATGCCACAAACGTTAACCAACATAAATCCTTTTTAAGCATGTGCGTAAAAAAATTAATTAAGAAAGTTGACTAGCCAGATTTTTCAGGAGGCAGAAGGGGTTCACGTTTCAAGCTCCCCACACATACACAGCATAAACAAACAATTTCGACTATGCATATGCAAGATAAAACGTCAGGTAAACATTTGAAAATGCATCCACCTTTGAAATAGATAAAAGAGAAGCCCTTATTCATAAAATCAATTCAGTGCTCATATAAGGCTGAACCCAAACAGAAGTCAGGTGATGGCCATATATCTGTTAGGTACCATTACTAAGGTCAGATTAGATGTGGAGGGATGCAAAACACCATTCTGTAAATGTGCATGATTATATTAACCTGCAGAAGCAAACAAAAAAAGGGAATAGAAATAGAAAACATATGATGATGATGTGTAAGTAAGGCTTAAATTTGTTACAAAGCTTTGCCAACATAAAAGTTATAAAAGAATTGAAGCATAATTTGAATGAATTTTTTTCAGTGTACGAATTCTGCCCACTACTTGAGCCAACAACAAATATTGCATGGAACTGATATCCTGATTGAGAACCATCTGAGTTTGGCATTTAGCCCAAAGGTGCCCTCTTCTTTATCCAAGTCTTGCTCGATGCCTGCTTGAATTCTACATGCATTTTGAAATGCAAGACTGACTTTTTCTGCGGTTTATCTCTCATTTGGTATTCTTCTCTTGTCTTTGTTTGTACTGAGAATGACTGAAAACCCTGTATGTTTTATGTAAGTCATCTGTTACTCATTTAACTCTCTTGCCCTTTAAATAAAACATGGGGGGGGGGGGAGGGAGCAGCTTACATTATTTGGGAGATTAAGTGCACTATGTGAATCAAAGGATGCACAAAATTGCACACAACATCACCCTTACACTTACACACTGAATACACTTTTGAAAGGGTTGGCTCCAAAGGCAATCTGTGACTGATGAACTTCTTGAACAGCTGCACTGATTAATTATTTCTGGTCTAATTGTTTTTCCTGCATTGACTCCCGCATTGATTCATTTGACACACCCAAATCTTGACTACTATGTATGAAGCACACCTGCTAGCTTTTGAAAGGACTACTTTGCTGAACCAGAGCCCACGTTATGATACATAATGAGAATTCCTGCATGAAGGGAAGCTGCTGGCAAGCCTTTGACAAAGATCAAAATATCACTACACCATGATGTTTGTAGCTTTAAAATAAAAATAGCTAAAGGCGCATAGTTTTCAAAGGTTCTGAAGTTTTAGCAAGCCTATGTGTATCTTTATACACAGAACTGGTTTCCAGAAGGCTACAAAGTGAGTGTAGGTCCTACCAAACTAATGTTAGGGCTGCCATATGTCCGGGATTTCAAAGGCGGAATTGAGGTCCTGGGGGAATTTGTCCTGGATCTTAGGCAAGTCCATAGATAGACAGACAGACAGACAGACAGACAGATAGATAGATAGATAGATAGATAGATAGAAAGTAAAAAACATTTTCAGGGTGTTCTGGTTTTCACTTTTTGAAATATGGCAACCCTAACTAATGTGTCATTTGAAACCATTGAAACCGAAGTCTGAAAAGCGTACATGCTGAATTTACATAAAAGTGAACTAGGCACCAAAGTTATTGCAGACTATATAAATTGTTCTAACGACTCCAGGAGACTTTCTGCCATTCTGTGGAATTTTATCTGGGGCAAATTAAATTGCTCCTGCTATATTAGTAACATCGTACACACCCAAGAAGAATAATGTTTTGTTTTGCTTTTAACCCAGGGGGCACATGGGCACACATGGTCTCGTGCAGGGGTTCCTGGAATGGTGACAAAATTGTTGGGAAGATAACTCTTTAAGCATTAAAAAACATATTCATTTTAAAACTTGTATTAAGGTATAGTAGAACTGACACCATTACTGAGATACATGTGGTTTGAAGGAAAGAATTCAATGCAACAGTATGGTAACCTTTTTGTCAGCACAAGTATTTCAGCTTGCCGGATGGAATGATCCCCTTTCCCTGCCCCACAAGCACACTATTCCAGGGGTTCTCCTGACCCACCAGAGACAGTTTATGGGGTGCACAGAGGAAGAGGGGGAGTCCCACTGTGCAGGAAGTCCTGCTTCCACTAGCAGGACTTGCCCCAAGAATTCAAAAGAATATTTTAAAACCAGATTCTTCTTATCTTTCACAAAAGAGCCATCAGCAATGCACTTACACACCACTGATAGTGCCTCCAGGTGTCTTTCACTCAAAGTATATCTGTTGCTGTGCTTGTATATGGTTTCTCCATGACATCCTCCTAATTCTATAACCTTGTGTATTTTTGGCAGAATGCTATTGATTTCTATACATAGCACTAGTAGCTGTATATGTCCATCATATCTATATCAGTTCAGGAATGCTGAGAACTCTTTTTTCCATTCTAAAAGCCAGAAAGAGGGGCAGGAGAATCAGGAAAGATTTTGCCAGGTAAAATTGGGAGAAAAGAAGGGGAATGGGGAAGACTGACAGTCAGAAAGCTTGGTGAGCCCAGGACTAGATCTGGAAGAATCTAAGCTCAGCTCATATTTGAGGGGTGTTTTTTTTTTTTTAATAAAATCAAATTGTATACACATTTCTTGAGGTAATAAAGGAAATAAAATATTTGCCATTATCAGAAATTTTGACAAAAGCTTGTAACCAATTCCCAAGCAGGGCCCAACTAGCTGGTCACAATGTCCATACATTGAGCATCAGTGTATGAAGAGGGAATGCCTAGGCACATTTCCCCTATTCAGACATCCACCCTTAACCTTCAGATACCAGGGGTGAGGCCAGAATGGTCCACAACACAGGAAGTGTGGCTTGCACTAGTTACACATTGATTACCACACAAAAACAAAATATCTGAAAGGGTGATTAGCTGAGGCATTTTGATCTGGTAGTTTGCATTCCAAGCTCTTCCAATTTGAACTTTGCCTCCATCACTAATAATTATAGATCACATAGCACAATACATTTCTCATCCATACGTTTTTAGACTATAATTATTTCTTTATACTTTAAAAAACTGCAGCTAAACCTTGTAACAATGGGGACGGGGCACTGAAGGGTTTACATACCGCAGAATGACTCGCACTTTTGCAAAATACTCAGATGTACCAGATTAGTGGTAAAAATTAAATGTGACATCATTTAGGGGAGAGTATAACCCTTGTCTTACAAATTAAAAAAATGAAACGAAAGACACTTTAGTACTGAATTACGAAACCTGTTTTGTTCTTGTTTCGTTGTTGTTACCTGCACAAAACCTATTGCAATAATAACAAAAAAAACCTGAGCACTTTCCTGAAGAGGGTTTGGTATGATAGATTTTGGCCATTTGCCTTTCATTTGTGTGGCTTTACAAGAAATATTTTGATAGTATAGATAGGAACTAGGCAAAATGCAGTCTGCAACTGATATCCTTTCTCCTGATTGTGACCTGATTGTGTTTCATTCCAACACACTGCAGAGGCTCAAATGGCTTTTTCACTTCAGCTCCTTTCAAATCAAAATTGGTTGTGTGTGTGTGTGTTCTACAAAAATGCCCAATCGTCAGATTTCATGCTTCCATCAACAACTGCGCTTAACCCCTCTTGGCACCATGTTGCTCCTTGACATGTCTCCCTCAAACATGTTACACATGATGACTTTAAAATTGGAATTTCCAGTGAGCAGTTCTCTTATGGATGAGAGACTAGGTTTCCTTAGAAAAACTGGACATCTGACATCTACAGGGTAAAGGCCATTAACAATACGAAACCGTGATCTACCACAGACTTTAAGTACTCCACTGAATTTTATTTGGCATTTAATGCAGTCCTAGGTATGTGCTTTCTCTCTACAAATGAGATTAATTAATACAGAACTTGATGCAATATGTCATTTAATGGCTCCAGATATTCTGTATTCAAAACTAATAAATAGTACTGATGTTGCTATCTCACATAATCATGTAATTCCTACACATAATTAATTCAATCAATTATCTCCCTGTATATGTTATCTTTAACAGGGTAGTTTCTGAGGCAGTTAAAGGGAGTAATAGCAACAACATCACATCATATTCAGTTACTAACTTCTGCTTGCAACCACATTAAAACTAACTCACAGGCAAAGCAATCTTTATAAAAGTTAGCATGTGGTCAAAGTAGAGGAAATGGCAGCAGCTTCATGAATGTTACGCATACTTTTGACTCTAGTAATATTGGTCTTAATAAATTTTGTTGGGTTGCCAGTTTCTGGTGAATAGAAAATTGATTTTTCAGCAACCAAATCTCGCCTTTCTCTAACCACTCCAGGTCACTCATAATTAGAACACCAGAAAACTATAGCCCAGTCTTCCCCTGTGTTGTACTCGCCAGATATTTTTTTATGTTACACGGGGTGTAGCATAAAGAGATGGGTGATTCTGAAGGGTGGTTATAAAGCACTCCACACATGATCTGCAGTATTCAGTGTGAACTACACTGCATGCCCTAACCTACAATATGGAAACACTGAACTGCATTTTCTTTAGAATTTGCATTAGTAAAGCTATTTAAGGAAAACACACCACACTAAATAAGAACTGATTTAGAAATACATGGAACACGTATATTTCCTGCTACATCTTGGGAGGTGTTTTTTGGGTGGGGTGGGGGGTGGGGGATAGATGCACCGGTGTCTAATTTCAGCTATGTTAAAATCTTGGATTTTCACATTCATTTCTATGGGCAACCCTCTTTTCCTAAATCTGGGGACATGTAAACAATAGTTTCTCAGGAAATGACCTATTCAGAAAATGAGATGGGTTTTCTCTCACATTTTTGTATGCACATGTCTCTTCTTCTGCCTACTTGTGCTTCTTGCTTTTGGAGAAGGAAAACGAAGAAAAATGGCAAAAAAGGACAATGCGGGAAGAGATAGAAAGCTTTCTACTCTCCACCTTGCCCAGCTCTGAGCTCCTTGCATGTTCTCTCAAACAGCCTCTCTGACAAGCAGATCAAGAGTTTTGCAGCCTCCTTGCTGCTGTGGCTACTTCCAGCCAACCACTTCCATTTCCGTTGCCTCCCAGTTTTCATTTTCAACAAACACAGTGTTCTATTACTATGGGGCATAATCAGTCCTTATTTGGATGCGTTTAGACTCCCCCACTCTAGTTGCATGAAGCCTCCTGATAGTTGTGGACTCTTCCTTTCTTGGAGGTTTTTAAGCAGAGGTTGGATGGCCATCTGTCATGGCTGCTTTAGTGGAGATTCCTGCATCACAGGGGGTTGGATGAGATGACCCTGGGACCCTGTCCAACTCTACAATTCTATGATACTAAGGCCTTTCCTCCTTCACCCCCTCTGACTTCACCCCCTGGTCAGCAATGCTGTCTTGGGAGTGCTTTCTAACCTTGTTTTTTAAAACTGAACACTTGATTTTTATTGTTGCTGTTTTAACTCTTGGTCTGCTGTGATAAGTTACTTTTATTTTATCTTTTAGCATATGCTGAGGCTCTTGTTTGGGAGCTACCATGAACTTTTGTAGGTAGAGTTCAGGTACAGAGAAACAAATTAGTGCAGATCTCAGTCTTTTCATGTAGTGTGGTGGAAATCTCAAATATACCTCCCTACTCCCACCTCCCCTCCTTTTAAAAGCTGCTAACCCAAACAGCATTTGCAGTGGCTGTGAGCCAGGAAGTCCGTGCTTTAAACCGCACATGAACCACAAACTTACTAGATTGCCTTTGGCAAGAACCTCCGTTTCTCAACCCCCTGTATCTTTTGTATGCAATAGAGGGCTGGTATGAGATAATGTATGTGCAGCATTTGAAATCCACAGGGAAACTAGTATATATTTGCTGCTGCTTCTTTTTTCCTATGACTACTACTGTGGCTCTGACTACGACGGTTGTTTTTGTTGTTACAGATGTGCTTACAACCTGCACCGTTAGCAGGACTTTGAAAATGAGGAAGGATCATTTCTTTAACTATAAAAGAACCTTTTAAAACAGCTTGGACACCTCTTTTCAAGAACTGTACAAAGTCCTTCAACCTTTTGCTCCAGACCAAGAGCAAGCACTCGGCTCCACTAAAACTAAAGTGTTAAAGTGGATTTGTGATACCCATTTGGCAGGGTCAATAGCACAGGTCAATGTAGAAATAAATTCCACAGATGAGATGTAGCCTTTTCCTTTGGTAAACCTGAGTTTTAAATTGAGGTCCAAGAATAAGTACAGCTCCAAGACATTTCAGAGAGACATAAGATGAAAATGAACAACATTTCTGTGTGCGACAATTTTGTCTCAGTAATAACCCCATCACTGTGTGCAACAATGTCTGTGCTTTCTGCAGTAATTTCCGTCATTTACAGAAAACGCTGCTGCTGCCAAACTACATTTGCATGATGATATTTAAGGAGATTCTTTTAATTATTTTTGCATTATGCTCTGCACTTTCAGGAAAGTAATGAAAAGGACGAGAGCTGTAGATAGGCAGAATGTATGATGTAGTTACAACATTGCCTTAAAACTTACTCATTTACATAAAAGTCTACGTATTTAAAACACACGCACAAATATTGACAGAAGGCATTTTCTTTTATGGCTGGTGAAGTGGGTGTAATGTGAGCTGAACAAGTTATCTGTGGAAGGATTCTGATTTATCTGCACACAAAAAGGAAGAAAATGAGTTTTAGAGAAGAGAACAGAGTAAGAGTGCTGTTTTAGACAGCTGTATTAAAGGAATATGTGCCCATCACTGAAGCTCAGATCCCACGTGTGTAGGAATATATTTTTTTCCTGTGGTGATGACTAGTGATAGAAGCATCTGTCAATTTCAGTTATCCCAGTTTCTCATTTTTTTGGCTCTCAAATTCAGTTCTCAGTGGTTTAAGATGCGGTTTTGAATTATGTACACAATTTTTTTTGCAAACAGCAAACAACAGCAGCCTTCATCTGCCCCAGATGCAACAAAATATGTCTCTACAGCTGCAGCAGGCGCTGCAACCTTCCAACAGTTTGACTTCACCTGCAAAGGTGTACTCTTCCATTGTCTTTCAAGACAGATGGATGCCAACAATAATTTTAGTGCATTTTGTTGTTGTTAAGAAACACATTTTAGATGCTGTTCTGATTAATGTACACATTTTTCTGCAAGCAGTTTCCTCCGATGTATGCGTTTTTGTAAATATAGACTGGCAAACTGCGTACCGAAATTGAGACGAGTGCAAATTTGGAAGGAGAGCTATGTTTCAGTTCAAATACTGTTTCACATGTTTGATGGATCTTGCTTCAAATGAGGACTCATTGTGAATATTCCCTTGGTCAGAAAAAGAACACACACATCAAAGGTGCAGGCTTGTGGCCAACGAGTGCTATCCAAGCTGGTTAAATCAACCAAGACCAACTTAGAAAATGCTGCTGCCTACAGGCATGAAATTAACAACTAAAGCAGTTCTGGATGGCGTGCCTACCTTCAAGCTGTATAATCTCAGTAGTCTCCTGTCTCTTCTCTTCCTATTGTTTCAGTTTGAGGTAGGGTGGGGGGAGAGAGATGAAAATTGCTTAGGTCTGCTCAAAGATCTCTTTGTCTGTGCCCTAGCCAAGGGCACCAGCATGCAATACTGCAAGCTCTGATTCTGTGAGAAGCTTGAAGTGGATGGCAAAAGGTCAGTTCCTCTTTACACAGCAGGAATCTTCAAAATATCCAGAGGAAATCACTTTCCATAGATGAATAATGAACTAAGGTAGAACATAGGTCCAAAAACTTCTTTCCCTTACTAGCTATTTCAGTAACCAGAAGTTAAGTAGTAGAGTCACCTTCATCACTTTAGTTTATTATGCTTAGTTAACACAACCAAAAGGAGTCCCGCCATGATTTACATGAGAAGTAAAACAGAATACTACAGAATAAAATATCTGTTAAAAACAATAAACGTATACTAAATGTTTTCATTTGAAATCACCTAAAACACAGTATTCGGGACGCGGGTGGCGCTGTGGGTAAAACCTCAGCGCCTAGGACTTGCCGATTGCATGGTCGGTGGTTCGAATCCCTGCGGCAGGGTGCGCTCCCGTTGTTCAGTCCCAGCGCCTGCCAACCTAGCAGTTCGAAAGCACCTCTGGGTGCAAGTAGATAAATAGGGACTGCTTACCAGCGGGAAGGTAAACGGCGTTCCGTGTGCTGCGCTGGCTCACCAGATGCAGCTTGTCACGCTGGCCACGTGACCCGGAAGTGTCTGCGGACAGCGCTGGCTCCCGGCCTATAGAGTGAGATGAGCGCACAACCCTAGAGTCTGGCAAGACTGGCTCGTACGGGCAGGGGTACCTTTACCTTTTAAAACACAGAATAGCCACCCCTACCCAACTGATGGCAGAAGCTGGACCATTAACACAGCCCAAATGTTTGGGGAAACAAAAATATTTTTGCCTGCTGCTGAAAAATGACAGAGCGAGCACCAGGTAAACTTCCTTGAGGAGAGCATCCCGTAACCGGGTGTGTGTGTGTGTGTTATCATAGAAATGGCATGCTATCTCATTGCCACCCTTGTTGCTTTGCAATTCCACAGCAAACTGCTGCAGCTTTGCACATTGTTGGTCTCCTGGGGCAGATCTGGGCAATGGTTTTGAGGACAATTTGAGCAGGCCATAAGGGAATGCATCATGGCTGCAAGGCTCACCGGACTGACAGATTCATCCATTCCTAGCTGCAGGCAGGTTTAAATCTGGAGGTATATGACAGTCAAAGGCAGAGCTTGGCAGGCCCAGGGTGGGATCAATAGCTAAAAAAACCTAATTATCTTTTAAAGCCCTGATACTGTTACTGCTGGAACTGTGGCTTTGGTAAGCATAGTTGGCATACAAACCCAATTAATTGTTTAAACCAATATTCGTTCACCAAGCAGAATCATTCAGTTGGAAATAAATATAGGTGTTCCTGAGGAATGATCAAATTAAAGGAGGAATGCTCTCATTCTCTTGAAAGGGCCTCCCTTTAACCTCTTAATTATTCTGGTGATGCTCATATGTTTTGCTCCCTTTGCTCCTGGGATGTTAAGAGAGGAAAAAGCTCTCTGTGATTTTTTGCTGAGTATTTGGGTACTAGAGTAATGTGAAGTCAGTAATAAATATTAATATATGAAAAATACAACATGCAAGCTTCTCTGCAGAGAGCTGTTACAGCACTACAGTTCTTTCTGGCCTTTTGACACCATTCTCATTTAATACAGGACGTTTCTTTAGCAGAAGCTGCCAGCTGTGCCAAATTGCATTCCATTACCCAACTAATGAAAAATGAGAATGGAATCCTACCTTCTTCTGATGAGTTGCTAAGCCAGCCAACGTCCAGCCCAAGATTGCAAAGCACATAGTGCACATGACAACAGGAAAACTTAGCTTACACTTGAATTATCAACATCAAATTGTCTTTCTCCACTTCATCTAATTTACAACAGTAATCACACCAAAGGGATCAGTATGTACCCATAAATTAAAGGAAGACTTGCTTAAAATCTGTTGACTTTGGCTTCGTTGTTCAGTTTAATGCTGCTATGTAGGCTAAGAACCCTTTTATAAAACCCACTTGAATTCCTTGCCCACCCCAAAAGAGATCTGGCTACAGGAGACATCAGCAATACCAGTTCAGCAGTATAAAACATCTGAAGGATAAAATTAATAATAACTTGAAGGATATTTCTATTCAATTTTTGTTCCAGTGTTTAAGAAAACCCTATTGATTTTTTAAAGATTGCTACTTTTGGTGTGAAATGGCAGTAGGTGCCCTTGGGGAGACCTATTGGTGTTTCTTTTTAGATTTGCTAACTTCAGGAGCCAGAAAATGCCGCTTCAGCACTTGCTTGTGATGTAAAACACTTGGCTGTGCTGCTGGAGTTATCTAGTATCATTCCAAACCTATGGAGAGGCAGCATGCTGTGGAGGTAATGAGCTTTATCTTGATAGGAAGAAAAGGTAAGGCTAAGTGGCTCACAAATGCACAGATTCCTTTCCTCTGCTTAATCAAGCCTAAGTGCTTTTCTACCTAGTCCCAAGAGTGCTTGATGATGTGCGTGCTACATATGTATGTTACAGTCCTCATGTCATCTTTCCTGGATTAGGCTTTCAAAGATGCTCTAAAGAACATATTCTTAAGAGAGAATTGTTCTGCTGCTGCGGGAAGAGAGCTTTGTTCTGCATATTCCTCCAAACCCTGTGAATAATTTGCTCCTACAAATACATTTGTTTGCATCAGATAAACAGGTGGAGAAGCAAGAACACATTTTTATGACCTTCCTCATACCGGCCTCATACTGAGTTCACGTCTGCCGTGGCAGAGAGATCAAGTGCTGGAGTAAGCAACCTGCATGCAGCTCCCCTTTGTCAGAGAGGAATAACAGCTATTCAGAGGTTAGGGCAGCTTCAGTTACAAATAGAAAAAAGAGCTGTAAAGCTTTTATTTACAAGTAAGCTATGAAAGTACAGCCAAGCAGCATGGATTGTTATCTGAAAGTAACAATGCTGTGTGGACCACTGTTCCTGCACCAGTAGCATCTAGGATCAGCTTCTCCCTGCTGAATCTGAATCAAATGAGTCTGTAGTTACCCAGAAAGGCAATAGTGAGTTTGCAAGTCACAAAGTGTGTGTGTGTTGAGATTTATCTCTTCCAGCTGGTTTGCATGGAATGTTGCTGCAGCTGTAGGAACATCTATAACTAGGGGGAAATTCCAGAACGAGGCAGACTGTAACAACAAAAAGACAAAATTCATGCCAAGACTTTAAAGCAAGTGAAACCAACCTGTGGCCATCCATAAGTTGTTGAACTCCAGCTCCCATGATCCCTGAGCATTGGTCATACTGGCTAGCTCTGATAGGTGCTGGGAGTCCAACAACATCTTGAGAGACACAGGTTAGCCACCCATGCCCAGTCCCTGTAACAGGCCTCTGAAGAAACTCATACAGAAATGTCCACTTTGATGGCACAGAAGACCTAGTTTAGAATGAAAAACATGGCAGACATTATGTCTAGCTTGTGGGGTGCCCACCTCAGTTCCATATTTTTTCCTGCATATATTTGCTATGATTGGCATGGGAGCCATTTGCCTGACAGTATTCTGTACCCAAATGAAGTATTGGCTGCAATTCAATGCCACCTGGTACAAGATACTTTCATGCAAGTGTGGCCCAAAGCTTAGTTTCTATTCTTTTCTGCATGATACACTGTCAGGGTAGAATTCAATGTAGAGCTAAGAGATTTCTGCTTTCTCAATGGAATAATTTCTTTTTTCTTTTCCCTATGTACTGTCCTGGGGGTTCTCTCAACCCTCCAGAGTGGATTTGGGGGACTCATAGGAGACATGCAGAGGAAGGAGGAGGGAAGCCCTATTATGCTGCTAGGAATCCTTGAACTGGCTTCCTCTAATGGAACTGAGGAGTTGAATCTAGCCCTCAATATTTATGGACTATTTTTTAAAAGAAATATTTTAGGCAGGGAATGTGATGATGCTAATTCTAACATCAATGCTTATTTCTTGCATCGGGGGCATGTATTGCATTACACATTTACTTTCTTTGCTGTATGTTGAAAATTCACCAAGTGAAAAACAGTCATTTCCATCGACACTGAAACCCACAGAGACCCTCTGGAGAACGATGCATAATGTATAGAAAAAATGAACACATATCAATCCTAGTATGGGCAAAGAGAAGTTTAGGCCAACTTCCTATACAGTTTCAGAATGAGGTCCAGCGTCTTGGTTTCCAGTAGCTCATGTATTTTTCATGGTCTAAACTGTCAGCTTAAAAGGCACTATTCCTTTATTTCTATTTTTTCAAGGGAATGAATGAGAGTTTGCAATCGTGAGCCTTATGGCTTACATTTTAAAAAAAGTAGCTTGCAATTTCTTTCTTTTTTGCATACTAAAAATGTAAAGAAGATCATATCACCCTAATAATCTCATTTTCCAATTCCTCTTTGTTAACACTGCTGGTTGGAGCCAATTACAAATGCCTTAAGGCTTTCCGGCTCATAATCATAACGTGACAGGTCAATTTTTTTTGTTTGCTCCATCCATCATTACTGACATGCTAATTCAAAGTAAGCATGGCATAGCCTATTCAATGCCTCTTCTCCCTGTGCAACTACTGTAATTTTAATGCAGAAGGTTATTATGAAGCACGTTGCCTGCTGTCATTCAGAGCACACCTCTTCCATGCCTTTCAAAACAAATCCTATAATTATGCTTTCTCTCCCACTAAATATCTAATATTTCTTACTGCCACTGGGCAAATAAACCCAAAGAGGCCATCATGAGTGAAGTTTATGGGAAACAGCCAGTAATACTGTTCAGTGTATAAATGAAGTGGATAAAACAACAACAACAACAACAACAACAACAACAACAACAACAACAACAACAACAACAACAACTGCTTGGGAAGATACTATGCCAGAAACTCCAGAACTGCTAACACTATTATTCCTGCTATCAATAACAGTATACTGCTTATTTAGCGGTAATAGATCAGGGTTTCATTGCGCAAAGCATGTGAGCATCAGAGATATTATACTTCTCCCAAAAGAGTTTGCCATGATCTTCACTATCTCATATTTTACATATATTTCATCACAAAAGACTCCTCGGCTTAGCAGATAAGAAGGCAGGTATCTTATAGATCAGTAACTAGTTCAAGAACTGGAAGCAGAGGGCAGAATTCAACCACTGAGCCCTACTAGTGGAAGTCAGTGCAAGGACTCCCACTAATGGGGCTTTCACCCCTCCCCTCCCACACCCCACAATTGTTTCTGGGGAGGTCAGGAAAACCTCCAAAAGAGGGGAGGAGAGGGAGGATGGTTCCGTCCGACAAAGTGATGGATGACTGCTTATTCCTACTGTGCAGGAGGAATATTTCTCACAATGGAGGGAGGTAACAAGGAGCAGTATCAGGACCTGTGCATTTTAACTTGTTCCTAAATAACCAGGTGTTACAAGTGAGCAGATAGATGGTAACATTTGCTGCTAACACCTCATTGTTCAGGGTGGGAAACAAACAAACAAAAAGTGATTGTGAAGAGCTCCAAAAGGATCTCCCCAAACTGGGTGAATGGGCACTAAAAGGGCAAATGCAATTCAATGTAAGCGTGCAAAATGATGCACAAAGGCACCCAAATTTCCAAACTCCACATATATGCCAGTGGGATCCAGGGAAGAGACCCTAACACTGTGATGGATAGCTAGGTGAAGATGTTGACCCAGTGTGCAACAGCTGTGGCAAATTCCATGTTAGGGATCAATAGGAACAGGATTGAAAACAAAACTGCCAGTATCATAATGCTGTTATGCAAATCCATAGTGAGACTAAATTTGGAATACTTTCAGAGGCGGATTGAGGGGAGCACGACCAGTTTTCGCCCACACTGGGCGCTGAGATGGTGCTGCACGGGATACTGAGACAATGATGAGCAATAGAAGGTGAGAGGTGGGTGTGGGTGTGTCACCACATTTTAGTGTCGCAGAGCATGCTGCTGAAATGTTAAGGCGCAAAGTCCACCACTGATACTGTGTGCTGTTTTGATTGTCTCCCCTCAAAAAGGATATTGTAGAAGTGGGAAATGTTAGTCATGTTTATAAATTTCAACGAGTCTTCTCCGAGTAGGACAGCATTCAGTTCAACCCTGTGCCCTCAATTGCAGCCATTTTTATTTAAGCATCCGGTGAGGATCAAGTCTGCTTCCATGCAAAGTCTCTTCCTAATGACCATTTCTTTGCTACCCAGGGACAGGGCTTTTTCCAGTAAGAGTTCACTGGAGCTCAGATCCAGCACCTCTCAGGTGGGCGCCATTGTCATTCTAAGAGAACAAGGGTTCATGGTGAGCTCTGGCACCTCTTTTTCTAGAAAAATAGCACTGCCCATGGATATGATGCTAACGAGACAGAACAGGCATATATTAAAGATGTCAGTAGGTATCCACAATGAACTAGTAGGGATGCTAAGGATGGGAACAAAGTTCCCCACCCAACTGGCAAGGGAGCACTCAGGTGCATAGGAGTCCATTGCCCAATGAGTCCATGGCATTGTCAGGTGAGAGAAAACCTAGGGGTGCCAAAAGTGTGCCCAAGTTTCATTTACTTCTATTCAGACATCCAAACTTCCAGCCCTCTCTGGTGAAGGGCTGTGCATATGAGATGTTCTCTACTGCCAGTGATGTACAATCCTCGGCTAGTGTTGGTTTGGGGATTTTTTCATTTGCAACAGGGTAGGAGGTCTCTGATGATGGCAGAGATCCTATTTAGCCCTGCGGAAGTCCTCAATTCCACACCTGTGATGTCCAAATACTCTGATAGGCAGTTACAATACTAAAATGCACGCACAGCAAGCAGAGCAATGGTTACTGCACATAAAATATAATGGGTATTCCTTTTGTATTACAGTCCTCTAATTTTTAATTCAATACAAAAAGATGATGGCTTGCAATTTACTAGAAAAACTGTCTTCAAAATACTGTGGCTTCCTGATCACAATTAAAACCAGGCAACTGTGAAAAAGTACTTGCCTCTGAAAATAAAAGGTTTATGAATAAAAAGTAGGGATCAATAAACTGACAAAACATCTTAACCACACAAGAAAAACTAACTGTAAGAAACCTATTCCTTAACACCCTAGGGGGAAAAATCTATAAATTGCTTTGTCTATGCAACATTAACACCAAAAAACAAACAAACAAAAAACAAAGGGGGGAAAAACATGAAAATAATGTGTTAGACAAGGTCAGGAAAAGGTTATGTACATTCCACATTGCTGACAGACATGCTGTCATTAGAATTTAACCCATGTTGCTACATAAAGTTTGATGGTGGAACTCATGACAAATAATTAAAGGGAAACTGTCAGACAAGACCACAATTCCAATATAATGCTTTGCAGATATATTGGTCCATCAATCCAATGATGATGTCAATGCTGGGTGTATTTATGCATGCATGCATGCCTTTGTCAACATATCTACTCATTCAGTGGTACAGTAGGAGCAGTGAAAACAGGCTATAGCATCAAAACAAAGTGGAGAAAACATAGGCTCACAGAGGGGATTTGAATTTATTGCAATTTCAAACTTCCAGCAAGCAATTTCTATGAGGGGATCTCTTAGGTCTTACATCCTTCTTTGGGATGTCCAAAATAACCAGCTGGAAAATGTAACTTCAAACTGCAACCAAATCTAGGTATGCCACACATGGGTCTTTCATGGAAAATCCATGACTTTTCCCCCCAGCCAGAACTAACTAGAATTTAATCAGTGACACTGATTAAATATTAGGGTGCAATTGGGTCGGTGTCTTATGACAGGCATAGGCAAACTCTGGCCCTCCAGATGCTTGGGACTACAATTCCCATCATCCCTAGCTAACAAGACCAGTGGTCAGGGATGATGGGAATTGTAGTCCCAAACATTTAGAGGCCCGGAGTTTGCCTATGCCTGTCTTATGATATACCTATTTGAGTAATGGCTGCCTCTGTGGATAATATCATCCATGAAACTCACTGGGCCAATCATTCTCTCAGTCACCTAACCTACCCCACAGGGTTGTTGTGGGGATCAAATGAGGAGCAGAACTATGGACTCCACTTTGAGCATCTTGTAGGAAAGGTGGGGGTATAGATACAGTAATGAATGAATGAATAATGCGTAAATACAATTTTTTAATTGTGATGTTAACAAGTCTGTTAGGGTTCATATTTTGGCGATGGAAGGGGATACTGGGGAGGAGAGAATGGAAAGAGATGGGGACTCAAGTAGCTGGGGGGTGAGACAGCACAAGAAGAGTTATGGAAGAATACTAGTCATGTGTACAGCAAGACACTGAAATGCTATCTGCTAAGCTCTAGAAACACTTCTTGTTTTATAAAGACTCACAAGACATTTTATTTATACTTCCAAGCATTTTTGCACAAACAAAAGGGCCTGAAAAGGAGTAAGAAAGGAATGATTAAAAGGTACCTAATTCAACCAAAATGCATATGCAAGGAGTATGCAGAGTCCTGGCAAATAAATGACAATAAGCATCTAACCAGTGAAAACAAGCTTTCCTCTAACACAAGGAATCAATGATCAGGTGGCTGCTTAGTTCGTATTATCACATACACCCACATTCAGAGCTGGACTTAAAGGCTAGCATTGGGATGTTGTAAAGATGAGAGAGCTGAATGGTACCTGTCATCACTGAGCAGTGTGTTACAGAAGGGATCCTTTTCCCTTCAGAGGAAAACTATTTCAACAGCCATACTCAAGGCATGAAATAATGATACATTAATAATATTGTCAATCCTTGCAGGATGACATAGTAGGAAATGCGCAGAGGGAAGGCAAAGATCACAGCTCTCCTGCTTGATGATGGATTGGTCAAAACTCTCTACTAAATGGAGTAGCTGCTATAGCTCCAAAAACTTTGTTTTTCTTTAAATAGATTGCTCCAGTGTTTCAGATTTTTTATGAAGACACTGAGATGGCAGGCAAAGCCAGACTTCTACACACATCATCTGGACAAGGGCTCTCTGGCAGCACTAAAATGAATGGCTCATCTAAGGACTGGCCGTAAGGCACCTTTTCCTCTTTAACTATCCTGTGACAAGTTACTGCCAGGGTTCAATATATGAACAGATAAAGGACCTAGGTTTAGGTTTAGAATCATCTCTAGACTCTGGCTTTGTTCCATTTTGCAATTAAAATGCACAAAGTTCAAAATTTCCACAGTATCTCTTGTTTTTGTAGGTGTCTAGCTTTGCTCTCTACTAATCATTAGGAACTGTTAATCAATTTCCTGTGTTGGCCATCTTGCCCCCCACCATTTTCCTTCCTCCTTAGCCACATATTAACTCCTGAATTTATCAGCACCAGGCGCATATACAAAGGGGCTGGAGATGCTGAATTTAGATAATTCCATACTTTTTATTTTTTAATAAAAAGGTTGATCACCTGATCTGCTCTAGTCACTCTTTAGTATTGGTATTTTACACACAACTAGTTTTGCCATGATGGTGATAAGCATTGAACTGTGCACTCAAGTAAAAGCAGTGCAAATGTGAATAGATGGCATTCACACATAGATGTGTATTCCAATAATTTGAATACGCATATTATTTATACCCATTCTGAGTTAGGAAGAGATGCATAAGAAGAAGCCTGCTTCTGTATGGGGAATTCTTTTTCTAGATCATGCTAAATGTCTGGGAAAGTCTGCACTCAGTCAGTTTTTACTATTTGGATCATAAGTCACAACAGAGAACAGAAATTCCATTGCCAAAGAGTGTGAGAGTAGGGAGACCCTCTTCAGCATTTAAAATGAAACACTTATTAAATGCCAAACAAAGCAAAGGCATCTCTAACAATGTTTCTGCTTTTCAAAAATATCAGTTTTTGTTTAAAATATATATCTGGAAATAGGGAAGAGTTCCATTATTGTAATTGGCTGTGGGATTTGCCGAATTTTTCACATCTAAGCTGAGTATCTGAGGGAGAAAGTGAGCTACTTCTTTAAATTTCTGGAAACACATTGGAAGAATGTCACTGAATCTTACTGGTTCCTTGGGTGAAAATCCTCCCAAACTTTAGCAATTACTCAAAAGCCAGGTGAAAAGGAAGTGGAAAGGAAACAATGAAAACTATGCAATGACGAGAATTCACATAATAGCCCTCTAATATAACCAGAGGCATACATTTGAGGAACTTTCGAACATGGAAGTAAAATATTTTTTTTAAATCACAACTACAGATCTTCTCACAGCTACAAAGCATTTTAGCCCAGTTTTGGACACTAATAATGCTGGGCTACTCCATCCTCTCTATTTAACTATCACATTAGGATTTAGAAGCTTATAGTTTGGTTCATTCACCAGTAATATTTTTCTTCTTCCAACGTATCCCATCCTCAAGTAACCCTTTGTTTTATTGGATATTACTGCTTGTTACTTCAGTAGATCTATCTATCTATCTATCTATCTATCTATCTATCTATCATCTATCATCTATCTATCTATCTATCTATCATCTATCTATCTATCTATCTATCTATCATCTATCTATCATCTATCTATCTATCATCTATATCTATCTATCTATCTATCTATCTATCTATCTATCTATCTGTACCTACGGGACCGCCTCTCCTGGTATGTCCCACAGAGGAACTTACGGTCTTCAAACAAAAACATCCTGAAGGTCCCAGGCCACAGAGAGGTTAGGCTGGCCTCAACCAGAGCCAGGGCTTTTTCGGCTGTGGCTCCGATCTGGTGGCACGCTCTGTCACAAGAGACTAGGGCCCTGTGGGACTTGACATCTTTCCGCAGGGCCTGTAAGACAGAGCTGTTCCACCAGGCCTTTGGCCAGGGCACAGCCTGACTCCCTCCTTTGGCAATCTTCACAGAACTCTAGCCCAATGGTTGCCATTAATTTGATTTGAATTAATTTTATAATGAAATGATTTTAGAATGTTGTATTATTTTATTGTTGTTAGCCGCCCTGAGCCCGGCTTCGGCTGGGGAGGGCGGGATAGAAATAAATTATTATTATTATTATTATTATTATTATTATTATTATTATTATTATTACTACGTATATCTATCTATCTATCATCTATCTATCTATCTATCTATCTATCATCTATCTATCTATTGTCTATCGATTGATTGATTGATTGATCGATAGATAGATATAGAGATATAGATATGGTGAAATGATTTTCAATAATGCTGTAGAACCTTTCAAATTGAATGGATGGACCTGCACTTCCTGTTGTTAGACCTTGCATCCCAGCTGGACCTCATTTGGGTCACTGTTAGCTGCCTCTTATTGGGTCTCAGTAGCCATGGGGGAGGCTGGCACTTCTCTCCAGGATGACTTGAAAAAGAACTTGCCTTCTCCATGCTTCTGGTAAAAACTGGTGAGATGCTAAAGGGGGGGGGGGTGGAGCTGCTCCAGTTACAACAAAAGCAATAATTTGGTCCAATTCAAATGAGAATTTGGGTTACTGAGTGCCATTATACTCATCATGTTACATAAGCACGATAATCCAGATGTGAAAAACAGCCTGAAGGAACGCTGCAAGATTTATTTGCAAGCTATAGCAGCTACACTGATGATGGTGATGTTTGTTTACAGTGTCAAACGTTGCAATGCATAGTTTATTATTGTCTGTATCAGCACTTCCTCAACCATCTTTCAATGGATTAATAGTGTGCTCTGTCTTTTATCTTTGTGAGTTAGCCGCCCAGGAAAGCTGAAGAGAAGGGAGATGACATGTGAAGCATACACTAGATTATTACATTAAGACAGGAGCAACTAGAGTTGACAGAAGGAAGCCTAGCATGACTTAATCATCCCAGTGAGATTCCTCTTTAGTTTCAGCTACCTTGATCAAGCTTGATCTCAAATATTGGGCAATTTCAACCTTAACGCCAATCTTAACAACAACAAAATCAGAAAGACATCTGGGACCTCAGAAAAGGGCAATTTAAATCTTACATCTAAAGCAAATCTTAAATCTTAAATCTAAAGCAAACAAATACTAAGCATGCAAAGAGGAAATAAAGCAGCTTTGCTACAAACAATAAACATTTGAACTGGCAAATGGACTTATATTTGGGATATTTTAAGATAATGAAGTTCCGCTTACTTTCATGGACTCTTAGATCTAATAGATCCACCTTAAACACACTGTGGAGATCCATCAGGAATAGACATTAACCTGGAAATTTTATTCCCTATGCCTAGTGAGGTGGAATACTATGATATTTTGAGCAGAAAAGTCAATGTTACAATATTATGATATAAAAACTGTTTAACATATAAGTTATGTCAATAAAGGAGATATGTTGTATAGGGGTTCTTCAGTTGCCAGTTTGGCAAGAAACAGCTAGGCTGATACAGTTACTAAAGAGGAGGCTGAATCTTTTCAGATTTTCCATTAGAACAGTTGTGGAACCCAATTTTGATAAGAGATCAGTAGAAACCAAAATGGGCAAAGTGCGATAGATCATTCAGTGGCCATTCCATTTAAACTTATTGGTCTTTAGTTATGGTCCCATGAGACATCGGAATTCTGAGAACCTTGTGATTGGATAGGGGATTCTGAGTGGAGAGAATAAAAAGGCAGGCACATCATGTTTAGGGAAAAAGCTTGGTGTCATTGAGGGACTTAGGAAGACTTAGGCCTTTCTGTACTTCTTCTATAGTGGTACAGTTGCTCTTTGATGTTTTTAATCTGAAACTGACTGCCTGCACCTTTGGTCACATGTCACTGTTATTAGGGAGTGAGTGTGGTTTTTCCCATCCACACTGGTGGTGGGTTGCAACTAACTTGAGAAAAGTTCTGTGGATGTAGTCACACCCCTTACATACCGTTGTGTTCCTCCAGCCAGTAAAGGTTGAAGTTTATGAGCATGTGTACATCTTAGCAATCCTGATATTCCCACAAGGTGAGTGAGCACTCATCATTAAAAGCTTGGCAGATGGAGTGTGGAAACTTGTCAGGATATTTTTGTCATTTTCTTCCAGTTCAGAACTTCTTGCCCTGCTCCTGAGCTCCTAAACCATGATTCCTGAGCAATGTGTCTGTTGCTAAGCTGCACTGTTACCTGCCTGAGTAAATATTCCTTCCTTCCTTATAAGATAGAGCTTCTGCTTGTGTGTTTTAGAGCCAGAGCAGGACACCTACCAGATTTCCACAGAACCTCACCTGCCCATGCTTTCTGAATTTGCCTAATCAGGTTGAAGATCTTCTGTTATAATTAATAAATACAGTGGCACCTCAGGTTACAAATGCTTTGGGTTACAAACACTTCAGGTTACAAATTCCGCTAACCCGGAAGTAGTACCTTGGGTTGAGAACTTTGCCCCAGGATGAGAATAGAAATCGTGCAGCGGCGGCAGCGGCAGCAGGAGGCCCCACTAGCGAAAGCGCGCCTCAGGTTAAGAACGGTTTTGGGTTAAGAACAGACCTCCAGAACGAATTAAGTTCGTAACCTGAGGTACCACTGTATGAGCATTCTACCAGTTCATTGCTTCTCAGGTCTGCTTTATGGGTGTGTTTTTTGTAAACTGGATGATACAGTACAGTCTAGGAACAGAAGCAGCTTTACTTGGCTGTTGTGACTCTGGCAGAAAGAGATACAAATAGTTGTCTATCACTAAACACCTACAGGTACTAAATACATCTGCCATGCTGGGTAAGCATGGCGCACTCCCCCCATCCTTGTGCTGCCTTCCCACAGGCATGAAAACACTAACTTGGTTCTTGGAAGGAGGGGGGAGGACTCTAGGACCCATTGAGAGCCTCACGCCTCCTTCTCAAAGCCCAGTGAGTCACATATCTGGCTTTGAGACAGCGCCCAGTGCATGTGCACTGTTCATACAGCCCTAAATCCACCCCTGGGGATAGCAAAGTTGCAACTACTGGAATTGCCCTCTTCTACATGCCATTAAAAATACAGGAGCACAATCTTCCTTTGATTCTGGCCATTAACGCCTATCAGGGACTAAGCAGGTTCTCCACTGTTAGTGAGTCACATATGCAGACGCATAGCTTGTCCTGATAACCTGTTTACTGAACATTCCACCTGATCTGTTTGCTTGGAGGTTATGTGACTTCTCATCCATCAATAGTTATTCCACACTTTTTAGTTCATTTCCTGTCGCTTTCTTTACCACGTCTTTTTTTAAAAAAGTGGATTTGTTGTGCTAGAACACCAGAAACACTCTAAGCCACTTAACTGTGAAAACCTAAATGTCTGGTATGTGACTAAATCCCTCTCACAAAATAGTGACAGTGTAGAGGTGACCATTGGTGAATACAATAAAGCAAAGAGAAATTCAAATTCACAGATTCACTAAGGCATCAACTACTGCAGCTTCTCCCCTCCCAAATTTCTGGAAACACTGCTTGCCTCCAGTTTGTCTTGCCGAATTAGTGAGTGCTATGACAACAGTAGGCATTTTTTTGTTCCTATTTTCAAACAAGAGGCTTGATAATTGGATTAATTTGTTTACAATCATTTAATTAAATTTGCCAAACAACAATGTACATACTTGGAGGCACAATAATTATACCTATGTGTACCTTCCAATCACTGAAAAGGCTGTTAGTCACTGAGGAAGTATTTGGTAATTTAAGATTACCCTTATTTTCATTTTCTGATTAGTGAAGAACAGTCATCGTCATGTTCAGGTAATTGCTTTATTAACTAGCTTAATTACACATCCTGTAAAAGTGGCAGCTACGCAGTTATTCTGCTTAATGTGTTGCTCAGGAAAAAGTGCTAACTAATTGCTTACATATTCCTTTTAGAGGCCTGGAATATTTGCTGGCGTAATTCATTTGTGAAGAGTATGATGGAAATGCTATGAATTGGTACTTGGTGTGATGCCAGAGAACAAGATAAAGTTCTACCTGAACATCAGTTGTATGGTTTATGATTCTTTCAACAAGCAGGGAAAGGCTTTGAACCTAAATCCAATTCCTTAAAAACAAGCTCCATTGAAGCATCAGCCCTGGGCAGGTGACAGGATACAACTTGTGTATTCGGTCCATAAAGAAGATCCACACCATGAGATTCGGAGAAGGGCCAGAAGGCACAGCCCCGTCTCACACTCCATATGTTCACCATCACTAGTTTTAATGTCATTTGCCCAGGTCTTCGTTTCCACAAAAAATGCGTTCAAGGTCAAGCTGAGAAGTAATAAGCCGCCCAGCCTTTCCCCAGTGTCTAATTAATTTAATTACGATTTTGGTGTACTAAGAACTTGACAATTCAAAGATGTATAGGAATATGATCCTGGGTATCTTCAAATTGACAATCAGTGCACTGTCTGTTTAGAAGTACAAGAATATGAATTTTGAATGTGATATCAGATATAGGTGGGTAGGTTCCACTGAATGGAAAAGAACTGCTGCCGACAGATGTTTATGGGTTTTTTTTGTTTTGTTTTTGAGGAAAGGGGAATGTGTTCTTTAAAGAATAGCCATAAGTTGGTAAGGGTACTGGAGAAGTTGTAGTTTGGAAAGAGCTACAAAATACAAACTGCATTGTGTTACATTTTTTATCCTTTAGTTTACTTTCTTTAAACTGAACTCTACAACCACAATGTGTCATTTAACTATAAAAACGTCTTGAAATTAATTTAGTAAAGAGGCTATACCCAAGATGTACACCCAATATTGTCACAAACAAAGTCCAGGAAATGGAGATAATCCAGGAATACTGTGCAGTTCTTAATTTTCCCCTCCTCTAGAATTTAGAACACTGCCAGCTCGTGCATCATGGGAAGTGATTTGAGAATCATACAATACACAGCAGGAATGTATGCTAAATTCTCTTTCCCTGGATCTCCTGCTGTTCCAGGCAAATGCTATATTGAGTTGGCAATTCCATTTTACTGCCATTATCATTAATAGACGTTGTTTCCATTCAGTGCAGAGTCTCAGTGCCTTATTATCCAAATGAACTGGATATCCACACTGTGGTACAGTATTGAGAATGGTGTCACCAGAAAGGACGGGGGGGGGGGGGGTTTGAAAAGGTAACCAAATGGAACAAACTTTGCCCCAATGTGAAATATGCCTTGTTTACTTAAGTGGATTTAGCATGCTTACAATGGCAGCCTTATTTTTAATTTCAAGTTTATGATCCAGTTACAATTTATATGTGAAATGTGAGTGTTCTTCAAATAACCACAGGGAGCAGCCATCATTTCCGCCCCCTCTGGTACCACCAATGGTTTGGAGGACTTGCTACTGTTATTGTGAGTAGCATATCAAGGTCCAGATTTCTGTTACTTATATGAGACTGTAATTAACACTTATGCCAGACTTTCAATGTGGAGAATTCTATAAAATTATCATAAATGTTCTGAAATAATAATTATTGTACAAAATAAAGTCAGTCTCTGGCACCAGAATTTTGTTTTGTTTTGCTATGATGTACTCAACCCGTGTGCTCTACAGATTCATGACAGAAAGCATCCAAAATCCAATTTTCAGATACAAAAGCTGGATTGCCAGTGAGTGAACCGCAAGCCAAAATGTTATTACTGGTGTTAATCTGCAACAACCAACAGCAACAAAATATGGTACAAACATCGCCATCCATCATTACCAGAGAATGACGAATGGGAATGTGCTGGGATGCAGCCGTCATTATTGACAATTGGGTTACATGCAGCTGCCCAGGTACTATGTGTTTGAACAAGGACAAACACAGTAATTCACAAATATCATTGTCCCCTCTGGCCAACAACTTTCAGCAGAACTGCAGCTGGTGAGATTCAACCTTTGCTGAAACTGGAAAGAGTCTCTGTGGTGGCTTGTTGTGTGATTGCAGTCTGTGCAATGATTTTGACAGCACAGTAGGAGCCACGGGAGCGCTTGAAAAGAGAAACACTGTGGCCATTTGTTATTAAAGGTTGCCCTGCTGTGGACAGCCAAAACAACCGAAGAGCTGATATTCATCTGACAGTGGCTTTGGTTATCATAAACCCACTCCATCATGTAATGTACTGGCATTCCAGTTTAAAAGGACCACACAGTTTTATTGTCCTTCGAAGAATAAGCAGTGCTTAGATTTAAAACTGAGTCTGATTCCACCAAAAATGATGTTTTGGGTATACTGGGGTTTACAGCACTTTTAAGGGAAATAATTGACTAGTTCAGATAGAAGCAATAAATGTAATGCTGAAAACGTACCCTTGAGATGCATGATGCGGGCATGTCCCATGGTGTCTTCCTTCTGATTTTTGTTTGTGTTAACTTTGTTTTGGATAAATCCTTTATACTTGTGGATATTCATGCATTCTGACATTATATTCCTGGGCTGTGGGGACTAACAAATAGACAACAAAGGGGATCCTGCAAATCATGTTCCAAGATAGGGACACCAATTCTTAGCTCTTCTGATAAGTTTGGCCTCTGGAGGACAACTAATTTTCTCCACTCTAGATACACATGGAAAAGCTATATGATACGACAGTGTTATCTCTATTATGTCAGATGCATTGTGTCGTCTGCGTTACATTTCAAAACAATGATAATCCATAAATGCCACTTTTGCTGTTCTGAATTTTGTAAAGCTCATTAAGGCATTTGCTTGCTGAAGCCTAGAACATTCCCTGAAATTTTGGGCAGGCATTAGAATTTCCTGATAATTACTTACAATCATCAACATTTTATTTGCTAGGACATTAAATCTTGACCTTTTGTTTCACAGCAGTTGCTTGAAACAATTTAGACTGCCTGGGAAATGAAACCTTGTGTGAAGTCAAACAGCTGAAATAAATGCCAAGCCCATAAAAGCTGGCACTGCTGAGAACCATGTGGGTAACATTAGAGTGGGGGGGGTGAATCCTGCATTACACTTGTCAGTTTTACATTTCTCCTTAGAGAATGGCCCTGGTAAACCATTTACTCATTGCAAACAGAAATTTTCAAACAGCAAAGGGTAGAAGTTGGCTTCTATGGCGTACTAAGGTTTCCAGATAACTAAAATTATGCACCCAGAAAATGGAAAAATCTGTGCAATGACCAAAATGTATGTACAGAGATCATTGGTTGCTAATCAAATGTTGTGGTTGCAAGAACCCTGGCCTGCCCTATGGGGTAGGATCATGGGACAGGTCTCTGAAATTCAGTATGAAGTCCGGGACAATTCATCACCCTCTGCTGCCGCTCTGTGTCTGGGAAGAGTGCTGGAGTTTGTCTGTTGCACAGAATCTCTGAGACACATGAGCACACTTCAGACATCCTTTGAATGAGTTCAGTAAACACCATGGGGACATGCTCCACCTCTCTGTCACTCTTTGGATCACTCTCCATGAGTTGGAGGGTGATTTTCTGATGCAGAGAACCTGCTGCACATATGGAGGCTCCACACACATTTAGAAAACTGGAAAACTGGGTTTTAAATTGTGAGGGAATCCTCTGTGAGTGTAAGCAGGCATTCTGCTTCAAAAGATTTCCCTCCTACTTGAGGTGGTGGTAAATATAACATTCTCATCCCCATATATCTGTATATTTACAAAATTTAGAAATTTTACTATAGAAATGCAGTGGAATATGAGAAGAATTAGGGATCAAGACAGGCTGCAACATGTGGATGTAGGTATTATGCAAAGCCCAAGTGAGACATCAATGATTTGAGGCACTTCAAGTTGCCTAGGGGCAATTGTGAGTTCTGGATCAGATAGAATCTTGACACCGGGGTGCCAGTGAATAGCCTTGCCCTACTATTCCTTACTTTGTTCGGCTTGCCTGAACATAAACTTTTGCTTTATACTGCTGAGCTGTCACTTGGAATGGAACAATGGTTTTTATGTAGTATCATGTTTTAAACAACGCGGCTGAAACATTGCTTTATTCAGATGGTTTTATATCATATATTTTTGTGGCAGAATGTTGTACAGTGCCTTGTGAGGGCAACGCACCCTCAGAGGTGTTTTAGAAATCTCCGAACAAGCAAACCGCGAAGTCTTTTGTATGCATTATTATTTCTTATAAATTTTCTTATTCTATTCTGACTTTTAGCTCATTTTTTTTGGAGAATCTAAGACTTTGTTATGATTTACTAATAAACATGTGACAGAACTGGTTTCAAGAGAAGTACTGCACAAAAATACTACTTATTTTGGGTGAGTGATGAAAAGTTTATATTGAAAGAAACAACAAACTGGAGTCAGAGATTTTTAATGTCACCCAAGTCAAGCTGTGAAACCTGATACACGTTTGTTTTGCATCATTTGCAACAAAGTACTATTACAAGAAAGCACTCTGACAATGGACCACTTCCTTGTAGGATAAAGGTCAAAAGAACTCTGTGTTTGGTAGCTGTGACTGACATATCCTTTGAGAAATTGCTATTCGTTATAACTGTCACCTGCAGAAACTTCAATCCAAATTTTCAAGCAAACCTGCTAGACACATGCAACAGAAGGAGGGGAAAAAAAACAATAGCAGAAGAATTCTGGACTTGATTAAAATGAAAGCCAATGAAACTATAATTGCCCAGCATATGGGAAGGAGTATAGTACACTACTGGGGGAAAATAAACAGTCATCCATGCTGCATTTTCCAGAAACTGGTGTCAAAATAAGTTTTCTTACAATCCTTGTGGGGACCACAAACCACTGAAATGGGAATTATAGGACATTATTCTTTACACACATTATTAAAAGACTTAAGTCCTATACAGATAAAAACGCAGTAGAATGAATATGTGGGGAGTTGGGAGATAGCTGGGGCAACCTAATCAGATGGGTGTGGTGGTATTACTAATCACCAATCACCAATTATTTCTTCTTGACCCCACCTTCCACATGTTTCTTCAAATAGAGCATATGTATGTACAAGGTGCATGGAAAATCTATACCCTGTGAAATCTCTACCTTGCAAGCATGCTGGGTATTGCACATGGACCTTGTCAAGTCTATGCACCTAATATAGGAGGTAAGGAGGAAATGATGCCAATGGGTGAGATGCTGGCCTCCCATCCACACACAGATTTTACCTAGATCTCTTTCAAAGTGGAATGAGGGATGGAAGAGCCTGCCTTTCCCAGACAGCTATAGGCAACAGCAGGAGGCATTAGACGTCTTCATTATAACTAGCAGAATCAAAACTGAGCCAGAGAAGGTTAGTGAACTAACAATATCAATGGCTCTGGATCAAAAAAGTATTTGGATGTAGTGATAAATAATCAAAGGGGCTTCTGAAAGATCTGGGGCTCAGCCTAAATCATGCAGTAAAAGCATGATAAGCCAGTGGAACAGATTGACTGAATATACAATAAAAGGCATTTACCATGGATTTATCAAGTCAATCCCATTTTGTTTTATCTGAGCATATTCTAAGTGGCTAAGAAGAGCATGGAAGAGCAAGATAATCACAAGAGAATGGAAATGTATTTTTGAAAGAAGACTTAAAGGAATCAGTAACAGAGAATCTAGTTGGTGCATACATAAGTGCCATATGAAAGCAAGTGCTGGTTCATATGGAGCTGTCTTACTCACACCAATGGTCCATTGAGCTCACTACAGCCTCCCCAGACAGACAGAAACTCTCCTGGTTTGCTGGAAAAGATATTTTCCTTTTTTATATATATATAAATTTTTTATTGATTTTCCAACACATATTAAAAAAACAATACAAGACAATACATAAACAAACAAACATATAAACACGTATAATTTCTTAACCTTTTTTTCTTAAACCTTGTTTCAACGACTTCCCCATACCTCCCTTTTCTGCATCCCTGTTTTAAATTTTCCCAGCAACCCCTAATTTCAATACTTATAATACAATTTCTGATCTTTTTCCTCTTATCCAATTACTTATCACTTTACTTACTTATAATTCACTTTCTTTAATCCTTTTTCTCTTACCCAATTATTTAATCCTTTTTCTCTTACCCAATTATTTGTCACTGCAATTCTGTTTTACCTTACCCATGACATTTTAGCACTCATTAATTTTACAACAGTTCTTAAGATACACTTTAAATTTCTTCCAATCTTCTTCCACCGTCTCTTTCCCTTGGTCACGGATTCTGCCAGTCATCTCAGCCAGTCCCATATAGTCAATCACCTTTGTCTGCCATTCTTCCAGCGTGGGTAGCTCTTGTGTCTTCCAATACTTTGCTAAAAGAACTCTTGCTGCTGTTGTCGCATACATAAAAAACGTCCTATCTTTCCTTGACACCAATTGGCCTACCATGCCCAGGAGAAAGGCCTCTGGTTTCTTCACGAAAGTGCATTTAAGCACCTTTTTCATTTCATTGTAAATCATTTCCCAGAAGACCTTGATCCTTGGGCACGTCCACCAAAGGTGGTAGAAAGTACCTTCCATTTCCTTACATTTCCAACATTTATTATTGGGCATATGATAGATTTTTGCAAGCTTGACTGGGGTCATGTACCACCTGTAGATCATTTTCATAATGTTCTCTCTTAAGGCATTACATGCTGTAAACTTTATACCGGTGGTCCATAACTGTTCCCAGTCAGCAAACATAATGTTATGACCAATGTCTTGTGCCCATTTAATCATAGCTGATTTGACCGTCTCATCCTGTGTATTCCATTTCAACAGCAAGTTATACATTCTTGACAGATTCTTAGTATTGGGTTCCAAAAGCTCTGTTTCTAATTTTGACCTCTCCACCTGGAAGCCAATTTTCCTGTCCTGTTTGAAGACTTCATTTATCTGGTAGTAATGAAGCCAGTCTCTTACTTTAGACTTTAATTTCTCATAACTCTGCAATTTCACTCTTCCCTCCTCATGCTCTATAATTTCCCAGTATTTTGGCCATTTGGATTCCATATTGAGTTTTTTCACTTCCTTAGCTTCCATTGGTGACAACCACCTAGGGGTTTTATTTTCCAACAAGTCTTTATACCGAATCCAAACATTATATAGTGCTTTCCTAACAATATGGTTTTTGAAACCTTGATGGATTTTAACCTTGTCATACCATATATATGCATGCCAGCCAAATCTGTTATTGAACCCTTCCAAATCCAAAATGTCTGTGTTCTCAAGAAGCAGCCAGTTTTGCTGGAAAAGATATTTTCCAGTCCTGATACTGGACATACTTTTGGCTGGGGATATTCATTGCCAGGTCACCAAATAGGCAGAGTAGGCACTGGCCTATGGGCCCCAAGCCTATTAGGGGCCCTGCAACAATGGATCAAAATAATATTTATTTGCTCTTGAAAGAAAATTACAAAAAGTATTCAGATATAATTTGCAAGCCTCCTCCCCGAGATTTCGACTGCCCAGGGGCCTCCACAGGGTTTAATCCGGCCCTGAGGATATTAGGAACTGAACCTATAAAAAGAGTGTGCTACATCACCAAGCTATGACTGCTCCCTTAAATGTACAACACATATTCAAGTGCAATAATTCATTGTTACTATGGGATTATCTAGTTATATGTGATTAAATATTCTCTAATATTTTGGAAACATTCACACAGTTCACAGATGATATTTTGCCATCCAACCTAGATGGACAGCCAAGTGCTAGCTCAGCTAATGAAACTTTCCAATATACACCTTGCCCTCTGGTGCTTGATTGAGCATATCTTGGCAAAATTAGTCTGTCTTATCACTATGGATAACTCAACTTCTCCACAATTGTCACATTGCCTCTTTGTCATGTTCCACAAGTTGTCATGTTCCACATTTAATTCAAAAACTAGGTCCCCCCCCCCAGCTCTGCTCCTCTCTGGCCCTGATTCAAATTCAGAATATTCAGAAGCAAATGCATTCATATTGGCCTCCCCTCTCTCTCATACATAGAATTGTGTATGGGTTGTGTGTGTGTGTGTACAGTTCCCATATGAGGATCTCAACATGCATGAGTGAATTGGCATCAGATTTCTCTTTTCATGGCCCTTTATAACTTCATGCTCCTTCCTTTCTGCAGCCACTCATCTGGTTTATCTCCATACCTTCTAACCTGTTGTTTCCTGTGCCTGGAACAATCCTCCTCCTGCAATTTGTCTTCCTTTCTCTATGCCACCACTCAAGATCACTATATATTCATTCTAACCCACATTTCTTCTCACACCCTCACCTACTGCATCCGCTTGATTCTGTTACGGCATCTCCTTTACACAATTGAAGCCAAACTTTGCTATCTTGATATAGATGATAAATCCTTGGTGCATGGATCATGCAATTTTTATCACCTGGATACTTGCTAGTACAACGTAGGAGCTAAATATACATTAAAGTGAGTTAGGTCACCACAGTTACAGCCCTTTGGGGCACTTTTTAGATGGTATACACTGATGCATTTTATCTTTTCTTCTTTATGTTTATGTTTTCAGACTTGTTACCATAAAGTATCATATCCAAGCAAAACCTTTGTGAATAGGGTATATTATATGTCTATAGCAATGAATGTATGAATAAATGATTAATCCAACATAGTACACCGCAAAGAACAAAACATGAAAATCTTAATTCCACTTAAAAAGTGAAGTATCAACACTTGAATTAAACATGACTAAGGAGGTGTTTTGTATTTTTTACCAAATCAGCACCTAAGGCATTAATAATCAGGCCAATGAAAAATATCCACTGACTGCATTATCTGCTCTCAGATGTGGAAATCCTTTAGTGTTTTAGCTATGCCTTTGGTGTACTGGTTTAGAATATATATGACCTATGCAGCACACCAAGTGAATTATATTTTCACTATAAAGTCAAATGTTACACTTCCCACCAAGGTTTTTACTCTCTAACAACCATGCATTGAGTGATATAAATGCAGTGCACATCGTTCATTTTAATGTGTTATGCTACACCATAAAGAAAAGGAAATATAGGGAAACATAAAGCCACAGATTCACATAACAGGTGTCTTCAATCAATTGTTACTGCTTTTTCTGCACACTCTAAACACAAGATCCACGTTACTTCCATTGTGCAGGAAGTTTGGCATCCAATCTGGCAATCTTACAATACCATGAAAAACTGCTTCTAAATGCGGACCCCGTTTCACTTTCCAGTCTGGGGTGTAGAGGAACTCTCTTGAACTACTGGCACTTTCAGTTGACATGAGGAGCATCAAGGTAACAGCCTTCCTTACTCACAGTCTTACATGTTTCATTAAACGGCTTGGGTTTGAAAGCTCACATTCCTAAATGGTACTTTTGCAAATGCCCGAATTACGACAGAAACGCTTTTGTCATTACCTTTGTTGTGTAAGTATGTCCATCGGAGCCACAAACCGCACTGGCATGCATCAGAGGGCATGGCTTGCATTTTACTAAATTAGCTGGTCCATTCCAGTGCCTCTGGGGAAGGTTTCCTTTCTTTTGCCGAAGGCTGGAAGAGAAGGCGGGGGTCTGTGTGAATGTGATAGACAACCAAGACAAGTCTCTGCCAAATCTAAGCCTGAAAACAATCTACATTTTGTGCATGGAATCCTTTTGGATCTAATTCTGCCTAAGCACATTTCAGGGCCCGCTAAAGAGTGAATTTGCAATTGCTGGCAAAGCAATATTGTTTATTTCCAGTAGTTATATAACAAAATGATTATTGTTATTGGTTGTACGAGAAAAACAATAAAAGCCGCAGGAGACAGAAATAACATGAAAACTAGCAATAGCATAAAAACAGCATATAATAACAACAAAGCACCACCAGCAACAACAACAACAACAACAACAATTATTATTATTATTATTATTATTATTATTATTATTATTATTTAAGGTACAGTAATAGAAATGTGGATGATAGGGATATCCAGAATGTATTTTATATGTTTTAGATAAGAGATGGATGTATTGAATGGGAAAGTGAAGCTAAGATTATGCATAGGTAAAGGTAACGGGACCCCTGACCATTAGGTCCAGTCGTGACTGACTCTGGGGTTGCGGCGCTCATCTAGCTTTATTGGCCGATGGAGCCAGCGTACAGCTTCCAGGTCATGTGGCCAGCATGACTAAGCCGCTTCTGGCGAACCAGAGCAGCGCACGGAAACACCGTTTACCTTCCCGCCGGAGCGGTACCTATTTATCTACTTGCACTTTGACATGCTTTTGAACTGCTAGGTTGGCAGGAGCAGGGACCGAGCAATGGGAGCTCACCCCGTCGCGGGGATTCGAACCGCCGACCTTCTGATCGGCAAGTCCTAGGCTCTGTGGTTTAAGCCACAGCGCCACCCGCGTCCCAAACAGATTATGCATAGAGAGCTACAATTTTAAGTGGAAGCATTTTTTGTCTAGCATTCTCCCTAACATGTTATTCGAGCACATGCATGCAGAAAGCACCATATTTGAATTCTGGCATCATCAGGTAGGGTGCGAAAAGACTCTTGCCTGACACCCTGGATTGCAGTTGCCAGTCAGGGCTGCTAATACTCAGCTAGGAGGACAGCCTTACAATGTAGCTTTATATGCTTTTAAACTATTTTAGGGATCCTTCTAAAATGAAAAGTAACAAGAAGAAAACCCCATTCAGTATAACCAATGTTGACAACTAGCTTAATATTAAAGTTGGTATGTACGAAGAAGCTCATTCAGTTGATGAGTGAGCTAGATACTATGATTTTATATTTCTGTTTCCAGTGGCCTGCTATTTAAGGAGTATATTGTTAAGCTGATTTTATTTTTTAATCTCATAGGAAATATTCTAAAATGGGGCAATGCACAGCTGAGGTCACTCCTATGACTTTGTCTACTACAATGTTCACATTTCCTTGTGCTTTGCAATGTGCCCATTTTTAGATTATGAACGTTTCTAAAGCTATTGAAAAGCCTGCAATGTACCACTCTGGATATCTGAAACTTCAAAAATGAATGGCTATCTTGACTGTGTCATTGATGTTCTCACTTCTTCTCTTCAGTACTTTAACTGTTATATTATGGGGTTTCAGATCTAGGGTCTTTTTTAACTTGTTGGATTTTAGATTCTATATTGTGATATTGAAAGCCTCTGCTACCCCTGAATCACCAATGGTATGAGAACTATGGCCTCCTTTTTCATACAGGAGTGAATAACACCATGGATAAAATAAAATTTGACTCTTGGTAGTCCAATGTCCACTGACATTGTGCCCACCCTCCAATCTGTTGCAGTTGCACAATACTAAGATTCCTCTGTTTGAGTAGTTTTGTACATTTGCTATGTTACAGTCCATCAAATTATCATGGTCAACTAAATAAAATTGTATCCCTTCTTAGCATACAAACATATCTACAATGTCTTGGTGCCAAGCAGAATTTAGCAATACCCAGGATTTGAAACCATTGTTCTGAAGCTGGCTACCAATCCTGCCCAAGAGAAATAAGAAAAATCAACCACTGCATGATTTATGAAATTAAATTTAAAGGGCATTCAATGAACAAAGCGCCATATAAATATCTGTTTAAAAATATTATATTTATATCTAAAAATTAAATATAAACACCTTAAAAATTGGACTGGCATTCCTGATAGAAGCCTTTTAAATAATTGTCAAGGGTAACGCCAACTCTATTTTAAAGATTCATTTATATTTTGCATAGTTGTGCTAGTTAAGTATTATTAAGGTTACTAAATGTTATATTGTTTTAGGCTGTGCTTTTCTATGATCGCTTTCAGTATATCTGGTCTACAAATCATAACATCAAATACAGTACATGCAGTTATCAAGACAATACATGCATGCACCTTTTAACATGAGAGTATAAGAAACTCCATGAATAATCAGAAAGAGTTATAAATAGAGATAATGTCTATTGGCAATTTGGTGCCTGCTATAGTCATTCCTTCTAAAAGCTTTAGCTCAGATTGGTATCTTTCTATAAAAGTTACAGTATAGGAGGACATGAGCCATTGTTTCAATTGAGCTTTTTTTGCAAGGGACAAACTGTCAAGTGCCAAGGGCAGCCTGGTAAATTGACCCTAAATGCTGATAGCAAAGCACTGAACCAGCACATGGAAATGTTCTTCTGTTACCTAGGGATATTCAAAATTGCTAAATACCTCGCAAATCAATGATCTCTTTTAGGTTCTAGACTAAAGGACAGTGGTGGAAAAAAACACCCTCAATATGTCAGACTTGACAAATTTTGCAAGTTATGATCTAGAAGCCTCTTTAATGTAGCTGGTTGCTTTTTCTAACCCAACTGACAGAAGGTGGTGTTGACTTTGTTGCTGAATCCAGGAGCAAGTTGAGCTATCAAGAAAAAAGCCAGGGATAGGTAGTCATAATCTGTTGAGGATGAATATAGACAAAGCCTATACTGCTGGGGCACCAAAGATCTCAAAAAAATAGTTTGTGTCCTCTCCTCTCTTGTGATTGATTGATTGATTGATTGATTCATTCCTAATATGCACACCTGGATTATGTACATAGTTTGGGTAATTCCTTTGTTTTGGGGGCACCTTCAAACTAAAGGTATATGCTCACCATCCTTTGCGCAGCAGAACCTCAACAATGCCACTGGAATAGTCCAATATTTTGAATTCAAAGTGACCAGGACAGAGTGGACTGAAAAGTAACTCTCAAGTATTTTCAATTACTTGTTTTACGACATGCCCATCCAGGGTCCATTTGTATGTCTCATACCCTTTTGTAAAAAATCAGCCCTTTGTTTTTGTGTTAAATAATAAAAATAATGAACCTGAATCCTACTTAAGAGTGGCTAGCATTACACCTAATCAAGGATAAGGCTAGGAGGGCATGTGGAGGGAATATGCTATAGTAAGGACAGAGGGCCTCCCAAGGTCTAATGGCCCACCCCTTTAACCATGAATGAGGGACTGTAAATATCATGTGTGAAGTAGCTCCATGTGATATTGGCTTTCTAGATTTCATAACAAAATATAAATTCTACCCCAAGCATTTGGAAGAAATAGCAATCCCACTGCTTTGCCCTAATATGAAAGCACATCAGAGCAGTTTAGCCGAGACAAGGAAAACATTTTAAAACATCACCGAATGCCTTTATCATGGTTTAGAAAACACATATGGATGCTCTTTAAAGCAATTTTGCCTCAGTTTGCAATTTGCTGCACAATTCAAACTCTGTTGTAATATCACATTCAGCTGCTAAAATAATAAAAATGCTATTCTTTCATTTCAGTTAAAGCTTTCTTCTGCTTGAGCCTTTGTCACAGTGATAAATAGCACTATTAGGAAGCTTGCATCTACAGAAGCAACCCCATCACGATATCATAAAATAAAAAAGCCAACCAAAAAGAGAGAGAGATAGAAGCCTGCAATCAAAGCCTTGGTATAAAAAACCAGTTCTGTCAGTATATGGCAGTGTTAATCTTCTAGAATGCCATCACTTTGCTTAACAAACTAACTCCTCATTAATTAAGATAGGTGAATAGTAAAATACTCTGGATTGAACCAAAAAGGGTGAGGTACACATATTAAAATTTCTGCAAATGATTTGTGAAATCGGGTGGGTCCAAATTCATAAAGCTCACAGTGATGCTACCCAAATATTGCAATATGTCTACATCTTTGCACGAAAGAATGCCTGCAAAAATTTAAGTATCTTAAAAATCATGCTATATAATCATGGCTAGGAGGCAAAAGCACAAGAAGCTGTGACTACCAGGGACCTGAGATCACAGGAGCAGGAGCATTAGGGGGGAGAAAAGTTTGCAAGCCATATGTGCAACCCACACACAGTCCCCTTGTGTAACTTGCACATATGTTTTTCTGTACAGAATCTTGCTAGAAGAAATCAACAACTCCATCTTATGGGTTGGTTAAAAAAAAAATTAGTTGCTCTGGTTGCAGATTATTAAGTTGCTAATTAACTTGAACATTTGATGGCTACATTTCAAAAGGTGGCATTCAAGTTCCTCTTCTACTCTAACAAAATGCCCTGGTTAGATGGCTACTGAGCAGTGTCATGCTTTGCATGGTGTTTTTTTTTTTAAAGCAACATGTTTGTTGCTATTTGGTTGAACACATGCTGTGAAAGTGCTAACTTCCAAACATAGTCTAAGGCTACTTTCAGACAATACTCTTTTGTAGATGCTATTCAGTACTCTGCCAGCAAATTTCAGTTGTGCAATTAAAGCAAATCTGGCCCTCTTGCATACAACAACATTTCTGTGGTAAGAAAAGTGACAGGAAAATGAACTGGAAAGTGTGGGATGACAGCAATGTCATATTACCTCTAAGCAACCAAAGCAGAATGAATGCTCAGTGAGCAACTTGTCTGGAAGAGCCCTAAAACTAGAAACCAGTTGAAAGAGGCATTTAGTCCCTGAGCTGTTCAACATTGCTTTTGTTTCAAAAAGTCCAACCATGAGGGGTCATAACCTTCTACTTGTTCCTTCAAGCTGATGATCGATTGAGTCCTACCACGCCACATCCATCTCTTTCCTATCTACTCAACAACTGCAATTAGTTAATATTGTCTGCTTCTTCATTCATGTGTTCCACTTAATCCATCAATGTGATTGCTAATGCGGCTCCGTAGATGCCAAAGAATAATCAAGGATGGATATTATTATGGCATGCTCTATAGTTGAAAATGCGAGGGAAATGTTGCTGAATGGGGACTGGCTATGGAAGAGGAAAAATAAGAGCGCCAACTTCCCAAGGGGAACAATTTGCATAGCAGGTGCTAGTTTTATGATGTGAGTCTGAATTGATCATCTAAAAATATATCATTGTTTTAACTTTTATATCACATAGAAGCCTGCCAAATGCTCTAACAGCCTGGATTGCATTCCCTATTGGGCTTTTAGACCAAAAGACCAACAGACAACATAAGTTGGGCTTAGGTTATGTTAAGATATAGCAAACACAAATGTGAAGTATTAATTGCCATACTCAACCCACTAGTCATTTCACCCAGAACTTCTCAGCAGAAATACTGCACAGCCCTCTTGCACAAGTTCATATAATATTCAATATACAAATCAGATCATTTTGAAGTGAAAAGGTAAAAAACCACCACCACCACCAAATCTATACTTAGTACTTGGTGGCAGAAAAACAGCTCTCAACCCTAAAAACCTTCAGATTTAAAATAAAGTATAAAATATGGTTATCAGCTAAACTGGCTTTTCTCAAGATTTCACTTTCTTCTAGCTGTTAGAAATGGTCTGATAAGCAACTTCAATTTATTAATAACAGGGTTTTAAAAGAAAAAAAAATACATTGCAAATCTTTTAAGTGGAAAAGGCATTGTATTAATGCCTTTTCCACTAATACGTCAGAAACAAAATAGCTTTAGAGTGGCTTCTATTATGAACGTTTTGTCTTTTCAGCTTGACAGAGATGTGTGTTCGTTTTAACTTTATCTCTCTGTCTTGCTCAGTTCCAGAAGCGTATGTGCTTTGAGTCAAAAGTATGACCTGCCAGCATTCAGAACCCAGACAGAAAAAAATATTTTTTATTATCTTATTTCTGCCTGCCTGGGGATGTTATCACCTATGCAGCATTCATATTATCTCACAGGTTTAAAAAGACTAGATTTTAAACACCCATAGAAGGGTTCTTGCTGTACGTCTCTCTAAAGAGATAGTGTTCAAGTTATGGCTGTTCTTGGTAGTAAATAGAATTCATGTAGGATTGCTGGAAAATGTTAATGCCTGTAACAATGTTAATGGCTGTAACATTTTCATACCTATAATAATTTACTAAGTGGACATGAAACAGAGAGACACATTGTGCAAAAATGTATGTTTTAAAATGATTTATTGGACCAAGACCTAATTAGTGGTAGTTCAGAAAGTGTAACTAGGGTTGTCAGTTACAACCTGGAAATTGTTGCTATATCTTTACATTTATTGATTAAGGGAGAGACTCAACAACTATATCTTCTCCTACCCATTTCCCCAGAGTTCTTTTGTCTTTCCTCCTTTCCCACCTGCACAGCTGGATTTCCTATTATGTCAAACTGTGGTGGGGGAGTGGTTAATGGATCTGGGAAGAAAGCATGTGAGAAAAGCCTGTGCTGTTGAATCTTAGGCTTTTTTTGCAACCCCAAAGCAAACAACAACAAAAAGAAGCCAGCTAGCAGCATGCCAAAAATAGGAAGAAAGTATGGCTATAGGAGTGTAAGGAGAAACAAGCAAAGGTTAGTTAGGGGAATACCAATTGATAAGTGCAATTACTCACACTAAACAATTAACTTCTCACCCACTTTTAAAACACTTAAGAGGCATCTTTTGCTTCTTGATGACCATGGGATGTAGGGTTGGGCCCCAAGTTACCTCAGTCAGCATATTACAGCAAACAGGGACAAATGAACCCAACATTTACCCCAAGTCTTCCCATTGTCACATCATGCATTGCCCTGCCCCAGTTCTCCAGTTTGTTGGCTACTGCCGATGAGAGGCTGGTAAATTAATGTTGAGATGATGTAGTAAAAGTAAGCAAACCTACACTGAAATGCCAAAGTGAAGAACATGGCATTGGCCAGCCATAGATGGCTACAGTTCAAGATCTGCTATAACATGCAATTTAGCAGGGATGAGGATTTTAACTTAGGTTTCTCCCACCCAAACCTTCTCCATATTAGTTTCACACTCATTGCAAGGATGTACCCATGGCATTGCAGACTGATAAAAACAATGTAAACATTTAGAGTCAGCATGCAGTGGTTATGGATGTGAAAACCTCATTAAGAAGCAAGCATGTTTTTCTTACCTCTTCTTCGTTTTGTGTTCTTTGGGATCAACTTAGCAACGTTTTATGGGGAGCCTACAAGGATCTGCCCCAATGCTCTAGAACTATCCTCCAAAAGAGATTCATTTAGTCTCCTCCCTGCTAGTTTTTGGTGTTTTTTTGGCAGTTGAAGGCTGTCCTTTTTCAGAGGACCTTTCATTTTTAACACTATTTACTTTCAGGGTAGTTGTGCTTATTTTAGTGGCCGTTTACTGGGACTGTTGCTTTCGCTGATTTATTGATGTAATTTGTTTTGGTTTACTGAATGTTGTTTTTATTGTTTTCCCCCTCTATAAATTTTCATGACTGGTGCTGTAAAACAAAGATTTAAATAAATATGTGCCACTCCAGCAGGTGTGAAGCATGGTTCCTTTCAGCCTGCTTGAACTGCATCCCATGGCTTTTGTTGATCCTAGAAGCTTCTTCACTGTTTTGCTTCAGCAGCACAAGCCATTGGTTCAGTAGCCTTGGGCAGACAACATATCCAGAGAAAATAACTAAAGGAAGGGTCAGGGTTGTGCCACCAGTACTATTCACCCCAGTTCCCTGTGTTTATGTAGCCTTCTGAGTCTGCATGCTGTACTGAGTTTGCTTTGGTCACAAGGGTGAATTAATATGTGAAGGTTGGAGGGCAGGCCAAAGGGCACACTTTCCTTGTCTCTGAATATGTAACCTGCACAAGGCTAAAGTCACACCTAAAGCTAAAGCTGCCAGTTTCATTGTACAACAGATATAACTATAGCAACTTGATTTTCTATTTAACATGATGACTCCAACTACTGGTAAGTCCTATGCAGTGTATATCCATTGAAATTCATTGGCTGAGATTAGTCATGCCCATTAATTTAAATGGGTCTACTCTGCATAGAACTAACAATGGATACAACCTATTATGAATATTTATTTAGCAAAATAGTAATAAGTAGTAGCAGTAGTTTTTTTCTTTAAAAAACAGTTTAACAATTTTGTCCAAAGTTTCTTAAATTTTGTACGTATTAAAAGTTGTGACAGTTCTTGCCCAGGTTCAGATTCTAATACTTCACAAAAGGGGGGGGAGAGGTGGTGAGAGGAAAGTAAGCCTTACAGCAGCAGCAGCAGCAGCAGTAATAATAATAATAATAATAATAATAATAATAATAATAATAATAAAGCGATAAAACATCAGACATTAAAAACTTGCATTCTGATGATTCCTTCTCATTCATATGCCAGAACCTGACAGCTTTGTTATGCTGCATGCTAATTCTTCAATTTATTATGGGTGCACCTCCATCGTAATTTTTGATTTATCATAATCTAATCAAAACAATAAAAACCTGACTTCAGTCTATCTGAAATAATTTGGTGTATTTTCACTGATAGTTTAATTAGTCCTGTCTCTACATAGGTTCTCGTCACACCCCAGCTGAAAACTCATGCTCTTTCCCATTCACACTCATATGAGAGGCATTTTCAGGAGTAGCCTCTAATAGGAGATGAATCTTAGTGCTAATAACATTTTTCTGCTCCTCTGGCCCTCTTGTCATTTAGAAATACAGTTTTAAGAGTCATTTTGAGTGGTTTGAGTGGTTCACTAAATTTGAAGATCTGCCCCAGCAGTTTACAGCGAATAAAGAAACAATGCAAAGGGCTTGTGACTTGGGATGCCCTCTTCACAGCTGCCTCAAAAGCAAACATTAGTTCTTGAAAGAAAAATTAAGGCATATTCTGATACCTTCATCCTCTCTCAATGAAGGTAGAATTTTACTAGTCCTTGGGCAACTAATAAAGACCAGGCGCTACGCTGTAATTTGGCCAGGGTGGGGGAAGCAGTCTCAATGTGCCCAGTTGACTTGCCACAGTCAGGTGCCCTGCAAGCGAGGGGCTACAATTCTGTGATGACTCAGAGGTCTGGCAAATATACAGATACTGAAGATGCTGAGGACAACGAAGGCTGTGTATGGGATTTACTCTTAGAAGGCACCTCTCTAAAGGGATCTTTTATCTCCCTATCCAACTGAGAGATAAAGCACTCTGTTTGCTACTTAGAGATCACTCTAAAATGTTATCTCCCAATCAGATCTGGAGATAAAGCTGTGGGGCCACTTCCTGTGGTTTACGCAGGCCAGATCCAGCTAAGTTTACATTACGCAACAAGAATGCCCTTCGTAACATACAACAGTTTGTGTTTCCAAAGTAAAAACACATTACATTTTTTGATTCTGACAGTTAAACCACTCTTTCTGAAGTCAGTTAGGCAAACTTTAGCCAACAAAGCCTCTCCTCTTCCCTGAGGGTAGAGGTTGTCAGCGGGTCTCGCTTCCCATGCTTCTCAGTGGGCGTGAATGGCCCACTGTGTCACAGAGAGTCCATGGCCTGCGTCATGCCCACAGTCAGCCAATACGGCTGACTGGGGGGCATGGTTTGCCGCTTTTAAACGAGTGCGGGACTGTGGCTCAGCCTGTTTGTTTCCTGCACACATGGATCTCCCTCCCTCACTCTATTCTCGTGCATTCCACACCTGACCTTGATATGGACCTCATTTGGTCACCTGTTGAAGAGGCCTGGTACGAATTTTTCCCCACTTGGCAGATTCGCACCAGCCATTTGGTTTTTCGCCTACCTCGTAGCAAATTGTCACAACTTTGTAAGGTTTGGCAGTTAGGCACTGGAAAATGCGTTGTGTGTTGGAGGGGAGGTTGTGGCCATTACCTACCCCTCCCCTTTATGGGTGTTCCGTTAAAGGAATCTGGTGGTCATGGTTCCTGTCTGATGCCCAGGTGGTGGCTAGGGCCATGGCACGACCCTCCGGTGACTCTAGGGGAAAGCTTCCAGTTGATTTGCATCAACAGGCTCCCGCTACAGGTTGTTAACTCTTGTGTGACTCCCTGCAGAGCAGGCAGGAGTCAAATGCAGTCTGTTCAGACCCAATGCCTAAGCCAATACTACTCACGTTCTGTAACCAATAAAGTTGTAGCCATTTTTAGCTCATTAACCTAAAATACTGGTGTCCATGTGTCCTATTTCATCATAAAGTGGGGGACGGGGCCTTGACTCACAAGTCAAAGTATGTTAGACACTGTTTACTTCATTGTGGTTGACTCTAATTGTGTTAACATAGTTTTTTGAAATGATGGAATCTATTTCTGATGGGAAGAGTACGGAAGGTACACCACACCAGCTGCTGAACCGAATAAGTGAATACTCTTCTTTATGGAGCAAAAATAAAAAAAATTTTTTTTTTGGGGGGGGGAGGGATGCTTTTCAAGAGCATAACCCCTAACAGCAATTCAAAATCCCAAACAAACAAATTAAAACATCGACTGAAATGCCGGCTACGGTTAAATTGACAGACTGCAAATCTCTTCTCAATGGAAGGGCAAATACACACTGTGAATCTACTTTGGTATGCCAATCATCCCGCTTATGAATAAATGTGTTGAAGCATCTTGGGCCAAGGCAAATGAACTTCTATTTTGCTGAAAAACTTAACAGCCTGTAATCCTTGCTTTAAGATCCACAGTTGAAAGAATCTACTCTAATTCCGCAGCAGGCTCAGCAGTGAATAGTGAAGGAAAGCATTTTCTATTCAGTGGGGAAATGTTTGCAATATGCAGGGGGGAAGAGGTGGGGAAGTTTCAAGAGCAAGTAGAAACATGTGAACCTTTATCTCCATGCAAATTATTTTCAAATTCATGAATATTTCGATGGGGTGCTATACCTTTACCACCTTCCTACTAATCAACAAAGAATATAATAAGGTATGGCAGTTAAGAACTAAGGCAGTGCCTGAGATTTCTGCTGTGGCTGTTTTCACCCAGCTGGAAATGGGATAAAGGACTCTGAGGTGCCTAGTATCTCTGAAAGAGGTTATAGTGTTGAACAGGTATACTGCATGCAGATCACAATCACACCCCACGTTTTTAAACAGGAAATACTATGTGACAATAAGCTGGCTGCAAAAAGGAGGGAATGAGAAGAAAGGAGATCCATACATATCATGGGGCCTCCCAGCTATGCAGATATATTTTATCCACAAAATGTGCAGAGGCCTGTGAGCACTAATGGCAGAGAAAAGTTGGCAGACAGATCTTAGCTTGGCAGCTCAGTAGGTAATCATGGAAGGAAGTGGTTCTACCAAAGTGCAAGAGGGAATTGATCACAGAGAAAGCATGCATCTAAGCAGACATGCTCAAAGGCTAGAGTTAAAGGGCTGCAGCTCAGTGGTATAACATGTGCTTACTATGCAAATGGTCTCAGGTTCACCCTCAGGAACATACAGTAGAGCTAGGAAAGACTCTTGCCTCAAACCCTGGAAATCCAATGGTTTGAAGTGGTACAAGGCAGTTCCCATTGCACCTAACTTCCATATCCTCCCCCACCAGAGCTGGCCCACCCATGAAGTGGGGAGAAGCAGTTGCCTCAGGTGGCAAAAGTGCAGGAGGTGGTACCCAGCCCTTTCCACCACTTCCAGTGCTGCTAGAACAGCTGTCCTCACACAGAGTTTAGCAAGAGGGAGGCACTCCAGCATGTGGCCTTGCCACTCATTTTCTCCACCTCTGGGGTGGAGAAGATGAGTAGCAAAGTCTTGCCGAATGCTCCCCTCTTGGCAGGTTCAGCAAGAGGGGGGCATTCCAGCAGTAGTAGAAGTGGTGGGGCAGGCAGGGCAGGGTGTCAGGTGAGGTGGTGTGTGGTAGTGGGCGGTGGGCAAGGGGCAGCACATTCCCATTATACCTCAGGTGGTCATACGGGGTGGTCCACCCCTGCTTACCACACTCCTAGGACCCAAGCTGCTGAAACATCTACCCCCTTTGCAGTTTAAAGGAGTAAGGGAACTGTTTTAACAGCTTGCTTTGCCCCAGCAAAGACAGTACTTCTAGTTTTTTTCTCCCATCTGTTCTATCCATGAAGCTTTCTAACCTGTCTTTTATTTATTAAAAAAAAAAAACTAAGGAGAAGTCATTTCACACTGGAGAAATTTCAAATGAGTTCAGCAATCACAAATGAAATGGTGATTGACAGATTACATGACTCCACATTCAAGATGATGGGGCATTTTCATGTATGTTGACTTAATCATCAAGCCAGTCGTGATGGCAACATTCGCAGAATTTATTCACATTATCTGCTCAATTCATGCATAAACAGACAAGCAGATACGGTAATTATTTTTATGTCCAGATTTATGTGCAGCTGTTGGAGCTGGACCTTCTTCTACCTCGTCTAAACTCCCAGTGGACCACCACAGTTGCAAATGATCTCAGCCTATTGAATGGGCAGGGACCAAGTGGGTATGCGTTCCTTTCTCTTCCATAGCGCACATCATTTGACCAGACATGGTGTTCTAGGAGCCCTTTGGACTTCCATATCCCGCTTCCTTACCATGGCAACCCAGGAGGTAAATGGATAAGGAAAATTAGATAGCTGACTATCTATCTCAGTTCTAGATCTACCCCAAAATACTGAAATAAACATTACTCCTGACACCTACTCAGTTAAAAAGCAGAAGGACTATTACAAGAGAGATCCAACTGGGGTAAGAACATGAGAAGAGCATGCCTGTTTAGGCCAATGGTCTTTTTAGTCCAGAAACCTGTTCTCACAGTCACCAACTGGATGCATGTGGGAAACTCCCAAGCAGGATTTGAGCACAAGAGCATTTCCCCCAAGATTTCCAGCAACTGGTATCCTTTCCTCCAATTGCTCAAAGCAGCTAAGCAGGTAGCAGAAAAAGTAATAAAATAAAACCATGTTCTTAATATGCAATTTTCTGTTCATTGATATGTTCTTTCATTTTGTCTAACAAGGGGAGAAACCGACTATGCTTCAGTTTAGGTCCAGACTGAGATTTTGTTCAAGAAAAGATGAAGAAAACATCTTTAAAATTCCAGACCAACACTTCAGACAATCTATTCTGTATGATGTTTATCATTTATTCAGTAGCAGGCTTGAAATCTGCCCACAAGTAGAGACTTGCAGTTTTTACATAGAATGCCTTTATATGGAATATGGAATGAATGAACAAACAAACAAAACCAAGTGCATGTGTTCTAGAAAACAGCTTATCATGTAACACAAGCCTATTAAGCTTTAACAAGCAAAATAATTTCATCCTCAACATAATGACTCTGATACAGAAGAGCTGAGCCATTATACTATAATTTTAAATGACAAACAATATCCACATACAACCTTTTCACTTTCTTTATTATGCTGCTGGTGATTCAAAATAGCCAAATCAGTAATTGAAGCAGCAATTAAGGGGGTTAAAATTGTAATTACGTTGGCTTTTTTTTAAAAAAGAATTCAATCTGCCTTAAAAAGGAACACTTAAATATTAAGTGAGTCTAATTCTAATATGTGTAAACAAAACCTTTTTTAGTGTTCTGAGATGTAATAGTAGTAGTTACATATTGACCTTTAAAACGTAACAAATGATTAACGTGGAATCAAAGTGAACAAACTGCAAAGCTATTTTGACTTTGGGATTACTGTGGAAGACAAGCAAATCTATTTCTTAAAATGGTTATTAAGATTTCTTTCTCTTTTTAAAAAAGGGATTCAGACTACAGGCAGTGCATTTAGCATTGGCATTCAACTTTGTGAATCAAGTAGCTTATAAATTACTCCTGTCTGGCCAGAGGGTTGCACCAGTTGGTGACACCTCTGCAATCAGCTTCTTTTGTTCCAAGAGACAGACGGGAACCTGGTTTGGTCTCTCTGGCCTTCAGCAAAGTGAAATGTTGAAGGACGGGCTATTGCTCCATTCCTAAACTTAAAATGATGGGGAATTTAAAGAATATAAAAAAGGGGGGGGACCCTGTAGAACAATATACTGTAGTTGGCCAAAACTTAAAGTATGCAGGAAATCGGAGTAGCAAAACCAGTTCAACATTCAAAGCTATTTTATAGCCACAACTCTGAAAAAATTTACCAATGCTGGAAAAGTCTAAATAGATAAATAATGTCCTATGTTGATTCCACACCTGTTCCAATATTTCATCCAAGCTAAAATCAATGAAAATAATACTGACACATGTGGCCTATTGATGCATGCTTAATCAAAGTACAAACAACGGGAATATAGTGGTAAAGAGTTTCAAAGAGCTCACATGCAGTGCCACAACATTTGCACTCACTGCCAACTGACCCCAATTCAATGTTTTATAGTTAGTGCTGTATTGAAACGTCTTATCCAGTTTCTCCATCATCAACACCATCATCATCAATTCCCCTGCAGAAGAGACTTCAAATTTTCTCCCTCTGTCTCGGGATGCTTTCAATTTTCCTTTGAATTTCTTCAGAATTTTGGTGGGTACAGGGTTGAGCTGACTTTTATTGTTGCAAAGTGGCCATGGGCAATGTTTAATGTTTCCATTAAACATTACTCCACTATTCTGCAGCCTCCCCAGGTGCCCAATATCCCTGAATGGAAAAAGCTTCATGGGAGGGGTTACCTCATGGTATCTTTCCCTGGGCTTACCTGAAGCATGGGATTCTGGATACCAATTGATTTTGTATGCCGATTGATTTTCTTTTAACCTCTATAAACTATCTTCCCACACTGATTTCTAGTAAGAAAAGGCTTCACTTAAAAGTAAAATGGCTTTATTTAAAAAATAATAAAGAACAACTGTTAGGAGCACAGTTGACAGCCTTCCTGCTTTCCTGTGCTTATGTGAAAACCCAGCTGAGGATTTCCTGGGATTTCCTCAGGAAATGCAAGCAGCCAAGAAGGCTACCGTGTGGAGGTTTATAGAATGAAAGAAAGGTCATTAGTCACAAACACTCCCTGACAACCTTGAATGTAAGGTAAATAGAACAAAATTCTGCATTTCACTCAGTGTATATATGTGTGTGTGTGTGTGTGTATGTGTATGTGTGTGTGTGTGTGTGTGTATCCATAGAATTATCAATTCGAATGCAATTCCTTGTCTCATTTGATTGAGGAAAAGCACAAAGCAGAGCAAAAAATTTTGTGGCATAACACTACTTTTAGTCTATAAAATGCTGTATTACATGGCTTAGGACCCAGTTACTTATGAGGCAGCTTCTCCCTGTATCAACCACCCCATAACTTGATGGTAAGGCCTTGATGGCAGTGCCATCTGTGAGAGACGCTTGATGAGCTATAACTCAACACAGGGCCTTCTTAGTTATAGCACCCCAGTTATGGAACACATTGCCAGGCACATTTGGTTGGCACAAACCCGGCTTAGCTTTAGATAGAAACTGAAAAGGTGGTTCTTTTGACATGCTTTTGATACAGTACATGCCTGGGCCACAGACTGCTGGTCAAGGAACGTTTATTTCAACTCCTTTTAATATTTAATAATTTTGTGTTCCTTGTTTGTAGACCCCAGGGCAGGTTACAACAAAGGGCAGGGTTTGATAAAAAAACAAAATAAATGTCTTCTCAGAAGTAAGTCCTATTGAGTTCAGTGGGACTTACTCCCATGCAAGTGTGGACAGGATGGCACCCTTTGTGTATAAAAGCAAATGAGAGAATTGTAAAAAAAAAAAAAAAAAAATTGAGCAAAACTGCCACTAAATATTTACTTCTACTAAAATATTTTGAGAGTCAAAGTAGAATTCAAATATTTCACTGCCAGTGAAATGATTCATAGTTAAACAAACAGCAAAGTTTTTGTTTTTTTAAAAGTGTCTGCTCCTTGTGCACACAGTGTTCTTCTCTCCTGGAAAGGAACTTATTATTATAACAGGAGAACCACTAGTCCCTGGCCTGTTTTTGCCTTTACCTTGTGTAAGAGGTTTCTTGCGATTTCAACAGAGGAAATGATAGATTCTGAATTTGCTAGGATAAATGTCAAAGCTATGTTCTCGTCTTACATCACTGTTCTGCACATTTATCGATGCAGTGGGGGTAAGGCACATTCTAATAGTATTCTAAATTTTTAAATACCATAAATGCAGCATAGATCCACAGCTGCTGTAAGAGCCCTCTGCACAGATATCATTTCATGAGGAAAAAATAATCTCCACCTGTATTCTGTTTGTGAGCAATAAAGCATGATTTTGAATGAAACATAAACCCTTCATTTAACACCGTAAAGTGAAAGGCGCAAATTAGTCATTTCCCACCTGGATTAAATACATTTACAAAGAATAATAACAAAAAATGGGAGGATTTGTCTTGCTGTTTCACCATCAGCATAGAAGATTTAAATGGTATTTCTGTGATTTGAATGAAATTAATGATTTTGCCATTTTACACGCTTTCAGGCAAGTGATTGCTTTTACTCCCTTGATTTTCTCCCAGAAGCATCTGAAATAATAAACTGCAGGCCTGTTGGCTTGCTGTTGAGTATACACAATGACTGAGAACAGCCTTGACAAGAGAAGACCCCTGATTATCGCTCTGGTTGTTCTGCTTGTGCCTCAATATCTGGTCCAAATATTCTTCTACTGAAAGCTCTTACATAGCAGTGAAATCACACCTGTTTGTCTAATAGGACTATAACAGTATTTAACACAGGCATTCTCTCAACAGGTAAGGTTATGTAAAGGCCAGACTCAGCTATGGGACTTGTAGGACTGAAGAACAGCAGGAAAAAAATGCATTTTAGATGACTTCTGAAGTGAGGGAAGGAAGAGAGTTGTGCCCTTGTCTAGTGTATCCCTAAGGACCTAAGGCATGCGTGCAGAACCTTTTCAGTTTCTGAGCTCCTCCACTTGGAGAGCTGAGCCATCAGAAGCCATGTGCCCACATAATGATTACTTAGAGAAGACACTTCTAAACTGGACTTTACTCATGCTTCCTACTTCATAGGTGATAGATCATCAGGCACAGCTGCTAAAGCACATGTTTAAAATCTAGATATACAGTGGTACCTTGGGTTAAGTACTTAATTTGTTCCAGAGGTCCATTCTAAACCTGAAACTGTTCTTAACCTGAAGCACCACTTTAGCTAATGGGGCCTCCCGCTGCCGTTGTGCCGCAGGAGCACAATTTCTGTTCTCATCCTGAAGCAAAGTTCTTAACCCGAGGTACTATTTCTGGGTGAGAGGAGTCTGTAACCTGAAGCGTCTGTAACCTGAAGCATATGTAACCCAAGGTACCACTGTAATTCAGTCCAACAGAACTATGCTAAGTTTAGATTATGAAAAAAAGGCTTTTGGTTCTTCCAAAGTGTAAGTAAGAAAAAATTAACAGGGTTGTGCAAATAGAACCAAATTGCTATGCTTTTTATTTATGTTTATTTATTTATTAAATTTATATACGCTTTGAATTAAGCACTGCTTTGGGCATTCTTTGAGGAAGGGTGATCATTTCTTTTTTTTATAATATTTATTGGGTTTTTACAAAAACATCAGTTTACAAAATACAAAAAAGAACATATGAAAAGAACAAAATAAAAATAAGAAAACCTAAAAAAATACATAAAAAAGAAGAGATACAAATAAAAATACAAAATACAAAAAACGAATAGGTAAAAGAGAATTAAAAACAAATCCATTTTTATAACTTTATGCTCATTAACTTGTTTCCTTGACCTCCTCACACCTCCCCTTTTTGTATTCCCATTTAGATAATCAAATCAGCAAATCCTTACCCTCTTTCATTTATCTTAACTCTATATCTTAACATATTATAACTCTATATTTTCATCCATTATCAATTCATTTTTGCATATTCTTATTAACTTTGTTGCTAATATCCCCTATTCAATCCAATCATCATTTTAACATTCATTAATTTTACAATATTTCTGTAGATAGTCTTTAAATTTCTTCCAATCTTCTTCCACCAACTCTTCTCCCTGGTCTCGGATTCTTCCAGTCATTTCCGCCAATTCCATATAGTCCATCACCTTCATCTGCCACTCTTCCAAGGTGGGTAAATCTTGTGTCTTCCAATACTTTGCAATCAGTATTCTTGCTGCTGTTGTTGCGTACATAAAGAAAGTTCTGTCCTTCTTTGGCACCAATTGGCCGACTATGCCCAGGAGAAAGGCCTCTGGTTTCTTCAGGAAGGTATATTTAAATACCTTTTTCATTTCATTATAGATCATCAGGAAGGGTGATCATTTCATCCCTACTGCTGTCAATCAGCACATCCAGCCCCACGAGGGACCATTCCATCTCATTCCTGTCAGGACAACATCCAGCTCTCTACATCTTTCAAAATACAGCACAATAAAAGCATCTATGTCAGCTTGTGGAGTCAACTAGCAGCCACATCCTCCTCCCACCTGCGGCTCATTGAAGCTCTGCCACCCAGACCTCCCCGTAGAAGAACTAAAACATTTCCGATAGTATTAGCAAGCATGGTATCATCATCCTTCAGCATCAGCACTCCTCAGCAAGCAAGGCCAAATGGGGCTATTCATCTATCTTCAAGGTTTTACAATTGTTAAGGAAGTAGCTATCCAGATAAACATTTGACAAGTAATTATTATCACAGTGCTGACTTGCTGTGTTATGAGCCCATTTTTCTAATGTAAACACCCTTCTAGTTATTGCATCCTGCCAATGGTGCTGTTTTCTGGACTGAAACTAGGCTGTTTGAAGGTCATGGGAGCAGCTGGTATATTGCTGGCTTTGGACTCTTTAAAAACTTTTTCTTTTCAAAAGGATGTTACTTTGATCAAAGGATCATATTATTACCATTCCATGCAATATCTATTCTTTCTTTCTTTCTGATCTGTATCATGCATACTCAGAGAAACTGAAATATTAAAGGGGCACTGGCCCAAGACCCCCACCCCCACCCCAGGAAAAGAAAAGCCTTGTTGTTTTGTTTTGTGCCATTGCAATCTACTGAATATACAACACAGCTTCACAACCTTCCTGGACTTCATACATTTTAAAAAATACAAACTGTTTTCTTTTTATTGCTATTTTTATACTAACGTTAATGAAAATTTCAAAAACAAAAATGCAGAAAAAATAGCAAGGGAGCTTAGAATTTCAGAAGAACCTGCGGGATGGGAGAATGTTAATATTTAAAATCAAAGTGCTTTGTTTTAACTCTTCTAGTCTGCAATAATTTGACCAGGGGCATTTCATAACAGTGTGATTTGAACATTATGTCCCATGGAGGAGTGCATGGGCACACTGTATTTCCCAGCTGCTATCACTAAGTGGTCGCTTACAACCACCATCACCAGGAACCAAAGAAGTCCACAACCTTGGTTTTTGAATGTAATCTGTTCTGGAAGACCATTTGAGTTCTGAAACATTCAAAAACTGAAAACTCAATAGCTGACAGCTAGGCCTCTTGTACTCAGCGGAAGTTGCGTGGCATGTTCGACTTCTGAGGTGTGTTCGAATACCGAAGCATTTACTTCTGGGTTCACGGTGTTCGAAAACTGAAATGTTCTTCAATGGAGACGTTCAAAAACTGAGGTACCATTGTAAATGAATACTGGTCTAATCTATGAGCCATGATGAAGCCAAATATACAAAATGCAGCACATAAAATTGTAAGTTATTATAGTTACTTATTTTTATGAATAGTTACCATATACAGCGGTACCTCAGGTATTCGTTCTGGAGGTACATTTTTAACCTGAAACTGTTCTTAGCCTGAGGTACCACTTTAGCTAATGGGGCCTCCCGCTGCTGCCATGCCACCGCTGCACGATTTCTGTTCTCATCCTGAAGCAAAGTTATTAACCTGAGGTACTATTTCTAGGTTAGCAGAGTCTGTAACCTAAAGCGTCTGTAACCCTAGGTACCACTGTACACCACTACAAAGTGTAAACATATTCTTGCTGCCACAAAAGCATAAGCAACAAGTTTGTTAAAGTTTTTTGATAGTACTTTGCTTCTTGGAGGCTTTTTTTTTTTTTGCTGGCTTAAAACACCACCACTGCATACCAAAAACCAGGCAGTTGTCCCCATAAGGCACCCAGATGTTTTGGATTCCAACTTCCACCAGCCCTTGCCAGTAGGGCCAATAGTCAGGGAGAAAGGAGTTGAACTCCCAAACACCTTAAGGCAACTAGAATGCATCTCTTTCAAAGACTTGCTTTTGTTGCTAATACATTCTTGGCCATTCTGTTTTACCCTTACATTAGAATCAATATGAATAATACTGGGCAATCTACAAATGCATTTAGAATTTTGGCCTACAGCATGCCCATTTCCCTATTTAAAGAATTAAAAAATAAATAAATCAGTGTGAATCAGCTTGACATTGAGATTTTCAGAAAATTCCATCCCTATTCAAGACTTTCCAATGGACTGACAAGGTGATCCTTAATCAAGGATGGTTACAGAAGTTGTTTCAAAGTAAGATTTTATAAAAGCCAAGCCCACCAAACAAAGCCTTTTCTTCCCTCCCCTAAAACAAAGCAATACAAAACCCAAAATAATGGAGATGGAGATACATATCATTTGCACAATTTCACCAATGCAGTGGTTTTTTTAAAAGAAATAAAACTACAAAAATCTCACACAACACATTTTCTGATTAAGGTAAAGGGCACATGTGAAAAATTTCCCCAGCTACTTTCAGGAATTATAAATTTTGGCATGAATTAAACTGGAAAGGGGTTTTGGAATCCCAGAACAATTAGGAAACAAAAGTGCTCTTAGCTCTTAAGAGAAAGAAACCAAATATTTCATTTCATATGTGCTGCATAATATCTGGCACCCTCTCAGACCACTGTGAAACAAATAATGAGCTTAAATAAGTCCTAGCAAAATGCTTGCCTTTTCTGACACTTTGCCTTAAAGAGGCAAACACTGCATTCTCAAGAAGCTACAGAACACAAAACAATAAGGATATTTGAAAAACAATTTCTGTCCACTACCAAAAATATATATTATTTCCACACAGGTACAACTGCATTTCTCTCCCTGTGTGTCAAGTACAGTGGTACCTCAGGTTAAGTACTTAATTCATTCCGGAGGTCCGTACTTAACCTGAAACTGTTCTTAACCTGAAGCACCACTTTAGCTAATGGGGCCTCCCGCTGCTGCCGCACCGCCGGAGCACGATTTCTGTTCTCATCCTGAAGCAAAGTTCTTAACCTAAAGCACTATTTCTGAGTTAGCGGAGTCTGTAACCTGAAGCGTATGTAACCTGAGGTACCACTGTAAGCTGTTTTGGAAAAATGTTGGGAAAGTTGCATGTACTATTTTTTAAAATAAACATAGGATGGCATTCAACTAACCCATCTCATCAGCACAATATTTTTTGCTTATGCCATGGGATTTCCCTGCTCTCTGCACCCCATGCCCGCTCCAGATCACCTCCAGGGGGTTGTGGGATTCCTGGAACAGATTTAGGAGGCATGCAGGGAAGGAGAGGGAAGGAATGTTACATTGTGCAAGCAAAAATCTTTGTGCTGATGGAACATTAATGTAGCGCTACATTGAGAACAACCCACTTATCCCATTTTAAAAAAAGTAAAATGTAATTCAATTTTCAAAATGAACTATGGGTAATATCCAGTGCTACTCATACTTAGAAAATACCCATTGAAATGAAGTCCATTGCTCTCAATGGACTTCTATGGGTCTACAATGAGTAAGACTGATGCTAGATCACTCAGTATATTTACATTAAAGAAACTGTGTTTAGGTGTGTGTTTGTGTGTGTGTTTGTGTGTGTGTGTGTGTGTGTGTATGTGTGTGTCAGGTTATAACTTCTTGTGATGTGATACTAGTACAAAATATATAATTTTGCAAATTCTCTAAAATTATGTTCTAAACATTGTTTTTTATAATGATCTTGCAATCAAATGCCATGTATTGAACATTTTATCCTACCTTCTAAAGTTCTTTTCTTTTGTTTCATGCTGTTTAGATTGTAAGCCTGAGGGAAAGAGCTGATCTTTATAAACTGCCTCTGGAATTTTTTTCAGCTTAAAAAGAAGCTCAGAGAAGGTAGGTTATAAAATGAATGCCTAGAACCTATTTTCTCTGACCCTCTTCTCTGGAAAAGGTTCTGAGAAAGTTGGGCTCCATGAAAACATCTCTCTTTTTTATTTGTAGTGAGTTTTTACTAGCTTTTTGAGAAACTTTGCTGCATGTTCATTTTGCTTTTCAGAAATAATTTGCTCAAATTCTCCTAGGAAAAATATTACTTTTATGTCCTCTCAAAATGTCACCTGATTACCTGAGCAAGTTAGAATAGCCTAAATACCAATGATGTGAAGACTTCTCCCTAAGGGTTAGACTATGCCAATAATTCCTCTGAAACTTGCACAGGACTTCCAAGACAATGGATAAGTCTTTGATGTCTGAAAGAAAGTGGTTTCTCTTTCTCATATTTACTTGTATATTTCAGTGCCCTTCAGTCGTAAGCTAAAAAGGAACTCCAACACGTATTTAGCCTTGATCACTAATAGAAACCATGGACAATAGGGGATGGGTGAGGAGGGACATGAGTTGGAATGTTGTCACAAAAGGCATGACTTGATCCATTCTGCTGCACAAAAATTTAGTTATCTTGACTGAACATTTTTATACAAATGTCACCCCCTGGACCTGTCTTGTTCTTCTCTGTAGTTTTTGTCTTCCTGTCACTCAGGTAGCTCTTCCAACATGTGCTGTCTTACAACTTGCTGTATCTTCTGTGTTCCCTCTGAGCTTTATTTTAGACTGATGAAGTTCAAGTAGCTCTTTCTGTTCTATATATAGCTCAAATTCTGCAGCGATTTATTATCTCATTATATCTTTGGCATTAACGCTAGAGCCAAGACAAAACAATCTGCTTAGTTTTGCTTTCATTTTTCTTATTTTCAAAAAGAGCCTCCACTTTTCAGTGCACTTTTGTCTTTTTCAGGCAGGCTCTGAAATTCACTAATTTTAATCGTTTAAACACCAAATAAGTTCTGTACAAATCTCCCACTATATTTATGGCCAACCAATAATATCTTATTTTATTTGTGTCAGGTTTCTGTACCTCAGAAGGTAGCTACAAGCAACAGAGTTTTTTAAATGGCTCCCCCTTATCTGTAAAACTCCCTGGTTAAGAGCACCCACGAAGCTATCCAGGTGCTGTGGAGGATGACAACATCTCTGCTTCATGCGTAGTGGGTTGGTGCAGTTAGTGGACACCTCTGCTTTTTTTAAAAAAAACCTTCATTTTACAGGTTTTGGAATTTGTGTTTTGAAGTGATTTTAATTACTGTGAATAGCATAACAGTATTTCTAATTGTTGTGTTAAGCTGCTTTGGAGATCCTTCTTCATTGAAAGGGAAGTAGAAATGGAATAAATATTGTCAGGGGCTCGGGAGCAGGAGCACAGGGGAGAGAGGAAATGGAGAGTGAAGGGGAAGAATCCGAGGGCAGCGTAGGGGAGTATGACAGTGGCCCGAGAGATTCCATGAGCTTCTCCAGCGAATCAGAAGATTCCCAGAAGGGGGCGCCGATGGTCAGGGCAAGGGGGGTCCCAGGGGGGACGCACCAGAAACAAGGAGCCAGCGGGGAACCCCAAAGCAGCAGCGGGGGATCAGGACCAGTTTCCCCACCAGAGCGTAGTGGGGGGGAAGAGTCACATGTGTCAGGACCAGCGTCTCCTCCAGCGGGGAGAGAAGATGAGTCAGGGCTGACCACGCCTCCATCGGAGAGTGGGGGAACGGAGGGAAGGTCAGTTGCAGCTAGCCTCCCCGAAGGGGGAAGCAGTGACAGCAGCAGTGAAACGGTCAGGAGGAAAGTTGCTGGCTGGGCGCGCGCGCCAAGTTCAAATGTACAGGCGCGAGGGACAGCAGGAGACCCGGATTGGGAACCAGCTCCTAAAGCCCGCCGGAGGGAGGGGGAAGGCTCAGGGGATTCAGCGTCAGAAGAGTCTAGAAAGGGCGAGACCCCGACAGACAGGCGGAACCAGAGGCGGAAAGAGCAGAGGAAGAGGTGGAGTAAGGCTAGAGTCTTAAACTGGTGTCTGGGGGGAGGAGACTCAGACGGAGCTTCAGCGGTCTGAAGTTTGAGACGTAGAGCTGCACGCTGCGGCTCTGGAAGTGAAACTGAACTTCAATAAAGACTTCCGTACTTAACAACTAAGCGGCGTTGGTCCTTTGTGAGCTGGGACCTCGGGCAGCTGTGACAAATATATACACACATTACATGCCACACATGTAAATGCAAAACTACTGATTATCACAATCTGTAACACTTGTTCTTGGTTTACTACACACCCTTAACTTTAAAGACTAGAGCACTAGGACTGCACCATCACCTTTGCATTTGTCCAAAGGAAACCCAAATCACCCAAAGGCAAAAGAAGCAGCAACAGCACTTGTGTTGCTTCCAACTCTCTCTAAAGAAATGTACATATGGGCAGGTGAAGGCGGAGACAGATGCAGTGCATCAGTTGCTTACTGATGTGGTGGAGAACTGGAACTTCAGCTCCCAGCATGTGTAGTCCTGGGCACAAGCAGTTTCTCTTTCCCAGTGGGGATGCTGGTGTTTGGGAGTCTCAGTCACTTTCTCAATGTGAAAGTAAAACTGGGCAATCCCCTTTGCCTGGGTGAAGGTAAGTTTTATCACCTTGGGGCAATGGAAGGGGAAGGCATCCATTACAAGGACCAGAGTAAAAACAACTTTGCTCTCATGGATTGCAGCAGGCTGCATCTAGGGCTATGTTCACCTTGTTCTGCTCAGAAACATTTGATATAGGGCACCTGTAATCAGCTACTGGAAATATCCCTGTGGACAACTATAAGTTCAGCGACGGCAGCATCTTGGTAAATGTATGAAGCAAAATAATATAAAATAAAAGACATCTTTTAGACTTCTTGTAAAACTAGATGGCTGCAAACGGAAAACCCAAGCATCAAAAGCAAAATAAGTATTAAGGTGCAAAAATAATTGGGCATAGGAAATCATTCAGAAAGTCAAATGTTGCTTGCATCATCATTTGACATCTTCAGGCATTGTGAAGTCCCACTACTGTGCTACTAGTGGGAGTAATGTAACTTAGTACTGGAAGTACTTAAACAATCTTTTTGACACCCAGCGAATTGGCATAAAATACAATTCTAGAATGAATTAAACATCCTGACTTACTCCTGACATTAATTAGTCCCTGATAGTTGATGGTAACTACTGATAATAGGTAATTATTCAGGATTTGGGGGGGGGGGATTGTTAATGAAAGAAGATAGGTTGCCTGGTAATCAAAAGCCAAATGATAGAGGTCAAGTAAATTAACAAGACAACACTCCAAACTGTCATTCTAGATATCTAATATCTTTATTAGGATTTTCTTCTTGTTGTTATGGTATAAACTATGATAGGCTCCACCAGAACAAAGGTATCATGGAAAATCATTAAAAGTTCAGTTTTGGAAGAAAACTGCAATTCTCATTTGGAGTGTCTCTTGATAATACATTGTAGTATTGCAATATGCTACAACATGGTCTGCATTCTGCAAGCTATTCGTGCACACACGAGTAGCTTGCAAAACAGGGACACAGTGATCAACCAGCAGCCTATTAATGCACATCCAGTCTGGCTTTCAGCAGCCCAGGGTCAGCTCACAGCTATCTTAATTCCTTGCATCTTGTGGGGTCAGGAGACTATATTTCTTTCTCAAGGCTTTGGCTGAGCTTTTCTATGCAAGTGAATGAAACAAAGGAAGGAGACACTGCAATGTACACAAGTAAGTACCATACATTTAAAGAAAGAAAAGGTTGCAACTGGGAACAAAGGACATGGTGTCCCTAGGATCTATATTTTTCCTGGGGAAGTTTTCTAATTACGGTATCCTAAAGCTCCTGGAATTCAGTTGTGCTGGGTATTGTCAATTGAGTTTGGCTGGCCCCAGTATGGCTGAACTAAAGTGTCTTAAAAATAAACTTTTAAACATCCTTTTAGGATACATTCCTACAAATAGTTGCATCAAATTAGCATATTACTGTTAAATGCAGCTCGTTGTATCATCACATGCAACCATTCAAACACCATTCATATAAAGTACTCACACAGATTTTGAATGTTTAACAACAGGGCTTGGAGTCAGCCCTGAGAGCCAAATGAGGCCCTCCAAGTGCCTTGATCTGGTCCTTAGGATTCTCCCCAGGCCACAGCCTACTTTGGCCTCCTCTAGGCCTTCATTCAGTATTTTTGCATGGCTGGAATGTGATTGTTAGACAAGCAGTTGCACAACGAGTTGACAATTTCCATTGGTTCCTATGGAGAAATTTCTAATGTGTTCCTGACCATGGAACTTTGAGCCCAAAATGATGAGGAAAGCCCAGGAAAACCCAGGAAAATGCTCTGAAACCTTGCAAAAGGCAAGCAATAAGGTGAAAAAATGCTCTCTTATTGGTCCAATCTCTTCCTTCCCTCCCTCCCACTATTGTTTCTGGCAAAACAGCTGCTGCACACCAGCAAAACACAAAAAGGAAGGCTTGTTTAAGGCTCCTTATTAGTTTACAGCACTACACACAGGTCCGGCTGTTTAGATAGCTGAATCTGCTGTGTGTATAGTAAGGTTTAGGTACTAATTCCTTGTGTTTAGATAAATGAATTTTCATATAATGAGCATTTGGATAGTAGGACCTACATGTAATTTGATCAGTAATCATGGTTTTCCAGTGCTTCTCCTCAAGTTGTCATTTTGCCATGGTTGCTTTTCAAAATCTTGTTCTCAATAGATATATGATAAACCAGTTCTGCAACTATTATTACCCTTTATGCCTTTAAATCCTATTGCATTTTCCTTGGCTTCTACCAACCAAGCCACAGGCATCAAGCTGAAAACAAAATGCATTTTAAGAGTGTAATTTTAAGACTTAAGTGTCTTCAGGCTGGTTTATAAATGTGCTCCCCCCCTCCGAAAAACACACAACTACACCAATCATTGTTGTTTTTCTTAGTCATAGTGAGTACACAAAACAAAACAAAAAAATGAAAAGGCAAATACTTTAGGAAACAAGAAAACTAGTTTTGTTTGGGTTCAGATTAGTTTCAAAATGAATGATTTCCTGATGGCAGCTGTTGGGAGACAAAAGCACTTTCTTAAATGCAAGGGAGTTGTAGAATAAGGTATCACACAGAAATGTGTATTTTCTTTAAATGAATATGTGTAATTAATATATATAAACCATGCTATTCATCACAGGGAAAACAGCTGGACTCCACTGAAGAACACAGTAATGGAGCAGCTTATTTTCCATTTCAACACAGAAAGCATCAATACAAAATTGCACATGACTACAAAAGCCTCTAGCAGTAGGAATAGTATGTGTGTGTGTGTGCACGTGTGTGTGTGCGCATGCACACACACACACACACACACACACACTTGTTTAAAGGCAGGTTGTATAAGGTCATGTTGACTCAGATATATGAGGCAACACTTATTTTTACACTACAGGGATACAGTCATTTCTTTGCAAAGTCCCCAGCTCCTTGGCAGGTTAGATGGTGACAAAATCAAAGGGACTCCAAGATGAACTGTCAGAGAGTATTTATTGTGAAGACAATGAAGTGTCCTGTGGGAACCAATCTACAAAATGGCCCCAATGGGCACATCACTAAGCATTCTCAGGCATGTTTCTAGATGCCATGGAACCAATTATTGTTTCACTAAGAAACAGTCTGCATAGCAGCTCCTTGGGCATCCACCAGGCTTCTCCCCTCCCATCCACTTCCAAACAGCAGCTCATAATTATCAAGACTCCTCTGCTGAGCTTCCAAAGTAGTTTGGCTACAACTATCAGAAAGGATAGTTCACAGATTTTGATCCTACGGGAGATTGTGAACAGGACGTGTAAACAGGGACATCTGCGAGGGTGTTTAGCAGGGGAAATTGAGGGGGAGGCCCGGAGTGCTGCCTCATGCTGTGCTTAGAACCAAGAGACATGGCCTGGGAGGGAGCTGCTGCGGTGTCAGGGACTGGAACTCAAACTTTGCCAGGAATGTAAGGTCCAACAAATTCTTCAATTACCACACTGGCCGTTTCATTTCCTAGGTGGTAAAAGAAGCAAGAAGAGTATCATTTCTCTTGGACCTGCTCCTGACTGACTGATGAGGTAGAAGTACTATAAAATTTGGGAGGAAGTGATTGTGTCCTCTTGTGTTTCATGATACAGAAGCAATGGAAAGCTAAGTGTAGTCGGACATGCACTTTGAACTTCAAGGAGCCTGATTGCAACAAGCTTAAAGAACTTCTAGGTTAGAGGCCCTGATCAGAAATACTCAAAGAAAGGGAAGTCCAAGATGGATGGGAACTTCTTAAAGGCAAAATATTGAAGGCACAAATACAGACAATTCTGGTGAGAAAGAAAAGTGGGAGGCATCTAAAAAAACCAGTGTGGCTGCATAAGGAGCTCACAAATGAGCTGAGCTTTAATAAGGGCATGTATAAGAAATGGAAGAAAGGGGAAATCATGAAGGAAGAGTATACATGAGTAGCCAACAGTTGCAAGGAGAAGGTCAGGCAGACCAAAGCTCAGAATGAATTCAGGCTTGCAAGAAAAGTTAAAAACAATCTTAAAAGTTTCTTTGCCTAGGTTTGAAGCAAAAGGGGGAAAAAATAAGCAAGTAGTAGGTTTCCTGTAAGGATAAGATAAAGATATGCTATTTGGTGACTGAGAGAAGGCAGAAATGCTCATCACCCACCTATATATTTTACACGCACACACCCATTGATTACATATGATAATTTGTGACTTACTCTTTCTACAAACTACTATGGAAACTCAGAGAATAAGGACTCTCAATGAACTCACCCAGCTAATTAACTAGCAAATTAAATAAGAGAAATTGAGCAATAACAAAACTGAGTCAATGTGGGGCTTGAGGGAGGGGGAGAAGTAATATTTATTCCCCCAGTAAGAAATGGGGAATGAACTGGTAGAAGAGATGGCTGGTGAAAGAGCAGAAAAGTGCCATCTAACACAGGTCAGCTAATTGTGAACCTTTGTGGAATGCCTAGTGGTATGAAGTTATTTTGGACCATCTGTGCGGTTGCTTTTATTCCTCTATTAGGTTTTATGTTCTCTCCTGTTTAATTTCAGCCTGTTAAAGTAGGTATTGCTTTACAGAATGTTACACACATCGATGCACTATTGGCATTATGATTAATTGTAATTGCTCTTAATATGTTTTTTGAAATTGTTATTGCTCTTCATTTGATATGTTGTGAGCTGCTTTGTGCATACAGATCAACAGGCGGCGGCAGCAAACTACATAAGCATGAAAATACATATTGAATAACTGTACCGCAAGGTGCAGAGGTTCTAGAACAGAGGGGTCTTGCACCCTACCTGTTGTCACTTCAGTAGCTTACTGGGGATGGGGGGACGGCCCTAAGGCTAGCTCTGTTTCATGGCCACTGCTGCAGATGGCAAGAAGGCAGCATTGAAATTATCAGGACAGGAGTGTCTTATTGCCCCAAGGAGCTAAAAAGGGCACACATGATCCTCTAATGTTTATGTTCAACATTCTTTGACTTCACAATATGAAACTATCTATATCTCCTAAATGTGAAATATGGTGCTTTTCTTTCACCATGGTACTGACCAGATTAGTGGCCTTTTTGGAAATAATTTATAACTAAAACAATGGCATATCAGTGCATCTATTTTAAACAAGCAAATCCATGTGGTTTAATCTTAGACCAGCATTAATATAACCCATAAGCTCAGAGCCTGAAAGAGACTGCACTTATATGGCTGATGCCCATAAATAATGTCATTCATGGTTCATTGGTCAAATTAATCTGATAGAAAATGACTAAATTGAAAATCTGTGGGTTGAACTCGTGATGAGTTTTGGCAGAATGCTAAGCAGGCAATTGCAGGCTTATTAATGAAAAAGGAGATGAGAGGAAACTGAAAAATGAAAGTACTAGGAAGTAACAGATTAGAAGATAAATGTGGTAAGACCACATATGTCAAACAGAAAAATGTTGTTGCATTAAATCCTTTTATTTTAGTATTGACAACTCGGGATTTTACCATGAGCTTTGTAGAATGTGTGTATGCACAACCAAACAAACAATCCAGTTGCTTTTGGATTTCATCTTCTCTGAGTCTGACTGGGGTTTACAGGAACTGGAATCCAGTAACTTCTGGAGGGTGCCACACTGCCAACCCCAGAGGAATATGTGTGTTAGTAGGAATGTAAGTTGAGCAATTAATATGCATAACAACCAGTCATTGTGCACATTCACCAGGACTCATGGTCTGACCATCAAGAGGGAATTGTGTACAGACTCTCCAACAGGCCTTGCAGAATGTGAATATATTTTGTACATTCTCCAGTCATTATGCATAGGGGCCTGGGGAATGTGCACAATGACCGGTTGTTATGCACATTAACCACTCAATGTACACACATCCTTTCCTCATACTTAAAAGCAGAAATGTTTGGTGATTGCTGGATGATACTTCTCTTGGAATCAGATTACATTGGGAAAACTCACTTTAAACAGAGTGTGACTGCAATTAAGGCAAAGATTTTTAAAGCATGGTATTGGAGGAGAAGCAATAGAACCACAAGGAATGGAGAGGGGGAGCTTAACTTCTACACTATGGTCTCCATGAAAAAACAATTCCCCTAGTAGCTGCTACTTGCATCAGGAGGGAAGTCACAGTACGCATCAATGAAGCTTTTCTCGTAATGTAATAATAATAATAATAATAATAATAATAATAATAATAATAATAAATTTTATTTATATCCCGCCCTCCCCAGCCGAAGCTGGGCTCAGGGCGGCTAACAACAATCAAAATAATCCAACATTCTAAAAACATTCATTATAAAATTAATTAAAATCAAATTAAAATCAAATTGATGGCAACCATTAAGCAAAATTCTGTGCAGATTGCCAGAGGAGGGGGTCAGGCTGCGCCCTGACCAAAGGCCTGGTGGAACAGCTCTGTCTTGCAGGCCCTGCGGAAAGATGTCAGGTCCCGCAGGGCCCTAGTCTCTTGTGACAGAGCGTTCCACCAGATTGGAGCCGCGGCCGAGAAAGCCCTGGCTCTAGTTGAGGCCAGCCTAACCTCTCTGTGGCCTGGGATCTTCAGGATGTTTTTATTTGCAGACCGTAAATTTCTCTGTGGGACATACCAGGAGAGGCGGTCCCGTAGGTAAGTAGCAGATTGTAGGTGGGTGGAATTTGCATCAGGACCACAGCAAGACTTAAAAGAGCAAATAATTGGCAAGCAAAGCTGGATAGAAGACTGCTCCTGCCCACCTCTGCTACCACTGGGGTTGCACAGCTGCTGCTGTGGCTTCCAGTGAGATCTTCTCTTGTGAGATCTCACCGGAAACTACTGTTGCCACAGCATAACCCCAATAAGCAAGGCTGTGGTGGTGATGTGTATGGCAGCTTCCCATTTCACCTCAGGTGGGGGAAAGGGCTGGGCCACCCCTGCTTAATCCACGTGCTTTATAAAGCATTCTTTGTTGGGATTTTCCTATGTTTAAGCCAGTTGTTCCTCTGCTCTCCTGTTAGAAAACTGCTAGTATCCTGCAATAAATAAATAAAATAATCAAGACCGCACTGACAGGGGAAGCTGTACCACATCTCTGCATAAACTATAACTGGATCATTCAATCATTCCAGATGCAGCACAATTGCCCACCTTCTGAGAAGGAGACTGTCATTTGCATCTCTGCATGTCCAACAGCTCCGGGTGTGCACTAAATTATTGAGTGTTACAACTCTTGACAGCACAGTCCTACATATGTCTACTCAGAAGTAAGTCCCATTTAGTTTGGCAGTGCTTCATTTCAGGTATGTGTTTACAGGACCAAAGCCTAAATTGACTCCTGCTTGGCCTGTCGAAAGCCTCATGACCTTTGAATGTGCAGTGTTAATGTTTTGAGCCTTTGGTGTCAATGATCCTTTGCATGGATGTACTTCACTACAGCTTCCTTTTTGTTTGGTAACGCAAATCTCTGTTTATTGTGTTGGAATCAGTTTTTAAAGCCCCACCCACCGCTGAATTTGGGGGCAGTATATCAGGCAATGACAACAGCTGCTTTGGAGACATGGGGAATCTGAAACATCAGGACACACATAGATCTTGTTATGTTCCTTTTTGTATTTGGATCACTACCAACTTAGCTAGTCTGCTTTGGGGATACTTGAACACTTGATCTCAAGTGAGGGCAAATTCATAATTGGTATGTTCAGCTGTTTGGTAAATGCAGACTGTTGCTTAAGCACCAGAGAAGATGGCTATAGGAATGGAGTATTGATTTGCCTTTCCCATATCAAAACACTCACATAATTTTGCCATGCCCCTGTTAGATTTGGTCATCTGTTTAGGTGCAGGTTTGAACTTTAAGGAGTACAACATTCCCATGTGCTGAACCTCCCCCTCTATCACCTTTCAGTTAAAATGGATATTAGCAACGGGAGCATCATAGAATAAAATGGGGGGGGGGCAGATCAGAGGAGCAAGAACCACTAAAACACATCTTAGTGCTTTAGTCCGAACACTAAACATTCCAGAAATCCCTGATTGAACTAACATACTTTCGGTTGGTGTCAAAAAGCAAAGAGAGATACCACCAACCATATCTCAGAGGAGAAGTAAGCCTTCCAGAAATTAATGGAACATGTTCCAACAATAGGTATGTAGAATGTTCAAGATTCCATTGTTGGTACTTCACACATGTTATGGTTTGTGAATGAATTTACGAAACAGTTGGGCAAATTAGGCCTGTGTGTAGAAAGGAATAATGACCTTTCCAAAGCGGTTAAAAAGATAAAAACACTCCTCTGTAGATTCCACTTTAAAAAAATGAAATCAAGGTCTGTTACCATCTGATTATGTTTAACATGATATAGCACTATGAGAAGAAAACTCCTAATTCATAATGGATAAAAAGCTGCAGAAAAGGTTTTATATACTGACCACCTTGAAAGGAACTGCAATATTTTAAAGAGGGTAATCTGCATATTTCATATGAATGAAATATTTTGTGTTCATAATTTATACTGCTACAGGAGTTTGTAATATCATCTGCCCAAAGATAGTAATTTAAAAGGCTGTACGTTTAACACTTTCCCACCAATATAGTATGGATGTTAGGAATTGAAGAAAGGCTTTAATAAAAATCCCTTCCCTGTAAACTTCAATTTCAATATTATAAAAGCATGCCTTTATTAGCACTAAAAAGACTTTTCTGCTCAACACATTCATGTCCCGAGGCTTTACAGGGGGGAAAGCAATAAATTTAGAAACTCTCGTAAGTAGATTATTGTATAAATAAAAAATGATTGAAGCAACATTGGTGGTCATTTGTGAACATTAAATAACAATTTCTTTTTTCAGTGAATTGCTCAGCCAATTTTAGTCATGGATAAACAATAAAAATAAATAGTTGTGTTCAGCACCATTGCCAGCTACGTCACAGTTATCATAACTCAGTAGCGGATAGCATGATGCTCACCTGACTTCTGGACATTCATGCTGCTGCTGCTTACTGGGAAGTAGAGAGGCTATGGTGAGAAGGTGGGGAGGTTGGCATGGTGGTGGTGCATTTGCACTACCACGCCAACCTCACTGCCACCTTGTTCTTACTCCTTGCTTCTGGTCAGCAGCAGCAATGCAGCCAACAGGAGGGCAGGTGAGTGACAACACTCCCCCATGCCACTCACTACCGTTATAACTGTAAATATGTTAAAAACATTATGGGGAATTTTAGGCAGCATGTCCCTATCACAATGAACCATGGAATTATGGAAGCCCTCTTCTTGCTGGAAACATTTTAGTCAATTGACCCAATGGGTCAAAGTTGACGATTGACATAGCAGAATCAGTTACATTTTTGTGACCCTCAAGCTAAGTCTTGATAGTCTAGCTGAGGAAAGAACTAGGAAACTGGCAGACAGAGGTACCTTGTATCAGAGCCTTATAGTGATTAACCAATTGTGACTTTCTTTAGAGAAAGTGGATCTTGCCCAGTTATACATGCCCTGGTTACTTTTATGCTGGACTACTACAATCACTTTATGTGGGGGTGTCACTAAGATGGTTCAGAATCTACAGCTGGTACAAAATGCAACTGGCTTGAATGCTGGTGGGAGTCAAATACCGTAATTGGAGTGTATAATGGTGCCTAATATTCCAATACCTTTCTTTTTATTATTATTTATTAAATTTATATGCCAACCTTCACAGGGTGGTTTACAATATAAAAACACAAAATACATAAGACAACAACAATGACAAAACAATAACACCCCACAACACATTAAAAAGGCCATAGACTGTTAAATCTGCCAAAGAGCTGGGCGAAAGGAATGCCTTTGCCTGGTGCTTTTCTGTACAATACTTGTACAATACTTGTTTCAACCTTGCCCTAGAGCATCATGTCTGGTCTCTAGTTTAAGCAAGAGTCATGCTGGACAGCTGTTGTTTTTACAGCCAAGAAATGTAGAGTTGGGTATACAGGGAATTGGTGCAATTTAAAATGGTGAGAACCTTCAAGATTATGTCATGACTGCCTTTGTATCACTTTTTGCCCATGCTGGAAACTGATAGGTGTGATGGGTGATGTTTATTTTGAAATGATTAATAATAATAATGTAGTCAAACCATGCAGTAATGAAACATGAAGGTTGCTCAACGAAGCATTCATCAGTCAAGAAAATGTCAGAGTTATTGCAGCATGTGTAATCTTAATTCTCTCCCTAAGCACAAAGGATGCACTAAAAGAATCTTAGCATATATTTACTAGCATAACCTTTTTATTGCTCTTTAGTAGTGGTCTCTCAAGATTTGTCCAAAGGAAGACACTTACGACAACCATCTACTTACAACTAATTTACAGTGATGTCCCCAGTGTGAAAGGAGTTCACATTGCCCTTTTCTGCCTCTTAAGAGCTTGATGATAATAAGACAAAAACAGGGAAAAAGACAAAAAGCATTCAAATCAAAGAACCAGTTTTGTGGATTTCTCAGCTACAGTTAACAACACACTGCTAACATGACAACTATCTACTGAGTTCTGAAATGGGCAAACTGTTAAGATTAACATAATGGCTAGGGAAGATAGCTGGACAAGTAAGAGCTTGAATAAAGAAGGGAGAATGCTTACTGGAAGCAAAACACTGAAGTGCTCCAACTACTGACCTGTATTCTTTCTAGGATATTTTGGGATAATCAACAGAGATGTTTAAGTGCAATGATGGGTAAAATCTTCCTTATTATTCTTGTCAAAACTGGCACTACATCTCTAGGGTCAGGAATTTTCATGAGGGTGGGTTTTCTGATTTGTTGGTTCACAGGTTAGTTCAGATCATTACTGCAACTCTTTCCCTGCTCCCATAAAAGCACACTGTATTTTTCCATGTACAGTGGTACCTCGGGTTAAGTACTTAATTCATTCCGGAGGTCCGTATTTAACCTGAAACTGTTCTTAACCAGAAGCACCACTTTAGCTAATGGGGCCTCCTGCTGCCGCCGCGCCGCCGGAGCACGATTTCTGTTCTTATCCTGAAGCAAAGTTCTTAACCTGAAGCACTATTTCTGGCTTAGTGGAGTATGTAACCTGAAGCGTATGCAACCTGAGGCACCACTGTATAAGACTATATTTCCCCCCAAATTTTTTAAGTTTAAAATTGGGGGTCATCTTATACATGGAATGTTGCGATTATTTATTTCTTAATTTTTGGCTCAAAAAATAGGGGTCGTCTTATACATGGGGGTGTATTAAACAGGGAAAAGTATGGTAATTGGTTTTTTTTTTTTGGCAAAAGTGCATATGCACAGACGTTATCATGTGTCCTTTCTACACATGTACATGGAATCCAAAGCATACTACACTCAACTGATACATATATCTTTGGATGTACAATAGGGCAAATTACACTTACATTAACATTAGAAGCACAGAATCATCGAACTGGAGAGCTGGAAGGACCCCTGAAGGTCATCTGGTCCAACCCCTTCCAATGCAGGAATCTCAACACAGTGGCCCACTATGCAATTTGAAACCATACCAGACCCTGCTTAGCTTTGCAAAATGTGCTAGCAGTTTTATTTCTGGCACTTCCAAACACCCTAGCATCAGGGAGATTTATCAGCCAGACAATAATTCAGTGTTTAGAATTAAATAATGTAGAAATGTATTACAACATTAGAAAAAAGATTGATTGGTATGCAAACTATTTCAGAAGTAAAAGAATGGATATGCTGGCAGCTTAAAACTAGAGCAGCAATCTCAGGTTTAACTTCAGAAGCCAGTAGAGGAAAGGATCTAAAACAAATGGTGGAAGGAGGGCAAGAGACACCAGGCAGGCATGCAAGGAGTTAAACCAGAGTTAGAGGTTAGACTTAAACAGTGCTGGCTGGGAGCAGGCTTGGCTTAACTTGCTTAGAGGAATAGAGGAGGAAAGAGACAGTGGGGAAAAGAAAACTAGAACATCCCTTGGTGAAGGCTTAGAGAGAAGAATTCAGGCCCAAAGTGAACAGAACATAGAGCAACAAAAAGGAAGAAGAGATACTGTGGAGAAAACTAGGAGGCGGAGGCAGGCTGACTAAGACTGGGGGGAAAAAATTGTGGAGATCTCTCATAGTCTCTATGCTGAAGACTCAAAGAAGAGAAGTTTTAAAGCTTAGACTACATAAGGAGAGGAATTTACCCAGAACAAAGGAAGAGGAGAATCTACGGTACTGCGAGGCCCTAAAGTTATGTACAGTGGTACCTCAGGTTAAGTACTTAATTCGTTCCGGAGGTCCGTACTTAACCTGGAACTGCTCTTAACCTGAAGCACCACTTTAACTAATGGGGCCTCCTGCTGCCGCTGTGCCGCCGGAGCACGATTTCTGTTCTCACCCTGAAGAAAAGTTCTTAACCTGAGGTACTATTTCTGGGTTAGCAGAGTCTGTAACCTGAAGCGTATGTAACCTGAGGTACCACTGTACTGTACACCAAATGGTAATTGCTTTCTTGCTGAGGGCAAAGCACTGTTGTGGTGTAGAAATGATTTGGTGTACCTACTTACAGCGGAGGATCCTATCCCTAATGGGTTATTCCACATCAAATCAATGCAAAAAACAAGGGTTTTGTCACCCACCATCTCAGATTTTGATGAAACTTGGTCATCATTGGTTATAGAGAAAAAATAAATAAAATGTACACAAGGGTATCTTGTGCTGAGGTTCTCAAGAGTGACAGACAACGCAGATTTAATGAAACTTTGAAGTGCTACAAAACCATTTGAGACAGAGGGGGAAAATTTAAGGGGGTTTCTTTCAACCATAAGGGAAGGGTGTACACCAAATTTCATCAACATCTGAGATGGAGGGTGACATGACCTCGCTGAAATGATGTGCAATGACCCACATGTTACTTGGCACTCATGTGCCTTCCAATGGCGCTGGTGCATGTCATTTCCTCCTTCAGGAATTGAAGATGACCAAGACTACAAACCCACTTACCTGCAAGTAAGCCCCATTGCTAAGTTTACACTGTAAACTAGGAAATATCAGGGGTGGCTTAATTTGGCCAGAGATTAGGCAGTAGAGAAAGGCACTGGCTTACATACCCACTGTGTGCATTTCATTGGTCAATTTCATCAAGGTCATTAAATGCCAAGGGAAGCTTTCTTGCCCTGGGTGTTTGTGCTTCTGCTTTGCAAGCTTTCCAGTTGAGTATTGAGATTTCTAGAGCCAAGAGGCATAGGGCACATGTAAAATGAATACTTGGTAACAACATACACATCTCTCCCCTTATGAAAAGATTATGATTATTCACAATGGTGAGGCTTAATTGCACATGGCCTCCCACTTAAAGAATTGACCAACTTACTGTTTCTCATCTAGTTCCCCCATACAAAGTCTTGCCCACCCTGCTTAGGATAGAAAGTTCTGGTTTGCTACAGCACAGGACACTGGCTATTGTTCCACAAAGCAGCCCTAATAGTGAAACATCTTGCACAACGAAGTGCCATCTTTCCACAGAGCTGCTACAACTATTTAGAAATCACAAATATTCATATTGGGGCATGTACTGCATTTTGCTGCCAAATCTGTAAAACATGGATGTTTGTTCAATCATATTGTTGCAATGCAGTAGAACTGTACCACAGTACAACAGTGAAATGGCTTCCTAATTGCCAGAGACATTTTTATTTTTTTTAAGATGAAAGAAAAGTAGATTTGAGGCTTGCTAATCCTAAAGGACTCCCCAGTTGCCCTGGCATAAGCTAAAACATTCAGACACAGATAGAAAGATAACACATTAGACTTGGGGAAAAGGGACTTTTAGACAATAAAAGGCAATTACACTGTAAGTCAGGGGTGAGTGGACTTCTTGCTTGTGGGATCTACTTTATTTTTCCCCAGGACCCCAGGCTGAAACCAGCTGAAGCCAAGTACAAAACAGTGACTTAGAAGTAAGGAACAGGGCACCTCTGAAGAATTTGTCTTCAGTACCAGAACTGAGCTCATGGGCCTTTCACACAAAAATCCATTCTAGGTTTCCCCCAAAGCTTTCTTCATTTCTTTTGGAATAAGTGTTTGGAATAAAAACATTTCTAATTTGGAATAAAAATGTTTCAGTTGTTAGACATTTTGGAGTCAGAAATCCTTGTTGAGTGACTTCAAATCACCCAGAAATCTACAAACGTATTCTGATCGACCTTCTGCCCACTCCTGCTGGAAACATTGTGAAGAACAGCTCAGATAATATTCAGGAATATCAGAAAATTCAAACAAATTCTTAAATTTTGAATCTAAATACTTTTACTTAGAAATAAATTTCACTTCCCCCCAGAAGTGTATAGGAATCCAGACCAGCAGCATATGTATCTACAGCTGTTCTGGAAGTGAACTGATAAAAGGGTGTCTCTACTAGAAGTATTTTTCTAAAGGAAATCAACAATCTGGCTCAAATAACACAACACTGCCTACTATTGAACTCATTCATGTCTCAATGCAGAAATGTACAACAACTAACATACTATATCTGTAACACAGTTAAAATTCAACCAATGACATACTTTCAAATGGGGCAATGGCAGACACCATTTCTTGTATTTTAAAAATAAACTTCTCAAGGGCATTTGACTGAAGAAAACTGCTGCAAAATAGGTCCAAACAGAACCTACCCAACAGACATTTTATTGCAATTTTCCGTAAGCAGAGAATGAACCAAAATATTTGATATTTCTAGCTGGCTATTATTTCTTTGCCATAAACTTTGAAGCTCCAGTGCATAGTAATAAATTGTCTAGCCATCTTGTAAAATAGGCAAAAGATTCAGTGCTTTATACATCTTTCTGCTTTTCAATATGTTTCTCTTCTTTTCTTTTCATGTCTGGTAATACATTTTTCCTTGACCTCCAGATCAACTTTCTCCTGATCATATAAACCATAATTGGATACTTTTAAATGTACAATTGGTGAGTGCTAATGGTAAAGTATGGAACCTACTGCAAGGAATTATATTATAAATATAAAAAGAACTTTTAAAATGCTGAAGTCAGTCCTGGCCTGCATTGCACTTCCAGTACATGTGCAAATTTCATGTAAATTAGGAAGTATTATAGGATGGACCGGAGAGAAAGAATGCTTACTGGTTACTGCTCATATGTTCATTTATTGAAACCAGAATATATTCTCTCCACTCTTCCCCAGCTACAAAGAAATCTGATGATCTTTCCCCCCATAAGGGATGAATCCAATATTTGAATGTTCTCTTTGGGTTCTAAAACCAACTCTACAGCAACAAAAGTTTAAAGAGCTCTAAATCTCAAAACATAGCAGTATAAATAAAAATGTAGTTATGAGCACTCTCCTTTTTCTTGTAACTTGGAGTGTAACTAGAGAAACTGTACATTGGCAAACACATCCCAATAACAGTAGTTTACAGAATTGTTTTCTTTTGAGCCACTGAAATTTATAGAATGTCTCCACAGGCAAGGGAAGGTCCAGTCTTTGTTGGTGTAACTAGAATTACAACATTCCCATACACAGTGGAAGAAAAAGAAGTATGTACAGGTTTAACGGAAATGAAAAGGAACATTGATACATCTAGCTCATGACTATCCACGCTTAGCTACTCACAGCAGTTCTCCAGGGTTTCAGACAGAAATACTTTTTCAGGCCTATCTGGAGATATCAGGGAATGAACAAGGGGCTCTCTGTATGCAAGACACATGCTGTAACACTGAACTTCAGCCCTTCCCTGGGAATATCACTTCCTGTACTGCTCAGCCTCAAAAGCTCTCCCGAAGGGATACAGGTCCACTCTCAAGTTTTCCCTTGGGGTGTAGACGTTAGAGGCTCAATTTGGATGTAATAACAAATCATGGCTTGTCAGTATAATAATGTGCAGCAGTAAGATTTGGGCTTGCAAGCACTTGCCTACTCTTCCTTCACAGGTGATGAGAGTTTAGATGCCTCAGCGAACAATAAATTTACAATTTTGTCCAAATACAACTAATTGCAGTTTGCACAGAACATAGTTAGCTCTCAAGGCAGTATGGAAAATCATGGTTTGATCCAGGTATGGGATCCTGGATTGAGGGAAAACTATGGATTGCACTAACCATATTTTGCTACATTAAGAGAAACAAGCCAAGTATTATTTACTACAGTTAGAAGGGGAAGCTTCTTATCTGCTTCCGAAACATGCAAAGGAAGAGAAGGAGGTTCGGCATCCTACCTGGTTGTTTGAATGTAGTTCCAATAGTGCTTTAATAAAGAGGTTTTCAACCTTTTTGGGTCCACGGTTTCCTTGACCAACTACATACATTCTATGGTACCCCTGTGGGGCTCAGGAGCCCAGTTATGTCACCCCCTGTCTGCAGAGCTGGCAGCTCCTCAACCCTTTTTGAACCCTTCTTTGTGCAGTGTTCCTTCAGCATCCTCTCTTCTCCCATCTCCTTGGCAGTCCAGCTGCCACTCCTTGTCTATGAGCTGCCTCCCCTGCCACAAAGAGAGGTGCATCCTCACACTGCCCCACAGGGGCCTGGGAAGCACCCCCTGGCCAGCCCCAGAGGCACCATTCACCTGGGGAGTTTGTAGCCAGGGTTGCTGCAATGAACAGCTGTGGAAGGCAGTGGCGTAGCGTGGGGGTGCAGGGGGAGCCGGCCGCACCGGGCGCAACATCTGGGGTTAGGGCAAATCCACGGGTTAGGGGGCGCAAATCCATGGGTTAGGGGACGCAAATCCACGGGCTAGGGGGCGCAAACTACTTGCCTTGCCCCGGGTGCTGACAACCCACGCTACGCCACTGGTGGAAGGTTTTGGGAGGCAAAGACATGAGACAGCATCAATGTAGGGATGGAAGGAAAGAAGGACAGAGGCCAGTGTTGCCTGCAGCACCTCTGACCAACATTCAAGGCACCCCAGGGTGCCATGGCACACTGGTTAAAAACCACTGCTTTAATAGATTGAAACAAAGATTTAGGACATTCAAAGTATTTCTTCACACAATGCCTATGAACTTAAGGAATTTGCTACCACAGATGTGGTAAATGCCTTTAAATGTGGATTAGACAGGTTGATGGAGGATGCATCTCTCAGTAGCTATTGTTCAAGATAGCTATGTGGAACTTCCAGGTTCATTATACCATTGAATAACTGTTCCTGGCAAACAACAATGGGAGAAGACAATTGACGAGTCCTGCTGCTGGGCTTCTGTAAGCATCCAGCTGGATTGACTGCCTCTCCCCCTATGAACTGACCTGGATCATCACTGGAGGCCCTTCTTTGTGTGCCTCCTCCATGAGAGGTCTAGAAGGTGGCTACATGAGAACAGGACTTTGTTGGAGTAGTTCCCTACTTGTGGAATATTCTCCTGAGGGAAGCTCACCTGCCACCTTCATTATACACCTTTAAGGTGCCAGGCAAAAAAGTGCCTTTTCAACCAGCCTCTTTCGTGTGTGTGTATGTGTATGTGTGTATGATGGTAGTGGCGACAGGGTTTACTTTGTTTTTCTTCTTGTTTTTCTTATGTGTTTTGTGTTTTTATCTTGTATTTTAATGCTGTGAACTGCCCTGAGAGCTTCGGATGAAGTGTGGATACAAATTTAATAAATAAAATATAAATATAAAAATCATAAATAGCTACTCATTTGTATGTTGCTCAGAATTAAATGAGGAATGCCTCAAGAATCATGTGCCATTTCACCTTGTCTTGGCTATAAAAAGACAAGGGTCAGACATTTAATACATGGGAAAACTGCCCCCAAATGAGTGCTTGGACGCAAGTCAGCTCTTAATTAACATTCTGGTAAAGCATGAACATAAAAGAGTGAAGCATGGGTATATATAGGTGATTTAAAAAATAGATTAATGACACATTGTTCAATTTTATAGGCTTTATGTTCAACAAATCTTAAAAGAAAATGCAAATGGTGTCTATATATTTGTGTGTACATATATATATACACACACAGGCAGGAAAAAACTAACAATAACACACTGTTAAAACCCATCCAGAAAGCCTAAAAAGGAGACAGAATGCCCCAAATGCTACTTCATCTCTTTAAAGTGGTCAAGGATAAGAAATTATTGCAATGATTAGTATCTTCCCTTCCTAAATTTTCCTTTTAGGCACAGTTGGATGAAACACCCTGTAGATTAGGAGGGAAGCAACTATAGCTTAGCATGCATGGGAGAAATGACTTTGCAGCTTCTATTTGCCACAGGGAGCTAACTAACTAGTGGAATTAGTTTTTTTTTTAAGAAAGAAAGAAAGATTAGCTCCACTTCTTTGGGATAAATGCAGTTGTCAGTGCTGCCTGCTGCCTCTCTACTCAACAGAAGGCCTTGATTTGCAATGTAGGAGGACAGATGTTTTATCTGGGAACTTGTCCAGATCTTTAAAACATACGCAGATGCATACACGCACACACGTTCGCACTATTTGCCTCTTTGGTCCATAACAAAGGCTTCAGCAGCATTGAGTCAATATAACAGACAAATTGCGGGATACTTAATACTGTCAGGATTGAGTTCTTGTAACACATGGAAATTCTTACATTTTATCTTCTAGATTATTCTATATTTTATATTATTCTCAGAAGCCTCTTTCTCATACACTTGCAATTAGAACTGAACTCACAGTGGTGACACTGAGGAGACTTTTCACTGGTCCTTTTGACCCTTACAAAAAACATGATAATTTTCTGAGTGTTTGCCTACTGTGCAGGGTTAACAGTGTTGAGGGGGAGAAGGGCTGGGCCCCTGTGGTTCAAGCAACCAAGCCAATTCTTCCTGTTTTGCTTCAAGAAAATGAAACCCCCCCACAACATGACAAGACTGGAACCATCTGATTGTCTCAATAATGGGGAAGCATCCCTTCTTCCTTCTTTCCTCTCTCTCTCCCAAATCAGGAGCTTCATTTCCTCTCACTGACATTGGCTATGTGGTGCCATAACATCAGGACACTGATAGGTTCAGCTCCCAGAATATTCTGAAAACCAATCAGAGCTGTTTAATTGAAACTATAAATCACAACATTCTTACCTGTGTACCAGTTGTTTGCGACTTACACAAATGGCTGTCTCGTAGTCATGAGTGACACACACTTTATGTGGGCTGCACTTTACCTTCAAGCATGGGTCTTTGGAAGGATCAAGAGCTATTAAAAGCAAGATATAAAGAAATAGTTTAGAAAATTATCTCTCCTCCCTCATTAGCCAAAATAATGAGCCAAGCATCTCATGAGGAAACACTTTTCAGTGTAAAAATGTTTACCCCATTTATCTTCACCACTCTGCAAGAAAGATTATGCTCAGATACAGTCCAATGTACTTTATAGCCATCCAATTAGGATTCAAAGCTACATAGATCTGTTATCTAGGCCCTGTGTTCTAACCACTGCAACATCACAGGTTTTTTGCTAGTTACATACACTTTTGCTTGGATCTGCAGAATCACAGAACTGTACACAGCTGGATGAATCCACCTCTTGCCTCCCCATGCCACCATTTAAGTGGGACATAACTATTTATTATTAGATCATAGATAAGTACAGATTCAATAGCAACTGATATAATAAATAAATAAAAAGTAGTGAAGGTGCCCTACTGCTCAGGGTGAGGAACAGAAACAAAAACAGGTTGCATGAAAAACTAGGTGCTGAATAACAATTCTCCCTGGTCTCCAAAATATTTGTCATGAAAAACTGCTTTCTGTATCCATTATGCATTTTCCCTTTGATTTTAATATCCACATCATAATTGATTTTTAAAACTATTTTTAGATAGATCACACAAGATTTTTTTAAAAGAAGAATACTGCTTAGAATATCACCAGTCTATCATGCATGGAACTCTGGACCGTAGCAAAATGCCACAGTTATCTATTGAAATAACAATTGTACAGCCACCTACTTAATGATTGCTACTGTGCAGCAGGACATGTAGTGATTGCTCAGCCCCATATAATAGAAGCAATCTTGTATTACTACAATGTGTGATTTCTTGTATTCAGCATAATTCTAAAATCAACAAAAACACAGCATGCCAGATCTAGCTAGTGCCAGCATGACATGCAAATACTAGTGTAGAATAGAGATACTATCATTATTGCAGCAATCACACCTTTAAACATTAACTCACAAAGAATCCAAAAGAACCTTTGAAGTTCTCTGTACACACATGCGGATGACGCTCCATTTGCCAGTTAAATACAATTACACCTGGGTACCCATCTCGGCAGAGCAAGGCAGCACCGATCCAGGATGTAGATTCAAAGGAATTAATAAATGTCATATCGTGGTTAAACTGCAGGCTGTCTTTTTAATTCCACAGAAAGAAAAATAATTACAAATCTGGAATTTTGCCAGGACACAAGGATTAAAACCTTTTCACATCCAAAAAAAGATCTCGAGGGACTGTAAGCAGTCCACTGATGTTCTGCCAACAATTAGATGGGGCTCCTATGAAAATGTCCCATTTAGCTTATGATAAACCTTTTGTGTATGCAGCATGAATATGTGAACATAACAGAAGGGTAGAAGAAGGGAAGTGCCTGAAACTCAAGGGCAGTATTATTATTGGACCATTTTTTGCATTGTTGCTGTCTATCCAAGCTGCTTCAAATACACTCATCCTGTGTGGATACTGAATGCACCAGGCGGGCATGGCATCCTTCTTGCGTGCTCTGCCTCCAATGTCCATGTGTTCACTGTCAGTGTAAGTCTATGAATGCATGGCTGAATGTATGAAAGACTCCTCAGTGCATTCAGAAACTCTTATCACCTCCTGGACAAATGTCTGGACACTGGAAGACACAGCCAGCAGGTGTGCTGATGTCAGCAGGTGTGTTGCTGCTTCCCCCTCACCTGCTGAATGAAGTTAGGTAGGATGAAGTCTGTGGGCTTGGACCTGGCTTTCACTTTGAATTGCAGCCGTGGGTGGGCAGTGGACAAGTGGGTGACGGGTGGTCTGCAAGCAGGCATTGGTGGTTGTTCTGCCACCCTCCCAAACTGTTGTCTAGTGCAGAAGGCTTAACGTGCTGCAGGTTCTATCAGGCTTTGGGCTGCTCACTCAATGAGAGACAGCAGTATGGTCCTGCTTCCCATTCATGTTATTTAGTGAAATTGTGCAGCATGAAGCAATTGACATTTTATTACTTCATTTATCTTTAGAATAACAATGTTTGAAAGGTCAGTATTGTTGTCCCTCTGTTGTAGAAGAGGAGAGGGCCTGAGAGTCCGCCCTCCATGGCCTTCTAAAGCTTCATTGTTGAGGTGAGAACTATTGTAAATACACAAATATTTCTAAGTTTCTACTACATTTTTCAATACAACTTATTATTTGGAAAAATGGGATTCATGGCATGGAAATGGTTTGTCTTACTTTCAAGCATTTTAGAATGTGCTTCCCCACATTAAGTGCTACACTGAAATCTTTAACTTTCTGACGTTCTATATAGATTTCTGAGTAAATATATCTGCTGAGCCATAAAGAGTGCATAAATTCATGTTGTGATTAACTGAGAGCCATCTTCCAAGAAATTTTAGAAATGCTTTTCTGTCGCTCTAAAACTGTGCAAATAGTATTTCAGAAGAAGTACCACATGCATATTAGCCATGGCATGGCATCCCAGAAGAGTCACACCAATTAATCTAATTACATGTCAATTTAATATGCAGAATAGCTGCACTTTGCCACCTATGATACATATTCACATCATTTCACAGAGGTGAATGAGTTCCTCACATTGGCTTTCATCTATCCTTAAGGGGAAAACTGCATGCTCTCAGATGTATGCTTATGAGGCACAGGGATAAATTATGTCTGACAAGGATAAATTAGTAGTGGATAGAAAGAGGAATGAAACCATTTGAGACTTTGATCATCTGACCCTGTGAGAAATGTTCTGGAGCCAAATCTCATGCAGTAACCATTCTCAAGCCAAGTTTCATTCTGCCACCGCTCAGAAAGACGCCATTCCATCCTTTACTAATATCTTCCCTTTTCTACCTCATTTTTAGCCCTTTAGTAAATCTCTACATCAAGCAGGTTTCAGCAGAAAGTTTTGAAGTCATATTGACACAATACACCAGATACTCAAAATTTAGGTAGCATTGGAAATGAGGCGTGACAGGCAATGTAAAATAGAAGGTGAAAGACCAAAAATTTGGATTACAAACAACTTTGCTCATAAAGAAGTGGAGTTGGATCTGGCTGGTGGGCTGGATCCTTACCTCCCCCAATAGCAAATTTGATAGGAGAGCGGGCCCTCCCATTTGCCAAAACCTGGTGTCAGATGACAACTTCAAAGGAGGTTGCTCTCAGCTCCAGTGGAGCTGATTAACACTGATTGCACAGGACCCCTTTGAAGTCTGTTTGCAGGTTTGCATTTAAACCATATCTGCAAAGAGATAGGAAAGTACTCCATTTTCAGGTGTGGCTTGAATTCAAACTATGCCAGCAAGCAGATGTTTTTCATTTCCAATTGCAGGGTTAGCTGGAGACCAAACTGTGGCTGCAAATGGACTTTGAAGGCATGCTATCAAGTCAGGCATTGCAAGTGCCAACAATCAGCTGATAGTGTAAAATGTACATAATCAGTTACTTTGTCATAATGACTGTCTTGTATATTGTTGCTCTTTACGCATGCAAACTCTGCCCCCCCCCCATTTCTAGAAGAACCCATCAGGATGAACTGTTTAAACTGTCAATCCAAAGCAATAATACACAAGGTAGGGTGCTGTTAAGGAATAAATCTAGTAATTGCCAGTGCTAACCTAAACATGCTTACTCAGAATTAAGTCCCACTATGTTCAAGGCAGGCTTACCCTTTTGCTTTGGAATAATCTTAATTTAACTCAGTGGGACTTACTTCTGTGTAGACATGCACTGGATTGCACCGAATAATTGCTCCTGTGAGCCCAAAATACACCACCCACAAAGGAGGTTACCCATTACCCATTTGCATAATTTACTGCTCTGAACCTTGTGTCCTTAATGTCAGACTTCACTGGGGTGGGGAATTTTAATTTGTCTCGCTATCATGCATGACTGGATCTCACTGAATCACTCCTGATGCAGCGGTGCAGCAAAATTATTGCCCATCAGCAAAGAAGGCTCATTGCTGCATCTCAACACAAATCACTCTTCAGAGCTTGCATAATTCAATTGGGAGAAGTGTCAGAGATGGGACACGAGCAGCTGTCTGTGGCCCAATGTCTGCTATCTGAAGAGTCTGCTTGCCCTGTTGTTCAGGATCTATTTTAAACAGAGATAACTGTTTTGTTGTCCTTAGGAAGTATGATGACTTGCATTCTCAGTACTTGCCCAGCTTTGCTAACCAGAGTTGCCAAGACAGAATAGAATGGGTGGATGGAGAAAATGCCAGCTCTGAAGGAAGAAATGGTTCAACCATTTAAAACAGTGGACTCTTCTGATATGGCGAACTACTGGCTAGTCAAGATTTATTTGAATGAAGTGCCTCATCATGTGGCTCAGCTGTAGAAGATTTTAGAAAAGATGGGGTTATCTAGATCCATTTTAGTGTGGGTTCCAGTCCTGTGAATACTGACTGCACAAATACAGGAGAAGTGTGTGTTTTGGTGTTTAATCAAGAGTTACAGAAAACAAAGGCGCCCCCTGTGTGCTTCCCATGGGCATCTGATTGACCACTGTGAGAACAGGGTGCTAAACTAGATGGGATGATCCAGCAGGCCTGATGTTCTGAAATAGGAGAGCTATTTCCCACTGTCTAGGTTGCAGTGGTATTTATGGTACTTATTGTATAGTGTCATTTAATTTTTCAGGACTCTCAATGGCCAATTCAAAAGGGCAGTATAGTGAGGCTTTGGTTAGAACAGGAGAAAGGCTTGGAATTTATGATCTGAGGAGGTCTCATATTAGCTGAATAGTGACAGGGGCCACACACTTGTCCATCAGTGGAGCATTTCAGTGGGCAATTTTTAAACTTGATCTGCCTGGTTAGCTACATCTCTATTAGCTTTCCTTCCCAGGGAGGCAAAATGGAAGCATTTGAGTCAAGGCACTTGGAGTGGGCACATAAAATGGTGGAGAAAGTATGTGCATAAATAAATACACATGTGAAATATATGAAATACATACACAAGCACTAATGCACACATTGCTTTTATAAGAAAAGGCACTTACTAGAGCAGCCCCCAAGTTCCACATTCATATGCACATTAGCAAAGTCTGCAGCTACTCTGGAATAGTTATCTAAGAACCAATCACTGGAACCTTTGTTTGTTCCGCATTTCAGCTCAGTTATCACCAATATTAACTTTGCAGATGACTGTCTCACAATTACCGTATTTTTCGCCCTATAGGACGCAGTTTTTCCCCTCCAAAAATGAAGGGGAAATGTGTGTGCGTCCTATGGGGCGAATGCAGGCTTTCGCTGAAGCCTGGAGAGTGAGAGGGGTCGGTGCACACCGACCCCTCTCGCTCTCCAGGCTTCGCGGACCTCTCCGCAAGCAGCGGGAGTGCTCCCGCTGCTTGCGGAGAGTTGCCTGGATGCCGAAGCCTGCGCGCGCTGAGATCAGCGCGTCCAGGCTTCGCGGACCTCTCCGCAAGCAGCGGGAGCCAGCGCTCGGCTCCCACGGCTTGCAGAGAGCTGCCTGTTTCGGGGCTGGGGTTGGGGGAAGCTCGGGCCTCCCCCACCCCAGCCCCGCGCCTGGGAGGAAAAATAATTTCCCCCCCTTTATTTCCCCCCCAAAAAAACTAGGTGCGCCTTATGGGACGGTGCGTCCTATAGGGCGAAAAATACGGTAGCAATTTCCTCAGTCCTCTCCCCAGAGCTGAGTATTGTAGCTGCTCAGTGTTGGCTCAGGTATTTAGAACTACAATAGTCTTCTGCATTAACACCCCTTTGAAATGTAGGCTGGGTAACTGAGCACAACTGGTTCAAGTGTACTGAATATGGTACATTTAGCACAAGTCACTGGAAGTCTTCAAAATAAACATTTTTAAAAGTGTCAATGGTTTTGGCACCTTAACACAATTAAGTCTGTAGGAGAAGGTAATGAGAATGTGGATCTGAAGTTCATTATGGGGTTAAGTGCCAACCTTCCATTAGTTTCCATTAAGGAAACATTTATGTATAATTTGAAGGAACTTGAAAGCACAGGTTCAGCTTAGCTGTAAGAAGAGTTTGGAAACAAAACCCTCTGTTGCTGACTCACCACAGCACTTCAGATTCATTGCTGCATAGCAACATTCAAATTTATCACTTGTCTCCTCTCATGGATAGAAAGAACAATAGCTAAAAATTAGCCAAATAAAAAATGCTTCACCTATACAGTGGTACCTTGGGTTAAGTACTTAATTCGTTCCGGAGGTCCGTACTTAACCTGGAACTGTTCTTAACCTGAAGCACCACTTTAGCTAATGGGACCTCCTGCTGCTGCTGTGCCGCCGGAGCACAATTTTTGTTCTCATCCTGAAGCAAAGTTCTTAACCCGAGGTACTATTTCTGGGTTAGCAGAGTCTGTAACCTGAAGCGTATATAACCTGAAGCATATGTAACCTGAGGTACCACTGTAGTTTAGGACAGATTTCTTTATATTCAAAGTAGCAAAGTACTAGGGCCTATGCAGAATGAACTGGAGAGCTATAACTTATTTATATACTTGAATCATAAATAATTTCCATATCGTTATCATGGTAAGCAAATGAACTTCTGATTCTCCTCATTGTTAGGAATGATATGACCAGACTCCAGCTCCCACCAAGCCAATGATCAGAGATAACAGGAATTGTAGTTCAACAATTTATGGAGGGCACCATATTGGATTACCAATTGCTTAGCCAGAATAAGAAAACAAAACAAAACTGTCATACCACCATGGTACTTAGCTCCACCAACTTGGGATGCACAAAAACAAAAAGGTGGTATTTTCTTTCTGATTATTTGAGCATTCAACACTTCCTAGGACTGATAGTACTTCTTTAGCACTTTAAAGGACTATGCCAGGCCACACTTTTAAGAGACAACACCTCAATCCCATCTGCCTTGTGCACAGTATAAGAGACATTTTCTGAAATATGTTAATGATGGATCATGTGCCATTAATCAGTTTCTAGGAGCAGATGCTCATCATCTGTAGGGGAAGGCAACCCATGGGAAAAAGATTAAAGAGAAACAAATCCTGTATTTTGTCATCACAGTTCTTTGTGTCCTAAAGCGTTGAACGTGAAAGCTTTGAAGCGAACAGTTGCAAATCTCGGCACATAAGAAGAAGAGAAGGAAGGAAGACAAGAGCATGAAGGATTTATTCATGAAGACCTGGCAAGAGAAATGCAAATAAGTGCTATAATAAGGTGGTGCAGCAGCTCACAGTGGTGATGTTACATGGATAGTTTCCTTGCTGCACTTCAGTTTTATGAAAGAATAGTCAAAATTTTGCCACGCCACTCAAAGGAAGCGCCCTTTACCACTGTGACTCAGAATTCATTAATTCATTTCCCACAGAATTCAAACAAGGCAACGTTTCCACACCCATCCACCCTTCATTTGTATGCTGGTATCAAAGAATCCACCATACCTATATGCTGGAGTTGCATCTACCACGTCAAGATACATAATTTGTAGAAACAATTCTGAGAGACAACAGGGTGTAATATATAATCTAATATCCGAGCAGAAGATTCCTGCAGTGTTTAGAAATTATTGTAAGCTGTCTCTCTCTCTGTGGGTGATTCTCACTAAAACTGACAGAGAAACATAAGGCCATATGTTTGCAAAATGGAGGAATGCACAGACTGTTCTATATTCACTCAGTATAGGATGTGGCGTTTTCTTCAGAAGAGCAGTCTGTTGCCATCAGAAGCAGAGTCATTCCCAATCCAATTTTCGTTTGCTTGCGTAAGTAGGCCAGGAGTCAAGGCATGTGACGTAATCATTTCATACAGATTCTTTAATGGGAATATAACCACTGATTTGAAATACATAAATAAATAAGGTATTCACCTCACTTTTTACTAAAAACGACAGCTCGTTTTGGAAAGACACATTTACCTTGTAAAGTTTTTATGTTTTTTCTGAGGCCCCAATAGGAGATTTGAATGGTGCCTACTGATTTTTAAACACACAGGTTTGCTTGGCTATGATTACATGCTTATTTTCTGCTTGCTTGTGAAATACAGCAATATTTTCAGTAAAAAAAAAAAATGCAGTGAAGCAAAATACTTGTGCTGTGTGTCACATGAACAAGCAACTGGTCTACAGAGTCCTTAACCTGCGACTGACTCCTTTTAATGCAGCTCTCTCACCTGAGCAATACTGTAAGTGCTCCAGGAGTAAACTAAAGGCTGAATTCAGTGTTCTGCTTGTGCAATGGGATTTCACCTTATCCTCCTCCCTTCTGCAGACATTCTTGCCCCCGGAATCTGCCCAGAGTGTTCCCCAAGATGGGAGGCTGCAGGGGAGGAGGAGGCAAGAAAGGCAAAATGCTGTTGCATGAGCGAATATCCATTCTGCTTGTATATTGGATCCAATCGTACATATGTGTGCAAGTGCTGCGTGCAGGGAGAGGGCAACCCACAGTTTAAGAAACTGTACATGAATTGTGAGGTAGTATGAAGCCCCTCATGGGGTCCCCCCCCAAAACTTGCAGAAATTGCTGTCCTGGGGAGCTGGTTTTGACTGCATCCTTGAGTCAGTTAATATTTTCTTCAACCAACAGGCGTCTGTTACAACTATGGTTTTTTAATACTTTTCTTCTGCTCAGTATGGAAGGAACTCAGAATATTAAAATGTGTATTCTCTCTTGGCTTGGGAACTGTTTTTGTGCCCTTTTGTGATTCAGAACTTGTGTAGCAGCCACCCTTCCATAGCTTCATCCCAAAGCTCTGTGGTATTGTTTAAAGAATGGGCACCATATGGGTAGTGCCAGTTGTACAAATCTTTCCCATACAGCTGTCATTCAGCTGGTATCAGGGTGTATGTGTTCGTGTCTGTGTAGACCAGGCATAGGCAAACTCAGCCCTCCAGATGTTTTGGGACTACAACTCCCATCATCTCTGACCACTGGTCCTGTTAGCTAGGGACGATGGGAGTTGTAGTCCCAAAACAGCTGGAGGGCTGAGTTTGCCTATGCCTGGTGTACACACCCCCCCCCTACATACCAGTGGGTCATAGAATGGGTCATAAAATATATTTGCGTAGGGTGCTGGTGGCAGGGCAGAAAAGGGAATTAAAAGAATAAAAATAACACCTCCCCTGAAAAGGTGAACTTTCTTTTTCTTTGGTGGGAACATAAAGAGTTTGCCAGGCCTGTGAAATTTCACTAAGATGACCAAGATGAAACAATACAAATTTTCACAACAGATGAGAGGAATTAAGAACATTTCACAGGAATGTCATGGTTGGGAGCAAGTTTAAAGTCAAGGTCAACAACTCACTTGATATAGAGTTTCTATGGCTACCAAAACCTGCTGAGAGGCCACACTGGCTGAAAGGCAGGCAAAAGGTCAGCTAAATCCAAGGCAAGATTAAAAGATTCTTCCATCTATGTACAGTGTTTCAAATTCCTGTCCAAAGCCAAGCTATCCAAGCAAATTTCTGGCTTCAAGTATTAAAGGGTGAAATGCAGGGAGAGTATCTTCTTTCACTGTTTTCCAGCTGACCTTTTGTTATTCATAGCTTTCTAAGCCCCTTATTAAATCTATAAATCCTCTGCAGCTCTTTCTCAGAGCTATCGAAATAATTGGGAAGTAAACGCCAACAACTGTACTAGGTCCTTAACAAACTACCAACCAGAATTTGTTATAGGTAGGTATATAAATAAATAAATAAATAAATAGAAACACATACATACACATGCAATGCGAGCTGCATTTCAGACCCCTACTTGTCTTGCCTTCTTATGATCCAGACAGCAGAACATTTTGCTATGAATAATACAGGCTGCTCTGTCCCTTACCTATTGCAAAATGAGTATCTTAATACAAATCATTGCTGGACAAAGAGCTAACAACAGTGCTTGAACTACTTTCCCATTATATTGCATGCTTATATATAGCTGCTATAAAGACAGACATAAGACCTGAGAGAAATTTTTTTCAAGTCAAGATAGTAGAAATCCTTTGGAGGGCTCGCATATTAAGAGTATATTGTAGCTCTAGGATATGTTTTAAACACACAACACAGCAAATCTATTCTTCATACATGTGACGGTGATAACAAATAAATATTCCCAAAAGCTTTCTGCGATAGAGGCACAATTCTACAGAACTTTATAACACACTTGCAAGATGATTTATGAACTTGATTTTGCTTCACAGCCATCCTTTTATTAAGAAAATCCATCCAGCTCACAACGATACAGTATAGCTTTTCTTTAAAAGCCAGCAATCAAAGGTAATATGGCATTATGTAAACACTCTCTGTTTTCAATATTGCCCTACTGTAACTAGCATGATCACTCCAAAGCAAAAGGACTTTTATATAATGAAATGTCAAGAATAGTTGCCTCAAATAATCCCTTTGAAATTGTTCTTGGTGTAAGACAAAGAAAGAACATCTGTTCAGAAATGACTGAAGGAAAATAATGTTACACACTCCCTATTTCCCTGAGCTCTGAGATGTTCCAGGAGCAACACTCCTCGGGTTTGGCTTCCTTTTTGGAGAAAATATTATCAGGAGCTTATGGCATTTTTTGTAATAACTGATTTATTAATAAATATACAACTAGAAATTAAGTGGAAGCAAGCAGCATACTCACTGCCAGTAGGCACCCGACCTGCTGCCTCATATCAGACCCCCCAAGGTAAAAAAACAGGTAAAGGTAAATGACCCGTGGACGGTTAAGTCCAGTCAAAGGCGACTATGGAGTGCGGTGCTCATCTTGCTTGAGGCTGAGGGAGCCGCCGTTTGTCCACAGACAGCTTTCCAGGTCATGTGGCCAGCATGACTAAACCGCTTCTGGTGCAACGGAACACCGTGATGGAAGCCAGAGCGCACAGAAACACCATTTACCTTCCCGCCACAGCAGTATCTATTTATCTACTTGCACTGGTGTGCTTTTGAACTGCTAGGTTGGCAGGAGCTGGGACAGAGCAATGGGAGCTCACTCCATTGTGGGGATTCAGACCACCAACCTTCTGATCAGCAAGCCCAAGAGGCTCAGTGGTTTAGACCACAGTGCCACCCACATACCCAGTGTGTCTCAGCGCTCACAACTAGCTTTCAGCTTTTACTCTAGTTCTATTTGGGGACTGAAAATCAAATGCACGCTACAGCACATCACTTTCATCACAGCCTTCCACAAGCTGAAGGATGAAGGTCTGAAGTGGGAGTCTCCTGTACTTGTAGAAACATCTGATGTATTTAGAACATTGTAGGTGGTGTGTCTGAACGGGTGGGGCTTGGCACCACACCCTTCGTTGCCATCTGTCGGTCTCGAGAGACAATGGAGGCGTGCACATTTGGGGGTGAGGTCAAGCTGTTGGATGGTTCCAGCACCTGCTGTGGCTGTAAAGACCAATGTGGGAGAGACATGTTTCGTTGCAGCTGGGGCAGATGATGGTTGTGCTGCTGCAGACGCACCACGGTGTTTCTTCCCCATGCTCCTCCCAGCAGTCATTTCTCATCTGGTTGCTGCTACGGATGCACGATGTGACTGCCTGTCTCCTTGGCACCACACCCTTACTCTCAGGTGATGGGGCAATGGGGGTGTGACTTACAGCTTGGTGCAGTAGGCTATCTTTCAGCCATGCAAAGAGGTTTCTACAGCTGCCCCACATCTCCCCTTTTGAGGCAAGCAAGAAGCATGATTACAAACGCACTCAAGGAAGCCACAGAGCAGGGTCAATGAAGATTGTGGCCTGGGGGTTCACAAAGCTGGATTTGGGGCTGCATTTGGCGCCAGGACTTGAGGTTCCTATCCCTGCCCTGCAGTAGAGCTCTGCATTGTGTATATTGCCATCTTGCTCACATAGAGCAACTAATGCAAATGGACATCTTATGAGTTAACAAGAATAAGTAGGTGAGAAAATCCCTGTCACTGAGAAACAGTCTCTAAAAATGGGAAAGAAACAGACACTATTTATTATTATTTACTTATGGTGAATCACATGTCTGTCAAGGGCTGTTTGGCTCAACTTTCCCCTCAATCTAGTCTGGAATCTGTGAACAATATATTAGTTATCTGTGTGGCTTATTGTGTCCCAGAGTACTCAGGCAGCCAGGAAAAGCTGTGTGAGAAATAAAAATACAGTCTGAAAACAAGTAATATCAGCAGAGTCTGAAAATGTCAGTCAAAAGAGTTGCAAAGGCATGTACCCCAAACTAGCCAAATATATGGGGTCCCAGTCCCTATAAAAGCTCTTAAACAACTCTCCCTTTTTTGGGTAGGTCCTCCACAGAAGCTGATGTAGGAAAAGTTTACATTGCCTTGGTGAAAAAATAAAAGCTGATCAGAATACTGGCGGTCTTGAGAAAAATGTCCCCCTGCCCAGTCTATTTGTATTTATAGCCAAATGAATCCTGACATCTTTGGGAGGACAATGATAAAAAAAGATGAAATGCCCAATTAAAATGCTATTAAAATCCAATGTTATAACCTTCATGGGAGCAAGACCTACATATAGCAATGCCAGTGACAAAGAGGGAACAGAACCCTTAAGACCAAACCATTAATCCTTTGTCCTAACAAGCATTCAGCAATGCAGTCAATAGTTAGTTATTCAAGATAAAACATGTTTTTAATGCCTTTTAGTAAGTCAAGACATTGCCCTGATTACAGTTTACTTGGGGCTTGATGAAGAAGTAATCTAAAGATCTCAATAGCAATGTTACAGTATATATTGGTTGTTGGTGTTTTTTTACAAAATGCTATTTAGTAGCACCAATTAGAGGAAAAAATAAGTTGCATATAAGTTAGTTTTTGTATGTTCCTGCTTCATTAGTAAAAGAAACTCTCAGTGCCCCTCCTGCAGCACATATACAGTGGTACCTCGGGTTAAGTACTTAATTCGTTCCGGAGGTTCGTTCTTAACCTGAAACTGTTTTTAACCTGAAGCACCACTTTAGCTAATGGGGCCTCCTGCTGCTGCTGCGCCGCCGGAGCACAATTTCTGTTCTCATCCTGAAGCAAAGTTCTTAACCCGAGGTACTATTTCTGGGTTAGCGGAGTCTGTAACCTGAAGTGTCTGTAACCTGAAGCGTATGTAACCCGAGGTACCACTGTACTGTAAAGAGAGAGGCTCTGATTAACACTCTCCAGCCCATTATTGCTTATAGTCATTTGCATATAGAAATGGATCTAACTAATGTATGATCATGGATATGAATGCTTCAGACACACGAAGGAATTAATTTCAAGTAAGTAAACTTCACATTGTAAAAAATAAAAATAAAATAGAGGGTGGTATGCCACTAAGTTGTCCTGTTAGCACAAGGAGTATTGCTAGTCCAATGAGACTCCTCCCTCTTGCAGCACATACCTCATACGTCCCCCAAATCTGCTCTGGAGGGTTGGAGGAACCCTTAGAACAGAATTAGGGGGCGTGTGGAGGGAGCAAAGGGAGAAGTCCCTTTGCACTAGCAGTAATCCTTTGGCTAATGGGACCCTGACTCAGCAGTATGTTGAATACAACCTAGACAGACTAAGTTGTTGGGTTACTCATTTTCTTCCGCAGCATGCTTTGTTTTATATAAACTATAGCATATGAACAGTAAGAAAGAGAGGAAAAATGCACTTATTTTATTTACATTGGCATTTCCAAAATAACCTTTCACTGTTGAAGTATGAAGGTGCTGATGGATATCCACGCTAAAGATACTGTAAAAGGACTGGGCAGATTTGCTTCCCAACTGTGATAAGAAACCTAAGTAATAACAGCCTGTTTGATAAAAGGTATATGAGAGGCAGCTATAAAAGGTGATGGCTATAAAACACCAGGCTGGATGCCTGAGATAAACACAATGAATATGACAAATATACAGCCCTGAATTTCACGCTGATATGAACATTTATGTGCATTAATAATATTAATGTTTTCAAGAATGCAAATGATATCCAAGCAATCTATGGACTATGCACCTTGCAAAATTGTGGTCCTTTTTTGTCTAAGTAATCAATGTGTGGCACACACTTCAGTTTATCTCATGAAGAGTCACATGTTCCTCACATCCTGAAAATTAATCAGCATGTCAAAACAGAGAAGTAGCGAACAAGGCTCAGAGGAAACACATTGTATGCAAGTGCACCTGGATAAAATGAAACAAGTTCCTTGTCTCCAATAACAAGACATGAATCACCAAACCAGTGGCGTATGATGTCAAGCCGTTGAAAAGAGCCCAACTTTCAGAACAGAACTTTGAAAACGATTGGATGGCCTGATTTCTGCTTTGAAGTTATCTACATTCAGTGGGTTGCAATCCAATGCTACTATTTCACTTGCACAGCAGACCTGCTTGTGCCACGGGACTTCCCCTTTCCTCACTTCTCATCTGTGCACCCTCAAAAACTGCTTCAGGGGGTTGGGAGACCTTCCAGAGCAGGATTCAGGGACACACAAGGAGAGGAAGTCTGATTGCTCAAGCAGAACTCTGTTCACACAGCATTGGCTAAAACCCCATGTACAGTGGTACCTCAGGCTAAGTACTTAATTTGTTCCGGAGGTCCGTTCTTAACCTGAAACTGTTCTTAACCTGAAGCACCACTTTAGCTAATGGGGCCTCCTGCTGCAGCCGCACCACCAGAGCACGATTTCTGTTCTCATCCTGAAGCAAAGTTCTTAACCTGAGGTAATATTTCTGGGTTAGCGGAGTCTGTAACCTGAAGTGTATGTAACCTGAAGCGTATGTAACCCGAGGTACCACTGTATTTGTCAAAGGTTGATGGGTAACTGATGGATCCTGCTTTCTCTGCAGCTGTCTTTTTGTTTAATTGTACAAACCTTGCCCCTTCAGTGTTCCAAGATGGTTAACAGATTATGTAAAGCAGATTTACACGAAAGAGCAAAAACAGTAGAATAAAGTCATACAGCCCCACCCTATTCATGTTTACTGAGAAATAAGTCAAATAGGTCATACTCCCATGTAAGGCTGAACAGAATTGCTGCCTTAATTTGTCTATTAAATCACTGTACTGCAACTATCAAGTTAGTTGGAAATGCTACTTTTTGAAAATGTAACAAAGAAATACAATAGCATCTATTGCAGTATATTTTAGCTTTAAAACTAAAGGATGCAACAAGGATGAGGTTTGAAATGCAAACATTTAACGAATGGATGCAAAGACCATTCTTTTTAGACTAATAATCTATAATCTGACATCTGTAGCATCTTGGTCCCTTAAGTCCCAGTTGCTGTCTGTGAGAGTTAATTTGTTCTTGGATGCTTCTCCCTCTATGGCAGCTATGCCACATGTCCTGATAAGCTCAAGGCCAAACTCTGTTTGAAACTAAATAGATTTGAAACAAGGTCAGTGGTTGGCTGTTTACCCAATTATTAACTCTGCAAAGTATGGAGAATACAAATGAGGAATTACTTAAAAGGCTGGAGTTTAAGCCTGTTCCTCATGTCAGAGCCTTTTCATACCAGTTTGTCTATTTCTCCAAGCATGAGCTTCATTTTCATATTTTAAGATATGATTCTCAAGGGTACATCCATGCTTTTAAAAGCTTGCCATATCACTTCATGCCCTGAAGGGGGGCTCTGTGTAGAATCATGTTGCTTCATTGCGTCTTGCATGCAACAGGGTACCATGTGGAGTACACTAAATACCCTAACCCTACCTCCAGAATTCAGGACTGACATGTTGCCATCTGAGCTAAATGAGCTCCACATATGCATCCTCTAGAACAGGTATCTTCAACCTTTTCACACCCAGGAACTAGGACTTTAAGAACAAACAAACAAACAAACAAACAAACAAACAAACAAACATGCATTTGGAGGTCAATTTTGTAATATTTTACCATACACCTGCATGGTGGTAGTGCTCTTGTTACAACCCACCTTGGATCAGGCCACAAAATGGCGAGTCCCAATCCACCAGCTGAAGACCAGTGTTCTAGAAGACAGTAGCCTTGAGCAACAGCTATCAGTTTAAGTTGGCAAATATTAATTCAGACCTTTCCCTACATACCAAGGGCTTTCAGAGCAGACCACTTTCATTGATAGCTGTATGTGCAGATACCTGGACTAGGGCTAATATGAGAAGCAACCCTAATAATAACATAGAACCCCATGGAATTTAAGAGACTAACAATTGTATTGTAGCATAAGCTTCCATGGGCTAGGCTCCACTTCATCAGTCATAATAAAAATCATTTGAGATGACTCCTCTACACCCCACAATGTTGCTGAAGACAGTTATGATAATTATATGCTTCTGATGCTCCATTAAATATGATGCGCAGGGCATGGTCTGACCAAAGTTTGGTGCTTCTAAACCCCATTGATATGAATGCTAGAGATTAAAGCACATGCTTGAGCTTCCTTTGAAAACCAAACGAGTTACATGTACCTACATTTGGTCAGACTGCGGTACCATTCTTTAATTAGCAACTACAATGATTATTAGGAGACACGAGCTAACAAAAGCTGTCTTTTGAGATTCCCAGCCATGACACAATCCTAATCAGACACTGGAGCCAACTCCAGGGGGCCGTGGGTGCTTCAGCACCCACAATAATATCTTGATGGGGACTAGGCCCCCTCAAAGTCAATGGGCAAAGTTGAAGCCCATTGTTGTGGGCACCCACAATCTTTGGTGTGAGATGGAACCTATGTAACCAGACAACTAAGATTGCAATGCCTGACTGAGCTATATTATACTAAGAACAATGGTAGTCATGCTGGCCCATAAGAAATCTCCCCCAAAGCAGCATTAGATCCATACCTTTATTAGGCCAATCAAAATGTCATAAGATAATGTTCAAAAAAGGGAGAGAGGAGAGTAAGGCTTAGGCATTGGCCTAGATTGGGCCAAACACTAACACATTCTCCCTAGCCTGACTCAGTGAGAAGAGAGGAGAACATGTGGTGGAATGGGCTTAAATACAGTGGTACCTCAGGTTACAGATGCTTCAGGTTAAGACTCTGCTAACCCAGAAATAGTACCTCGGGTTAAGAACTTTGCTTCAGGATGAGAACAGAAATTGCATGGTGGCGGCGCGGCGGCAGCGGGAGGCCCCATTAGCTAAAGTGGTACCTCAGGTTAAGAACAGTTTCAGGTTAAGAATGGACCTCCAGAACGAATTAAATTCTTAACCCAAGGTACCACTGTAGTCTGATCTCTACTTCTCCTCTATAGGGCAAATCACCCCTAAGCGGTTGCTCACGTCACTCCTGCGGAAGAGTTCATCTCTCCTCCTTTCAGGGGAGGAGGGTGTGGCAAATGTGCTGCCCTCCCCAACCCCATACAGGGAAGGAACAGAAATGTCATAAGGCAGTGTGCAAACTTTCAAGTTGCGGATAATTCTTTATAACACTAGATGTTTAAAAAGGTTAAGGGTGGGAAGGGCAGGGAAAAGCTGCTGCTGCTACTTAGCTGTTCATATCTGCATCCATATCTGGTAAATTTTAAAATGTAGTGTGGGATGAGCTAGCAGACATTCAAATAAGGCGCTTTCAGGAGTTTACAAGTTTCATGCTGCAATACTTGAGCAAATTACTTGGGTTATATCATTTTTTTAATTGTTCTTAAAAAAGAGAGGTGTGGGAGGTGCTAGCAGGCATTCAAATGAGATGCATTCAGGTGCTTGCAAGTTTCATGTTATAATACACTGTAACTGGAATAAATTACTTTGGTTATATAGTTTCTTTGTCATTCTTAAATAAGAGATCCTAACCAGAGCTACAATATAGCTCTGCAGTAGCCATTTATATCGTTATATCTACTGAAAACATATGAACCACATGAATGTTTAATTTCCAGATTTGCATGCAGACTATGTCTCCCGGGGGGGGGGGGGAGAGCCCTCATTAATAAACCTGAGCCCATTATGATTTGCTGAAAATTAAGCAACAAATTATCAAGCTTATGAATCTGAACTTCAGCAGGAATAATAAGGCTGTTTCCTAGTAAACACCACAGTCCCTATGAGCTTTTGAAAATTCATATCCCTAAAGGCTGAGTCACATATGCGGAGTGGAATTGCATAGGGAGTTGACAAGTTATGTGGTATAGTTATTACTGTGCCTGTAATTCCCATTCAGGGAATCAATCTTATACATCCAAAACACACTCAGAATTACAAAAGCAATTAGGTGTAATGATAGGTTGTGTTATATTTTCAACTACATCCAGGGCAACTGTAATATTTCACCTTCTTTTAATGGTGCTTTTCTGGTTCTGGCCCCCTCCTTCCAACTAAATAGCGAGAACAAAATTGGTGGTCTTCACATGCTTTTCACCTTGTTAGCATCTAATAGAGGTGGTTACTCAGTCCTCTTGGGAAAGCAGTATAGCATAGCTTCTAGTCTCACTGGGCATGGAAAGCATCTTGAACTGTTACTTTTTGTCTATGCAATAAATATGCAGCACAAGTCTCTTGTAACGTATGCGGCCTCACCGGGAGTGGGGAATCTCCAGGGAACCCAACACAGAAACTGAGTGAAGAACTGGCTCAATCTGACTAGCAAGGAAATAGTACAAAAGAGAGGATGGGGCTTCAAATGGGGAAGTATCCAGCCAATTTGCCAGAAAAGTAATGGGAAGAGAACAGAGGTTGACTTAGGAAGGAAGTCATGTATCTAGACTCAGTGTTTCTCCCGATAACTTATTTATTAAAAATTAATCCTGATTTGCTTGAGGAGGTTAGACCATATCTGGTCTTTACTGAGCTTTTGTTCCAATTTGTTGTGGGGCGCGTATATGACAATTAGCATCCATCCTCATTAGCTTGTGTGGTGTTTCTATGGCTTTGTATTGATCATTTGTTCATCCAATGCTTCTCAAAGCAGTTCCTTGTCACTTTCCTAAATGCAAAAAGGTTTCTTTTTTAAAGTGGATTTCTTGCGCTATGGCAACAAAACACTTTAATCCACTTTAATGTTATATACCTACATTTCCAAGTACACTCTTGAATCTGGAGGTGGGTTCAATGACTTTATAGTCCATTCTCCTTTGTCTCTAGAGATCACTGATTTCCCTCTCTAGTAAAGGTAAGGACCCCTGGATGGTTAAGTCCAATCAAAGCAAACTATGGGGTGTAGTGCTCATCTTGCTTTCAGGCTGAGGGAGCTGGCATTTATCCACAGATAGCTTTCTGGGTCATGTGGCCAGCATGACTAAACTGCTTCTGATGCAACGGGACACCATGATGGAAGCCAGAGCACACAGAAACGCTGTTTATCTTCCTGATGCAGCGATACCTATTTATCTTGCACTGGTGTGCTTTCAAACTGCTAGGTTAAGTGAGCATCAAATCTGATTTTATTTTTGTCCTTTGGATCTCGGTAGGTACACAACAAGCTACTTTGCCTCTACCAATCCCCACATTGGCAGAGAATATAAGACAGAACTGTTAGAAATAAAGTATTAGTTCACTGTGGCAGAAAATCCATTCAAAGTTCTGCTTCTCTTCTTCCATTGGATGGTTTAGGACTGTGGCCTCTCATTTCCCCCCACATTTAAAATAAGAGCAATAATGCCTACCTGTAGGTTACCTGAGTTCTCACAGAGCACCTTTTGCCATGCTGCCACGTCTAAAAGCCAAGTTTCTGTTACCAGAGCCAGTTACTGATAAAGAAATTATACAAAACAGCTGAGAAACCCCTGCAGAGCTCAGAGCCATGATAATTCATCATAGCTTTCTGCCTGTTACCAAGGAAATGTGGGGAAGCATTTTATTTCCTTTATCAACAATTAAAGACTTGTTTCCACATTATGTTAATTTTAGTCTTCACTGAGAAAACCAAATGCAAAAATGAGAGGGGAAATTTCAAAGATTAATCATGTTTCTTTTATATGGAAATAAGAGCATCCTTTAGAAATCTTCATGAATGAAGAAATGATTCACACATCCCGGTCTCTTTCTCTCTAGCATGATGCAGCAGAACTACCACTCAATTCCATGCAGAGTTAGGCATGTGTAAGCACATACATTTCAATAGATATAGGCATACGCAGTACTCCACATAGGACGAAACTGGAAGTCCCACAATAAGTCAAATTATTCCAGTGACATGTAAAAAATACTCTTACGGCCAAGGAATGTATCTGAATCCAAGGTACATTTTGTGAAATGAATAATGCTGATCTTTGAGCCAGAGGATGATCTTCCCCACAAAAAAATTGAATCACCCAGGCACCACTGTTTTATCTAGATTCATTGTTTAATAACCTGGGCCTATAAGGTGGATCTGAACTTTGTCTAAGCAGAACTTATATTTTAGGGCCTATGCTTCCAGGGGGTGAGGCTGAGTGGCAGCTAAGGGGTTAAGAACATAAGAAGAGCTTGCTGGTCCATGTAGTCCAGTATCCCATTCTCACAGTGGCCAACTAGGTGCCTATGGAAAAATCATGAGCAACAACTGAGCACAACAGCACTTTCTTCTCCTGCAGTTTCCAGCAAGTGGTACTCAGAAGCATTACTGTTTCTGTTTGTGGAGATAGGATGCTATGGATCTTCACAGATGGAGCACAGAATCTTCACCACCCCACTACATCTGCTCAAAGTTTGCACCATACGTTTCTAATGACATTTTCTAAAGCAGCTATTATACATGGCCAAAGTGCTGCCGTTATTATGCTTGTGACTTGTATGCATATGGGAATAATTCAAAAAATTATACTAGGTAAAGAAAATCCATTTTCCTCAGGGATGAAACTTGCTTCTCCAGGTTCATTTTCGCTCACTTTTTAGAGAAATCACTGTACTAAAATACAGACCTTGTAGAGATAACATGCCATTGTGATATAATTGATAGACTGAAATCTGTCAGACAGAAAATAATGTAACATTCGATCAGGACAATCAACTCATTTAAAACAAATGAACCAGAACCCCAAATGAACTTCTACAGGTAATATATATTTTGATATAAATATCCCCATATTTTACAATTTAACAGAGGACTTTAAAAATCAAAGGTTGTATATGCTACTCATGGACATTTTAACTGATGTTTTCTGTTCTATTAAACACAATAAGGAGAAGAACCACAGCTCAGTGGCAAAGCACATGAACAGAAGAGGCCCTGGGTTCCATCTCTAGCATCTCCAGCTCAGGCTGTGGGAAGCTCCTATCTGAAACCCTGCATAGGCACTATCTTTCAATGTGTAAAGAGTACTGAGCTAAATAGACTAATGCTCTGAGTCATTTTAGGGCAGCCAGAAAGCGTCCAAAGACCGATCTTGCATTATAGCACTCTTATAGGTAGGGATGGGGGTGGAAATTGGTGAGCTCAGTTTCCTCAGCAGACTCATCTCATCTGTACCATCCTGACCAATATGTAGATTGGATGTAGCTCCACCTCAGAATCCACACTCCTGATGGACTTCATGATGAGGTGGTCTAAGGGCCACCTCTCGCCAGATAAAACCAGTCACCCAAAAGGGCTCTTTGCCATTGTAGAATTCAGCAAGGAGCAGGATGGGGGGGGGATAAGAATTAGTCTTCTCAGCTCATCCTTGGCTGTGGTTGCACCTGTTACTGGCTCTGGCTCCACTTATTGTTGGCCACAAACTGCAGGATGGGAGAGTGCTGATGTGTTTTAGTCCTGCTTGCATGCTTCCAATTGGCATCTGGGTGGCCACTGTGAGAACAAGATGCTGGACCAGATGGTTCATTAGCCTGAACCAGCAGCCTCATATGCCTCCCTGTCTTAGGCACTACAAGTCCCAGCAGACACCAGACACCATGGATTATGCATGTTGAAAATAATGCAACAATTACCCCTGGGAGCAATGGGTCCTGATGACGTCCCACGATACCCAGGAAGATTGTACTGGGAAACAGCCCACATAAAGCTATGTGAGTAGTCATGCTTGTTTTCTGTACAATCTCCTTGGGAGAAATGGTATGTCATTAGATCCCATAATTCCCAGGGGGAAATGCTACACTATTTTCAAAATGTACAATGGGAGGAGCTCCATGTGCTAGTCATTCCTCTTGACAGCTGATATTATCTATTAGAATAGAATAGAACAGGCAGTCTTGAGTTAGAACACATGCAGAAATAAGATGGAACAGACTTGGGTCTGTACACCATTCCTACTAATAGGTGTACAGCAAGAATAACCACCTTATATAATACAAGGGAGAAATCCCTCATTTTGAAGGAGAAGGAAGATCTCAGCATCCCCTCCTTCATGATGTGCCTATGGGGTGGGGTTCTATTTAGGGGTTTGAGACAGCATGCCAATTGGTCTTGCAGCCCAATTTTACTCTCCATTGTGGTCAGTTTGGAGCTTTAGGCTTATTTCCTGAGACCAGGTATTTTCAACAATGGCAATAATATATGATAGTTTTATTTTTCTTGATTTCATCGTTCTCTGCTGTAAAGATAGCTTTACAGATAGTAAGTGGAAGGACTTCTCAAGATTTTTAAAAAATGCTATTCCATTTTCCAACAACGGTGCTGCTCTCAAAGTAATTTGTAATCAGAGGCAGAGAAACTGCTTATCTATTCTTCACTTGCACTCCATTGTGGGCCAGTCTCCCCTTCCCCAAGGCTGCGTTGGGGTTGGCTGCCTTTTGCAGCCTAAGATCAAGACTGCTGACAATGCCTGCCAGCACCTTTGGCCCTAGAGCTGCAAAGCCTGTAGCTGCAAAAACACCAGGCGCAAAGAAAAAAGCAACCCACCACCGAAGACCCCCTTGGGATATTTCTTTTTACCCCATAGCAGCTGATTTTGCAGCTGCAGTGCTCTCAGATGGAAATTGATAGATACACAAAGGCTCAAATGATTTTAAGATTGCAGCTCCAAAAATATGGCTGGTGGTGGGTGCAGTGACCTGACAATGAGGAGCCTTGTGACATGATCATCTTTGGGTTTGTCTGTTTGCTATTTTCCTCCCACCAGCTGCTTCTAGGCATGCCAGTTTGTTTAAATCAATGTACAAATTTCAAAAGGCAGGTTTAAGCATGCTCCATGGCTGAAAATGGATGGTGAAATGCAAGGAGCAATCCTACTCCTACACTTCTTTAAATTTGCCTACTGAAATCAGTGGAGACCACTGTCTCTTTCTATTGAATTCAATAGGCACATCAGGGTTTTGCAAGCATTTTCTCCAGGCCCACACAAAATCTGTCAAGCTTCTGCAAGTACTTGAAGGCAACACTTAGAAAACACCCGTTAAATTCTGAGCCCAACATAGAGATGTTCATTAATCTTATCTTGCAATAATCTGAGCCACTGGGAGAGGGAAAATCAACATTCACAAGTCTTGGAGTTGAATCATATGAATCTTTCATTGCAATCAATCATTTTAAATCCTTATTGGTCTATAGAATTCAACAAACTGTCTTTGAATTTTGTTTAGTGCAACAGAATTTCACTCTCACCGCTTCTGGCATGGTCCACATTTTAACTACGTATATCTTTTATGTGCGGGCACACACACATGCACACATTATACAGGCACCACTTCTGTTGCACAGAAATCAACTAAGGATTGTGGGGCGATTACAAGAACCATTTTGATGAAGAAGCAGCAACAAACCTTGAGAGCTCTGCCTGAACCTTCAGAATCCCAGGTTTACTTTTAAGTATAGTTCTTGTCCTCATCTTTAAAAGGAAATCCTGGCAATGACTTGAGTGTTCAGAAATAAATACTAGATTCTATTGAATCCAAGGTAGTGACAGGTGCAATTAGGGCATGGGTAGCTCCCTCCAGGTGTTGCTGGACTACAATTCTGATTGCAAATGATGGGAAAGTCTATGTGGGAAGAGGTGGTCCTTTAAACACCTCACTCCCAAGCCATTCAAGGCTTTGTAGGTAATAAGCAGCACTCTGAATTCAGCATGGAAATGAACCATCAGCCAGTCCAACTGTAACAAGACTGGTATGATAACGGCTATGCAGACTGCCACTTTTTGAACTTTTCAGGGGCTGGGCCATGGATAGTGTGTTGCAGTAACCTAACCTAGTAAGGCATATGTAACCATGCATCAGATCTGATTTTCCAAGAAAGGGGTGCATCTGGCGCACTGGCTGTGCTTTGGTAATGGCACTCCTAGCCTCAGCAGCCATTGGGCCATTCAGGAGCAATGTGGGAACCAGAAGCACTCCAAAACAGCAAACCTGATATTTCAGAGAGAGCACAACCCCATTCAAAACAGGTTGCAATCCTGTTTCAGAATGAGCACTTGGGTTTAATATGAGCTATGAATGTATGTCTGAGTGGACAATGCTTTTAAAGCATTGCTTCAGAATTTAAGCACTTGATCCACAAACTGTTCATGCCACTTTATTGGCATGTAAAGCCAGGACATTCTGATTAACCTCAATATGTTTAGGCCATCTGAAACACAAGGACTCCTCTTTAGTCGCCTGTGGTCTGTAGTGTAAACATTTTCACTGTAAAACAAGTCTCTGGAGGTTCTGACCTGGTAAGTGTTCAATGGAACTATTTATGTAATGATCACTCTCCCGCCATGTTTATTGGTTGCATAAAAACAAAATTAAACCATTTGCGAACCACAACAAGGAGAAATGTCAATCTTTCACAAGTATTACTCCTTGTGGAATGTCTAAGTGTGCGACTGTGAAGATGCATAAAAAACCCACCAACACATCAGTAAACAATAAAGCCACTGTGAGCTTTGCACCGACATACAGAAGCTAATGAGGGATTTTCTCTCTCTGTTCCTCATAAGAGTATCAATTTCATGCCCTGTAGTTTTTAAAATGAGCCACAAATCTCCATGCTTTGTTTTTTTCTCATCATCCACAAGATTACGACAGTACCTATAGTCTATAATGTAAGGTGAATTGTCAGCTGGGGAACCACACTTCTTAGCAAGTATAATAGACTCTCCAACAACACAGTCACTTTAGAGTCATTTGTCTATTTCCAAGAAGAGACTGGTGTTAGCTAGGAAGATTCTGTGGTACACTCTCAATCCAAAAAATAAGGTGACAGAAGGCATACATTCTGACCAAAGGACTGCTTTGTTACCCCTTTCTTGTTTTGTTAACATCATGTGAGTTTATTTATCTACCATAAAGACTGTGAAATGCTTTTCAGACACAACCTACAGCTAGTGACGAATCTCTCAAACTGTCTAAATATCTGGATAATTATTTGGGGTTAAGAATTTCAAGAACATGATTCTTATAACAAAGATTTCCCTAGATGCTTCTTCTCCAAGTGAGATTGAACATTGCAAACGTTTTCTGCCATGAGTATCTTCCAACTTCTATGAAAATATCTTCTCACACATCACCTAGGAAGACGCACTTCCTTGGGGACTCTTGTCTGTGAGCTGAGTAAAAGCACAGGCTCTATAGAGCTTTCTGTTGTATTGTGGCATGAAAACAGTCACACTTATAAAGGGATTTAGAGGTAGGCCAACCATTTGGAATATCATTGCAGAGGCTTTTTGGCAACAATGATGCAGGAGTGCCACCATTGTGGACCCTGTGGCATTATCAGGTGGCTGTTGCAGTTGCTCAAGAGTAACCAGGCAGGACTGTGACCTGTGTTTTACAGGCTTTATTTTGGTGCTAACTATTTACAGTGAAGAGCCCCAAAGCTCATGTCTGGCTCAATCGATAGCAGAATCCGGGAGTGGTCTTTTTTTGGACCTCCCCCAACATAAGAGTTTTGTTACCCCCAAACATCTCCTCCCCTCTCTGCGCCCCAAACTACTGCACAGGATGGGCGATGGCAAGGGCGTGTTTCCCTCCTGTCCGGCTTGCCCAGAAGCGGTGTTAAGGCTCCTACCAGCATCCTCTGGTCCTTGCACCTCTTCCCCACTAGAGGTGGAGATGGCAGTTTCCTGACAGGCATCTTTAGTTGTTTCTTTGCCTCTTGGTGGGTATGGTCAGCACAGACTGGTCAGCAGTGGAGAATCACTGCCACGCGCTACATATTTGGGGTGTGACCTAGAGGCATTGGAAAGGAAAAGATAGCCACAGAGTCTGTAGTTGACTTGCCAAATACTTTTGCTAAATCCTGGCTTAATTAAAAATTTGTTCATTAAAAAGAGGCTGTCACCAGCCCAGGTGGGAGCCACTGTGGGCCACTGCCCCAATACATGTAGACAGTTGCATTAGTCTGACTGTGCTGGGTGCTGATTCCGAGTCTGTGCATGGTTCACATGAGGCTTGAGGAACATGGTGCAAACCTGAGCTGTTTCTTCAGATGAGGATTATATACTTTGGTAGGTGGGCAGAAAACTCTGCATGCATGAGGTTACAGAACAAGCTACTTAATTTCCAGTGTAAGAATATTTCTGCATTATTGATTTGATGCTAAATCTTGTGCACGCAATGCTGATTCCTGCCAAGTATTACCATGATCTCAAAAGGGAACAAGCGAAGCACAGAACACAGAGGAGAGATCCACTTTCACACTGTGTTTTTAAAACTGAAGTGTTAAAAGTGTTTCTTCAGAAGAGGGTTATATGTAAGTTGAATGCAGCTACTTGAGCGGGGTGGAATGATGAACAATTTAGTATGGAGAGTCCCAAAGGAATGTAAATGCTAGGAATACAGATTTCAGTACAATTTGAATATGGTGTACTTAGGTAATTTTAGACTCTGGATTTTATAGTTTTATGAGGAAGCGGGGGCTCTTTAGATGCTAATACATGTTAGTTCAAAATGTGGTGTGCCTTGCATGGTGCTACTGGATGCTTTCCTGTTCATTCTGCTAAGTGTGGACCTTGACATCTGCCCCGAGGGCACCACTGACTTTGAATTAAAACAAGATGGGGAAGAAGAAAAACATTATTTTGTTACTTTTTAATGTTAAGTTATGTAAGTAGTGTTCAGAGCCAGATAATAGTGTTTTGAACTGGTCTGATCTCTTCCTACCCTCCTGTTCCCCAACTACTATGTATAACCAAATGAAAGATTCTGAGAGCTTTTCCAGTGGGTACTTGTTAAACTCTCAATATGTTAATAAACAATTATGTGCTGATTTCACTGACTGCGCTGATCAATTATGCTGGCTGGTTTTGACCTTTTTCCTATTGTGTATGGCTATTGTACAGGTATACTCCCACACAGACTTAATCCTTTTGTATGCTAGCGATCCTCAAAATTAAATGAATCCCTTCACTTCCCTACTTTTCAGGGCAACAGGTTATCTATTTTAAGGTTTTATATGTTGCAGGCAGCAACAAAACAGCAGCCTCTGCAGTGTACAGTTCTGGAAATGTTATTCAGAGCTAAGTAGTCCCGAAACATGCCTGTTTATAGCCAGCCTTAAAAAGGCTTACTGATATTGCCAAGGAGATGTGCACAGTGGGGAGGAGACGGGGGTTAGCAATTTGATAGGACTGGAAATTAGAGCAGGACAGTTAATGCAATGCAAAGTGACAGCACCAAACAATATGACAGCCTATAAAGGCCCTCAGGCAAGGGTGAAATATCAGTTCATCTAACAGAAATAACTAAAATTCCTAAGGCAAATCTCCAATGAGCAACACAGAAATGGGATAATTAAACAGCCACCAACATATGTCTTGTCATTTGTAAATGGTTTAGGGCCTTACATACTGTGCTCCACCAACCTAGCGGGTGAGTCACCATTTCAAAATGGGAAGACAGAGACGGGGAAAACTGAAAGTGCTTCAACCGTTAGAAGAAGAGTATTGGAGGAACATAATTGATCATGCAAAGTGAGTTGATTGACCTTCACTCCCTATCTCTAATACTTCGAAAGCTTGGGGTATGCTTATTGCGCTGCACTTTTGTGAACAGCATTCAACACCTTTTGTTTTCATTGCATATATCCAAGTCACATAAGACCTTAGAATGCTAAGAAACATCCTATCTGGTTGCACATGTAGCTGTGATTCACTTGAAACCACTTCACAGACCCAACATACAATCAAGAGTCTGTAAACCTGACTGTTACTTATACCTTATTTAAATTTCTTTCCCACACTATTCCAAGGACTCAGGGTGGGTTCCATTAACATAGCTTTTGCTCATTTGCTCCTCATGATGACTTTATGAAGTAGGAGACTAATATAGGTTTGGGAACTTCAGTTACGTTGCAGCCATAGATACACCTAGCCCATATGGACTTCTAACTGCTCCCAGTACATGCAGCAAATAGAAATGATTAGTCACATACTACTATTAATATGACTAGTGTTACAACTATTTCTATATTCTACATCTCCACAAAGTTTATGGTGCCTAGTATTTGCCTGCACATGCTAGCTATGATTTGAAGCACAGAGCAGGCTTTTTAGGCTGCAACACAATCAACTGATTCAGAATGATTTAGTCTGTGAACCTTTATAGAGTGAAAAAGTTTTGAACCTGGATTTCTCATATCTTTGGGCTGCATTTAAAGCTATGTGTACAGAGTTCCACTCACACAACAAGACTTCTATTTCCTTCCCTGTTCTTGTTAGCTAAGGCTCTAGTACCATGGAAGGGAGGAAACCAGAGGTGCAAGGAGGTCAAACTCAAGACCAATCTGGTCGCAGGGAGTTCCAAAGGTGGAACGGGTACTACAGGGGTATACTATGTGTATGACAACTGCATGTTAACTTCACTTACTGCTGCGTTAGCCTACGCAGCATCGGTTACTTGAAATGGGGGAAGATGTTAGCAATTTCACTCCTCCGAGGCTGCATTTTGTGATTAGTGGAAATCACCCGGTCTGTCTGAGAGGAAGCATGAGAACTGGATATAGTCCTATCTGTATGTACTTTGTGTTGTACTTTCACTTTTGCCTGTTCTCTCTCGGAGCTGGATGAGAGAGAGCACCTTGATTCCCTGTCTGTGCAACATAGTCTAAATAAATAGTAGTCTAGAACTACAATGCTTCATTCTTCTTGCTGTGCTCAGCCAGAAGGCTAGTGTGCATAAATCACTGGAGTGCCTTGAAAAAGAAGGGGATGCCTTTTCCAGGGCTATGCTCACTGTAGGACGCTTGGAGATCCGGGGGGGGGGGGGAGGCTGCAGATAGCCCGGAGCGCTCTCCCAACACTCCTGTACCCCCAAAATCTCCCAGGAGGGTCCCCCAACACTCTGAAGCATATTTTGAGGGTGTATGGTGGTGGCGACAGGAGCTGCAGAGGAGGGAAAACTTACATTGCACAGGTGGAAGTCTGTTGCACAAGCGGAACAGCATTAGATAGAATCTGTTCCTCTTTACCAGCAGCCACAGCTATAGTGATAACCATTGCTGTGACCCAAAGTATGTGTGGGGAAAACAGACAACGGAATAATGATAAGGGGTACAATATTGTTGAAATATGCAAGACCTTGATGTGCAGAATTGGCAATCCTCCTCCACAGTACTACAAAGCCACAAAACACTTGCATTAAAGTCTCTGGTTAGCCTCTGCTCATGATAAGGTGCTGTATATGGGAGGAAGCCTTGCTTAGTTTGCTTGCATGTTTCTGTTTGCCAGGCTTCAGGCTAGACATTTTCCAGACTTGAGAACACAAACATAGTTTCCTCAACGGACCAAAAAGGTAGCTAAATAGCAGGCCTGCTGCTGCTTTGCTTCCTTGCCAAAGAAGGCAGCATGGGCAGCAGAAGCAACAGGGCAGGTGAGCAAGCCAGCGCAGACAAGATTTGATATCAACATTTGATTAGTTTGTACGCTGACATTAATATAAAAAAGGCTGAGCTCCCAACATGTCCTTCACAGTGCAGTGAGCTCTCAACGTGTGCTTTCAAGCCAGAGAAAGTGATTTGGAAATTGTCCTGGTCTGATTCTGCTGAATGCTATCAGACTACATCAGGAAAATTAAAAGCAATAAAAGGATACGGGCACATAGCCGAAGTTGTTAATGGGATATAACTTCTGTCAATAAGCTTCTCCCACCCTGCACTTTCCAGCCACTACTATGGAGAGACAGGCGGCTATCTTGATAGCCCTCAAATTTGTATGCTCCTGCCCACAGTGTATTCTATAAATTACAGATTATCATCTTGATGTACTGCACAAAGAACAATTTTCCTCATTAATATAAATTGAACTTTCATTTCCAGGCAGCTCAGTGTCAGGCTGGAGAATGTCCAGAGCACCTTCGGTTCCCACTGAAACAGCGGAGAGACATTCAGCCCCTCTTCAAGATCCAGCCTTCATTAACAGCGTGTTAACATTTTCTTTGCATTGTACATCTTAGGCTTTTGTATTCCACATGTATCATAAAAGGGCTTAGCATACTGACTGGCAATAAATTCATTTGAAATATGAAGAATCGTATCAGCTAAATATTTAAAAGGTGAAAGTTATAAAGTATTAGCCTGTGCTCTAGAACTTTCTTTGGGGAAAAAAATATACTTTATTGTACCATATGTTCTTGCTGTTGTATTACATTTTATTAATAGAATTTCTAGGCTGCAGAGCATCTTTCCATCATAATTTTATTGGTTGATGCTGGAAAAATATTCTCCTGTCTGCAGCTGTCCTAAGCACCTGCAAACTGAGCAGTGGCGTAGCGTGGGGGGTGCAGGGGGGGCGGGCCGCACCGGGCGCAACATCTGGGGTTAGGGCAAATCCATGGGTTAGGGGGCGCAAATCCACGGGTTAGGGGGCGCAAATCCACGGGTTAGGGGGCGCAAATTACTTGCCTTGCCCCGGGTGCTGACAACCCACGCTACACCACTGAAACTGAGGGTATGCAGTGTTATCATTTCTGTGTCTTAAGCTGCTCACACAATAGCTACTCACCCCAGATACTTGCCAAACAACCACTGTGTACACTCATTTCATTACCAACATGTTACCAACTACCATGGAGTTGAAATGTTATGTACACAATCATAACCAGCCTCAGAATATATTCACCAAATCACAGCCTTCAAATCTTTCTGATCCTCTTATGCTAGGTCAGATTTCTTGACCATCTACCCTGGTGGTGCCCCTCTCCAGGATCTTTGGCAGAGGTCACTCCCATCACCTCCTACCTGATTCCTTTCGTTAAGATGCCAGAAACTGAACATGGGAGTTTCTGCATGAAAAACATGTGCTTTTCAACGGGCACATGTTTCTCCCATGCCTGTTTTGACATTCTACACAATGACTGCAAAAAGATACAAGACTAGGCTAGGAAGCGTATGGATTCAGATGTAAGGAAATACCATTCCCAGTGAAAGGTGGCTGTTTGTTTTTGTAAAGGGAAAAGCTTTAGGGCAACAATGCAAGTTTTCTAGCCTCCAACGAGCCTTCTGTATTACAGGTTAGAATTATCACTTTGGAATCAGTTATTCTTTACACCTAGGTCCTCTTTTTGAAAATGGTGGTGAAACTATGCTGCGTTTAATGCTGATAATGCACAGTAAATAGTGCGCTGTAGTAACATGTGAAGTACTGAATTTCAGAAATGAAGGGTGCAGATACAGCCCTAAAGATTTGATGCTATCCAGTTTCATGCAATTTAAAAGGCAAATTTAAGAAGCTAAAACACCTGTGCTATTACATGCTAAAATACCCTTCACAATGTTTCTGGGCAGGACTGCTGCTGGTAATGGAAACTGGCATTTCAATAACACACTTAGATGAAATTATCTTAGCCTTTAAAAAAGAGCTTTCAGATTGCTCACTGATAATTTGCAAAGGAGACCAGGAGGGGTGCAATATATTTCGTTCTATCCTTGCCCTCTCTTGCACTTCAAAGCTGGGTGAAAAGAATAAATTGCTTAGATTTCTTAAAATACAATAGAAGACTTCATTATCCCACTTGTTTTGCCAGAAGAATGTACTATCTGCATGTATTCCTTTTGCCCAGTATGAATCTCTCTGCGCTTCCAAATTTATATTGGGAAAAAAGAGTGGAAGGAAGAGGGCAACTGTTCATTGACCATTGTATAATTGATAAACTAACACGTGATAATTGGTTGTGTGAACTTACCTTCATTTATCATATCATCAGTCATCAGGGATAATTGTTTCTTATTCCATTACCTATTAATGACAGGGTAAACTAGAAGGTAGAAATCAAATCAGAGCCTAGCTATTGGAAGCCTCTGTTAAACAAACTCCAAAACTATACTGACAGAGTGGAGTTGATATATAATATTCTGTAAAGGCATCAGAAGAACATTTACTAAAGCAGTGCCAGTGAAACTCACTGATAATGAAATAAGGCCTAGAGGAGAAAAGAAAAATCAGGATGAGTTCAGTCAGTTCCTGTATTAATATGCATTAGCTGATAAGTCAAAGGTAAATACTAACAAAATTTCTGTGCTATCTCTGCTGCCATGAAGTGAATCCAATTATAGAGAGGTTGGCTGTATTACCTCTACGGTGGAGACAAGGAATTTATAGGCATTTCATTTACCTTGCAGTTTAGATAATGTTGGTAAGGGGGTTTCTTCCCTTGGATTGGTTCATTGTCATAAGGAATGAAAAATGCACACAAAATTGTTGATAGCTATATTTATTTATATATATGATTTCTTACCTGCCCGTCACCTTAAGGCCCTATGACAGGCTACAACAGTAGCACATCGTTATAAAAACAGATAAAACCACTACAGTTTTAAATCATGTAAAACCACCTTTCCAGGATCTCTGATGGTTATCTCTGCCCTGTCACCTGCTGATCAGTTCATCTAGAGCTCTGGTCTTGCTTATGCAACTCTAGAATCATGGCTGCACCATGTGGAAAGCAGCTGTACAAAATAGTCCCAGGACATACCTAATTGCATGGGAGGTTTCTTCACTGACTTAGTACATGTATAAACTTCCTTTTTTCCACAATGAAGGTAGCATATATAGGGTTCCAAGGCAGCTTCTCAATGTCCAGGCTCTGAACAGGCCCACATTTTAATAGTTTGAGCAAGGTGGCTGCATAACATGTCTTGACTAAAAGGCTCTTTTGACTTTCCCATTTCAGACATGAGTGGGACTCTGACCTTGAAGTACAATTTCATCCATGCCCCTGATTGCTCATATTTCCCCTTTGTCTTCTGTTCCTTTACTTCAACTTTTCAGTCCTTGGCTTTATATCTATTCTTCAAATTTTCTTTTCTAACCACCTGGCCCAGGCTCCCATGATTACAGAGAATTCCAAAAGAAAGAACTTTGGTTTTGTTTTGTTTTTTAAGTCTGCAAGAAAGGTAATTAATGACTTTTAAAAACATTGTTTTCATGTTTTATTTTAAATGAAATGAATGTAAGTAATGCAAATCATGTAACTAGTTGCATAATATATTTTTAACAGTGGGAAGTGAGATGAAAAACCAAAGTGCAGGGGAACTATTTGGCAGAAATAATTCTACCAAACTATGTGGCAGAAACTAAGCTTCAGCAGAATGGAAACAGCCCCAACTGTAACGAATACAGGTCGGAGCAGGATTTGATGCCTTCTTCCAACCCCATGTGCTCCCAGTTTCAACCTATTTGCTTTGCTATAGTGTGCATAGAGGTGTAGGTATGTGAGAGACCGTGTGATGAACTTTTGTTTTCCTCCAGAGATACGAATAGCGCTCTGAATGTGACACAGTAAATCTTAAAGGAGATGCTGACTGGACTCCTGAGCTCAGAGCCCGCCGCTGATTAATTACAGATATGTACTGTGAAGCAATTTCAAATCATACATTGTGTCTTGCTCTGCCAGTCAAGCAGCAAATGCTACAATTCCAGTCAGCCAACGACCACAGGTTAAAAGGAAAAGCAGGAGAGAATCTTTCCTACAATGCCAAAGTTTAGTTGTGGATATAGTCAGTACTTTCCCCATCCAAAGTGAGGAAATAGTCATTGGAAAACATCTGAGGAGAGAAAGTGTCATTCCTCACCAGTGAGATACTAACTGCTAATTTGTATGGGGGCTTGTACAACAGTACAGTGGTACCTTGGGTTACAGACGCTTCAGGTTACAGACGCTTCAGGTTACAGACTCTGCTAACCCAGAAATAGTACCTCGGGTTAAGAACTTTGCTTCAGGATGAGAACAGAAATTGCATAGCGGTGGTGTGGCGGCAACAGGAGGCCCCATTAGCTAAAGTGGTACCTCAGGTTAAGAACAGTTTCAGGTTAAGAACAGACCTCCAGAACGAATTAAGTTCTTAACCATAGGTACCACTGTAGTATAATAGACATCTTCTGCAGCAGTAAAGCAGCTTTTTAAAAAACCTGATGCTTTAAAAATGAATGCTACTATGACTACACAGTGACACACACATATTTAATGCCAGAGATGAGTATGGATGGTAATAATAATAAAAACTTTAAAATTACATTTGAAAAATTCACATTTCACATCTGTATTCAGATTTCCAGCATTCATCTTTCCCTTTCCCTTGGTTCAGAAATGTTCTGTCTTACAAACTTTACATGGCCTAGCTATTAAAGCAGACATATTGCTTTATGACAGGCATTTTGCTGAGGAAATTATTTTTGCACATTGCAGTAATACGCATGCCAAATAAAAATACTGAATTTATCCATTACCTATTAAAAAGATGGGAAATATTATTAATCCTATCTACATTAGGAAAAATAGGCTTCAACTCCCATACATAGTCTTAAAGAACTAAGCATCAAATCTGTTGTGGTGGAGGTAATTATTGTTGTAATTGGAGAGCATTTTCAAACTCACTTTGGGACTTAAAAAAAAACCCCACCAGCATTTGTCACTAATACGAATATCAGTGACACATAATACTAATGTCTCTCTATTAGATTGGCTTGGGAAGTGTGTCTTCAAAGGAGATCACTGGAAGCACTGCTCAGATGATCTATGGATCCAATGAGTCCTTTTGAAGTCCATTTGCAGGCATGGCTTGGATTCACACACACCTTCAAAGTGCAAACCATGCCTACAAACAGCCAAAGCAGAACTCACAGCATTGATAATGGAAGTGTGCCTTCAAAGGGACTCACTGACAGTGTAGTTGGGTACTGACACTGAGTCCCCTTGTCTTTACTAGGAGTTCCCAATGGGACACTCCCTAGAACAGTTGGTCCCAGTGGGGCTCATTGTCAGTGCCAGTCAGCTAATTGACACTGGAACAAGTCCTACTTGCTGAGAAGACTTGGGAGCTCATTATAAGCTCTTGACGTTTCCCCTGTAGCTGCATCCATACTTGCACCACACCTGAAACCACAAATGACATCAGCTATGGAACAGATCGGCATTGTTTTGGGGAAATGGTCTTGTGGGCCAAATTGGGACCAATGCTGGGCCTAATTATAAGCCCTGATCTAGTTTTCTAGAGTTTTCTACTAAGTCATGGGTAGGCAAACTAAGGCCCGGGGGCTGGATCCAGCCCAATCACCTTCTAAATTTGGCCCGCAGACAGTCCGGGAATCAGCGTGTTTTTACATGAGTAGAATGTGTGCTTTTATTTAAAATGCACCTCTGGGTTATTTGTGGGGCATAGGAATTTGTTCATCCCCCCCCAAAAAAATATAGTCCAGCACCCCACATGGTCTGAGGGACAGTGGACTGGCCCCCTGCTGAAAAAGTTTGCTGACCCCTCTAGACAGTGATTTTTGGATTTTAAAAAATGGTGCTGCTGCTCATATATTGATAAGAGTGCCATGGGTGCCAGCTAGGGATGGGGGATAAATTTGATTCAGTTTGCATTCAAAGCTGATTTTACCAAATTCACAATTTCTGAAACAATACAAAAACCAAATTATAACCATCCTTCAAAGTTCACACTTATCTAAATCTTGCTATACAGTTGTCCAACCAACCAATGATTAGGAAAATGCATATATTAGTTAAAAGTATGGACAAAAATGAAGATTGGTGAAAATAATGTACAATTTGCATTATATTAGGACAAATTGCTTGCAAAAATGTGTACATTAACCAAATGTGCATAAACTTGTTTATGAGGAGAAAATAGCACCGATATGATGAACATAAGAAGAATAAAACCAATGGACCTTGAAATACTAAGGACTGGCGCTTGAGCTTTCTACATACAAAACATATGCCCTGCCACTGCCACTGAATTTTCTAAATTCAGCATACTTGTTTTATTAGATATATACATGATTTTAATTTTTTTGCTTGTATACTGGTGAGATTTCTTTTGTTTTGTTTTTCTATACACAGCTTAGGGATCTAAATTAAAAATTATTCTAAATAAATAAAAATCATTTGATTTTGATAGACAGATCTCCACTGAGAAAGGGAGGGCACAAGGAACACTGAACCCTAAAATGATTCAGGCTTAATCAACTACCATTTCCCCCATCTCCAAACTTGAAACTGCTTTTATATGATCTCACAGAAATCTACACTGCAACAGCACTGGGCTGAGACTGTGCTCTTGCAGGTGAATAACCCATTCAGGAGACATCCACAGCCCTTAATGGAACATTCAAGTTCTTTTGTCAAACGCTGGCCTCAATCAGGTGATACTTCAGGCAAAAACAAAGTGATAGATCCATTCACAGTAATCAGAAGGCCAAACTCACAGCCCTACGTATTTCCCCTGCCAGGTAAGCCTCCACAACTGTACAGAGACTCTTTAAATTATTAATGGCTGCAAGTGTCTTGGAAATAAGAAAAATTAAAAATTAAAAACATAAAAGGCAAAAAGATAATTAGCTATTCACACATATTAAATGATTTTTCCATTAACTAATAAACGTGTTTTTTCTTAGACAAAAACATCCCCAGTCAGACCATCAGTAGAGGCAAGGCACAAGGAAAGGTTTTCTCTTTTACCTAAAGCCATTGTCCCACGTCCAGGTCTGCAAAGATAAACATCCTTTTAGGCTTCCAAACAGCAGCAGATAGTGTGCTGCAGCAGCACCACACACATGCTCTCCATCCACCTGAGTAACTGCAGCATACTAGGATGGACAGGGAGAGAGGCATAGTCGTTCACACTGGGGGCAGAGCTTTGGGGGCGCCATTGGGGATGCCGCAACCATGTTTTAGAATGGAGCATGAGAGGCAGAGGGGTGCAGAATTTTGCCATCGCACAGGGTGCCACTGAAATGTGAGACTCCAAGATCCGACACTGGCACAAATGCACTAGCAGGAATACCAGATTGGCTGAAGTCCAATGAGATGATATAAGGGAGAAAAGGGGACACTGTGCCTGTAGCACAGTGGTAGTAAGAAGTACTGCTTCAGGTGGTTGTCATTTCCCACTCCAAAACTGCTGGGAGCTATGCATCATCATCACACTATCATGCCCAGATGTCTTCTACCAGCTGCCAATCACTGGAAACAGAACTTCTTGCTGTTACCATTTTGTCCACCACCCGCTTCCAAATTGCTCCCACAAATGTGGCTGTAAAATGTAGGAAGTGTTTGGCTTTGCTCTTTCATTTCTTACATCCGATCGTTTATTTTTTTAAAGAAAAAAAAAAGTGTTTCCCTTACATGGGAAGAGGAGGGAACAAAATTCACTTTGCCATATCAGAGCTACATTCAATATTTTTATTTTTTTTGAGGGGGGACGGGGAATCTAGATGTCTCAAGGAAATTCGTTTCATCTCATTTGCATTTCTTTTCTGTACCAGCTAAGATGGGTTTGCATTTTCCCCTCCCTGCTGCTTCTGAATATAAACTTATCTTAGAGTTACAACCCACTTAATTCTAACATCAACAACGCATTCCCCTTGAGATGTGTTCTTCTTTGTGTTGTTCTGAATAGAATTCCATGTCTGTTATATGACTCTTGCTGCTTGGCAAAGAACCTCTACCCAGATTTCAATGATGATCAAATCAAAGTTCTAATCAAATTGTGTCTCTCTGTGAAGTGATCCTTTGTCTGTTGCCTTGCCTTGTGCACATTTCTGTGTGCCAAGCCCACAAAGCTCTTTGCATCTGTCACAAGTTATGGAAGAAGTCCCAATTTCTTCCTCTTGCTACTCCTACCATGGCTTTGACTTTGGATCAAAAATGCCTAGGCTAAGGCTTGCCATAAAACCTGTCAGGCCTGTAAGGCTGACAGGCAGAAATTCCCCCTTTCCTCCTTCATCCCAACAAAGACAGTGTGAAACTGATATAGAGATACTTTCCTGCCTGCTACTTCCCCATGGCAAGATTCTTGATTTCTTCCACTGGAGCAGCCTATCTTTTAGCTGCCCTTCAGATGGTGCTGGATTTCAACTTTCATCAGCCAGAGCAAGCATGGGCAATGGTCAGGGATGATGGGAACTGTAGAGCAGCAACACCTGTAGGGCACCGCACTGGCTACACCGACACTGAAGCCTATAAGAGTTATTTGCTTCCCAGGGTCAAACTGGTCCCCATGCATCTTCCTTTCAAAGTGGGCTCCATTTTCCTCCTATTTCAATTCTTTAAAATTGTTTCGTAATGATCTCTCCAACTCCAGGGTATTTTCTCTTTTTGACTTGTCTGTTTTTTATAGTTACAATTATTAGGGCCATAGGCAGGATATAAATGCTTTTCTAAATACATACACGAGGCAACTAAACATGCCTCATTCATGTCAAAGCTACAGATAACAATGGCTGTGGTAAATGGTTGTATAAACAATTTCAACATTGCTTGATATTAACCACAATATTTCTAAATGCTTCCAAGAACGGTTCTATATGTAAAGCTGAGGCATACTGCTCTCCATTCAATAAACACTGACCCTATGAAAAGCTCTTGTCATTTTCTTGTATACAATCAAGTACTTTCGCCTAACTTGCTGTGGTGTTCCATTAATTCTCCACAATGGAGACTGAAGTAAAGTTATTAACAGGAGACAAAGCATCTCCCTCCATTATTTCTTGCAAATGAAAATCATATACCTAATTTTGCAAGAGTATTTCATTTATTTTAGACTTATGAAAAGGTCTTGTTCTCTCATCATAAAAGAAGTGCAATGCATTTCTGTTTCCATTAAGCTTCTGATTCCAGGTTTAACCATCAATAACAGAGCTGAATTTTCTGCTTACTTTCTCATATTCTCAGAGGATGTCAGGTTTTTATTTACTTATTTGCATAAGCAGAGAGAAGATAATAACTTGTCATATGAAAGATCTGCCCAGTAGCACAGTTCCATTCAGATTTCACCAGAATAACTATTAAAAGGGAATATTTTGAAAGTCCACACATACTCAAACATTTCAGAATACAAGCCCTGAAAACTTTTAAATGTGGCTTTTGACATTCAGTTTCAAGAGACTTTTAAACCCCTGAATCATCTGCTTTGCTGATATAGTGTGTCCCTCAAGAATCTTTATTGAGACAGATGCTGTTCAACCAGTTCATAATTGTCTCAAGTCAGGGGTGAGCAGTGAGACACTCAAGTCTGTGGATGACAACAATTTTCTCAGTATATTTAAAACATGGGAAGCTGCCTTACCCTGAGTCCTACCCATTGACCCCTCCAGTTCAGTACTGTCTATGTGTCTCCCAATGATTCTAGGCAGTCCTTGGTCCTACCTGGACATGCCAGTAAATGAATCTAGGACCTTTTACATTCAAAGCATATGCTGTACCTGCTGAGCTACAGGCTATTCCCTAAGTGATGTTAGGAGCTTCAAAATGACCTTTCCAAATTGGGTGAATGGATAAAACAAATGAGATTCAGTATGTTTAAGTGCAGAATACTGAGACCAAGAATCCCCAAACAAACCTAACTTCCCACATACACACAGTTGCATCTGAGCTGGCCGTGGCTATCCAAGCAGCAAAGCTCACTGCAGACACCAACACAGTATGACGTGGCACCGAAAAATGATGAACGTAATGTTGAAAATAAAGCAACATGTATTCCAGTGCCGTTAAAACAAATACTTTCCTCCTAAAACATGTGTCCTGCTTTACAAAATTCACAAGGCTACTAACAGCATTAAATAAAAACCAACCTCAACAACATAGCCCTAAGCACTTTGTGTCTGCCTGCCCCTCTCTCCTCTGTATATGTCTGCCTTTATATATTCAATATATTTATCTTTGAAGAGATATATAGGGTTCAGAATAGGGAAACCAAAATGACTGAGGGGTTGGAGTCCCTTCCTTATGAGGAAAGTAAATAATGAGGTTGAGTTTTGTTTTGGCTTGGGGAGCCAAGGTGATGAAAGTTGGGATTATTGAACTTAACAAAATTGCAAGTGGGACTGCAACAAATTGTTTCTGTTCAGGGTTTCAATCATTTAGCCTTCCCGGCTCCTGGATGCTTCACTCCAGCTTTCTGTAATGCAGGTTTTGGAGCACGCTCCTGTTTATTTCAAGGCACAGAACTCGTAGAAATAAGAATCTGGATTCAGACTACATTTTGTATTGTAGTTTTATTTCCTTGTGTAAGGCAACATGCAGACTGGTGTTCTTCTTTCCAGAAAACCCACTGCACTGCCAGACTACTTTAAGTCATGTGGTGGACTAGTCTGTCAGAGCATTCTGAAATCCTGATGTGAATCAAGAAATGTCTCTGTGATAAACACAACAGCTCTGACCTTTCACTGTGGATAGGGACACTGGAAACTATAATGGATATGAAACAATTGAATCTTCCAAATCATGACGAAGCCCCCTCCTTACGCTCCCCATAATGCATACCAGCAACACAAGAGCAGCTTAGAAGCCATTCTTGGCTTATGCCTTGGTTGTCATTTCCCTTTTCCCATCTCTTCACAACTTGACATTTATTTATGTTAGTTAGGAAAATATATATACTGGTTAATCACAAAACTCCCTAAGCAGTTTACAGAATAAACTTACTGATAAAGCACATCTAAAACCCACAAAAATGTTATTTTTTTTTAAAGAAGTACTTCTATACAGACATATGTGTGTGCACGTGTGTACAGTAAAAGTATGGTAATTTGGAAAGGGGGTGGGGACAGCAGATGAGAAGGCCAACACCAAACTATTACAAGCCAAGGTGAGTTGGACTTTCCTTTAATGGCTTGGGTTTCTGATTTACGGCACAACATTGAAGATTTGTACTCTGCCTAAATTTTCTGATGGCAGAAAGCGAGGAGGAACCTTTTAATGAGGGTGGAAGAGGAGAGCGCAAAATTTGGTCTGAAGCTCAACATCAAAAAAACGAAGATCATGGCCACTGGGCCCATCACCTCCTGGCAAATAGAAGGGGAAGAAATGGAGGCAGTGAGAGATTTTACTTTCTTGGGCTCCATGATCACTGCAGATGGTGACAACAGTCACGAAATTAAAAGACGCCTGCTTCTTGGGAAAAAAGCAATGACAAACCTAGACAGCATCTTAAAAAGCAGAGACACCACCTTGTCGGCAAAGGTTCGGATTGTTAAAGCTATGGTTTTCCCAGTAGTGATGTATGGAAGTGAGAGCTGGACCATAAAGAAGGCTGATTGCCGAAGAATTGATGCTTTTGAATTATGGTGCTGGAGGAGACTCTTGAGAGTCCCATGGACTGCAAGAAGATCAAACCTATCCATTCTGAAGGAAATCAGCCCTGAGTGCTCACTGGAAGGACAGATCCTGAAGATGAGACTCCAATACTTTGGCCACCTCATGAGAAGAAAAGACTCCGTGGAAAAGACCCTGAAAGGAAAGATTGAGGGCACAAGGAGAAGGGGATGACAGAGGATGAGATGGTTGGACAGTGTTCTCGAAGCTACTAACATGAGTTTGACCAAACTGCGGGAGGCAGTGGAAGACAGGACTGCCTGGCGTGCTCTAGTCCATGGGGTCATGAAGAGTAGGACACAACTAAATGACTAAACAACAACAATCTGTGAAAGAGAAAATATGTGTGCATAAGTAAGTAAATAAATGTCAGTGTAAGAGATGAATACCTCTGCCAGTGTGATGTAGTGGTTAAGAGTGGTAGACTCATAATCTGGTGAACTGGGTTCGCGTCCCTGCTCCTCCACATGCAGCTGCTGGGTGACCTTGGGCTAGTCACACTTCTCTGAAGTCTCTCAGCCTCACTCACCTCACAGAGTGTTTGTTGTGGGGGAGGAAGGGAAAGGAGATTGTTAGCTGCTTTGAGACTCCTTAGGGAAGTGATAAAGCGGGATATCAAATCCAAACTCTTTTATGCAGTATTGCAATATATTTCAGTTCTTGCCTATCATGTCTCACAGGAGGTAGAAGAGTCTAAGTGCTATCATCTAACCTAATCATTTTTACCTTTTTGAGTACAAGTGGCCTTCTAAGGCAATCTTTTCATAGCCACCTAAGTTGGTAAGCTTGGAGAAATGCTCAAACCATGCTGAGTTCTTATTATATCACTGTAAATTTTGGTTTACAAAGTAATATAGACAAAACAAGTGTTTCCTATCCAGAAAGCTTGCCATCTAAATTTCCACAGCAGCAGCCTGATCAGTCTCTGGGCAGGAGTCCACTAGGAGCCCCGGGGAAGATGGACTGAACTTTCAATTTTCATACAAGTCCTATTAATTTTAAATTGAACTTGCATGGTGGAAGCTGAGCAGCTTTGCTTGATGGATTGCTTCCTTCTAGTTTTTCACAAGCCTTCATATGCTATGAAGTTGATCCTTCACAACAAGTTTAATAAATTCTAGTAGCACCACTGATCTTCACTGGTGAAGTCTTGTGATGTACAGCACCTAGCTACCAGCAGGGAACAAATATTTGATTTGACTTCATACATTTTTTTTATGTTGCACTTTTCACCCAGTACCTCATGCATTTTCTTAGGGTCAGTCAAACAGCCTCCTACTTAACATTTAGGAGTTCCTCTCTAATTTCTTGGAGGTGCAAAGTAGGATCACAATTGGGTAGAACAACATCAGATATCAACAGTGAACACAACACTAACATGTCATGTCATGCAGGAACAATCAGAAGCCACTTCACAACTTTCTGAATTTTTTTGCTGTGTTTAAATGGCAACACAATGTTAATTGCTAACCACAATGTGGAAGTACATTTCTCAGGCATCAGTTTTGAGTCTGCACTCACAGACAAGACACTGCCAAAACAAAAAGAAATCACAGAACCAATAGTTCAACAATGTTGTTCATTCCCAGTAAGTTCTTCAGTCATTGTAGGTTCTGTAAAACCAAGAGGCACGTTACCACCTCTGTGGCAACTCTGTAGACACACATACCTATTATCAGTGCTAAACAAGCTGTTCAGAACAAGATAATCCCTCAGAGCAAAAGCATACTGCCAGTTCTGAAGACCCTGTGAAAAAAAATACTGAGGCCATTAATTCCAATAACCAACAAAGGAAAGGACTAACTTGGCTGTTACCTTGTCAGCTTAATTTTTAGTACTGCAGGAAAGCTGGGGATAAGCAAAATGAACTTCCATATTTGCTACAGTATATGGTTTCTGTGAGCTACTCAGTGGTAAGAAGCAGTAGATTACTGTTTTAAACTTCACATGATGATATCAGTTCTGAATGCTACTCTATTTCTATAAAAATTACTGTGCAAGTCAAGATAACATACTAGGTATACAGGATTTAGCCCAGCAATTCCCTATTATGTGGGCAGCAAAGAGGAGGGAAAAAGGCCCTGACACTTCTTCCTGATTTTCAAAAAGCCTCTCCATCAACAAGAAAGCTTCTCTTCCCACCTCCCCAACTACTTTTCAATAAGCACTTCCATGGGCAGAAAAGCAAAGAGAAGACAAGACAGGCAAAACCCTTCATAGCTTCTCTCTTCATGGGTAGCCAAAACAGAAGTGGACCAACCTCAGCACTCCCCCACACTCTCAAGATTTGCCAATTCTTTCTTCTCCATGTTCGTCCCGCAAAAATTGCCCAAGGAAATCTTTCCCTCCAGAAAAGAAGGGAGGAGTTAACATCATAGCCAATGGGAGATGGAAGTGACTGGGGCCTTCCAACCTCTGGCTGCAGAGCAAAAATAATAATTATACTCATCCCTTTGCTTGAGTTGGGTTGGCAACCCCCAGCTTAGGTTGCCTGCACATTGTGCATCACAACTTTATTTCTAGAAGGGGAAAATACTTACTTTAAAAAGGTGGAGTGGGGAAGGTATCTCAGTCTGGCATCTCAGGGTGCCAGTGAAGGCTACTGATCTCCACTCTATCTGACCAGCCTCCATTGACTTTACTTGGGAGTAGGATAAAGACTCTCCTCCCTGCAAGAGAGGGGAGTGGTTGTGGCCAGGAGCCGGACTCCGCCTCAAGCAGGGGGCGTGTGCCCCCTGCCTCCCACTCACCTGGCTGGCGCCCACGCCCTCGGCCAGGCACCCAACCAGGTGCCTTCAAGGGGGGGCATGTGCAGCAGCCTAAATTGCTGCGGCGCCAGCCTCCAGCCCTCACTTTTCGTCGTCCCGTCGCGAGTCACCCACCCTCCACTCCCTTAGAGCAGGGTTCCAGTTTTCTTTTGGCCTTGCTATGGACCTTAGGTTGGTCGCCTTGGTTGTTCGGGGGGCCTGGTAGGAATTTTTCCATTTGGCATTAGGCTTTTTGGTTTTTTCGCCTACCTCGTAGCAATCGTCACAACTTTCGTGGTATTGGTGGGTAGGTTAGGCATTGGAATAATGTGTTGTGGTGTCGAAGGGCTAGGTGTGGCCATCGCCTGCGCCTTCAATTTTGGGGTATTCCGTTAAAGGAATCCGGCGGTCGTGTATTCTGTCCGATGCCTGCGTGGCGGGAGGCCATGGCACGACCCTCGGTGACATCAGGGGAGAGCTTATAGTTGGATTAGCATCAACAGGCTCTACCTACTGGTGAATAAACCCCCCTTGTTTTTTAGACTCACCCCTCTCCGAGTGGGTGGAGTCAGCTGACGTAATCCAATGCCTAAGCCAATACCTTTTCACTTGCTGTAATCAATAAAGTTGTGGCCTTTTCTTGCCCATTAACCTTATATCACGTGTCCTTGTGTTTCATTCTACTGCACGGGGTACAGGTCCTCGAACCACAAATGATATTAAAATACTCGAATTCAACAATATCAATTAATTGTTTGTAGTCACATTTCAAAGGTATCCTCTTAGTGAACAATGTATACCATGAACCTGGTGACCCCTCAGCAGCAGGGGTGCCTAATTCTGCACATACTTAAAAATTCCCACTGGACTAAGAGTTGTATCCAACTAAGTCACTGCAACTGCGAACAACTTCCGTTTGCATAACAGAACAACTACTTTTTCTCCTTCCACTCACCCTGAGATCTGCTCTGGGGGCTTGGGGGAACCCCTAGGGCAGATTTGAATGGGTGGGGTGGGGTCAGGAGAGAAAATTGTTCAAATGAAAATCGTTCTGTGAGTGCAACAACCAATGGTCTAACCCAATATAAGGCAGCTTCCTGTGTTCCTGTTATACACCTTCTCTAGAAGAAAATGCTTCTAAAGAAGTGCTTCTTCAATACTTGTCAGATTTTTTTACACTGCCCTTCTATATTTATAGCAATGGTTGGATATATTGGTTTACTTTTGAATTAAAATGAGGTAAACTAAGCACTTGATCTTTATACAATTAATTCCATACACAGAAGGCCAACACAAGGTCAAGGTAGCACCAAATCTTAAATAAAACATAATAAAAAGAATTAATGGCTCAATTTTGCATACAGAGGCAGAGTCGATGTCTCCTTTTCATTTTCCAAGAATAATCAATGAAAAAAAAATGTGTCAGAGTTCCCTTCCTTTAACTTTTGCATAGGCAATGAAGAGAGAGAGGGGAGTGGCAAACATAGGCCGATTTTAAAATGTGATATTTTGCACCAGTGGCATGAAAAATTTGTCATACTATTATGCTTTTTATTTTATTATTTTATCAATATATAATGTCAAGCATTATATTACTAATATGGCTATGACTGCTACTTGGGAGTATTTTTTCTTCAAATCATATCACCTATACACAAAGAATATAGGTGAATCTTTACAGAGCTTTATGTGGATTATTGCAACAATTCATGCAATGCACCACGTTATGTTCCTTTTTGTATTAAACAACTGTGGACAATTCCATTCCCAGAATCCAGTCATTCAACATGCTCAAAATGATGATCTATGTGCTAGAAATTTACAGCCATATGCACACCCTCAGTCAACCCATCTGCAGACCATAATACATGCCAGTAATTTTAGATAGAGTGAATTGGAAGAGCAGCCCATTAAATAACTGAAGTTAATTAATAAACATTCTTTTTTTCCTTTTATCTCTTCTGCCTTTCATCTGGGGATTCTGCTGCCACAGCAGCTGCTGATCTAGCATTAGATAAAAATGGGGCTGTTGGAGATTTTAACATAGGCCCCCAAACTAGTTTTAAAAATTACTAGATTGTAGAGTACCTTTCCTAACCTGTTCTGTTAAATTAATCTTGGTAGATACAGTATTTAAACAAAGCAGATTCTTTTGATGTGCAGATTGGCAGATCAAGGAATTATAATCACTTAACAAAATCTTTCAGAAAAGTACCGCGGCATGAGCGCACTCATTAGATTACAAAACTGGTGTTTTCTCATCACCCATATAAAATTTGGAAAGAAATCATATAGTGGACTTATCAAAAAATAACATGGTACCATGAAGACTTTAGGCTACTCAAGAAGTTGATAAATAAAATATATTTCTCAGACTTCTAGATTATGGATGTATTTATATAACATACAGTGGTACCTCTAGTTACGAACTTAATTCATTCCGGAGGTCCGTTCTTAACCTGAAACTGTTCTTAACTAGAGGCATGCTTTCGCTAATAGGGCCTCTTGCTGCGGCCGCGCCGCCGGCACACGATTTCCGTTCTCATTCTGGGGCAAAGTTCTCAACTTGAGGTAACTCTTCCAGGTTAGTGGAGTTTGTAACCTGAAGCGTTTGTAACCTGAGGCGTTTGTAACTCGAGGAACCACTGTACATTATCTTAATTTTTATTATTTATATTTTTTATCTCACCTTTCTTTCACAGACCTCAAAGTGGTCTATATGAGTCTTCTCCAGCCCCTTCATTTTATCATCACAACTACTGCACTGAAGGAGGTTTTGGCTGAGAGAGAATGATTTGCTCAAAGTTTCTCAATGAACTTCCAAGCTGAGTGGGGATTTGAACCCAGGTGTCACCAAGCCTACTCTGGCATTCTAAAAACTATACCACATTAACCCTGTAGCTATTGAAATGGGGGGAAGGGCAAAATAAGTAGAAAGGAATCTGTATAAATATCATAAAAGTTTGCTTCTCTAAATTGGATTAAATACTTATTTTACCTAAATGCATATTTTCTTAGTTCCTGCATTCATCCAAAATATTTTCTACCTACTGATGTAATTTTAGTTAAATGGAATATAATTTCAATTAAGGGGAAATGAAAACCAAAAAATTATTGTGTTGTATCTTGGTTTTCCATCTATTTATGAGCTAGCATGAACAGTTGTTTTCTGTATTGTTGTGTTGAATAAAGCTCATTAAATGGTCTCTGAAAAAGATGAGCAAATTCCCAGTGCAAAGAAAGAATGTCTGAGCTCTTGCCAAAGTGAAGAGTTCTTACAACTCTGGATAATGCATGCTAATTGAAGTCTACCCTAGTTGGGTAGCTGCCTGCCTAGCACTTTGGAGTCCTATCATGTTTTGTGTGTATGAGTCCCTATTTGTTCCCACTGGGCCCTACAGTCAAGTAACACAAATAAAAAGAAGAAAGCTCAAGCACTGGTGTGCTCCCCTCTCCTCAATTTCAATTATCTAGTTGTAGGATTAAAATACTGGAATAGAGAAGCAATCAGGAATGTCAAACTGTCTGTTGTCTTTTTCAGCCTGCTCGTATGCTTGTGTATAAGTTATACTAGACTGTGTGTGCACGGAGTACTTCCTTATTTAAATCTTAAAATACAAAGAAGAAATATGTTGTACGGCTGCAATTCTTGGGTCAACAGTTTGAACAACTAAACCCTAGAAAAACAGAGCACCATAAAGCTATTAAGAACTTAGTGGTTTCCATATAACTTCCAACTTGCAGACACATTTCTAGTATTACAATGGACTTGTGTCTGCTCAACACTGCATAGGACTGAGCAGTAATTCCTCATCACAATCTCCGTTCTGCCAGGAGCACCCTTCTTGTGTGTACTTACTGTGTGCTAGGTTAGGGGATCTAGGACACTACAGTGAAGGGTGGTGTGCCCTCAGCTTTGAAATTATCATCTGCTGGAGATGTGGCCACATCAGAGTCTTAGCCTTCTCCTAAAGTGGTGGTGAGGGTGTCTGACTTTTGGTTCCTATGATTAAGTTGACCAGGTAGAGTTGGATTATCATATTTCTTTGGTTTCATTTCAAAAAATTCAGCTGATTGTCATTATTATGCATACTTTTAATGTACTGTTGTTGTTTCAAGCCCTGGACATGCAATGAGGCCATTATTATTATTATTATTATTATTATTATTATTAATAATGTTTTGCAGACAGTGTGCCAATGACTACTGGCTAAAGCTGTGCCGGAGCATTCAACTCACTGCTGACACAGGAAACACTTGCAAAATATATGAAGGCATGAAGAAAGCCTTTGAACCAACAGTCAAGAAAATGACTACAATGCCTGGAGACAGGTCATGTAACCACAGCAATGACCAGAGGAGGAATGACCGCTGGGAGGGGCACAGAGAGAAGAAACATCATGGTGTATCTGCAGCAGAACAACAGGATGTATCGGTCTCTACAGCCACAGCAGGTGTTGTAGAAGAAGAGTTTGGATTTGATTTCCCGCTTTATCACTTCCCTAAGGAGTCTCAAAGCGGCTAACAATCTCCTTTCCTTTCCTTCCCCACAACAAATACTCTGCGAGGTGAGTGAGGCTGAGAGACTTCAGAGAAGTGTGACTAGCCCCAGGTCACCTAGCAGCTGCATGTGGAGGAGCAGGGACACGAACCCGGTTCACCAGATTACGAGCCCACCGCTCTTAACCACTACACCACACTGGCTCTCTTGTAACCTTCCAACAGCTTTAACTTCACCTCCAAAGAAACACTCCTCCATTGCAGCTGCCTTATAAACCCATTCTAAATGGGTCAAATATAAAACCTTCAATTCCCATTTCAGCTGGGAATTATATGATGGGTAGTGTGAAACAGTGAGCATTGACACAAAAAAGACCAACATAGAAGTTTTACCCTACGACAGAAAATAAGTCTTCACTATTCTGGCAGGCACAATGCTCTTTTGTATTCCAAGGGTTTGGTACAGTTTACTATTCTGCAATTGCCAGAATCAATTCAATTAAGCCAGACTCAGTTCCCATGGTACACAGAGAGGGCAGCAGTGTTCTCGTGTGCAGCTTACTCATACAAGCAGAATGCCAATTAAGTCAAAAATGCATGCAACACGATGGCTCCTCCTCAGCTTATGCTCTTGTGAATAAGTCTTGTGTTTATGTGCAACTCTTATTTGGTTGCTGGCACACTGAGTGCCAACTCGAAGGCTTCAATCCTATTAACACTTATCTAGCTAATCCTATTAACACATACCATTGAACACATTGGGGCTTATTTCTGAGCAGATATATGACTGTGAATCAAACATACATATTATATGCGAATCACTATATAATACAAGATGGCCTCTATCTTGCAAGTCAGAGACTGTGCAGGGCAGTTGCATAGGAACTCTATGAAAATATTAATAAATATTAATTAAAAAAAGATATAGCTGGGTTATAATCTCTCCCTTTTAAACTAGTTTTACTGGAACAAATAAGTTCCTCAACTATCCACAAATGAAAAAGGTAGCTATGCCCCATTTAGATAAAAGTTTAATGAAAATAAATAACAGTCATAGTAGAAGGGAAACAGCAAAATGGAGTGCTACATTTAGACCATCTATGATTAATGAAGCATTGTTTAGATGTATAGATGAATATACATTGATCAAGGAATGCTGAAAGGCAGACACAGGCACCCACACCCACACAAATCTCACAATTTCATCTCTTACAAAAAGCAGTTGGGATTTTTTTGGGGGGGGATTTTATTCTATCTTGAACAACAAAGAGTGTTATTATTGAAATGTTTGCAGTCAGTAATTGATGGCAAATACACATGTACACACACTAATGTCTTGGCTAATGGAGACACCCAAGGGGCTGTCCAGTTATGTGAACTTGAGATTTACCATTCCTGGTCCAGTGTTGAAGTTTGTTGTTGTCCTGGACCCCTGACTTACCTGGCAGCAAATCAGTCAGTCAAGTGCCCAGTCCAAGGTCAATCCACGTGTCTGAAAGTCCAAACCAAAGCACCATCTTGCTGAGGTCCATCAACATGGGCAGTCGAGCAGACACATCACCTCAGCTCTGCTGCCCTTTAATACTCTGCATGCTGATGGCAGCATCTGGGCTTGATGAGGCACGTGACTCTCACCTGTCCAAGCCTACTCCAGCTGAGGAATTACAGGGAGCAGGGCTGTAGGCCCTTGCCTGCCTCAGCTTCCTGGAGTGCCCTATCCACTGCCCCTATACTTCAGAGTGTTCATGGAGACAGGGGCCCCTCTGGCTCTGGTGATGGGTCCTGCTGCTCTGGTTCCTGTGCACTGACCCCCATCCTGTCATCATCCTCTGTCACCCCATGAGTACTTTTACTACACCAACTTAAGGTTACCAGACGTCCCCATTACCCAGGGACAGTCCCCGGATTTACAAATCACCCCCCATACAAAATCAACTGAAGTTGAAAAGTGTCCCCGGATTCATTGTAAAAAATCTTCTTCTTCCCCATCTCCAGCTTGCCCTGGTTTGTCCCAGTCCTGGCTACACCCCTCACCTGGCTACACCCCTCTTCCCCTTCCCCACTGTCTGTCAGTTCATTACAGTTACTTGCTTATGTGAGTGCTTCTGGGTAGACATGTATAGCGTTGTACTGTACAGATGCTAGATGCCACCACCAAACAAACAATTACAGCTGATAGGCAACGTATATTACTGAGTCACAGCAACACAATTATTAGTATTTCCACATGTTACTGGAACATAATGAGGGAGGCAATAGTTAAGATACAGTAGGAATGAAGAGGAGAAGCATATAAAAATGAATACTATTGGAGGGGGGGGGGGAAGAAGTGCTGTAAAACACGCAGGGAAACCTTTTTGGCTTATTCAATAAATACTCCTCTCTCCTCCTCAGAACAGAAGGAATTTATACTCCACAGCTAGAATGGAAATGACAGTGGAGATATTTGTCATTTCAGTAACTTTAACGAAAGGCTCACATTTCACCCCCATTAGATTTTTATCACTAAAAATATATAAAGACTGTTAAATAATAACAATAAGAACCATAATGCATAGGTACATGGCAGCACAGAAAAAGGTTGGTATGTTCTACACTGTCATGGCTCTGGAGTAAGATCCTCCATGAGTAGGTGATTGAGATGGAGAGGCTATTTCCTTCAGCACCAGACCTGGCTGACCACACTTTTCTAGAAGCTCCAGCTCATGAGGATCCCATCTTTCCACAGCTTCCTTAGAGTCTCCCCACAGTCTCTCCCATGCCATCAGAGCCAATGGCCAATAGATCAGACAAGACCTCTTTAACTATAAGAGTCTTCTTCCAGATGAGTCAAATCCAGACCAAGCTACATTTAAGTCCCAAGCTAGAGCTTTCTGATTCTGAAACAACATTTGACTCTCCTTGTATTCAATCTCAGCGTCACTCATTGCTGTCCATGGTGCTACTTTGAACCTGAACTCTTGTCTTGAACTGGGAGTCCTGATGAAATCTCCACCTGGCTGTGACCACCAGTTGGGGGGAAAAAGAACATATGTGTGTTTTAATCCACAATGATTAAATGATGACGCAGTCAGCTCACCGCAAGTGCAGCCCGGTTCAAACTTTTCATCAGTATTACTGCAATTTTGGACAAGTAATTCTACTCCAGCTGAAATGTTTTCCTTCTTGTCTATGCAATAAACACCCCGAATCACTCCAAACCTGTCTTTCTTTCTTATGTTCCTCATTCTATCAGGGCTCATTTTATTTCACTACATTGGAATCCTTTAACATGACTCAAACTTGTTTAATTTAAGGCTTTGGAGTGGAAACTACAGCAACACAAGTTTGGCCTTGGTGCACAAATCCTGCCCCAAGACATATCTCCATGATTACATTAGATGGCAAGTTCTGTGACTTAAAAGGGATAAACAGGCTACTGCCATAGAGTGCTATTTCAGGGGAGGGAATTATCTCTAAAATTCAGAAAACTGTGAAAATTGAATACCAGGAAGTTTCTTTAAGTCCCCCTCTCTTCGAGGACTCTCTTCCTGCTTTGTAGATCCTTTTGGGCAAATAGCTGTATTAAAAGATAACTATCAGAACTTTGCACATTTGTCTATTTTTCAAGTGCTATATAAATGTCACCAACTGCATTAATCTGATTGGAGAGAACTTGGAAAGGTCCTTCTATGATATATCTATACCGATTTTTGTCTACAGGAGGACAGAGAAACACAGGAGTGGTATTCAAAATGCTTTCCAAACCTTGGGTCTCTTCCATACCCTTGGTTCTATCCCCATTGTCTCTGTGTTTCAGATTATACCTTGGTTGAGGGCAGAGACTTGTTTGTGTTTCTGCTTAAGAAACTACGTAAAGTTGCACCAAGGGCACTTTCTATAAATAAGCACATGTGTGTGTGTGTGCGCGCGCAAACACACACACACACACACACACACACACACACACACACGAAGCTCTTGAGCATTGTCTTCTTACTATGAACTTCTTTGCTTATTATAAATACCAAAGAAACTATTGCTTTCCTTGCTCAAAACCCAGAAGATTTTCACAGATTGTAATATGCCCCCCCTTAAGAGGAGTGATTACAGGTCTTCATTGTGTGTCTGAGACTTGGGCGCCTAGATATTCACAGAAATATTTTGAATCCTACTGCCTTTGATGAATTCTCTCTGTGTTGCATATATATATTCACAATAAGACTGGTTTATATTTTGTTCCCTTAAGGGAGTTATTTTGTTGTAGGAAGATGTAAGGCAGAAGAGAGTTGGTGCACTAAGCTGCTAAGGGGAGTAAACAAACTGAATGTCATATTGAAATGCTGAACAATTGGTTTGGTTTTTTTTTAAAGTCAAAATATGCTAAAACACGGAATGATTCTGGAAGGTGCAGATCTTAAACCACCTCCCACTGAGTCAACAGTTTATCCCAATGGGTTATGAAACAACCCTCCTCAAAAATAAATAGTCAGTTTTTTAAAACAAAAATCTCTATGCATGCATGAGTGACTTTCCAGCTAGCCCTTGTGTGTTCGTACATCAGTGCTGCCTCATACAGGACAGCTGTTAGACAGTGGAACGGTCTCCCATGGGAGTTTGTAGACTCCTTCCTTAGATGTTCCTAAGCAGAAGTTGGATGGTAATCTGAAATGGATGCTTTAGCTGAGATTCCTGCATTACATGGGGGCTGGACTAGATGACCCTTAGGATACCTTCCAACTCTACAATCTATGATTCTAGGACAGCGTGGCATTCCTAATGGAACCTTATCAAGTAGAGCACATGCTGCCTGCAGAGGCCATGCTGTTTCTGAGACAGTTACAGGCATTGGGATTTTCTATCGTAATCAGTTTCTCACTCCTTTAGAGGAGTTATAGAGAGTGTGAATTTGTGACATTTTAGTTGCTCTTAATTCAATAGGACTGGCGAATTTATGGCTTTCCAGATGTTGCTGGATTCTAGCTCCCATTAGCCCCAGCCAGCATGGTCAGGGATGGAAGTTGAAGTCCAGCAACAACTGGAGGGCCACATTCTCCCCGTTCTGTAATAAATATATTTATTGTGTTCTCTTGAGAGGAACTTTGATATAACTGGTTTACTGCTCTAACCGGGGGCTTTTTGAAACTTGTGTCACTAAGCAGTGGCTAAGATAGCATCTGTTTACATAGTTAACACAAAGCAGACTTTAATTCATGTGACAAATCTTGATCCCTATTACTGTGTAATGTTCTTGTGTATTCCCACCTTCAGAGTTACGATTGCATTGCTAGATTATTTCTTGGATCCTATTGTTAAATGCTTGCTTCGTCAAAGAATCAAACCAATGTTGATAGACTGTTAGGCTGTCTGAACCTCCAGTTTAGATATGGTAGCATCACTGGAATATGTAGCATGATTCACCAGTGATTTCTGAAAGCACCCAAAGAACAGAAGCATAATTATTCCTGAACAGCAAATGCCAGTGATGAATATTTGTTAATACAGAAACAACATTAAGGTCCTCCTGAGCATACCCACAAGCAAGGTAGTCACAGCAGAAATCATGCACACTCATCACCCTTATATAACATTAAAAGGGACCCCTGCTGCATGGATCTGTTTTTGAATTGACTTTGCATGCTCCCTTGCTCTAATGTTTATCAAAAATGCAACATTAGTATATTTCAATTTGTTTTTATGGGAATTTAAATATTTCCCTTGTTAGCATGCAAAGCATTATTGAAAACTTCTGCACGCAATAGTGTACTCAATTCAGCCAGCAATACCCAAAACTAATACAACAGTTAGAAAAGTTGGCCTTGGGTATAATACTTACTGTATATGCATGTATCTTTTGTACACACACACACACACACACACACACACACAGTTTGCTGCAAGCCCAGCTCACTCATAAAGCTTGGTTAAAATGAGCTTTTAAAGCCTCTGCATAATATGGATCAAAAGGAATTATTTATGAAACATATTTGTATCTCACTCTTTTTACAAACAGACCTCCATACATCCCAAGTTGGTTCAAAAGAAGAAATTACAATAAAAAGAAAGCACACACCCAACCAACCCCAACCCCCCAATTAAAACACTTCACAACTTCGCTACAGCTTCCAAATCAATTCTGGCAACGGTTATGATCCAGTTATGAAGAGTGGGATTCACCTAACCAGCCCTGTCAGTGGAAGCCCCACCCCCACCCCATGTGCCTTCCCCAATTGCTTTTGGAGAAACCCTTATAAGACAGTAATACTGAATTCCACCCTTAGTGTTCAAAATACAGCTTTCTAATCCATCACATCTAAAAATGTTTTAATTAGTGCCCAAACAACCACCGTGTAGGTAACCAGATTAACTTCCCTGAGGAGAGAATTCTATAATGAAAAAAAAAGGCTCTTGCTGCTATGTGCTTATGGCAATGACACCCTGAGAAGGACCTCAGTGGAAGATCTTATCTCTTGTGCAGGTTGATATGGGAGGGAACACCTCTTCTAGGTTCCAAGCCATGAAGGACTTTATAGGATATAACAAGAACCTTGAATTAATTTTAGAAATAAAGTGGAATGTTCCCAGTGAGCCATCCCAGTTAGAATTCTAGCTGTTGTATTTTGAACTAAATGCAGCCTTTGAACTGTATTTAAGGGTAATTGCAGGCACAACTCATTGCACTAGTCTGATTGGGATGATACTAGAACACTGTTAACCAGACTATTCCTGTCTAGAAGAAATTGCAGCAGGATTACCAGTCTAAGGTGGAAAAAAGCAAAAACTGCCACCAAATACAGTTGTGTCTCTAGTGATAGAGCTGGATCAATTATTATTCTTAAACTGTAAACCTGCTCTTACAGGAAAGTGCAGCCCCATCTGAACCTCACCTCCTTACCAGACAAATGAATCCTGGCTTCTACTCACAATGCCCATGTCTTATCAAGTTTAAGTTTATGTTTATTGCCCTCCCCACACCAGCACACTACTGAGCTCTGTCAACAATTTGACCCTTTCATTGCCTCAACTGCATTAGGTGACACGGAAAAACAGATCTATGTATTGTCTGAGTACTGTTGATATTTTATTTCAAGGCTTTGGAGAACACTTCCTGGTGGCTTCAAACTGTGGTTAAATGGAATGGGGGTGGGGCAAGGTGGAACCCTGTGAGACACAAGTGCCAGGAACCTGAAAAATTATTCCTGCAAACTCTGCTGGGAGAAGGGCATAGACCCAAAGGAATTGGTGCATTGTTTCCAATGAAAGAAGCAACATTCCAGAATGAAAACCCTGCGGGAAAAGGGGGAAAGAAAAACACTCAACACTCCCTTCTGTTCCACTGCTGCATACAAAGTAGGGCTCATCAACTTTCAGTTCCCTCTCCCCCAATCCCGCTTTGGATGTCTCTCTGCCCAATTCATAAACTTTGTGAATGCCTATTTCTGGGATTCTACATTTGTAATGTAGCCTCTGTGTTGTTTCCCAGTGATACAAATGCAGGAGTGACTTCTGAACCTCTAAAAAGCAGGGGAAATTAATACATTAATAGTCAATAGGTGGGGATGGTGTTTTAGAAGGTTAATATTTGTATTACAAGTAAGAACTACTTTATTTTTAAAAAAGAACTCTTTCTATGATTAGTTATTAGACCACCTTCAGCCATGGTTGGAAAGCTGACTTTCCCCCTTAGTGCATCAGGCAATCAACATTCAATTACTGAAGTGCTTTGATTAGTTGATTAAACATCTAGTTATTGAATATGCATGAGACTCCTAAAACAAGCATTTCCAGTTTAGTGGGCTTATTCCTTTTGAACCACTTGTCCAGCAACTTTCAAATGTTGACAATTCATCAATATTCATAGAGCCATTAATTCTCTTGCTGTATTTTTAGCCCTATCGTGCATGCATTTGATGCATGTGTACACTTGATATTTCTTTGTATTTTCAGTATCTCCCTCAAAGGAGATTTGCATAAGGTTGACATTATATATTGAGGAGATTTTCTTTTTTCTATACATGTGTGTCCAAAAGTCATCTTACTCCTTCTTGTGCACCACATTTTGTGGTGGTGATATTTGAGGCAGGACACTTGAGGCAGGGGAAGCTGGATGGGGATGGGCTAAAGAAGTCAGGAATTCTTCTTTGGCTCAGATGTATTTCAGTCATTGTATGCTGAGCATGTGTGATGGATTCAGAACCATGACCTATTAGAAATATGATTGGGACTTGAGCTAGAGTCTCAACAATAATTCACAGAGGAGCCCAATACAGTGCAATGGGGCATCTACATATTTCTAAATATTTCAGGGTTGGGGCTTCAGGCTCTTAATTCAGGGGTCTAAAAGATTACTCATTACAATTTCCACATTTAAAGCATTTGCTACAATATTGTGTGTGCAAATATAAACCTTTGGCTCTTTAATAGAAAATGCAACCTCTGTGATTCATCTGAGTGGCATTTCAAAGAATACTGAGAAATGATGTTTATAACAACACCAGGTACAAATTAATGATTGCTATAATATCAGAACAGAACACATTAAATGAATCCAAAAAAAGAAAAGAAAAGAAAAGAAAAAGACAGAAGTGGAGAGAACATCAGGGGGTGCCTTTCAATTCTGCTCCATCATGTATGCTGCTGTCAGGATATGAAAAGGAATTTTAGTACACTGTCACTTTGAGAGACATATTCATCCTCCTGAAGCCAGACTTCACTGGGTTTGATTAAGTGAATACTACTGAAAAGTGCTGTACTGAACTGACAGTTCTAGATGCTGATTCCTTTTGCAGTCCACACACTAGCTACACAAGAAAGGAAGCAGCAGCACAGAGAGCAGCAGGCTCTTAGTGTTACAGAAACCATAAACAGGTAATCAGGACAATGTAGTTACAGCTGCCAATGCTTAAAACAGTATATATTATAGAAATGTATTTCCAGGCAATAATTCGCAGCCCAGCTACAAAGCCAACTGTGAGACTGCTGGTGCTTCCATCACCATTACGGGCATTTTGGAAACAAACAAACAAACATGCCAAATTTCAAAATGCAACAGCTTTTCAAATTACAAAGTTTTCCTTTCCATTTGAATTTCAGAATCAAACTTTGCCGTCTAAATTTGAAAGTCACGTTTTTGTCGATATAAATATTACTAAAGTCTGTTGAGATCAAGCTGTCTGATCTGTCAAATACTGAATGCTGCTGCATGTTTTATATAAGGCACCAGCAGCTGTAGGATGCTATTAACTGCTACACGTTAGATACCATCTGATTTCAACTCTGCTACTGCTACTATCAAATACTGTCCACTACTGCAAAATCTTTGGATATCTTGTTTTTCCAAGAAACACCATTATTTTGACTGAACCTAGGGAAAACCCCAACTAGGATTAGGCACTAGGATTTCCTACTGTCTCGCAAAATGTCCCCCCCCAACCCCCCCACATTTAGCTGGCAAAGAACAGGAACAATGGCTTACTTCCACTCCTCAAAATTTTAGGTCCTTGTTAGGTTGGATGATCTTCTTAGCAAGTCATACTGAGCCACGTTAGTAGTTCTTAAGACCCAGAAGCATTTTGTATTGTCAGAGACAGGCTGGGGTGGAAATGCCATTACTGTGGCACCATCTAACATTTGTAGCATCTTAATGTGGAAATCTATCAACTCTATAATCTTGAGTGTTGTTGTTGTTGATATGAACTGCATATAGCTAGAAAACTGTATTTCTGTCTCCTGCCGCTTAAATGATTAAATGAGCATGAGGGGTAAAGAACCTGTGGCCCTACAGTTGTTGTTGGACTCCAACTCCCATCAGTCCTAGCCAGCATGGTTGGTGGTTGTAGTCCACTAACATTGCATCACTGCTTTACACTGACTTATCATATTAGTCACAGTGCCCAAAAGCCCCTCCTATTTTTTCAAATGTGAGGCATGTTCCTATGTCAAACAAGTAGAACAAATTTATCCTGTGACTGTTAAGAAAGAGGATACATTAAACATCCACTTGAAGTAAAAACAATACTTGTACAAGGATGTTTACACAATAAAAAAGTTGAATGAACCTAAAAGCTTTTTCTGTTTTTTAAAACAAGCCTTTACCCAAGAAAGAGTTGCTTACATTCTCCCATACTGGATAAAAACTCCACATCCAGCCTGAAATTTGCAGTGCCCTTGGAGCAGTTAATTTTCTTTGTATGGTTATATAAAATTTCAAGGCTACCTGTTCCAATACATTTACTTCTTGTGCAATACTGCTCTCAGCTACTCCAAAGAAAAGGAAAAATAAAAACTTCTAAATAAGAGTTCCTGTAGATCACTGACAACATCAAGGATTTTTTCTCCTGTCAGCAGTTTTTACTTGACCAAGGTCACCTTCATGTTTCAATGGTAACACTACTATCTGCAAACCTTACACTGGAATTTCATCTCCTCATATAATTCTCAACTGATGGCACAACATATTTTAACAGAATCAGATTAAATCAAAGAGATTAAGACAAACCACTGTTATTCCTATTACTTCTTAAAATCTTCAAGCAGCAAACTGAAATGTTCTACCAGAGCCATTGTTACCTAATGCTATTTGTCAGCAAAATGGGGCATGCATGGAAATATCACTGCTCTCTAAGGTTCGTACTGTAAAATATACAAATCTGATATATATTTTTAAAGCTTTGAAGTCAGACTTTTCAGAGTGGCACATGATTTCCAATTAATGTTGACCAGAAATGGAATGGCAGCATTCTGTGCACATTTTAAGAAGTCCCTTTTGATGATTTTCTGCATCTCTTGGAAACTGTGACACTATAAAAAGGTGGGCATCCAGGGGGAAAATGTGTCCTTGTCAAGGGGCTTAGATCCACACTTCTTAAACAGGAACATGAATCATGTTTTTTGGGTGTGTGTAATTGACTTTGAGGGTTGTTGTTTTTGTTCTACAATCAAGCAGCATATAAATTTTATGAAATGAATAAAATTAATAAATCCAAATACAGTGGTACCTCGGGTTACATACGCTTCAGGTTACATACACTTCAGGTTACAGACTCTGCTAACTCAGAAATAGTACCTTGGGTTAAGAACTTTGCTTCAGGATGAGAACAGAAATTGTGCTCTGGTGGCGCCGGCAGCAGCGGGAGGCCTCATTAGCTAAAGTGGTGCTTCAGGTTAAGAGGTTAAGAACAGTTTCAGGTTAAGAATGGACCTCCGGAATGAGTTAAGTACTTAATCCGAGGTACCACTGTATGGATTCTATTGAGAACAAGGCAGTGCAGAACATGATGTGCATTGGAATCTATATCCCAATGTGATCTATATCCTGCTGCTCTGATCATGGGAATTAGTTTCTTGCTCCACCCTCACAACTGCACAACAGGAGATCAGAGGGGAAATAGTTGCAACCCAAGTAATAGAAAAGAGTGTTGTTTTGTTGGGAAACTTCTCCCCTGAAAAGGCAGTGTCATAAACATTCAGAACTGTGTGAGTTTTAGTTCCTTCAAAATTATTTTGAGGCAAACCTTCATTCAGCTTCTGATTCTACATGTACAGTAGCTGGGATGATCATAACTAAAATTTCCATTTCAAATGACTAATGGATCAATTGTTTCACTCCTCAGAATTGCATATGCTTCTGACCTCCCTTCCCTGCCTGCTCTGGTCTAATTTAGTATAGTTGTACTGTATCTCTCTACCAAACAGCCTATGTCATTCATTTTCAGTCCCCTTTTTGCTGTCACCATGCTCTCTGTTGGCACCTTCCATCTGTGGTTCCCACTTTTTCATCTCTAGCTTGAAGAATAAGCATCCATGCCATGCTTTGTTCTCCCCTTCCACATGCTACAGTCAGTTGGTGCTTCAAGAGTACTTCCCACACTGATTATACCAAGAATCTTTTTTTAAAAAATTGTTCTTCAAAATATTCTGTGTGCTTATATAGTACCAACAAGAAACTAATAATAATTTAACATACACAATACAATTGTTTATACATAACACAATTAGAGAACCACTATGAAGTCTGAGATAAAAGTAAATGCTCTTATATGCTTTGAGATTTGGGAAGTTGAAATATCTCTCCTCCATTACACATGTAAAATGGTTAAAAAGCTGAATGTCCCATAATCTAGCAATGAAACTAGGAAATCCCCCCTCTTCTCTCTCTTTAATAAGATGGCGGAATAGAGACTGGAAGTCTTAAGTCTGTTGATTAAGCATGGGCAAGAAAGCTACATTTAACATTAACCTTCTCCAGTTTTTGTTTCCTTCTGAAGGAATATGTGTGACTTTGCAATCTGAATATTGCCTCACACTTTTCTCAAAAAAGATTATCATTGTTACACTTCCATTCATCCATAAGACAGGGATTCGTGAATGCTTGTTATTTGGAAAACAACATGGGCAATGACTCATCCCTTGCTTACTTTGATTACCAAGTGTGAATGTCAAGTGCCTGGGAAAGCCAGATGATCAGATTTTGTTTGTTTGCTGGATCATTATATCATGACTTTAAATGGTGCCATCACTGGGGGTGGGGGACTACCCAGGTTTTTTGCCCTGGGTGGAGGCTCCAGAAGGGTGCCATTGAGGCTCCCAGCCTCTGTCTCTGTGTGTGTGTGTACGCAAATGTGCCGGGTGTGTGTGTGTACCAAACTGAGGCTTTCACTCGGGTGAAATAAAGCCTCGTTTCGCTCCTAACTTTTTTTAAAAAAAATAGCAATGGAATATTATTCTCCTTCAGCAACTACAGCACAGATTTTTCTCTCTACATTGGTCTGGATTTCAGGTTGTCCCTGAGATTTTACTGGCTTCTACATCTATAAAGCACTTAGTCTTCCAAAGCTGCCCCCCCCCGGATGGTTTTTGTTTTAAAAAAACAATTAGTGCAGGAGTTGTGATTGACAGCTTGCAGTAGCATAGGAAAGCTAGACTATGATACTCTTCACCCCATTTTGAAAAAAATTAAAGCTCAGGAATGAGTAGTGTTAACATCTGGTTAAAAGTGTCTGAGGATCTAGCTATTCAAATTCCCTCCTGTGCTGAGAATGGACCTGTATTATGCATATCACATATGGATGACTGATCTGCCTGTAGTAAAGACCTGAAAAGGTACCCTCTGCAGAAACCCTTTGCTGAGGGCCTGTAAACTATGTGAAATACAAAAGGATTACAGGGGGGGGGGGACTACTGCGCAGTTTGCACAGGTCATAGGAGGGAGTTTCCCCGCTGCAAAGTTTTTTTTTAAAAAAATTCTCCTTCCCTCTATGCAGCTGTAGAGGGAACACTAGACACTTCCACCTTTCTACAGTCTGTGGTTGAAGCAATACAACAATGGAATTTCCAATGGATTTGGGTCAAGATTCAGAAAACAGGGCTAATCTGCTGAGGATAGTCTGATCTCCATGACTTTCCCTGCTTTGCTATAATAGCTACTAAGAATTACAACTGTGTGCTATAACAAATATATGCCCCCATTTTGGGGTGTGGGGGGCTTTTTTTAAAAAAATGTGAAATGTGGGAAAACATTAAAATCCTTCTACCTGAAGTCAGGTGTTGTACAGTCCCATTACACCACATCAGGACCGTAGCTATTCATTATGTACTTTCCCCCTTCATTTCAACTGCTACTTCTAAAGCTAAGCATTTGGAAGCCTTGCTGAGCAAGCAATTCCATGAGCTTTGACAAGAGCCTGACTTTGCGAACCTCAACTACCCCTGCTCCCAAACCACAATGAAAACTATAACAGATTATATATATATATATATATATATATATATATATATATATATATGTCCTATGGCAAGATGATATGTGGGTTAAAGGAAAGAAGTCAGTAATCATAATGCATTCTCAAGACTGCCTTAAGTTACTTCTATGAAATTCTGCCAAAAATAATTGGAACAAACCTTTCCTAAGCACTACTTCTAGGCAAACAATATTGTGCTTTTCTCATTGCTCCATGGGTGAGCCCATGGACTTAAGTCTATTCACTTTTCTACCACCACTTATGTGGTGATGGAGAATTCCCCTCTGCTATTTGTCCAGGTAACTATCTACCCAGCTGATGTTTCATTTTAGAAGGTAATTCATGCAATACTGACACTGTACGCAACATTAACTTCTGTTAACAAACAGGCAACAATAAGCATAGTATTCTAAGCCTTTATGAGAAAAGAAATATGAAAGAAAACAAAACAACAGTGAGAACCCTCAAGGTTATAGCATTTATAGTTCTTTTTCTGCAGCATAAGCTGGTTAATGGATTCATCATAGATAGACATGGTTCCAAAGATCATTCTATTAACATTCTGTTCACCCCTGGTTAAATGGAAAGGCTGCAGCTTTCTCAATACGTTCAATAAGGAATTCATACTCCCAACAATAACAGAAGAATAGCTCACAAATGGCATTCAGTGCAGAAAGTGAAATTTGCAAAAGACAAAAACAACACTCCGCAAACCTCCTGGTAGAAATATTGAAAGCAGCATTGTGTAATTTGTGAATGAATTGCTTACTATAGTATGGTATTTTTAAACATAAAGAAATGCCCCTCCCTCTGCATTTTCTATAAAACACTCTAAATTTACTTAGTACAAGTAGGAGAAGAAGAATATTACCCCAGGCAGGGAATACAAACAATTTTCATAACAATTTGTTTAGTCAAGTATCAAGAGACTTTTCTCCCAGTTTGCGAAGTAGATAACATACCATTAGTCTTGATTGAATCTGACAAAACAAAACAACACCCCCGATTTACTGTACATAATGTATAAAATAAAATGCTTCCGAAGGCTTTAGTGCTACTGTCAGTCAGAGCAGATGCAGATATCTGTGTGAAAATAGGGAGAGATTCCTAGGAATTTGAATGTCACATAGCTATAGATTGATTTATATATTATTTATGGGCAGATTCAACTAATGAGTCCCATCAGTAGGACCTCTGCTTGCACAGGGGGGCTCCCCTGTCCTCCCCCTCGTGCCCCCTGCACCCCCCAAAATTGGCTTGGGGTGTGTGTCGTGAGAGGGTGAGAGGGGGATCATTCTGTCTGTCAAGCTGAAATGACAGAACAACTGACTTAGCACAATGTTGAATTCCTCCCTAATTATTTATCTCTATTTTTCCCTTCACCAGAATGATCACAGGGCAGTTTACATCAGAATAAGGCAATACAAGATGCAATACATAATAAACATAAACATTAAAACAATGCTCATAATTAGCAGCATCCAAACTCAGAAATGACTTCATCCACCAGCTGCTAAAAGCCTGAAAAAGGTGTTGTCGTTTTTACCTGGCATCAAAATAAATATTTTGCTCCCAGTGCTGTGTTCAGAAGGCTCACATAAGCCCAAATTGCATTTAGCAATTCCTGCTATCCAGAGTACTTTACATGTGTATATAAACTCTAGCTGAAAGGCACCCTGTGAAGTAGAAAGGTACATACACATTCAGTGATGTAGTAGCAGAAACATAAGCTGTCACCAAGGGGAGGTTTGCTGAAGACAGGCATCCACAGGCAGATGACAGGTCCCCAGTATCCCAACAGGGGTACTGAATCTGTCTTTGGGTCCTTTTGCCAGGTGTCTCTAAGCCATCATTAAAAAATTGCAGTGTCCCGGAGCATCCAGTCTAATGATCCTACAAGGCATGGTGGGAAATTAAAATGGTTGAGGCTTCTCCTCACTGCTGACTCGAACCTGGTTCCAGCCCTGTTTAGCATCCAGGACACACATGGGCTGGAATGAAACATGATTGTTGAATGATCGCTGATAAACATTTTAACAATGGTAATAACCAAAGCGGTGCATCTGAGGCTTAGAGCAAACATGACACCCAACACATGTAAGCCAGAGAGAGCCTGATCCACTATTCACATGCTCAGTCAATTTTATACACAAAGACACTTGTAAATGCAGGAGACAAGAATAGTTCAAGCAGGCTGCCTGCTTCCAATCTCATTAATCTATAAAGATATTCATTTCTTGCTCAGATGCTTCAAACACAAATATAAATGCCTATTGACCTCTACTCTGTGTGTTATGTTCAGCAGATTCCCAGATACTGCATGCAACACTTTTCATGTGCAAGCTTTTCCAGAAGGGGGCTATTAGCTGTAATGATGCAGCTCCCTTAAAGATTCTCTCCTCTCTGTCCCTGATTTACCTCTCTCATTTTATTTATCAAAAATTTTAAATCGTTTCATTGTAAATAAATTCAATCTAAATGGTTTACAAAAAAATAAAATGTAATTATTGTTTTTTTAAAAAATACAGTGAAAAAATGGTATTAAAAATATTCAAAAGATGATTAAAATCAACAGTAGCTAAAAAGAAACAAAAACACAAATTACTTCTACACTGTTTTAAGCAAGTGCCAAAAGGAGTACAGCAAATATGCCTGCTTGGTGTCAAAAGGAATGGAGCTCCAAAGTGTAGGTCCCGTCACACTGGATCAATTTCTTACGAGCGTCAGTTCTGCATATCGAAGTGGTTACCCCTATATTGGGTAAGGCAATCCCATGAGAAAACTGGTCCCAAGTGCTCACGGGCTTTATATACTAACATGCATGTAATATACAGCAGGCTTCCTCAACCTCGGCCCTCCAGATGTTTTGAGACTACAATTCCCATCATCCCTGACCCCTGGTCCTGCTAGCTAGGGATCATAGGAGTTGTAGGCCAAAAACATCTGGAGGGCTGAGGTTGAGGAAGCCTGATATACAGTTTCATGACATAAGATGAAACCACTTGCCCTTCTGATAGACTCTGTGGTTAACCCATGAGTCTGAAGAGCTCGTTCTATTCAGAAATGATAGAGTCATGTGGTTATTTTAGGCCAATCTTGTGTGAATTCATTTGAAGACAGTCTGCAAATGTTGACAGCAGGTTAGCACACTTTCAGCTGCGCCCTAATTAACCTTATGAACATAGCTTTCATAGTCAGAGTAGGCTCTCTCTCTTTACACTGGGTTTAGAGGGAAATCTTTAACCCATAGTAACCTAAAATGAATTATAATCCCAAATTCACTCTCTATTCAAGGGATCGCTGTTAGGTATATATGCCATGCCATCAATATGCTTGCTGCAAAGTATTTTGCTGCTCCACATTTCATAGCCCTTACAAATTTTATATAAACTCCACACTTGCCTACAGGAAAAGCTTTCATCAGTCTAACAATTTGTCCGGCAATCTGTTAAGATAAAACACACTCCTTTTATGGGAACAAGGCTGGTAATAGTCAAGCTAAGTAATCTTTCATTCCAAATTATTTGCACAGTAGTCAGCATTCACATTCTTGGCATAACCAATCTTAAAAGGCAGTTCTCATGAATTTTAACACACAGTTGCGTCTGAAGATGAGCCCGCAAGCATGATCTTGAAATGGATGAAGCACCCAAGCTCTTCCAATAGGCCATGCAGCACGAGGACAAAGGCACCATTCATCTATACTTCTCAAAACCAATGACAAAGAGATGGAAGTTGGTATCTTAAGAATGTGATGCCTTTGCAGAAAAAGCTTCAATACAGCAATGCTATTTGGATGTAGACAATAAATTATGCCACAATTAATCACCTTGGTATTTCACAGAAATACTGATTTACGGACTGTACAAAATAAATAAAAGGATAAAGAACTATATCCAGCTATAGTGAAATTTGAAGCTGTGAAATGGCAGTGCACAGTGGTTAAGCACATGAGCTATGAACCAAATTCTAATCTCAGCTCACCAACAAACTTGCTAGCTAGAAGCAACTCACAAGGATTACTTGCAGGATATATGGCATCTGGAAATGGAAGGGTGACAAACAGACCATTGGGTTGTCCTCCTGGAGACCCTTAGCCAATCATGGCAAGGAGGAGAAACTACCAATCAGGAGAGTGTGAAGATGTTAAAACTGTTGAACTGGCAGATGGGGCCTGGTTAGGGAAGTAAAAACAGATAGCCATTCTAGGAAGGAACAGATTTAACAGCAACAGTTCTGTTGTGAAGAATTATAAGAAAAGTTCTTGTTTAAACCTGAAACACAACTTGTGATAGAAAATAAGTACTGTGCCTTAATAGTGAAAATGTCAAGCTTTATACCTCATTGAGTATTTGTTAATAAAAATACAGTTTTTGTTTCCATTGTACCTCACCTTTAGTTTACATTTAGATCATAGAATAAGTTGTCAAAGGAACTCCAATATCAAGAACCTTTGCCGCTGATTTATATAATATGAAACCACATATATAGAACCCCTGAATGGTAGGCAGGAGTTGACAAAGGTTAAAGGAAATAAGCAGCTATCCTATTTTTAAAAGACATCTGAAGGCAGCCCTGTTTAGGGAAGTTTTTAATATTTAACCCTGTAGTGTTTTTAACACTCGATTGGGAGCCGCCCAGAGTGGCTGGGGAAACTCGGCCAGATGGGCGGGGTATTATTATTATTATTAAAACAGCAACCTGACTTGGTCATGTTGCCCAGCTCCCATCTCACTGAGGAAATCTGCCACAGGAGGCTGAGGAAAGACTGAGTATGTGGGGCAATGCCCACATACCTTGCTTGGCCTACCTGCTTGCAACTAGTCCAGGTAACAGCACTGGCTCTCAGCTTCTGCCCTTCAGTGTCGCCCTTGTGGAAATTGTTAGGGAGGAGGATGGGGAGAAGTTTAGAATTAGTTGGCTCTGCTTGTCACTGGCTCCTGCCTTCCACCCTATCAGTCCCAATGGACACCAGCCACCTCAAGATTACAGCCTCCAGAGTAATCAACTTCATTGCCAGCCAATTAGCTTTAAAATATTAGTTATTTATTTAGGTTTCAAAATAATAGTGTGCCTAGGAACCAAACCTTCTCTTTTACTACCACCATGGCTAGAAGTGCTCAAAACCACTTTATTCCTGTTTGGAAGTTTAATTGTCAAGAAAGTATTGCATTTTAAACTGTAAGCAAAGGAATCAGAAAAGAAGAAAATGAATTTCTAAATAATAGTGTGCCTAGGAACCAAACCTTCTCTTTTACTACCACCATGGCTAGAAGTGCTCAAAACCACTTTATTCCTGTTTGAAAGTTTAATTGTCAAGAAAGTATTGCATTTTAAACTGTAAGAAAGAAGAAAATAAATTTCTAACAACAATTATTTTTTATTTCAGAGTTTCTTATAACCAAGTCAACCAGACAACCAAACAAAAAAATTGGCTAGTTGAATGACTGTATCTAAGTGAAAATTTCAACACATGGGTCATCCGTGCTAAGAACTTGTGAAGGGATGGATAGATGAGAAGAATAAGAAAGATTAGTGAGTGGCCAAAACAGACTTCTGATGGTGTAGCCTGGTAGTGTAGATCCAAAATGAAGCAAGCAAGCTGCTTTTCTCCACCATGTTACATGTTAAATAACTAGCTTTCTATACATGTTGGTTACATGCACAGTGGTACCTTGGGTTAAGTACTTAATTCGTTCTGGAGGTCTGTTCTTAACCTGAAACTGTTCTTAACCTGAAGCACCACTTTAGCTCATGGGGCCTCCTGCTGCCGCAACACTGCTGCTGCTCGATTTCTGTTCTCATCCTAAAGCAAAGTTCTTAACCCGAGGTACTATTTCTGGGTTAGTGGAGTCTGTAACCTGAAGCGTATGCAACCTGAAGTGTATGTAACCCAAGGTACCACTGTAATGGGATTGAAGATCTCACTTCCTAAGCAAAGACTCTTAGTCACAGCTATGATGCTTTTCCCTAGGCATGTTTATTTAGCGGTAAATTCCAAGCTGAATAAACAGAAAGCACTTTGCACATGTTCAGGGAAACTGTAAATGCATGATATATTTGAATTCATTAAAATGTTGCCTTGCAACAATATGCAAAAAAAGCACACACACCCATGTGTGCTCAACCAAGAGGTGGAATGGTTCAGTAATATTTTTTAAAACTTCTTTCATTTTTTAAAAAATAAAAATACACCATTCCAATAACCACAATCTACAACAGGAACAATATTTACTCACATGTAAATCCACTAACTCCTAAGTAAGTATGATTCAGAATCACTTGTGGTTGTGAGTCTGAAATGCCTTTGACAAACTTAGTTTCCTGCTGCAGCCTGCAGTTCTACTGCACACGAATTGCAGAGAGTAACCTTCTCTTGTGTTGCCTAGGCAACCAGAAAAAGCAAGGTCCTAGCTATTACTCTTTTCCTTATTAGCCAATGTCCTCAGGAAAGTCATCTTTAGCACCTCCCTTTTTGCCCAAGGAGAACCAGCAAAGAGCCCTCTAAATGAAATAGAATTCAATTAGATAAATTCAACATAAATATTTCTACTTGTCTGTTTCATGAATTCTGGGTAGAAACAATATTTTTTCACAGTTCTAGTTTGTACCTAATAATGTACACTTATTAATATATAATTATTGTTATTACTATAACTAGTTGTGATATTGTTTGGTTTAGAATGTGGAAAATGTATTTCTTATGCTGATTTCTTTCATTGGACTTTGAAAACTGTTTACAGATTTCTGTTGAAATATGAAGTTAAGAAAGGAATATAATGCATATGGTCAGTTTAAATGCTGAGCCACAAATCTTTTCCCATTGCTCTATTTCCTTTCCTATATCTGATTCCCAGAACAGGAAGGTAGATCAAATAAAAGACTGGTTGAGAATAAATTTTATCCCACTCTAATAATCTAAAATGCATTTCCAAAATATATGGAAATTTGGGCCCTTTTATCCAAAAAGGAAGTAATGTGTAATATACTACAAAGTAAAATTACTCACAACATAAAACATTTATATAACATTTATATATTGGAATGATGTATTTTTATATAAAAAAATAAGAGTATAACAACAGAAAGATGCAAGGTAAGAATTAATTAAATTTTGGACAGAGCAAATATGGTATTGAAGAGAATTTCTCATTATACAGGTATCAGTGATTGCACACATTTCTGTTCAATTATGCCACCTTTACTTCAAAGTTAATATAATTCTACAGCATAATGCTTCTTCATGGAGATTGATGGACACGTTTCATGCTAATTCTTTCCAGAGTTAGTAAGCTTTTATTTTTCATGTCAAGGAAACAAAATGATGAGAAGCAACCAAGCAGAAATGCCACTGCATATTTCAAAATGTCATTATGTAGCAGCCACAAATTAAAGTGTCCTCTCTCTCTCTCTGTCTCTCTCTCTCTCTCTCTCTCACACACACACACAGAGAGAGAGAGAGAGCGCGCGCGCACTGCCTTTAGGACTAAACAGATACTCTATGGGTGTCAACACTTATTTATAGGTCTGATTACAAAAAGCGTACCAATAATAAATATTAAAGCACGTGCTCAGGGTGAAAAATACCACACAACCTTATTTTACTAAGGGGGGCTGCAGTTGACAAAATGCAAAACATATTGAAATAAAACACAGGTTGAAAAAAAATCTCTATGTATCTATATCAACAAGTTCTGTGCTAAATTTCATTATGTGTGATTTTGGATTCCAGTTTTCGGGCTTTCAGGCAGTAAATAATTCAGGATGATCAAGTCAACACTTGACTGCTCTATAAGAGCATTTCAAAGAGTGGCCTCTTTCTGTACTACCACTGTTTATTATTTATATAGCACAACATTTGATTGTGCTCACCGTCACAAAAGATCTGTGAGGTATGTTACAGACACTAACAATGCCACTTCAACACACTGTTTGGTACATACCTCAAATTCTTAACTCATGTTCAAGGATGGAGTGATACCCTTCCCAAACTAGTACTTTACAGGAATTAACAAACAAAAGGAAACCTCTATCACACCTGGTGATGGCTCTCCCTCACAGCAGAGCTACCAACAGGCAAACGGAGGAGTGTTATTATTACTCCTTCACTACCTTTCATTTCTTTTAAAGTTGCTTCATAAAATATAGTTTCCATTTTAGTACCCAGGCAAGAGAATTCATTCTCAGAGAAGCTTTGGGCATTGTCTCCTGCAGGGCAAGCAGGAATGTGTGCTGTTGCTCTTGCTCATCACCTGAATTAAAATGTGCTCTGAGGGAGGAAGATGCACAAGTTCTGCTTGTGATTCTACAAACGAGCGAAGAGAGAATACACAAGTCACTTGTGATTCCTAGTGTCTGAGATACAACATTCAAGATTGCCTTCTCTACTGAAGACAGGTACAAAACATTCAGTAGTCCAAATCCTTAGGACCAAATTACAAGTTGCATGTAACTTCATTCAGGATTTTGAAAGTGTTTTATCTTTTATTTGTTCTAGGGGAGTGGTACTATTTTGTGTGTTTTTCCAATGAAGGGGGAGCGGAAAGACTAAATCTCTTCCCACGTGGGAACTGAAATAGTGAGGAAATTAATAGGAACTAGCAACGGGTCGATAAACAGTTCATTCAACAACCCTGCCCCACCCCCAATCTACAAGCGTAAACTTTAATTTAATGATGGATTTGGGGGTAGGTCGGACTCTGTGTGAAATCATACAAATTCAAGATGATCCATTTTCATTCTGCTGGATCTGACTTCTAACCATACCCCACATGAAAGAAGAGAGGAAGAGAGAGAGAGAGAGAGAGAGAGAAATTTCTGTCTTGGGCAGTGGAAACAGAAAAGAAGTTGTCTCTGGGTGACTGTGACCATGCCTCCAAACTGCAAGGAGGCAAGATGAGGAAAGTCTTGGCATACAAAATATACCCCGCTGCATCTCTGAAATAGGGTTGAATATACAATTCACTCCTGATGTTGAGATGTGGCAAAAAGACCAAGTCCCAGTAGATAATGACTGGATAAGGCAAGACTCATGAATCGTTCAGAGATACACCAGCCATTTTCAGTATAGTACTACTTAATAGAATTATATTAAATGTTCATAATCATAACAGATGTTCTATATCTACAATTTTGCATTAAGGCTAAATATTTAAAGTTCCACAGTTGTCTACACTATGTATAAACTAATTTTGCATTTTCTAAAGTGACAGTGGAACAAGTCCCAGCAAACAATGCACTAAAGCTACCTTTGCTTCCAAGCACCATGCAGCTAGGAATCCTTGCTTAGGAATATGTGTCTGTGTTATCTGAAGTCTGCATGGTCATGTAAAATATACAGAAAAATTCCTTTGGGTCAATGCCTTCTTCCAAAGCTTTAATTGCTGTGCTTCGTCTTTGGCAAACCCAGTAAGTTAAGAAAATAAAAAGCACAGGAATGTTCTTCCTCGTTGGGTTGGCTGTATCAGATCTCTTGTTTCTATCACTACAATGACCCCATCAAATTAAAAGGTGCAAAAGAAGTGAGTCTGAATCCTCTGAAGTAGTGCAGATATAGGTCATGTTACTTCATATTTTGGGAAATAATTGTGTCTTGATGGAGCTCTGTATTTCATTTAGGCTAAATTCAGTTGCAACTCTAATTCCATTGAGCCTGCTATTTACACCAGCAACCTTTTATAGAATGTAAATCACTCACTTCAGGACTAAATGGCGGTTTCATGAAAAACATACATTGTGTTCTACGGGAAGACTTTCAATAAAGCCATAAATGGTGGTGAGAAAGAGGGAGGAAAGCCTTGGAGGAAAAAATTCTAAGTGGCACGCTTTGGCAATGAAAGACAGTATTAAAATTGATGCATTTTTGACCACAGTACTATTCATTATTATGGATGAATAAATCTAAGGCTGATTGGGAACAAGAACATTCCCTTCGGGAACCTCTGAAAAGGCATAAATTAGATTAAATTGCTCTTGTCATTGTGTTTGAATACAGAAGCAACAAAAAGTAATTTCAGTTCAGAGAAGCTTAAGGTAAACAATGGTAATATTGGGTTTCATTTTCATTCCAATGGGTCCTCTCATTGATGGCGTCCCTTTAATTGCTTTTCTAGGTATCTAGTAGAGCATAACTGCGTGATAATATTCAAGCTATTTCACTTTGTTTTATTAGTTCCATTGGGAGATTGGTTTTTTTTCCTGGCAAAGCACTGTTACATCCAACTGCAAGTAACAAAAGGCTAATACTCTGTTGGCCTAGAAAATATATTGCCTTCTAAATATGTGAAGAACCAGTGCTTGTTTATACCACTTGCTACTCCAAAATGACAAGTCCCAATGTACTTTAGTACCAGATTTCTTTATATGACCAAGCTGCTCTATACACAGCTGAGCTGAAGTGGTGGAGAAGCATTCAGAAGAAGAAAAAAATTAGCCAGCACTGAAAGACACCTGCCCTCCCCTTTAATGTTTTTTAGAAGGGATTGTTGAGGAATGTACCGAAAACTATTCAGAGAACATTGTTTTCACTCTCTTTTCTTTCTTTCTTTCTTTTGTCAGTAACCTGACTACTTAAATTCATACATGTGCAGGCAGTTTTGCCCACTCTTTAAGCTAACTTCACTTGCCCTCTCTGTTGCTGGCACAGAGCCAAACCTCATTGGCTGAATAGCATTCTTGAAAGCCAGGACATTTACTCCATGACCTCAGGACTTTCAAGATCACTCTGATAAGGAGAAATAAATGCTAACCAATAAAAAGGAACATCAGATAAGAGAAACAGCGGCAGCAAACACCTTTGGGGGGGAAAGGGGTAAACATTCACACATTTAAAAAGGTTTTTTGGGGGGAGGATATTACTGCTCCCCACCTTCATAGGGTCAAACAATCAAAACAGACCATTTTGTGCAGCTCTAATTTATATCATTGTAAAACAGATGTAGGTTAAGTGTTTCTAGCTTCAATGGTTTTTATTATTCCTCACTTTTAGGTTGCTTCAACAGCCTTTTATAATGTTGCTAAATCTGTCTAGACCCTCCATATTCTACATACATTGCACTAGTCATTTTTATAAACAACCTTATAAGTTGCCACATGTGTACGATGTTACTGTCTCCATACTACATACAGGGAACTGAGAAACATTGCTTCTCCAAAGGCAGGGCCCTTGCTTGTGACTGAATATGAGATTTAAAACAAGTGCTTCTTGGTTCACAGCTAGTTTTCTTAACTGGGGTAGAGCTGTCAAAAGGCGTGTCACGGGTGGCTCTAAAATATACGACTTGCCAGGCACCCAACGCTGTTTCTCTATAATGCCTTTGCTGTTGCTAGTGAAGTAGTCTACCAAGGGCTCCAGCTTACTATTGCTATGGCAATACAGAAGCCCAATGGCCAGGCACAATGTGATTCACATGGTTCTCATCTCAGGCTTGAGGTGTAAACAGTCAAGTGGGTGGGGAACTTCTGTTCCTCCAGATGTCAACTTCAACCCCATGGCCAATGGTCAGGGGCGATGAGAGTTGTAGTTCAGAGTCCAATAAAATACAGAGAGCCACGTTAGCCACCTGGAACTAAAGCATTCCTGACACACACACACACACACACACACACACACACACACAATCACTCCTTTAAAGTCTTTAGCACTGGGGTTTTAAGGCAATCCTCTCTTCCCAGTTCTTTTTACAGCAACTAGACTTCTTCCTGAAAATAAAGCAGTTATTTGTTGGCCTTCCTATGTCAGGCTACTCACTCTTGAGTGAAATACATTCTTAAGCTTTTTCCTAAATAACGGTAGAAGTTGTTTTTAGCTGAAAAACAAATGAAAGAAATATGGTTATGTGAAGCCAGCCTGCCAAATAGGCAGGATTATGTGTGTTCACAGTAAGATGCATCGTGATTAAGCAATGGGATATTATAACATTAATCTCCTCAGAGATTCAGGAATTAGTATCTGCCCCTGAACTGCTACTCACAGCAACTATGAGCCATACAAAACAAGATCCAGCTTCGCTGCACATTAAAGTAACGAATCCAGAGGAAATTAAAGTATCTGATCAATGAGAGGGGACCTTTAGGAAGCGCTTGTGGGAGTTTGAGGTCCCTGGCTGCAGAACACACTGATGCACACCTGCACCTCTTCTTTCTCCATGCCAAGGATGTGTTGATTGAGTCCTTTGCTCAAATGGGATGCCATGTTATTATTTCTCCACCTGTTCCTTCTGATGCAACCCTTCAGCAGCAGTATAAGGCCACTACTAGTGCAGTTATTTGGAATGTCCCGAGAGTGGCTGAAGGCGTGTGACTGCCCAAGACAGACAGCCTGGCTCAGCCTGGCTTCACCATGCTACTTCCATTGCTGCCACTGCTTGTCCAGTCAGAATAAAGCACAGAATCCAGGCTGGCACCTCCTTATAGTACTGGTAACAGTGAGCTCCAGCAGCCAGGCATGGCACAAAGCAGGGGCAATTTGAATTTCAATTGCCCCATGATGGTTAACTTGGCAGGGGATCAGTAGCTCTGGGGCAGAGTTGGATGAAAAAACGTGTGTGTAACCACAGCTAAGAAATATCACTTTATTATGCTTGTACTATCACTATGTGAATATAAGTTGGCATAGGTAAATCAATGTTCCGCAAACAAATGTAAAATTAAATAATCTCTTCCCCATGTATCAAACCTGTACGATGTAAATTTAATGGTGAATTCACTGTTATTATGTTTTCCTGTTAATAGTTCATTTGCTACTGTCAGGGCTGAGTCAGAGCGCCCAGAGCCCTCAGACATGGAAGAGAGCATTTGGCAAGAGCCAGAAGAAGCAGAGGAAAGTGTGGCTACAGAGGAGGGGGAAGCAGTGGCGGAGCTTTATGCTCTGGCACTGGGGGTGGGGGGTGGAGAGCAGGCAGGGGCGGGGCGGGGTGTGCATCCCGGGGTGTGGCACACCACCTGCGCAGGCGTGGTGCCCAGCACAGGTGGGGGAGCAGCCACGATGGCACCCCACCAGGATCGTGCTGCCGGGGTGGTGCACTCCCCCTGCACTCCTCTTCCTCTGCCAGTGGGGGGAAGCAGGACCCAGCAGAGAAGGGTTGCAGGCAGAGAAGCAGGAAGAAGTGGCAGATGAGCAAGCAGTCTCGCAGGCACCGCAAGGGTTAAGCTCTGAGTTGGAGGGAGGAGGGAGTTTTACCTTTGCTAGAACCAGGAAGGAAAAGAGGCAGAGTCAAAGAAGAGTTGTAAAGTTCCCGCACTTTAGATGCTGGAAATGGAATCGTAAATCATTGGGGGTATCTGATCTCTCGGACTCAGACTGATGGTGATGAGCTTGTAATGACTTTTGTAAATACTTGTGTATAAAGACCATAAAACCTCACCTCGTGGAAGTGGTGATTGCGGTGAAGAGAGGAACATACCACCCTGACAGCTACACACTGATGATCATACACTTTCTTCATTACAACTTTAATGAACAAAATTAATTTGCTATGTTTTTCTTGCAAGAAAAGGTATTGCACATGAGTGAATCAAAACTAGGTTTATCTTCAAACCTAAGCAAGTCATTGCCTTCACCAACGTTTTGCTACAATTTCTAGCTTTCAGCAAGCTGGTTTCTTCATTGTTTGAAATAATTTCACCCTCATTGCTTCTCTCCCATTAAATAATCCTTTAATCCTGCTTAGTACTAACAGATCTTGTCTTATTTAATGCCTTCTACTAATTGATGCACACACAATGGCACGGTACAGTATATGAGGTCAGATTGATCAGTTTATCAAATGACAGAGTCATTACCAAATCATTAGTTCTGGTTGCTTCTGTGATTAGAAAAAGAATTCTTATACCTAGGGCCAACCATGTTCTTTCATAATAAGGGATTTGGAAGATATTTATACAAGCAGAAAATTGAATCAGCATCACCATCAGTGCATTAAATTATAGCATTTTTTGAAGTGAATATTGCCTTTAAAACATGACAGTGAATGTGGATAGAAAATAATGATCTACACTGAGCATCCTTAAATTGTACTTCTTATTATTTTGAGACCATTAGTCATGACCACAAATGACTGTCCTTTAACTTAAACTGTGAACATATGTTGATAAAACGTATGACCTGGTAAAGCTAAATGCATACCATTGCCACTAAGCTTGCATATGACCTCCATGTCTAGATAGCAAGCTGGTGTGCTATCTGAGCCAAACGTTAGCTCTCAAAATTGTTTTGAATGCCATGTCTTACATCTTGAACATACAGCACAATATTAACCTCTGAGGAATGGCAGTGTGTGTGTACTGTCTTTGCTGAGCAAGAAGGAGACTAGGAAACTATGGTATGAAGATTTAGTGCTCCTTTTTAGTGCATCCTTTTTTGTAAGGTTAACCCGCTCAATATATGCCCTGGGAGCTATATGGGGAAAAGTATCACTGTAAGGACACCAGCTATTCCACTGTGTTGGCAACCCATGACTCTCAAGCATAAGCTGCTTTGCCGCTACAATAGCCAATGGGATTGGGCAACTAGAGAAAAATAATGTGAATTAAAGATTAACCAATTTTTCTTAAGCAGGTCACTAGATGTTTCATAATTCAAATAAATGAAAACTGACAAAATGGGATTGTGTGTATCTGATCTAAGAAACTGACACAAGAGAAAGCCTGAATGTAACTAATACAGATGTATCATGTACTTTAGCATATATTTCAATGGTGGGAAACCTCAGGGCCAGGGGCCAAATGCAGACCTTCAGCTCTGGCCCTCAGAATTCTCTCCAGGCCATACCCCACACTGACACAGACTGTTTTTGCCTAGATGGAATATATCATTGAACTCTCAGAATGCCTCTTGCTTCTCTGAAAGACAAAGGGGTGTGTGTGTAGAAGCCAACTGACTGCAGAAAACTAAAATTTACATTAACTGTTCTGCCCGCTTTTGCCTTTGGCCCTCACCCACCACAGGCAGATGACCTTGGAAGATTGTTGAGAAGGGAATGTGACCTTTGGGCTGAAAAAGATTCACCAGTCACAATGTATTGGACCCAGAGATTACAGATGGCTGTTTGGATCCATGAGGAATCCCCCATCCACCCATGAATTAATTATTATTATTACTTCATCCATAGATCTCAAGGTGGTTCACAGCATAAAAATACAAGATCAAAATAAATAACAAAAACAAAAACAAAACAAACCATTTGTGAACTAATGCCAAAAAATAAACTGCCCAAAGAATTATATTAGGCTTTGAAGAAATTACTTCACTGTACAGGCACCCAGAGCACTTCAGGCTGTTCAAAACTAAAGATGCTCAACTGAACATGTATGAAACTTTTATGTCCCAGGATCCCTGACAGGTAAATGACAGCAGAATGTTATAACCCTGTGTGTACCAAGCGGGTCCTCAGTGGTGATTCATAGTACTAGGGAGTGAATTTAGCCCAGCTAACAGTAGACCATGAATCAGGCTGCATTTGACCCAATCTTCTTATGAACATTAAAAGCATGGCCTATTAGAGCACCTCTCTTTGAAATCTTGTGACATCCCTATTCAAATATTTTAATACTCAATTTGAAACTTCTTTAAAAAATAAGAGCAAGTCCACTAAAGGAGCATGTTGCAAAATTAATCTCACATTCCTTTCCTGAATCACACTAAAGTATTTTAATGTGGGCATTTTTAGCAAGCAGGAATGGGCTATGACATAAAAGTACATTACCTATATAGAGATGTGAATCTCTTTTGGGATTGAGGGTGTATAGGACTTGTGAGGGAGGAAAAGAACCTTCAGTAAATATCATACAAATCTGACCTAAAGCAACTTCAGATATTACAAGACTTCAGGGCACACACATGTGACATGAATGGATGAACACTTTGGGGCTTTTAGAATACCCTGCACAACTGTAGACCACCACACCGAATATATTCTAAAAACCATGAACCTCCATTGTGGAGGAGAATATTACTGCATTCATTTCCTGCTTCTAAGCTTCCTATTGGCATATGAGAGAACTGGATACTGGACTAGATGGGCCACTGGTCTGAACTGACAGGATTCTTATGTTTTTAGCCATAGTTCACCAGTATGCTTTTCCTTGCCTGCCTAGAAAAAACAATGGTTTTGGAACACCTGGTGGACCAGAACACAAACATTTGCCCTGGCAGTTCAGACATTCGGTTGCCTGCAGAACAATATAGAAAGACGGAATTCATTAAGGCTGGCACCAAACTGTTGATACAGTTTCATTTTTTAAGGTGTAAAAATAAAGTACAACAGAAGCTGGCAAAACTTCTCAAATATTATGTCTTGCTAGTCCTTTCACTGATAAAGCACATATTATGAAACTCGATTCACATGCCCCAATTTGTGTGCTGTAAATTTAGGTCAATGGAACCATATAAGATTCTAGAGATGAATGCAAGCTGGTCTTCTAGTGAAATTTCTCTGGGATGTTTCATAACTCTCTACTTTGTGCATGTTCTAAAGCAATTATACACCTGCCATATGCCCAGCCAGTCAGACCTCAATGCTCTGACTGATATAAGGATGTTTGTAAAAGTGACTTAAAAGAATTTGACACCAATGAGTGGAAAAGTCTGGCGAGTAACAGAAACATCTGGCATTACAGGCACTGGGCTGGCACTCAAAATTATGATGAGAAATTACCCCTACAATTTTAGCACAGAAGTGAGCACAAGAAAGCAAAGCATTGTTCATGGTTTTTCCAATGAAATACACAGATGGAAAAACTGTGGCAGGGCTTGCCGATCTTGGAATAGATTCTTCAGCCACCAGAGAAAATGGAATTAAAATGCATCTAAAAGGATGCTATCTATCATCAAAGAAGATGGACAGCTTATGGGCAATGCCCCTTCTATATTATGCACCAGGGTCTTCCAACTGTCATCACAGGCCAGCATTCTTAAGAGTCACCAACTGCATATCAGATCCTGAGGAGATTGTGCATTGCTTTTGCCATGTACTAGACAATGGAAATGCACTGCTTTGAAACAAACATTTTAGGCAGTGTCTGTTTTGAAGTTGTATTGAGCCACAGTCTTATAAGACATAAAATCCATATACTACTGAGAACTGCCAACTTTCCCTTAGCTCTAAATACAGCTTAAATATATAATATGACACAGATTTCACTGTCAGCCACATTACTTTATAACTTGAAGATAGGGTTTCATGAGAAGAAGGCAGTTCCATGCAACAAATTATTCTGCTGGCCACCCATCCTGTGAACAGGATGAAGTCCATTGTGTATTTGTTTTTTGAAAATAAAAATATTTGCAACTATGGCAAAATAAACACATCATGAATCTCCACTTTGAGCTAATTGTATACCCCACTGTGCACATTACCTAATGTGCCTTACTGTATTTTCTTAAGTAATAATATGATATAAAAGAGTTGCCTCTATCAAAAGTTCATTTATAATGCACTACACAATCTATCCATGCTACACATTTGTGACAACACTCTTAATTTATCAAGCAAAGAGACAGTAGAGTTATCATGTTGGTATTTTGTCCAGCTATGGTGGGTAGGAGTGGTGGTTTCCCAGTCCAGGTACCTCTTTCCAACATGGCGATTCTGCTTTTTCTGGGAACCCACAGTGTTACTTGCTGGCATCAAACTCAATTTCTGTATGAGAGGAGAGTAGGGAAATGGGCAGATGTGCACCTAGTTTGGACGGGCAGTCTCCAGTGTTTTGTGGGCAAGATGGATGTCACCATTAATGCTGCTGGAGCTGCCAATTCTTCCCCTCCTCTGCGTTCCAGACACTAACTGCACTGATCATATTAGAGGACAAAACTTCAATGGATACATCTATATGAATGTGAAATCAGGGAAACGCTTTATTTGCACATGCAATGTGGTTCATGCAAATGAAAATATAAGAGGAAAATTATCTGCACATTTAAAGTCCAATTTTTATGAGCCTCTATTAGATTGTGCCTTTGAAGTATTGGCCAGTATTTCACAGGTTTCAGTACTGAAAATGCCAATGTATTAAACTCATGTAAAATTCACAACGGGAAATAGAACATTTGACCTCTGTTTCATGCGCTCAGTCTCTAAAAGCTTCTTGATGCAGTGATTTGCAGTTATCGTCATTACTGCTTGCATTAAAACAAATTGCACTGTGTTAAAATAGCACCTGGACGTCTAATAGTTGAAAGGGTTATCCGAGCTTTTTATTGTAATCTTGGTTTGCCTTTCTTTTCCTTGGACACTTCAAATTATTGCAACATGAAAGCTGTAGAAGTTGTCACCAAAAATACTTTAAAGCACTTGAAAAATGCTATTTTCTCATTGTTAGTTCAAGAAAAAAAAATGCAAATTTATTTAAGTGGTAATGGTGTATTTTTCAATGAAAGGCATACTAAATGACTAAGGTAATCTATCAAGATCAGGCTGGATTTTTGCCAGGTTATGATATTAAATGAAATGTTGGCTCCCTCACCATCCAAATCATTTCACCTCTTCATTTATTGCTCTAATTAAAAATGTAGGCACTAAATAAATAAAAAATCTAAATAAATCTTTATAGCACATCATACTGCGTGACACAAAGGGAATTTAGGTATTTAAAATTACCATTGTGTTTCTAATCAGGCTTTTCATCTATTTTCAGAATCTATAATCTAAAAATATGCACAGCATTAAAATAATGTCCCTCCACTTAACAGGAGTATTTTACTTCACAGTGTTTTATTTCTGAGTGCAAGCCTAAGTATTACCCTCTGTTTTAATTATGAGCAAATTGAGACACAGACACTCTGGGTTAAGTAAGGTCACACACAGAAAATTGAATGTAAAAATCAAAGCAGAAAGTTAACACAAATTATACAGATCTTGTGTCTCATCTGAATATATAAATCTTGAGACAGCCAAAATTAAGCATTTTTAATTTCAATTAATTTCAATGACAGGGTTAAGCATAAGCTGTTTATAAACTTTGGTTGGATGATGCCAATAATACTTTGCAATATTATTACACTCCTCAAAATACCAGTGCCTGACAGTTTCAATACTGGTGCTTAATGTTTCCTAATTGCAACTTTAATTCAATTTTCACTAGTATACAATACATATTTACGTTGCAATCCTATACCTCTGGGGTGGGGAGCCCCACTGCACAAGCAGAAGTCATTGTGTGGACTTCTGCTGGTGAAATTCATCATTTGAACCCAACCCTACATATCCTGATTTCCCCCCAACTTTTTATCCCACCACCATATGAAATTAAACTCATGGCTGCATATTCTTCAAAAGTGGTTTACCAGGATTTGCCTGCCTAGTCACAGTGGCTGTTGCAATGTGGGCCAGAGTAGAGCGGACGAGCTCGATCTGCCTACCCACGAGAAGCAGCGGTGGTGGCAGCAGCCCCAGGGAAGGTAAGCGCAGCGGCTGGGGCTGGGGTGGGGTGGGGAGAGGACTACTTCTTCCAGCTCCCCCCCCCACTGGTGCCACTTTTCTGGACTGCCACAAGGGACAGTGGACCGGCCCGCGACTAAATTTTTTTGCCAACCACTGCTCTACCCAGCCCCAAACAGCTCTGTTGTCTTCTGTTCCCCAGTGTGCAACCTGTAGAAATTCCCCCAAACGGCATGCTGGAAGGCAACATGGGATCCCCTGGCTCCAGAACTGGATCTTTTGCCATGCCATCATTGGGCTCAGCTGCTGTGCCTGCTCCTGGTTTGCCTGCCTTGTCTTCTACCCCAGCCCCAGTGTAAGCAGCAGAGTGGTGGATGCAGCAGAGGCTGTGCTGCTTGGTCCCACCCTGCTGCTGCCTGGCTGGGGTTAGGATTGCTCTGCTAATGTCAAACTGAATTACAAATCTGATGGCAAGTCAAACACAGAGACATTCTGATATGGTGTACTGAAGAATTAAATAATACAGGAAGACATCCTTATAGATTTTGCTCATATGTGGTTTGTCAGAGCCTACAGCTATTCCAACTATATTTTTTAATGCTAAGTACTTCATTTCATTCACAGTTTCAGTTATTGTTCTCTGCATATTCAAGCACTATTAAAATAAAGCTGATTTACTGGGCAATCACTCTTATTAATAAACGTCAAAACCCAGAGTATTGGGGGGAGGGGGATGGTATAAATGGCCAAACAGAAAATCTTCCAAGGGAAACAGAAATAACAGAAAGATTTTAGGAAACTGCACATTTATGGGGAGCAAAATAGATACAGAAATAAACAATTCCAGAAAATGGATTTATGAGTGGCTTCTCAAAAAGCACATCTTGGCTAGGGCTAAACGAAAATTGAAGCCTTCAAAAATAATTGCAGGTTCCATGATTTTACCCTGCATCACAATTCTCTCATTATCTCCTTCTGGAAGGATATTCATTAACTCCAGTCATCATCTTTCTCTTTCTCTCCCTCCCCCACCCCCCAGCAATACTGAGAGAAACCATTTTGTGGGTCATAATTCAGCTGTCAGACACTAGGAAGATGTGGGTCCTATTCTTACTTCATATGGCAAAGTAGAAGAACTGATATACATCCAGGTGTTTGTAGATAAAAGCTTTAATGATCGTACACGGGTGCCAGGGGCTCCCAGCTGATACAATGCTAAATACCTTATTGTGCATCTTGGAAACATTTCTTCCTTGGACCAGTGGGCATATTGCTGTCTCACATGCACCAGTTTATATAAGGCTGCCCAGAAACCAGCTAGCATACCAATGGAACAAGGGAGCAGAGGAATGAATAATATTTTCCAGCTGAAGCATAAATGAGTAGAAACTGCAGAAGGATGCTTGGATATCTCTGATGATTATCCTTCCTTCTTGGAAAAAAGAATCTTGTGAAAATAGAAAGGATGAGCTACTATAGTGTATACCTGTGTCTGAGAACAGTTTCCCCCCGCTTTGGGGGGAAAGACAATATCCAGAAGAGAGAATAATCTACTACACTGCATGCTCACTGGCCCTTTAAATATCTGAACACTTTTGGCATTCTTGGGCCTTTTAGGCAGTAGAAGCTGTGGGTGTCAAGAGGCACAGAGGGTTAAAGCTCTAGGTGCCGCAAACGGGGCACAAAGTGTCTGCCAGCCACTTCTCTTCCACACACGAGAGAACAAGAAGACATAATGACCTGAATGCATAGATGGCATTTGCTTCCTGCACAAAACACAGAGCTAAAAGGCAATGAATAATTTTTGATGACAGGGCGTGGAAAATCGGATAGCAAGATAAATGTGAGCTGAACTATTTGTGTAAAGCTTGTCTGAGTGTTCATCCTCCTCAAGGTTTGATGGTCCACTGGAACCGTGTGGGATAGCTCCCATAGTTCTTCAGTGGACTTTTAGCCTCTTCTTAATTCTAAAAAGACCCCACCAGATTGGGGTACAGCAAAATAAATATCCTATAAAAATGGAGTAGGGAGCTTCATTGCTCTGCCATGTTTTGTCTCTGGCCCAGTGGTCACCACTGGCATGTGGCCCTCAGGCTGGAAAAAGGTTCCTCATCCCTGGTATAAAACAATCTAAAACCAGCAACAGCAGTAAAACATAAAAATCATATACAGTCCAGCAAGAGAGAACAGTACAGTGGTACCTCGGGTTAACTACTTAATTCGTTCTGGAGGTCCGTTCTTAACCTGAAACTGTTCTTAACCTGAAGCACCACTTTAGCTAATGGGGCCTCCTGCTGCTGCCACGCCGTCGGAGCACGATTTCTGTTCTCATCCTGAAGCAAAGTTCTTAACCCGAGGTACTATTTCTGGGTTAGCGGAGTCTGTAACCTGAAGCGTATATAACCTGAAGCGTATGTAACCCAAGGTACCACTGTGCTTCCCAAATGCCTGCATGAATAAATAAGTATTCAAAAGGTGTCTAAAGCCCAAAAGGGTTTCTCCCAACCAAATCTGTGATTAAATGGGATGCCAAAATTGAGAATAGCCTCTCTCACATCACCACATATTGCACCCTTGGTTGATGTGTTCCCCTTAGGAGGGCTTCTTTAACAGACCTCAAAAACCATGGTGCTGTATAAAGAGCAGGATATTGGCAATCCAGTGGGCACCTAGATACTAATTTGTGCTCTGCCTTATATGTTGATACAAGCACCTTGAACTTGGTTTTGTAGCTAACTAGCAGCAAATGCTGGTGTTATTTGTGCCCGGGCAACTACCCACTCACTAACTTGGCTGCTGCATTCTGCATCAGCAGCATCTTCCAAACTCAAGAGCAGCCCCATGTAGAGCACATTGCAAGAATCCAACCACTGTGCAACAGCCTGGTAAAGAGAATAGGATTGGCTGTTCAAAATTAGGGAAGAATGAGAAAGGGTTCAAAAGGTGGAACCATGAAAAGGATACAAAGATGTTGGATCTAATCAGGTAGGTAGCCGTGTTGGTCTGACAAAGTTGGGGGGGAGGATAAAAAATTGTCCAGTAGCATCTGAAGGTATCTGAAGAAGTGTGCATGCACATGAAAGCTTATACCAGAACAAATTTAGTGGATCTAATCAGAATACCATAAACACAATAGATGAGGATTTTCATCAGTTGGAATATTGGTATTGGGAACTGATTGGTCTTCCTTAAGGGTACAGGCTCTAGAGCAGGAGTAGCAGAAACGATGCGCTCATATGCTGTAGTTAGTTGGTAAGTCACATCAGCCCCAGACGGCATGACCAATGGCCAGGGATGGTGAGAGTTGTAGTCCAACAGCATCTGGAGGGTGCTACATTGGCTATCCATGCTCTAGAGTTCAACATTCAATCAAACAGAAAGCTGGCAAGCAAAGACTGTAAGACAAAACCATAAACCTGGGTTCAGGTAACACACGAATGGCTATGACTTAGCTCACAGCAGCAGGAGGACCAGAGGAGCAGCAAAGGTGTCATAATCTCCTATCTGGGAGCCTGCATGCACTAAGACAAGATCTGCCTTAGCTTTACATGTAAACTGAGCCACTGCCATGCCTAGTTTGACCTTAAGTTGTTTTTAAGGGATGGAGCCCTGCAATTAATGTTGGTGAATCTGATTCAGTAACACTAAGCCAACCCATTGTTTAGCTTTGGGTAATGTGGTATCAGACTGTGGGGAGGAGTCCTGCAGCTGTGATATCACTCTGTAAGCCTCTCATTTGTTCATTCACTCTGAGACAGGGTTTGGCTCAGCATTAGCATTACTTGCAAAACTGGGTCACTGAGTGATTTCTGTCAGGACTATGGCAAGAAAGGAAAGACTTAAACTTCCCCTTCCTCAGTCCCAAGACTGCTCACAGAATTAGTATCATGTCTAGCCTGGGTCTGAGAGATCTCTTTATGAAAGCAGCCAATTCTGCTGAACCACTGAGACCCATCGTGACATCAAGCCTTTTCATTTATGCTACCCTTGGTATTTAGTCAATACAGAAATAAGATATTAATGAAGATTCATGCACCATGCCATTTTTAAGTTGATATTTTGCTTTAATGTAACTGTGAACTTTGAGAGGTTGGGCTGCTTATCCGGGGTTAATTACAAATGTTTGTATACCCTCACTAGAGCAATTTCAGAAACTGCCGTGGAGCATATGGGAAATGTAGTTCGAAAGGTCCTGCCAAATAGGTGAATGACACTTGCACCTCCTACATCTATTATATCTGGCAGTTCTATAATCTCTTGCACCCAACATTCTGGAGAAATTGGATATAGTCTCATTTACGAGAAAGGTTTTCTTTCAGTGTATCCATCTGCTTGCTTATTAGAAATAATAATGGTCATTCAGTGAGACCAGTATTTTTTAATTCAAAGCATATTTCTGCAGTACAAAAAGCACCCCATTACTTCCAGTGTTTCTGCCTTTTGGGTAATGATGCTTTTTTAAATGCCATATGGCAAACAAATTATAAACCATTCTAAACTGGTTCACTGATTTTAAGGCTATCAATGTTTATTCTTTATTGGTGCACATTACCAGAAAAATTAACAGCATCTGCTTGCATATCTAGGATTCTGCAAATCTGTTAAGAATTTAAATGAACCTCTGCTACAGTGGCATGTAAGATTTCTTGTGCTGGATATATGTTCTTTTAACTTAACATTTCAACAGTTAACCATTGATAAGAATGAACACATTTCTGATGGCACATCCTTCCTTCAAATCCTTCATAAAAATCTCCTTCTTCTTTCAACTAGCCTTTTAAATGGAGATCTTTACGCTGATTTGCACCTGTATTGTAATTATTTTTATACAGATATATTTAATTGTTTTTAATCAAGGATTGTTTTCAGTTTGTTTTATTGTATTGTTCTACCACTGATGTGTTTATTGAGCTCCTTCAGGAGGAAGGGGAGGATATAAATATTATTCTTAACAACAACTTTGTTGGCACAACTTCTTAGTTCTTATTCTCTAGTGAAGCGAAGCTGAAGTACCTATAACTGAACTAAAACATATTCTTCCCTTGTTTACATTCACCTTCAACTCCTCTTCCTTTATCACCTCTATTGCATTGAGAATTGAGGATAGGGTAAAGGCCTGTATTATTATTTATAGAGCCAAACACTCTATAATCTACATACATTATTGTTGTTGCTCATAGTGATTACACTGAAATGTTGCTGTTATGCTACACCTACTGTTGACTTTTTCTCTTGTACTTATGAAGTATGTAGCAAAGGTATACAACCACTTTTCCAGCTCTTTCTTTAAAATCTGACACCATCTTATTAAAAAAGAGAGGAAATAATTCCAGGGATCAGGACTCAAATGTAACAAGGTGAACTGTTCAAGTCCATAGAGCATGTTTAATGGGTTTCTTTATGTTTGAGAGCCGGCCCTATAATGTAGTTCAGTGAGCAGTAGCAGAACAGCTATAGTAAAAATGACAGGAAGGACACTATTTGCAAAAAAGCGCGGGGGGGGGGGGGGCTTAGGCTGCACAACTGGGATATATGGTACATTTACACAACACCCAAGTTCTGGAATGACTTGAAGGGCAAGCAGTGGTATTTCGACTAAGCTGTATTTGCTGCTCTTCTAGGAACAAGAAATAAGACAGTGAAGTCACACCTCCTGCCAATGGGCAATCAGGGGTGCATTTGTGGCCTATGTACATATTTCCTTATTTTAGCAGGCAATAAACCTCCATCATCATGGGACATGGGTGGAAGGCAGAGAGGAGTGCAAATACCCTGCACTTCTCTTTTATCATGCAAAGCCAAACTTCTCCATCTTCCCTCCACTCTCAGGGGCAGGTACAGGCATATTCTCATTTGGAAAAGTTATTTATTTATTTCATTTCTATACCATGGATCACAGAGTGGCTTACAATATAAATCTGAACCTTTTATTCTGAATGAAGGAGAAACGATGTGGAAGCATGGAGAAAGTGTGGGCCATCTGCATTTGTTTGTAACTGCTATGTTCCATAATATCAGAAGAAACCTCCATTGTGCGCTTCTCTTTTGGCTCAAATCCACAACTGCTTTGGACAAAGTACAGATTGTTGGTTTCTTTTCCAGTCCCTGGAGCTATCTTTAATTCTGAATGTGTTACGTCCAAGAGCAAAAGAGCATAGAGTGTTGCGGCTTCTAAGCTTCCAACCCTTGAGTTTTCTCTATCTCTACTGGGTGCCATTGTTAGTCTACAGGGCTAAGAGTGGAAGAAAAATCTCCCTTTCATCCTCCTGCCTCTGTACCTGTTCTCTCATTCTCTGTCAAGTCCTCACATATGAAGTGAAAGAATTCCCGCATTCTCTAAGGGGAGAAAAGTGAGTCAATATTGTAATCTCAGAGGAGAATAGAATCCTAATGGTTATTTTAATAGCTTAATTGTTGGCTATAAATCCCTTCCATTTTATGACTATAAACATATTCTGCCAATATATTTCCCCCCTCCACTTTAAATTCAGGAATAAGACTTCAAGTTCGCAAACCTGCCACCTGTGCAATTCCTATCCCCCAATCCTACTTCCTAGTCACAGCGAACAGTCAAGAATACACATTCCCAGCATTAAAATAAACCCAGACTTTTAAATTAGAACTACGTACTTCTGCTGATTACTGATCAATTATGTGAGACTTTCAGGGTGCAGTCCGATCCACCAGCAGAGGTATATTGGGAAGTGGCAGAAGCCTAATTATGTTGGTGGAACTCGAAATATGCTACTGGCCTGACAGATCTGCCAGTAGAACTCCTCTGACATACCTGTAGAATACTCTGCTTGCAGAGCTATTTCACCAGTGAAAGTATGTTGATGAAATTGGGACAAAAAATTTTTTTTTCTTCCAGTAGCACCTTAAAGACCAACTAAGTTAGTTCTTGGTATGAGCTTTCGTGTGCATGCACACTTCTTCAGATACACTGAAACAGAAGTTGCCAGATCCTTCTATATAGTGAGAAGGTGGGGAGGGGTATTACTCAGAAGGGTGGTGGGAATGGGTGAATGGCAGATAGCTGTGATGAGCCTGTTGACGACTCTTAACGACTGCAATAGGTCTTACAGGAAAAAGCAAGGGGTGAGAAGGTGAAAAATGGCTTTGTCATGTATAATGAGATAAGAATCCAATGTCTTTTTTCAGACCAGGTCTCTCCATGGTTTTAAGTTTGGTAATGAGTTGCAATTCAGCAGCTTCTCTTTCCAGTCTATTTCTGAAATTCCTTTGAGATCTTGTATAGAATGTCCTGGGAGATTGAAGTGTTCTCCTACTGGTTTCTCTGTCTTGTGATTCTTGATGTCCGATTTATGTCCGTTTATTCTTTGGCGTAAGGTTTGGCCTGTTTGTCCAATATAGAGAGCTGAAGGACACTGTTGGCATTTGATGGTAGATGAAATTGGGGTGAGCTATGGATGGGATAGTCCGTATAGTTAAAGCCATGGTTTTCCCAGTAGTGATGTATGGAAGTGAGAGCTGGACCATCAAGAAGGCTGACTGCCGAAGAATTGATGCTTTTGAATTATGGTGCTGGAGGAGACTCTTGAGAGTCCCATGGACTGCAAGAAGATCAAACATATCCATTCTTAAGGAAATCAGCCCTGAGTGCTCACTGGAAGGACAGATTGTGAAGCTGAGGCTCCAATACTTTGGCCACCTCATGAGAAGAGAAGACTCCCTGGAAAAGACCCTGATGTTGGGAAAAATGGAGGGCACAAGGAGAAGGGGACGACAGAGGACGAGATGGTTAGACAGTGTTCTCGAAGCTACCAGCATGAGTTTGACCAAACTGCGGGAGGCAGTGGAAGACAGGAGTGCCTGGTGTGCTCTGGTCCATGGGGTCACGAAGAGTCGGACACGACTAAAAGACTAAACAACAAATGGATGGGAAGCGTAAGAGCACACTTATGCAAAATCTTCTATGCACCCAGAACATGGCTGCAAAGCTTTAGACAAGCTGCCAACCTGGTGTAAGGAATTTACCTCCCAAAACAAAGTAGCCACCTCCGGTCACCTTCCATCCTACCAATATTGCCGTAGCAGAGCATAGGATATGGCATAACAACTCCTATTCACAGCACACTACCACCAATATAAAACCCCATATAGGGAGACTATAAGACACATGACATGGGGCCCTTTTCTCTGACTTCATTTCACATGTACTTGGAGCTCCCAGAGTGGTATTCTGATGATGGGAAACTATGGAAGAAGGATTACTTGGCCCATCTAACAATGGAGGCTTTGAAATGAAACTCTTAACAATTAGGATATACAGAGGTGTATGTTGTGTAGCATTGTATCAACAACACTATCATTCCCTGCCCCGCTTTATTTTGGCCTAAGGTAACAGGACCTAACTGCCAAGAGTCAATTATCTGTATTAAAACTGCCCACTTTATGAAGTCTGATTTCTGAACAGCTTAAATCAATAATTTTAAACAGGTCACTGATTATATGTCAGAGTGCAATAGCTGTGCTTTGGATTTTTAGAGAGAGGGGGAGAAAATGTGCAGACTAGCTTCAGAAGCCCTGGAGAGGAAACGTGGCGTTCACAATAACAGCAAACTGATTAGCAGCTTGAAAGTAAGGCAATTACAAATATGAGAGAGAACTTGACATCATTAGAATTCCAAGAGCACAAATACATTAGCATCCCAGGAAATACAAGACAATAAAAACCAGCAATGCAATGCAGGAGCATAAGGCTTACTTATATAAAATGGTCACATTTCAGTAAAGAATGAAACCGAGCCCTCCTGAACTCACCCCAACACACATCACCATTACACACGAACATTCAATCACTACATAATACAGCCGGGAAGCTTGAGATTATGTACCGGTTAGAAAATGGGTGAGTCCTTTCACAAATACCTGCTTTGCATGAACGAGATAATTATGCATTAAGAATTGCACATTCAAATCATTGTATGTCCACAGAGGAAAGTAATTCCTGTGCCAATCAACAGTGAAAAACAAAAAAACCAAATTTAAATCCAGGAAACACAAGGCTTAAGGAGGGATTTAGGTAGCCTACAGGCATTCTGCTGAACATCTAATCCAAACAGAGATGTATTTCATTGGTATTCCAGTAGTGGCAAACCTGAAACTTGCATGAGTGGATTGTCCTTAAGTTGCATCCAGAAACACACAGGAGATAAATTCCAGGGCAGAACAACAATCCAGCTGTTTTTGTAGAAATGATTGGATCTCAAGGATACTTTTAGCACTTCATCAGACACCTATTGGTCAGTAACTACTGTGATGTACATCACATAATACAGCAATAAATATGGAAAAGAATACTATTTGTCTGTAATGTGCCAGTGAAATGTCAGGGATTTAAAAAATTTGTAATAGAACTGGTTGGTTACTGCACAGTAATTTACAAAACTGCATGCTTTATAACGCTGGTCACCAGCCTGGGAAGCTGTCCTCTTATATATGCCAGAGTGCCAGCAGTGCTTGTTTGCAGTAGACACCATGCAGTGTAAAGATGATCAATAGCATCTGCTAAAATTTTAATGAGGCAAGACCCAGGGAAGGTTAATTGTCCCACATGTTCTCCTTGCTAGTAACAGAGTCTTAATGAAAAACCATTTCAAGCAGCTTTATTTTTTTCTTATTTAAGGGTTTTCAGGACACCAGTGCAGAATGGTATTCTTCTGCCGTGCTGTTGGGTGCAGCAGAAATGTTAAGTTCTAAGGGAGAAATGTGGCCGTCACATTGTTAGAAATCTAGTGTGGTACCCATCAGTTTATAATATGCACTTAAACTACTTTCCAGTTGAATGGTTGCAGATTCTTTGCTTTTTACTCAACTGGCAGAAACTGATATGTACAACCCCAGCAGGACTGCTAATGTGCCTTATTATCTTCTCCGTATAAGATCTGGAAAGAATCTGCTGCACAACCCTGTATAGAAGGGGTTCTCAATATGGTGGTTTCCCCCTTGAAGGGAACATGGATATGTATGTTCATTAAGCAAGTAATGCCTTCCTGACCTCCAGCCAAGGCCTGGGTGCATTATATATACCTGACAGAGGACTGAACGCAAGGGCTGTGACAGCACTCCCACTTTCCTAACATCCTAATATGATTTGAAAAGAAGGGAGCTAGAGAGAGTAGTCACTTTGTGGTTAATGGTATTTTCCTGACTGACTATAGTTTATGGATAGGATTAGAGATATGTTCTATTCCTCTTATAGTGCCAGTGTTCAGATTAGTATCCCACCGATCAACACAAGCAGCAGCAACAGGCTGTATAAATGAGGTTATAACTAAGGATCCTGGCATGTTCATCTGTACAACAGATGACAGCACAAAGATAAAAGGGTCAGAAGCTAGAGTCAGGCATTAAGGATGATCTAAAAGTTTGACGCGGGTGGCACTGTGGGTAAAACCTCAGCGCCTAGGACTTGCCGATTGTCAGGTCGGCGGTTCGAATCCCCGCGGCGGGGTGCGCTCCCGTTGCTCGGTCCCAGCGCCTGCCAACCTAGCAGTTCGAAAGCACCCCCGGGTGCAAGTAGATAAATAGGGACCGCTTACCAGCGGGAAGGTAAACGGCGTTTCCGTGTGCTGTGCTGGCTCGCCAGATGCAGCTTGTCACGCTGGCCACGTGACCCGGAAGTGTCTGCGGACAGCGCTGGCTCCCAGCCTATAGAGTGAGATGAGCGCACAACCCTAGAGTCTGTCAAGACTTGCCCGTACGGGCAGGGGTACCTTTACCTTTACCTTTTTAAAAGTTTGAGAAACTGCTGTAGAGTCTCTGGAAATTCTAGATGCTATGATAAACTTCTAAACTACCCACATGTAGAATCTCTATGTGCTCCAGCCAATCAGAATTTATTAAATACCTTTCCTGAAGTACTTGTGGCTTCCATGAATCTGTGATTTACCAAAACTGATCTGACTAGAAATGGATTGTGAATATACTGTGCTGCTCTATATTCTTTACGAATCCAGGCATATGTTACCGTTATAGACAGGTTATTATTGGGCTATATGAATTTATAGAGTAATGGTAGGCCAGATATTCCTTTTACCATTTTACTTTCCTCAAGGCAGGTGAGTTTTGGTCTGCTAGGTTAATGATTCCATCATTTGGTAACATTGTTTTCTTGAGTGATAGATTTCATCAACGCTTTACCAGTATTTCCTTGCCAACATATGGTACTGCATCACAGCACTGACTCTTTTATTTCTGTATACTGCACATGAGAGCAAGACAGCTCTGACACCTTTTCCTTTAGCACATTTGATGGGTGTACTCTTTGCTGTGGGAGATTTTTTTGCACTCACAATGAAACAAAAATTGCATTTAACAGCAGTCTTTCCAGGGGTAGCATTACACTATTGTTTACGGTGACCTTTTATTTTCAGATGAGGAAGCAAGCTAAAATACCGCTTGCACACAAGCACACAAAAAAGGAAAAAGGAAAAAGAACAGAAATGTAGCAAGAAAAATGAAAATACAGCAGATGATGCTGAAATTCTAAAGCCATGTTTGGCACAATTGTTTCATCACAAACTGGCAACTTTGACAAAATGTATTTAAAGATATTACAAGCGAAACAATCACAAAATATAACAAATATGCATGGTTTTTTGCAATGCATTTTTTTTTTACTTTCACAACACTATTCCAATACAGATGAGAGATCATAGAAAGGTTACTGTGAAAAATGAGATCTTTACAGAACATGTAAAGCACCAGTCTTCATGAGAAAGTACCTAATTTATTTTGGGGAAAGGCACAACCGTAAATTAGACACTCTCTTCCAAAGCACCACTTTCTCAGTTTTCAAAGCATTCCCACTGGGCTGCTAATGAGTAAAAGAAGTATCACAGAAGATCCTAATTCCATGTTGCAACTACTTTGACCCTTTGTAATAATATGAATTAAGTGAGACTACCATATAGTTGAATGAATGGAACTTTATTGTTTAATCTGGGGTCACCAACCTAGTGCCCACTGTCACTACGATAACTGTGAAGGCCTTCACTGGTGCTCCTGGGCAGAGCGTCTAGATGCTAAGATTTATTTGCTTTCTTTAGTGTTTTTAAGGTTCTAGTCCTCCTGAAAAAGGAAGTTGTGAAGCAAAATGTGCAGGTATCCTTGTAAGCAATTTCTATGAAATAAGCCAGGCTGGCTGCTCCTGTCAGTAGCTGTTTTAAACCAATAGGTGAAGTTACGTTGTTGAGAAACCAAGCATTATGGATATTGATACTTATAAAACAAAGCAATTTTATAGAGTGAATATAATATTTCTTTTACCTTGATCAAAAGGCTTGTTTGGATTCCAGTTTCTGAAATAATCATCCTAAAGGGAAGAAAATAGGAGTGAAAACAGTTAAACTGTTAAAATGAAATGTAGGTACTCTTTTGAGCAAGTCTTTTATTTATTTCTTTGTTAAACAAATATGCAAACTCTTTTTCTGTGATCCATTTACTATTTGGCCTCAAGATAAAACAAAGTTTAAAAATTTAAAATGTTGCTTTCAAACATATACACACAAAATATAACACAGAAAATGAAGATATATTTCACAGCTCAAAATACTGTGCTATCTTAGTGGCTCCAGGGTTGTGTATATATCCAGGGAATTTCAAAGAAGCCTAACCAGTGAAGGGAAAACTCCTCTTGGCTTCATATGGAATTGGGCTCATCTAGCCCAACCAATTTTCTTTTAAAGTCAGCAGAGAGCCGGAAGCTGTCTGCGGGCAAACGTCGGCTCCCTTGGCCTATAGAGCGAGATGAGCGTGCAACCCCAGAGTCAGTCACGACTGGACCTAATGGTCAGGGGTCCCTTTACTTTTACCTTTTAGCCCAACCAATTTTCTTTTAAAGTCAGCAGAGAGCTTGGTTATTTTGAGTGCAATCCCAAACTTTTTCAGGATATCATTGCACACCCAATGACATAATGTGGAGAATGACATGGTTGAAATCCTTCCCCATAACCAGCTCACTTTTCTCTCTTACTCCACTCCAAAATTTATACCTGGAATGGATTGGGAAAGGAAGACGGTTAACTTCGGTTATATCTGAGTTAGAGGAAAACTCTGGAAGTAATAATGCTTCATATTACAGCTGGGCTTTTTAATTTGCTGATATTCATATTCAAAGCAAAGGCATTATGAATTGCAGTGACTAAATTTGATAGCAAAGGTTCTTTTACCCATTACACACGTTAGTGATAAGTGACCTTTCCTCTGTCTCTGGCATGTATACCTGTAGAAATCAGCACTAGCAACATATTTACAAATGAAGTCTGTGAAACTGGCCTTTGTGGTAAGGCATCTGTTTAAGAGCTATGCATAAGGAACTGTAATACTGTGCAAGTAGTGAACACACGACAAGGAGAGACAGAGGTTGCTTCCTTTCTGAACAGGGCCACACACTGGCTGCTATTAGCTAAGTCTTCTCCTCCTCCTCAAGATGCACAATCAGGATTCCATTTCACAATACCAGATTTTGTAAGCATGGCAAATGGCTCTTCCTGGGTGTGCATATCCTGCATGGGAGAGAAATGACTGGGTGTAGGCCTCATATTTCTGTGCCAGAGATGATAAAAATACTACAGGTTTGGGTTTTTTTTTTTTTACTAGGTATTCTTCTCCTGTAAAGCACTCTGGGATAATAAAGAAGTCATGAAGAGTGGCTCTTCCATTTAACAGCTGACTCTCTTTTACATTGAAGTAAAAACTCCTTTACATTCTTGCTTCTCCCAACTGCTGCTCTTCAACCCCTTTTTACCGTTCTTCCATTTCCTCCCTAATATCATCGTGCCTTTTTGTTAGATTGCAAGCCTACAGACAAAGCTTGCTTAATTTGTGCGCAACTTGCTAATTTGTATGGCATTAGGCATATTTTGAAGGTGATACTAATGGGGTTTTTTCCTTCCATAAGATCTACATACCTCCTGATTGTAATAAAACCTCAAAGCGGTTTACGAAAGGGCAGAGCTGTATATAAAAAGTGTGAGCTAGAGTGGGAAATTGTTCACATGCAGATCTAATCACATGAAGCAGGAAATGACAGCTAGTTAAGAATAAGAAGATATTTTCAATGTAAATATTCTAAACTAGCATCATTTTATTTTAGCAGCTTTTGCATCCCAGGGCTTCTTCTAATGCAGTGGATTCACTACTACAACGTTTTACTGCTCAGTTGAACAAATGACTTGCAGAAGCATATTTCCCTCTCACAAAAAGTATTATTAGACCTGACCCCTGCTTTAAGCTTAATTGCTTTTAATTTATTCCTATACAAAATACAATGCTTTAGTATTTCTTAGGTGTCTTTTCTTCCCCAAGCTATTCATTACTTACATTTTCTAAATTGAGAGGAACATATTCATTTAACCCACTGCACTGTAGGGGAAGGCAGCACAATGATTCCATCTAGTGTGATGAGAATGCTATCCCCAGTTCTGCTCTGGAAAGTTGGGAAAACTCCAACAACAGATTTAGGGAGCACACAGGGGGAGGAGGGGCACTGATGGAACCTTAGTTTTAATGCTATGTTCAATACAACTCAAAGTCTCTTAGGAATAAAAGCATGTTTGTGTAGGGGGGGAAATACATAGATAAGGGAACTGTGGGGGGTTTTGTTTTTGTTTTTAGAGAAACCTTCTCTGATATATAAACTTTTAGCATGTAGAAAATGACATGCTTTCATGTACACTGACGTGGTGATACTATGTTAATGGGAGACACTTTATAAATATTTTAAATAAATAAAGATTAACAACGGCATTTATTGTGCTATTACTGCTTTATTAACTGAGCACTGGAAAAGTCCAAGGAGTGCTCACTTAGTGAAGTTTGTGTGATTAAATGCCTGTACCAGTTTGATCTTCCCTCCCTACTGGATCAGTTTGCCTAGAGCCATTTTGTACCCAGATGTTAAACCAGGGATGACAATACAGAAGTTTAATGGGCAGCATTCAGCTACATTTTGCTCATTTCTGTGGGTCTACTCTGAGGAAAGCTTAGTTGAATACCACCTGATATAGTTTCCAAACAGAACGAACTATTGCTCCATACTTTCCAGTCTATTTCATAGACCAGAGACCAGAAAATGAACAAGTTTTGGAACAAAGAGGCTAAACCATTATTTAAAATGTTGACTGTGTATAAAATGACATGCAGTACCTTTTAGGTATTCAATTGTTAACAAGAAGAAGCAAACATACCTCAACTTCCTGATGACGTTAGCATAATAAATGAGGAAACATAAAAGAATTAATTTAAATATTGGGAAAGAATGCAAACATTTTTCAGCCCCCCCAACAATTCAAAGATACATTTGATGCAAGACAAAATTTAAAATCAGAATATCCATTTATACTTTCTAAATTCCAATGCAAGTCATCTAGCTACTTCCATTACCTAAATAAATATACAGTTCTGTAGGCAATAAAATTCTATTTTGAAAAAAACAAAACTGTAATAAAATGTCATGCCTGACAAGTATAGGAAAACTAAACAGAAATGAGCTTATCTTTCATGAGCTCTTAATGTTATGTTGAATGATTTTGCCATAGTTGTGGATAAACCTGGACCTGAATTTTTAAAGTCCTATGTTTTGTGAAGTTAGAAAGGTAGGGGGACGGAGAAACCCCCCCAATGCTAATTACTATTAGAACTATACTCCCTAAAAGTAATTGATCAGTAGTGGCCTCAGTAGGGTCTTTGCCCATCTGAGCATTTTTAATCTTAATTCACTAGTACGAGTGACTAGTAAAAGTAAAGGGACTCCTGACTGTTAAGTCCAGTCGCGAACGATTCTGGGGTTGTGGCACTCATCTCACTTTACTGGCTGAGGGAGCTGGCGTTTGACCGTAGACAGCTTCTGGGTCATGTGGCAAGCATGACAAAGCCGCTTCTGGTGAACCAGAGCAGCATACGGAAACACCGTTTACCTTCCCGCCAGAGCGGTACCTATTTATCTATTTGCACTTTGACATGTTTTTGAACTGCTAGGTTGGCAGGACCTGGGACTGAGCAACAGGAGCTCACCCCATCGTGGGGATTCAACTGCTGACCCAGTGGCGTAGCGTGGGGGGTGCAGGGGGGGCCGGCCGCACCGGGCGCAACATCTGGGGGTTAGGGTTAGGGGGCGCAAATCCATGGGTTAGGGAGCGTAAATCCACGGGTTAGGGGGCGCAAATTACTTGCCTTGCCCCGGGTGCTGACAACCCACGCTACGCCACTGTGCTGACCTTCTGATTGGCAAGCCCTAGGCTCTGTGGTTTAGACCACAGCACCACCTTTACCTTTACCTTTCTTCACCTTTACATCAACAGTACATATTATTTAGACATGTAACATTTATGTAATGAAACCAGCAAGGTGAGAGGATTATAAACCATTTATAAATCTATTTTGTAATCTGAGGGAATAATTTTACCAGTGCTCTTCAATCACAGTGCTTTGGGAAGAAGAGGTGCTGATGAAATAAAGAACTTTGCTCTTCAGTGTTTCTTTCTCTTTTGAAAGTTCTGTCTCTAAGGAGCAGGATGCAAGTAGAGTTCTGGTGGGATTCTCTGGAGGTTTCTTTTGTGTTCCTCATTCCAATCAATACACCCAAACTCTTGTTGCCTACCTTTCCCAAGCTCTTCTTTTCTTATTTATTCTATTTTGACTTACTTTTACTGCAGTTGGCTTTTTGAGTACAAGTGTATTATGGCAGCAGTACTCATTCTTGCACAGTCATAGTATGGGATAGGAGAATCTGTCCATTTTTGTTTCTTTAGCTTTCTCATTTTTCGAATCTTAAGTTCCGTTCTCCACTTTTGCACATCAATTAGTGAATGTTTTCTTTCAAAATTTCTCAGCAGCTTTTGGGTGCTGGGAAGGATTGCTCTATTTCCAAATCATTGTTTTGCTGATTTCATTTAATATTCTAATTTTCTGAGATTAATTTGGGGTTTTCATCAGCTGTACGCCATGATCATCACAATTATAACAAATAAAGGCTTGAAATATCTCGCTTTGCATGTCATGAGTCTATCTCATATATTAGTTTCACCTTTTAAATTGAATTACTGAAATAAATGAACTTTTCCACGATATTCTAATTTTTTGAGTTTCACTTGTATTTCACACACTTGTCTTCAGAACATTATACTTGCTAATGCAAGACACCAGAGTGAAAGCTTTGAAGGTGGGTGTGGGTAGCAGCATTAATAATGTTCAATGTACACATACCAAGTGGCATAGCAGCACCAGCATTTATTAAAATAATGTTTGTTCCACTCTTCATCTAAAAAAGGCCCCTGGAATAGCTTATAGATTGCTTAAAAAGATTTCAGCCTGTATTTTGCCCCTTACCATCATGGATGAAATTAGCTTTAACTTCTCCTGCAACTATGCTAGACATAGAGATCACAACAGAAGTAAAGTCAAATCAAATCACAAAAAATTACTTGCTCAGATTAACTTTGATGAGTTCCAAATATATATAACTCCACCCAGAATCTCATTCTTGTTTTTTTAACTTCTGCTTTATAAACCTGATAATTAAATTCCTTGAAGCAAGTAAATTCTTTATTACATAGGAACACATTTCACAGATGTTTTGCAAACTTGTCAAAAAAAGGAAGCTTACATAAAATGCTTAGGTTATGAATAGCAAAAACATTAGCTAAATAGGACTATAAATGTCGGATAAATTGCAGTTATCCATTGTACACTAATCTAGCAGCAATGAGATGAATAAAAGAGCTCTAGAGCGAGTGTACTACTCTCAATACATTCTCATATTTGAGGACTGAAATGCTAATCTTAATTTTGCATTAAGTAAATGGCCTTTTGTGCATCAGTGTCCTGGAACGGCAGACCAAGGCCAGCTGACCATTACTTTCCAGGTAGATCAATAACAACATAGGAGCTGAAGCAGTGATAGCTGCTGAGGCAATTGGCCAATCAGGAGAGTGACTGTGGAATTTAAATGAGCTGCTGACAGTTTCACAGGCAGATAGGGACTTTCTGTCTGAGCAGTCTTCTTAGCGCGTATCTGTCAGGAGGGACAGATAGTGAATTGGCTCTTAAAGATAGGGATTTGACTCTCAGTGGGAGAGGGACTAACAGTGTGGACAGTTGGGATCAGAACTGGGTGCAGTTAGCTAGGCAGGGCAACCCAGTTTCCATTCCCTGAGGGCAAGTTAAATCCAAGAAAAGGATGAGTGTGTGTTGCTGGTTAGAACACTGATAGACTTTGGGGGGGGGGGTTGTCTACCTGTGACTTGGTTTTTTAAAAGACTGCTGTTTAAAAGTTCCTATGTAAAGAGTTTGTATTTTAAACTAAGTTTTGTGCCACACTTTTGAAACCAGAAAATGTTAAACATTCATTGACTGTAATTAAATAAAAAAATAGTTTTGTTCCATAAATGCCTCTTCATGCTTTGAACCTCCGAGTTGAGAGTGTGTTGTCACTGGGTAGCCTTCACGGAAATACAACACCTTGCTGTTGTTAAAACATGAATGCTACCTCAAACAGTTAACTGTAGACCTCTACTGTGTGGGTGCAGTGGAAACTTTATCTAGTAGAACACACATAATATCAGTCACAATACCCAGCATCCATCTTTGTTGAGGCTGTTTGTTACACCTGTGGTTTTTTGATGTCCTTGCTTTGTAATATTGAAAATTATCTCAACATCAAAGAAAGGTTGGAGCAGCAGTTTGTTGAAACCAACCTAGCCTATGCCATAAACATCTCCCCAAGGTCTAATGCCCATTTAAAGCAAACTCTAGTACCAGCAAATTACACATTTTCCCCTGTTAATTCAAATGGAGATTTCCCAGTTGAGCCTGCTCTAGTAAGAGAGGTTAGTCTCTCAACCTTCTAAGCACACTGTAATTTTCCTAGCTATCATTTTCTGCCCTGTCTCTTGGGAGGTGGAGAATATTCATTCAATTAGGTTGGTTTCCACAGTGAATGGATTGCATATACTATGGGGATATTTCTTGTAATCCCTCCATCCACCCTTTGGCAGAAGGAATAATTGAAGACATGCTGATACATTTGCCAAGGCAGTTGGAAGTCAGGGATACTACTTGTGCACATGAAAAGATAATGCAAAATATATATGGCAGGGACGATTTTGGATAGCAGTACAGATCTGGGGGAATCAAGATCTCTGAGGTTGCTGCACCTCAGTTGCTTACGAAATTTAAGTAGAGTCACCAGTTTGAAGATGCTTTGGGTATGCATTTGAATGTGTCTATATGTATAAATGTTTGCTTTTCATAAGTTTATAAATATATAATTTTTGTTTACTTTATTAAACAATGAAGATAAAATCATACACTTCTGCACAGTATGACACTGAGTCTCTCTTATTTGGGATCTAATAATTAACCAGACTATTCCTCTAAGCCTCTTCCTTTTTAACATACTTCATTTCAGAGGCCTTTTAAAATTATGGACTCTTCACGCAGATAAAATGTTTGTCTCTTCACTAACTAGGCGAAACTGACAGTCCAAACCCTGGCTACTTCTCCTCTGCAAAGCAGAAACTATGGATAGCATGGGATCCCAGCTGTTGCAGTCCAATATACAAACTCTCTCAGGCCCAGTCAAGTTGTATAACAGCCTAAGGCTATGATGTCAAGGTGATTTTAAAGGTTTATAAGATTTGATGCTTTTGAGCATTCTTGCATTGGTTTTTTTCTTTTAACATCCAATAGCAACACCCTAAAAATTCTCACCAATTTTGGGGGTGAGCAAGACTGTGTTCACATATCCCTAGCAAAGGCATGGGTTGGGAACCCCAGTTAGGTAGACAGCCGCTGTGGTGAAGAAGTGATGTATGGGGCAAGAGTTAAGTATCCCTCCTCTCACCTATACCATCTTCCCTGAAAATTGTGTCTTTCCAAAGCCATTTTCTAGAGGAGCTTAAAACTGGGGGATTAGTTGGATGAGAACTCCCTGGAACCACCATTGGCTCATTGCTTGTTTGCAGAACCTGTTCATGGCACTCCTAGGTCTTTTGGTGGCTGCTGGCTGCCATTTCTTCTCTAAGAAAACCCTGTTCTTTACAGAAAAGAACTGCTCTTTACAGAAACCATGTTGATTTGTCCTCAGCAAGGCCTATATACTTAGAATTTGAGATTTAATAATGTCTTTCATTAACGTAATGACAGACTTTAACAGGCCTGTAATTTCTTGGTTTCCCCATGAATGATATCTAAATATATGAGGTCAAAGAAGAACATAAAATTAAAACCTCATTCACTATTGAGCTACCCAGAGCAAGTAACAAGGGTAACAATGGCCAGTAATCAAATATGTGTCCATAGTTTTTGCTTTGTATTATGGAAGCAACTCAAAGTTTTGCTTTTATTGGCTTAACTCTTAATCATTTTGAGAATAATTAATATCAGATAAAGCTCTCCAGAAGTCATGGTTCTCTGCAAGTTAAATTATAAATCAAATTGTAATTATGTTCCACAAAGAACTACAAGCCCCACTGGTTAAAATCTATAGGGAAACAAATACCAGTCAAGTACAACCAGTTTATCTCATTTTGACATTTAGTGTTACAAGTGTTCTACCTCAATGGAGATAACTGAAAACACTATTTGGAAAGTTTTTCAAGGAGTTGTATAAATGACCAACTAATTTCTGCTGTTTGTGATAGACAAATATTTAAAAATGCACACAAATTTCAGCTTTAAGGATGGACTACAATATTGTGTGACGACGCACTGAACCCCCTAGCTCTCCCCAAAATAAATACACCAACACAAATATATGGGTTAATGGGATAAATAAGGCCACAACGTTATTGGTTACAAATGTGAGCAGTTTGGCTTAGGCAATTGGGTGAAGCAAGACTATATCCTGACTCCTGCCTGACTGCAGGAAGTCTCTGGAAGGGGGAGCCCTATGATGTACATAAATTAAGAGCACCCCCAGGGTCACCGTTGGGGTTGTGGCATGACCCTAGCCCACGCCCAGGCTTCGGACAGGAACCACACCCCCGGATTCCTTTAACAGGATACCCTTAACGTGGAGGAGCAGACGGAGGAACAACCGCCCCTCCCATAATAAGGCTTACCCAATACCTAACCTTACAAAGTTGTGGCGATTGCTACTAGGTAGGCGAAAACCAAATGGCTAGAGCCGATTTTGCCAAGTGGAAAAATTCATACCCGGCCCCGACAACTAGGTGACCAACATAAGACTCCAGGGTCACTGCGAGGACCCGGATTCCCACCCGCAAAGCAGCCCCTCCTAAAAGGGGGAGCTGACTAATGCAAAGGAAATCGTCTCATCGGTGCAAACATTTATGTTTGCCCAATGAGACAATCTCCTCTCTCCTTCTCCTGCATGCTGTTCTGGGATTCTTCTGACCCTTTGGAGCAGATGTGGGGGAGCTGTGGGGGCGCAAGGGAGGAGAGAGGGGGAAGGTCTATTGCATTAACTTCTGTTAGTACGTGTTAGTTGAATCTGGCCCTAATTTTTCCTTCACCAAGGATCATACAGCACTCTGAACAATACAGTACCATTGTCATGCACTTTACCTAAACATATAGCAGTATCTATGTTCTATCAGAGCAGTTTTATGATATGAAACAGACTTAAAAATGGTAATGACCCTAGACCATGGAATGAATGGTTATTTGATGCAGGGATTTTAGGGAATTGGACTCATGGTCATCTAATCAGATGAAGCTGCCATATGCAGAGTCAGGCTTATAGTCTATATCTCCAGGGTCCCAGGATAGGGATCTTTCCCAACTCTACTTGCTGTAATAGGAGATGTTGGCTTATGAACTTGGCATACGAAGCATGTGCTGCTTCTTGTCCACCACAGAGCTCAGATCACTCCTGCCTGAAAACTCTTTAGGATTCCAAAATTTGTGAATATCTATTCATTACTCACAAGACTCTTCCTGTCTCTTTTTACTTCTCCAGTAAGTAAAGTAGCAAAAAGTGATCTCATATGAATATGGATGCCTTGAAGACTATGTATCTATGGGCAAAATATATTTTTTTCTCCTTTGGAGGTATTTCCTACATGAGGTATTAAAAGGAATAACAACAACAACAACAACAACAACAACAATTTATTTATACCCCTGCCCATCTGGCTTCCAATAGAATATTAAAAACAAAATACAGCATTAAACATTAAAAACTTCCCTAAACAGGGAACAACACAGTAAAAGCAACAACACAGTAATGAGCATATTTCTCCATGATGGACAGAAAAGGTGAAGACACTTCAAAATGGTAAGTTTCATTTTTGGTGCAAAATAAGGATGACAAGCATTCTGTCTGATTTTTGACATTTTCCCCTAGCACAAAGCACACTGTTATTTTGCAAAGCTACTTTTTGTTCTTGTTGCAAGAAGGATGTGTTCACATATGATCTGCGGCAGCGGCAGAATGAGCACATGCATTGCTAGATCACACAATACTTTCTTCTTACAGTCACAAGGATATACAAGCGACTGTTCTCACTGTGCAATTTAACTATAAGCTCTCACATAAGAAGAATAAAGTGCAACCCTAAGCAGTCTTATCCAGAATTAAATCTTTCTGAATGCAGATGGTCATTTCTATTCACTTGCACACATTAACACGGGCAATGACTTGCTGGTGTCTCTTTCCTCTCCTGCCTCCAGCATCTTTCAATAAAGTGGAAAAACTTCTGGGCTACTGTATCCGTACTTGTAAGGATTCTAAGCACTAACTAGTTGCATGAGAGACTGTGTAAATATGCCATGACATGTTTGTTAGTTTTTAAAGTGTAATCTTTATTTTTAACTGATCCTGAAACAGCGAGAAAGAGAGACTAAGTGGTCCTGAAGCCAGTATACCTCTATCAGTTATGAGCCTGAGCTTTTAGATTGTGAAGGTGGGTTCCAGATCTGGACCAGATTTGTCTGTGCTAGTCTACAGAACATAATGGAATTTAAAGGCTTCCTCCCAGTCTGAAAATGAGATGCCATGTGGTTAGCAGTTAAATGTTGTTGTTGTTGTTGTTGTTGTTGTTGTTGTTGTTAAGACATCAGCCTTAGCTTCCACTTTCCTGGCCTTGTAGAGCTTGAGCCAACATGATATAAACTTAACTTTCGTATTAAATTAGTAGGGTGTTCCCCCCCCCCCATTGAATAACAATATAAAACATATTTTCAAACTTTAACTAAGACGGGCAACCTTTTCTGATCTAGAATATAGTTCCTTAACCAGCCAACAGTCTTATGACATATTAAATTGTAGGCTCCAGCTAGGGATGGGTGAATCTGTCAATTTCAGTCTTTCTAATTTTTCATTTTACCAGTCTTGGGTTCACCTCTCCACATTTCCACATTGGTTTGTGTTTTCTTTCTTTCTTTTTTAGGAAAGTCCTTGTGAAAATCATCAACATTTTATTGCAAATTTCTGCTACTATACACATTTCTTCACATCCCTTTCACTAATATATGCATTTATATGCACTCTTTACCCCAGTATATGCATTGTTGTACATGTTACTTGGGTTGGACAACTGCACTGCAAAATTTGGAGATGTGTGAATTTCAAAGGATGGCTATGTTTCAGTTCACTTAAGTGTGAATTAGGTACGTTCGCCTTTAAATGCAAACTGAATCTAATTTCTCCCCCACCCTTGTCTCTGGCCCATTAATGCTACTGCTATGACATGTTTGTTAGTTTTAAAAGTATCACAGGATTATTTGTTGTTTTTCCTGTAACAGTTTACCATTGCTTTCCTTCTATAATTTGTCACTTTTGCAAATTAGATCACTTTCAGCATTCCTTCTGATTTGTTTCCACAAAGCTTGTGTGGAGGTGATAAACTGGCTACTGTTTATAGAATATTCATTGAAATTTGATTGTGGAAAGCTTACAGGACCTAACAGCAAAAAAATAATAATCCATATTTATTTTTTATTTTTGGAAGCGAGTTCATTGCATAAGCTTGCCAAATCCACTTTGATTCTGCCAGCCATGGCTATCATAGATACATGATCAATTCCCCTGCTTAGTTCATCATGCTTACTGAATTAGTCTTATTATCAAGTATGTTTAATTAGAAACGCTTTCCTTTGAAAAACAACAACCCTCCCACCATAGCCACTGTCGCTTGAATACTTGACTTTGATACCTCATAAAAACTACATAATCAGACAATACTTTTGTAGCTGTTGAATTATTCCTGAATCTTATTTCCCAACTTAACTTATTGCTTTTAATATTAAATTTATATCTTTCCATCTCCTGGAATGGAAATCTCATTTAATCTTTTTTAGCCCGTTATTCGGTGTGAACGCATGTTTCCTCACAATACCAAGGCTCACTGTCTTCTGTAATGGCAGTGATGAATTATGCTTTCAGCTTGGCCAGTGCTGAACACACTGTAAGAAAGATGAAGAGCCAGAAAAAAATGCCAGCTCTGGAAGGAGGAAGTGTTGAAGGCAGTACTCTGAAAGGAGGGGGTGTGTGAAAATGCTTCAAGGGTTTTAATGCAATAGCCAGGTAACAATCTATTCCAAGATGAATAGCTCCCCAAGTTACTGCTTGCTATTCTACTCACCAGCACCGTTCCAGCATGTGATGGTATCTGATGATCACTACTGTCCTTGTCCCTACCAACCCTTAATTCCTATTGTTTCTCCCGAGTTCTTTCAGAACTGGGTTCATATAACACCAATCCTGACAGATCTACATCAGCTGTTTGCTTCCAGGATGAAGTTTCCAAACAGTTTGGAAACCAGATATCTGAAGGAATGCCTCTCCTTGTATCATCATGCCTGGGTTCTACCACTGAGGGGAAATACATCAGTTCATCACATGGGACTTCTCTGTGGTAACACTTTGACTCTGGAATAACCTCTCCTAGAATCATATATGCTCTTGGCATTTTGGCACCAGGCAAAGACCTATTCACTTGTCTGTGCACTTATGCCATCACTGCATTTCTGGTAGTTCTTATGACTGAACTTTCAGTGCTGTATCTTTAAGTGTCTGGAATGGTTCTTGTGCAATTATATGGTAACCAGCCACTGGAACACATCAAAAAGCCTGAAAATATACTTAATAAATAACTTCCCTCCTCTTATTTTCCTCTAAAGTTTGATAATATTATTACTGCTCTGTCTAGATGACTTTGCTGGGTAGCTTTTAATGCCTCTCTACATCCATTCACAAATTTAATATCATGCTAAGTTCTAGTTACAAATTTAATATCATGCTAAGTTCTAGATAGAATGTCCCAGGACATTCTATACAAGATCTCAAAGTAGCTGTATTACTACAAAGGAATTTCAGAAATAGATTGGAAAGAGAAGCTGCTGAATTGCAACTCATTACCAAACTTAAAACCATGGAGAGACCTGGTCTGAACAAAGACATTGGATTCTTATCTCATTATACATGACAAAGCCATCTTTCACCTTCTCACCCCTTGCTTTTTCCTGTAAGACCTATTGCAGTCGTTAAGAGTCGTCAACAGGCTCATCACAGCTATCTGCCAATCACCCATTCCCACCACCCTTCTGAGTAATACCCCTCCCCACCTTTTCACTATATAGAAGGATCTGGCAACTTCTGTTTCAGTGTATCTGAAGAAGCGTGCATGCACACGAAAGCTCATACCAAGAACTAACTTAGTTGGTCTTTAAGGTGCTACTGGAAGGAAAAAATTTTTTTTTTGTTATGCTAAGTTCTGTCATTATCACCTTATCACCATCTCAAAATTCATAGGTAGAACAGTGCCACCCCTAATACAGAAATTATTGCTTCTGGCCGGTGAGATGCCTAGATTCCTTGTATGCCTGAAAACTTCCCAGCAGAAAGCTTAGCAGTAAAACATTAGTCAAGATGAATCCATGTTACTGTATTAATACAAGTAGCACAAGTGGAATCCATTTTATTTTTTGATAGCCATGTCAGAGACAAGAGCACACCATGCACACCAAGCCAATAATTTAAACAAAAAGGTATGGGAATTTGAACAGAGATAGCCCACCCAACTCCTCCATCAATAAATAGCAACAAATTATCCAGCACGAAACTACAATCTTAAACTTCCAACAATAGCTGGATCATTATGAATTCTAGATGACAGTCAACTAGTATCAGGTTCACATGTGAACTTTGCGTGCAGAATAGTACACAAAGCAAATTTGATTCAAGGATCTTTAGCTATGGTCACTCCGTACTACTCCACACATTTTATAATTATACAGAGCTTCACTGATAGTAGAAAACACTGATATTAGAAATCTGATGAAGGTACTTGAATACTTAGGTTGCTCTGTGTCAGGAAATTAATCAGTTAATAAACTTCTTCCTGATGCTGATTAGAAATCAGACTAGCATACTAACTGGATAAGAGACTGAACCATAGTCACTTGTAGCCCATGACCACTGCTTTCTGTTGGGTTTTAAACCTGCTGGAGAAATAAAGGGAAGCCATAAGAGATAGGAAAGGGGGGGGGGACTCAGTGGACTGGCACATGATCTAAAGGTGCCAGTCCAGTGAAATAGGCAAGTGTTTTTATTATCTTTCCTTGTAAGAGTAAATTAAAACCATAGTCTTACTTAGACTACTGAAGTTTTATATCAACTGGTTTCTTTGCTCAGATTCTTTTCCAAACTTCACCTCTTCCAAACTCTGCCGCATCTCTATTTGTGGCCTTAATTTCTTACACACACACACACTTGCTTTAATTAGATTTTTCTATTTTTCCAATTGAATATCCTGGTTCTCCTGCTACTATATGTGTTCCCTTTATGCCTTTATACCTCCTTTTTATGCATCTCCTCAGTCTTTGTGTTCTTACACTAACAGCCACACAGACTTTCACATGCTGCATGACAGAATGTTCTGTCTCCATGCCCTCAAAAGAGGTAAGTAGCAGCCTCAAAGAATGTGGCAATGGGAGACCAGGAGCTTGTGGAAGAACCAATCATAAGGTGGCCTGCTGGTCTATTTAAGGATGCTAGTTGAGCCTCACTCCTTAACATTCACTTTTGTGGCAAAAGGCAATTTAACTCATACAGGAAGGAACACCTCTTTATCCTAGAGTGTGAGGACAAAGCTTTATATCTTGAATCATTGTGTGAAACCACTATTTTTTGTTTCATTCCATGAAGTACTTCACAGTTCATGCTTTGTTGTTGTACCACTAATGCCTGCCATATTCATTCATCTAGAGCTGACACCTGAACTAACATGTGAACACATGTACACAATTCCCTACTCCTCCTCTTCTCCCACACACAATGAGTTGTCATAAAATAGAGGGAGGCCTCTCTTCACATAAATATGTGTGATTATGGGCAGGAGAAGCACTTTCCCATCTTTTTTTGGTAGTAGCTTCCCAATCACATTGAGGAAAGGAAGTATATATCATTATGCTAGCTCTTTTAAACTGCTAAATTTGTTTTTCATGCAGTACCATCACCCCTAGCCTTTGAGGAAGTCTCCAGCCATGCTCCTTAGGAATCTAGATGAAGCTTGGGCTAATACAAAACCTTGTGGTTGTGTCAAACAAATAAGGGCCATGTCAATATTTCATAGAATCATAGAATCATAGAATCATAGTGTTGGAAGTGACTACAAGGGCCATCGAGTCCAACCCCCTGCCAAGCAGGAAACACCATCAGAGCACTCCTGACATATGGTTGTCAAGCCTCTGCTTAAAGACCTCCAAAGAAGGAGACTCCACCACACTCCTTGGCAGCAAATTCCACTGTCGAACAGCTCTTACTGTCAGGAAGTTCTTCCTAATGTTTAGGTGGAATCTTCTTTCTTGTAGTTTGGATCCATTGCTCCGTGTCCGCTTCTCTGGAGCAGCAGAAAACAACCTTTCTCCCTCCTCTATGTGACATCCTTTTATATATTTGAACATGGCTATCATATCACCCCTTAACCTCCTCTTCTCCAGGCTAAACATGCCCAGCTCCCTTAGCCGTTCCTCATAAGGCATCGTTTCCAGGCCTTTGACCATTTTGGTTGCCCTCCTCTGGACACGTTCCAGTTTGTCAGTGTCCTTCTTGAACTGTGGTGCCCAGAACTGGACACAGTACTCCAGGTGAGGTCTGACCAGAGCAGAATACAGTGGCACTATTACTTCCCTTGATCTAGATGCTATACTCCTATTGATGCAGCCCAGAATTGCATTGGCTTTTTTAGCTGCCGCGTCACACTGTTGGCTCATGTCAAGTTTGTGGTCAACCAAGACTCCTAGATCCTTTTCACATGTACTGCTCTCAAGCCAGGTGTCACCCATCTTGTATTTGTGCCTCTCATTTTTTTTGCCCAAGTGCAATACTTTACATTTCTCCCTGTTAAAATTCATCTTGTTTGTTTTGGCCCAGTTCTCTAATCTGTCAAGGTCGTTTTGAAGTGTGATCCTGTCCTCTGGGGTGTTAGCCACCCCTCCCAGTTTGGTGTCATCTGCAAATTTGATCAGGATGCCCTTGAGTCCATCATCCAAGTCGTTGATAAATATGTTGAATAAGACAGGGCCCAAGACAGAACCCTGTGGCACCCCACTAGTCACTCTTCTCCAGGATGAAGAGGAACCATTGATGAGCACCCTTTGGGTTCGGTCAGTCAGCCAGTTACAAATCCATTGAGTGGTAGCATAGTCAAGACCGCATTTTACCAGCTTCTTTACAAGAATATCATGGGGCACCTTGTCAAATGCCTTGCTGAAATCAAGGTAGGCTACATCCACTGCGTTCCCTTCATCTACCAGGCTTGTAATTCTGTCAAAAAACGAGATCAGGTTCGTCTGACATGACTTATTTTTCAGAAATCCATGCTGACTATTGGTGATCACAGCATTCCTTTCTAGGTGCTCACAGACTGTTTGCTTAATGATCTGCTCCAGAATCTTCCCTGGTATTGATGTCAGACTGACTGGGCGGTAATTATTTGGGTCCTCTCTTTTCCCCTTTTTGAAAATAGGGACAACATTTGCCCTCCTCCAGTCTGCCGGGACTTCGCCTGTTCTCCAGGAATTCTCAAAGATGACTGCCAGTGGTTCTGAAATCACATCTGCCAGTTCTTTTAATACTCTTGGATGCAGTTCATCTGGCCCTGGAGACTTGAATACATCTAGACTAGCCAAGTATTCTTGTACTATCTCCTTAGTTATTCTGGGCTGTGTTTCCTCTGCTGAATCATTTCAAGGTCTAAAGAGAAACAAGAATGGCTAAAGGTGATCACCATTGGCTCTAGATCACCTGGAACTGTACTGGCCTACTGCAGCCATTGTAATGCTGTAATGCTGGCTTGTTGACTTCACCTATGTCACCATTATTTTTATCATTTTTAGGCTGTGCTCTATCAAAAATTATCATTCTTTGTAGAAATTGATTGTTCCAACTGTGTGAAGTTGATCCGAATATATATCACATGTAATTCCAGATAGGTGAATTAAGTGAACTGGCTTCCAAACGTTCGAAAGTATATTTATACGCACTTGCTGATACGTATCTGGACTTTCAAATTGCAAGGCAGAAAATAACTGAAATGTATTAGCAGTGTCTGTTGTAACACCTGTGTGGGAAGACTAATAATGAATGACAAAAAGTTATAAGCCATAAAATTGCATGGTGTCATCTGCTTGAGGCGATAATATTCCCAAGATAAACTTTTTGTAAGCTTGAACAGTGTTTGAATTTGAAAGAGCTTGCTAGAATAGTCAATAAAAAGGAAATAAAAATAAGATAAATAGACAAAAAGCATAATATACTGGTTCAGTGGATGTACCACTAAACTACAATAACGATTGCAGTGAGACTCAAATGCAAAGGTTGTTAGTATCCACAGAGCAGAATTACTGTGGAGACAGATTCAATTTTATTGGGGCGGGGAGAGGGGAGTAGAATATGACTACCTACTTTTATCATAGTCTGTTCCTCATGAGCGCTCTACGTTGCAGAGTATAAAGGTAATTCCCAATCCTTTGAGCTGCAGCTATTGAATGACAATTCAATTTGTATTCAGTGTGAAAATGACTGGCTAAGTGGTTAATGCTGAAGACCACAATTTTGATAGGAGATTAGCTAGGCCTCTGAATATGGACAAACATTGCATTTGGGTGGTAGACGTAACATGGTTTTTTTTTGTTCCCTGTTATCTTCCTGAAAGAAGATAAAGGAGGGAGTTTCACTTTTTCATGTTAGTGATTAGGACAAAACCGAAAGAATGCTTGTACCATTGTTAGCAAGGTCAAAAGGACACCCAATTTCTTCATTCAAGACTGGGAATGGGGGTGCCCACATATATGTCCATTAATAATACAATAGCATCCCAGATATTCCATCAACAGAATGCAGTTAATGTATGTGCAGAAATGTCAGGGTAATGGGGTAAAGACAAAAATGTACAGAACCATGTTGGCTGGAATAAATCAACCACTTAAAAATATGTGTGATTTCACATCATTGTGTAGGAAGTATAGCCCAATATGCTGTTTGTATTGTTATCTTTTTTTTTTTTTACTGAATAGTTAGATTATCTACCCAGGTAAAAAACAAGTCATAAGAGAGTCTTATCAAGTTGGAGCAAGCGTTGCACTTAGCAGACTTGCACCAACAATGGAGGAAGATCAATTTTCACCAATTCCTCTTTCCCCAGTGGCCCCAAAGAGTTCCAGATGAAGAATGAACCCTCCTAATCAGCATTACAGACTGTGCAAGGGTATGAAGAGAAATCAACAAAAATTATCTCATCCAATAAAGGGTCTATGGACAAATTATATATATATTTAACTGAACCTTATAATAAATTCTTGCTCTTTAAAAAAGAAAAAGCTTCCTTAATTTCACCTATTTTTATATTAGCCTAGTTAATAAGGCATAGCAATGAGATTGATCCACAACTGAGTCAGTCTTCAACCAAGTACGCCACATAATCCTGTATATACTAGAAGACGAGACAAAACAATGGGTACACCTGGAGAGGGACACAATTGAAAATACCTGCACCACAGCATACCCATTCCTCCCAAACAAACTAAAGAAAATTCCCACAACACTAAACAGGTTCACACAGATCATGCTTAAAGCATGGAAAACAGAAGTAGGTAAACTGTCCCCAACCCCATCCCCACAAATCCCCCTGGCACATCACCCATTATTCCATCACGCAGCACAAAACCTCCAGATAAAAACCTGGCAAACCAAAGGCTTATACCGCCTAATAGACCTACGAAAATAACCCTTATCAACGCAAGAAATAAAAGACAAACTAGGAGACACCCAAATGCCCTGGCTAACACACCACCAATTACATGCCCTCTTAAACAATCCAGTAGTAAAATCAAGAGCAACTAGGCCCCTGACAACCTTCAAAAACCTCCTTCTAACAACAAAGGGACACGGGAAAGGGATGGTATTCACAATATACAAAATACTTACTCCAAAATCCCACAAACCCTCTATGTGTAATCAAAAAACAATGGGAGAATGACATACGCTATGAGCTTAACTCCACTCAGTGGACCAGAATGTGGTCTAAACCTCCCTTTAAATCCATATCAGTGAAAAGGAAAGAACTCACTCTGAAACTCACATACAGATGGCACCTAACACCAAGGAAACTAGTGCTAATATGCCCAGGAACCTCACCAAAATGCTGGAGTGGATGCATCTCCACAGGGATATACCTCCACATGTGGTGGGAATGCCCCGAAATCCAACTATTCTGGACAACAATCACAATTTTGCACAAGAAATATGCAAAATAACTAAGCAAGTACTAGAGGTCACCCCAGAACTGGCCCTACGAAACATCTTCCAAGATAATTATGTCCACTCACATCATAAAGAGCGCATAACCCACCTACTCTCAGCAGCCAGAAACAACATAGCCAGACACTGGAGAGACCTGTCAGGAGTAAACATGGACCATTGGTATCAAATAGTATGGGAAACAGTCTTATTAGAAATATTAACTAATAAACTGAAACTGACATGGGGACAAATAGAAGACACCTTCACCCCAGTATGGCTCCCCTTTATCACATACACAGCCCAACAAGACAACGACAAGAATCCACCAACAGCATATGAATCAAAATGGCTAACCTGATACAAAAACACCCACCCATCCCACTCACATATGAAAACAAAATTCACCACAGCCAATCACAAACAACCACACACTAGGCTAACCCCAACCTCTCTCACCACCAAAGAAACACAAGCGAATAGTAAAAAGAACACGCACAAGTGACGCTGACACAAAACCCCACACATACATTAAGTAGAATAGAAGCATTGCCACCCGACCCCACCCCCACTCACCATGCCCCCCTCCACCTCTTTCCCCCTTTTCTTCCTAATGTAACACTAATGTCTCAACAAATGAAACTGATCTGTAGAAAATATAACTTTAAAAAAAGAGAAATTGCACATACTTTTGTAAACCAATATATTTTTAATAAAAAATGTTTTTTTAAAAAACCAAGCCAGTCTTTAAACAAGAACAGATATAGTAATTTTTTAATTGTATTTATAGCTAACGTAACTATGTATTTTCTTAAGTATTCAGTATTTGAATAATAGTGACAAAAAACTTTGTCTCAAGAGTATTACATACTATGCAATCACACTGAGAGATCTACTCCAAGGGGAATAAATAGGCTAATTAATTTATTTAAGATATGAAAAAGAAGGGGTTGGTGTTGGTGTGGTTTCTCTACCAACTAGATAATTAGACAATATTCTTTTCTATGTACTCTTGTAGGAGTCTATGCTGGAGGAGTTGTCTGAATACAAATGATCACTATAGCAAGGAGTACACCTTCTTGAAAGATGAGAAATATGGTTTGAAGCGTCATTTAGCAATGATTAAGTTTTCTATAGGCTTTCCCCAACCCCCAGTATAAAACTAAGCACCATGGGCCATACTAGCACCAACAGGCAACATCACCCAGCCCAGTCCAGCTGCCATTCTTCGGAGAGTCAAACCCATGCCATTCACAGGAGAGGAGAGAATGAGATCCCTTACTGTTACTGCCACTGTGAGGGTCATGTTTCTTTACATGACTCAATAAATAATTACAGTACCAGGGTGAACAACCTGTGAACCTCCAGGTGTTGTTTGACTCCAACTCCCATCAATCCTAGCCAGTATAGTCCATAGTCAGGAATGATGTAATTTGTAGTCTAGCAACATATGAAGGGCCACAGATAGCCCATCTCAGTCTTATGCCATTAGGGCTGCAGTCTTGTAACTTTACCTACCTTGTATACACAAGTAGTGCTTAGTTCTGAGTAAACAGATATATGGTTACAATGTTCTCGGCCCAGTATACCAGAAGGAGCGTCTCTCCCCCCCCCCCATCGTTCAGCCTGGACACTGAGGACCAGCGCCGAGGGCCTTCTGGCGGTTCCCAGGGAAACCCAGCCAGATAGGCAGGGTATAAATAATAAATTATTCTTATTATTCTTATTATTATTAAACTTAAAAAACAGAGCAAACAGCAACAAAAGTGGAGATTTAGGTCTTCAACAACTAAAAACAAATTCCTTGTACAAAAGTTGCACATTTCTTTAATCCAGTACAGACAAGCAATGAAGTCTGATCACAGAGAAAAAAATGTCATTCTGTTGAACTTTCCAGAATATATTCCTCTGTGTTTCTGTGATAAAAGGTCAGTGTTTCCTTTCTCCTCAGCATAGCCTGACCTCTTGACACAAGGAAATCAAATGAAACAAAATATTATTTCAGAAGGCTTCCTAACCAGATAGCTATTGCTCAAGAGAATATAGAGCTCCCGAATCACCAAGAAGCAATTTTCAACTTGAAGTTATAAAGACAGAAATGTCTTCCTGTTTTTGAGACATTATAGTTACTACCTGCAAAAAAGATTGAAAATCAGGAGGTGTGTCAAACAAACCAAAACAGCTGTTGAAAATCCAAAGGTGAGAATGTGATATTTAACAGCAGCAGAACTTGTCAAACATGAGAAGCCAGGAATTCTAATAAGCTGTTAACTTAGGGCTTGAAACAATTGATTCTTCTATTTTTAGCAAAACATAGTAAACACTAATATGCAGTTGTCCTATTAAACACACTTCATATGTTCTCTCACCTGGGTGGTTGATACAATCTTCCTGGTTGCTCTTACATCACTCTAGGACCATGTATATAGCTCCTGCCATGCAATTACTTCAGCATGTTACTCCCAATATATCTTAGTCACGAGTAACCATAGTTAGGAACTCCTTTCTAGAATGGAGTTGAGGAAACCAACCACAGAGGAAGTCAATGCCACACCAATAAGACAATTTGTTAAAGGGGTATAATGCACCACACATGGTCCAGTCACTGCCTCTCACTCTGACCTACCTCACACAGCTGTTGTGAAGATAAAAATGAAAAAAAAATGGGGGGAGGAGACTCACGTACACTATCTTGAGATATTAATGTAATAGATAAATAAATTCTTCCAAACATGGTGGAAATAAATGTGCAAATGAAGCTGTTACAGTATCACTGCAAACTAGAGGTCTTTGATGAACTTTCTGGAAACCATGATGATCTGAGGGGCCAGACTGAAGTGCAGAACAGAACTTCACCATCCAACTTCACAAACGTTTCAACACATTTTCTTAACCAGGAACTACATCAAAATACATTTAGAGATGTGTATTTTGAGAGAAAATATGCTGAAACATATTTTAACAGAAATGTCTCTGTGCTGTTTTAAAAAATCACAGATTAATGTGGAAAAGGGGCAGAGTGAACGTATGGGTTAATGTAGACCAAAACATATCTGCCCATTCCTATGTGCATTGCTAGTGCCAACCACAAAGCTTCTAGGCAAGGCTCCTCCACCCCCACCCCCCCGCCACCGTCGCCTGACAGAATCAGAAAGCCAGTTCTTTTCCAGGAGCAGGCTTATTTCAGAAAGCAGACAGGGGCTATCTAGAGAAAAGTAAGAGTGGAGTGCAAGCTGCCTAGTAATCACTAGGTGTTCTTTTGGCTTCTGAGCAATAGGAAATAAATTACTGGTTGCTTTCCACAATTTCCACCTCCACCTGTAGCCCAACGGTGACCACCTACTAGGCTACCTCTTGCTTTAACCTTCAAATGTGCTGTGTGCTGGTTGTATCCAGTTCCAGCTTCTTTACTTGATGGATGTTAGGAAAAGGAAGTGCTATGCCAATGTGGGAATGGGAAACTGCCTCTTGGTTAGACAGAACAGTGATGCCTAGCTAGTGACTAGGGGCAGATAGTAAGCCCTTGATTTACATCCTAACTTCTTCAATTGCCCATCCTGATCTAGATGAGAATAGGATGTCACACACTTAACTAGCTACATGAAGGGTAACAATGTGTCTATTAATTACTTTGAGCCGACTAGTCCTTCACAACTGAAAATGTTTGTATCATATTGTCCCCACTGCATTTCATATGGATGAGTTCAAAAAGTTTCAGTGATATACTACTCAGATAAGTTTAAAAGTTTACAGTTGCAGGCTTAATATTCTTAAGCTTTTCAAACCCTTGAGATGTTTATAGAAGTTTGATGGAAACCAGAGAGACTTGATGTATTTTGCAGGCTAATCTGTACATATGCTAATTTCTGCTCCTCCACAATACAACAATTTTATGATCATAAAGAACTTTCTCCCTACTAGAAACAAAACAGGGATTAACTCAAAGTGATATAATTCATATTGTTATCTCCAAACATCCTTCAAAGAATGGACTAATAAGCTGCAAATCTGAAAACGAATATTGGGACAATTATCTTGATATTTCTACCAAGACTTACTCGCAAGAATAAGTTCAAACAAATACACCAAAATGCTACTTCATGTACCTGAGATTTCTGGAAATTATTAAGTCAGGAAAGGGTAACTATAAGATTTCTAGATTCCCCCCCCCGGCTTATATTTGTACACATTTGTACACAGTTCTCTGGCCTTAAGCAGGGATTGCATATTGCACAGTTGCCACCTGAAAGATTGTGAATAGCTGAGATGAAAGTAGGGCTGCAGCAAAGTGGACAGAGGTGGGGGTTCGTTTCCTCCTAAGAGGGGTGGTGGAAAATGGGTCTCTGATTTGGATACGGCAGGTGCATTTACCTTCACAGAGGACAGCAGGTACCCTTTCCCCTCCCTTTAACTTCTCAATTACAACGCCTATCAGTGCAGCAGCCGTGGGCTTTCTGTTCATTTTCCCGTCATGATGACAGGAGTGTACATGTAAATATGCTGATAAGCCCCCTTCCCCTGCAACTGAAATTAAATCATAAGGAGAGGCAATGATCACATTAGAAATTGAACCTGGCAGATTACAGGATGCTACTGAAATGTGATGCTACTTTGTTTTTAATCATGTATCTGTGGGCTGTTCCAGATGACCTGTTTATTCAGCAATCATCCTGATTTGTTTGTGCAATGACTAGCCTATGTCGGGTCTTTATGGAGCATTTATTTTTATTTGTATAAATGGTGGTTATACAACAATGAGCCTTCATCCCGATTTGCTGGATGAGCGTTTGCATGTCTTCTCAATAATCATTCATCCCACACTTTTCAGTGCATTTTCCCATTACCTTCCTTACAGCAAAGTTTTCCATGCCCCCAGTAGATTTGTGCTCTAGAGTGACAGAGTGCATCAACCCATTGAAATTTTATGCAACTAACTTTCCAGTTTGCACTTAGATCCCTCCCACAAAATAGTAAGAGCCTGCAGTCACCTTGTACATGTAAGATGACCTCCCAAAGCAATCCATAATAATAATAAAAAGAAACAGGCATTTTAAAATCTTACCGTTTGTTAGTAAGAATTGTAAGAACCTCCAATGCATTCTTAGTTTAAAAAGCCTAATGATACAAAATTGTCTTTAATTTACACAATGCCAGATATTTCCTTTGGATAATCTGAGAGCATTCAATTGCATTCTAAATGTAATATTAAATCAGGAAGGACCATAGCTCAGAGGCAGAACACATACTTTGCATGCACAGCATCCCAGCATTCAATCCTAGGCTCTCCAGTTAACTGTACTGGGTGGTAGGTGGTGTGAACAACCTCTACTTAATTCCCTGGAGAGCCACTGCCACTCAGTAGACAATGCTGGGATCAAAGGAAAGTTGTCTGACCAGGAGTAAGGCATTCCTAGGTTCCTGACCTGCAAAATGTTTTAATTCTGTAACTGCATGAGCTTGCAATAACACGGATAGCTGCCAGCAACCTTGCAGCAGGGTTATATCCTGGAATATTACTACTGTACAAGAAAGACCAATTTGGATACACCAATTTCCCCCTGTACGTTTTTTCCTGTGCTGACCCAAAATGTAACAGTATCATTGCAGAGCCAAACTTGCAAGAACCTGCAGTATGCTGAAAGAAAAACACTAAGCTTCAGTTTCACCTTGACAGCCTGAAAGCTGATCCAAGAGATCTACTCCTTGTCATGTCAGAACTGTGAGGCGCATTAATCAAATGTAAATAAAGCCTTAAAGGAAATTTCTGAACTCGCTGTCAGCAACCTGCTAGTTGAAATGTCCCATCATTTGTGACGCTGGAAGGTCTAGCTGCCTTTAGTGCATCCAGATATTTGAAATGCAAATAAGGTTGCGTGGGCTGGCATAAGTAAAGGCTGAGGATGTGAGTAGGATAGGAAAGGCGACGTCTCTTTCTCAGCATAACAAAGTTTATTTTTCTGTGTTTCCTATCTACTAAGTCAGTCTCCATTCTCAACTTGCAGCTCAGCTCAATATGTTAATTTTCTCCATCACCCTTAGACCACTAATATCCAGAAGCCAAATGATGTCAGGTACCATCTGATTTTAAACTTGTTTATTTGAGTAAGTTGTTGTAAATGGCTTAGGCCACATATAGGGACCATTTGCAGAACTGCCATTTTATGATTTGTAAGTGGCACTCTAGAGCATTAAATAGGAAACAACAACAAAAGCAACCCTATAGTTTGCAAGGCAGTCAGACGACATCAGCTTTTTACTTGACCATTTGTTCTGACTTGTTTGTGGGGAAGTTATATGACATTGCATCAAGCAATTGTTAACCCACACTTTCCCGTATATTTCTCCATCCCTTTCCTTTTAGTTATGGTGGGAGGCAGATTGATTGTGCAAGATGACTGCCAAACCAGCCATAATAGCACAAACTAAACTTGCTGGTACATGATTGAATTCCACCTGAAAACAGCAACAGTCTGGACGCACCAGTAGACTAACAAATTCTTTACAGCATGAGCTTCTATGGACTCCACTTTAGATGTAGCTTCTTCAGTTAGTTGGGAAAGGAGAGGCTTCTCATGCTGCCTGCCTGTCAGCTATTCCAATATCCAAGAGATGGATGAGAATTGGGGAGGGGGCTCTATTCCAGGCATGAGTTAACTGGGCTACTGGTGCAGCTTATGTAGCTTGCTTTTTGTATAAGTAATGCTTAATATATTAGCACTTCACAGTTAAGACATGAAAGAGTCCTACTGCTTCTGTGTCCATCCTGAGTCTATAACAGCAGCAGGGCTTTGCAGGCTGTGTTGTAAATTCATTAATGAAGCATTAGAACTGGTCATTTTGGTGTCTTTAGCATTCTTCTTTGGTACCCTTGCACTAAACCACTCGAACAGGCTCTCCTTTGGGCCTGTGGATCTGGACAACCCACTGCAGAATATCTTCATAGTAACATACATAAGGTGGGCGCATTGTTAGTTAAGATAGCATATAAAGTGCTGCCATAGTCCTAGCAGCTGAATAAAAAAGATGAGCTTTCAAAGCATGACTCCGTGACATTATTGTATATTTTGCAAATGTCTATGACTGTGAATGTGAGAAGGTAAGAGAAGAGCAAAATGAAGCAAAATCCTCTTGGCCAAACACCCACACAACAACATATCTTAGCTTGACAGCACAACAAAAAAAGTCTGAGGCTCTCTGTGATTGGAGATAACGGTAACCTCAGCTGAAGCATTTCTGACTGGTGGGTTGGAAAACCTTTATCTGAAATTGAGAAACTAAGTTGTTGCGTACTGGAATGGAGAAAAAACTAGGTTCTGCTAGTACATATTATTCAGCGTGAAGAGTCAAAGGCTTCAGCTTCTTTGAACTTGCACAAGGGACTGTGCTGTGTCCCTTGCTCTTGCACAGTGTCAAAGGCATAATACTCATCAAGTGCACTTTGATGTAAACCAGGCAATAGCGAGGTGTTCCCATGAGATAATATCAAGCTATCTCAGGCTCCTTGTGCGATAAAGTCTTCAGCTTGGATGAAATATTCAGAAAGCAGTGAAATTGATGGAAGATTAAATGTGCAAAAGTAGAAAACTACTGTCAGATTTGAGTTTGCACAGGGATCTAACAACCTGTGTTTCTGGAATTTAAAGTAAGCTGAAGAGCATATTGACTTGTTAATGCATCTTGATGTGGGAGCAGTTTTCATATAAACTACTATGAATGGGAATACCAGAGCCTTTAACTATTGCAGCGGCATGTGGGCAGCATAGATTATGGCATCATTAGTATTTGCTGAGAAATCTGGATGGACACTCAGCAGTTGTTTTGGTCAAATTACTCTGTGCCTTTCTGAATAAAATGGTGCTATTAGGGGCTTGCCAAGAGAAAACAGTCAGTTCTCATCAGCTAATTAGGTCTTTAGTTGAGCTGTCCCATAAACACTGCAAAGAGGGTGTTCCCCTCCCCTTCCCCTCCATGACCTCTAAATGCTATTCCATATAACCTGGCTGATTCACCTACACTCAATAGTGGACAGTGAGGGACCTCCTGATAGTAACACCACTGTTGCTTCCTGGGAAGGAGAGGGGGATGAGAGGGGAGGGAGGGAGGTCAGTGTGGTGTAGACATACTAGCCAGTGTGTCAGGTCATCTTTTCCAGCCATGCCAACCTCTGCCTTTCCCCTCCCATTCTTCTTCCCAGGAAGCAGTAGCAACTCAGCTCTCAGGGAAGTGCCACCATCCCACTATGCCACCTGCTACTGCCTGCACTTCTAGTCAAGAAGTATGGAACCACTGGAGAATTTTGAAGTTTAGGGGTTATGTGATATGCAAGGAATGTGGATTATCTTTATCCATTCCATACCAGTGATGAGAGTTACTGCTGTTGTTTTATTTCAAGCTGATTATTGTTGTTTGAGGAGACTATCTGCAACAATTCTAGCCAGTCAAGTTAGCTTTTGTGTGCTTCTGGTCTCCTGAACTGGGGCTTAAAATGCAGATGGCTCCCCAAGAAAAGCAGCACCCATTAGAGCCTTACTGGCCATTCAGCTTTTTGTTTTTATGTATTTGTTAGTGCAATTCCTATTCTGGGGAGTAATGTCTTTGCTACTTTGATTTTATGTTGTTAAAAAGGCCACCAGCCATGCCAAATTGTATGTAATTTTCTGTGGCAGTCAAAAGGGCAAATTGGTAAGTGAACTCAAATTCATTTTCATGTGTCCTGAGCTGCATGTTGTCTTGCTGAGGTAATTATACACAGCAATGCTCACCCTCTGATGCAGCCTCAGATCTGAGAAAAGTCAATCTCTTGGCCAATATTTTCAGCCAATTAGCAAATGGTCTTCTTACTCAGGGTCATCCTAAAAGTAAACAGTAACATTTGGATAGCTGCATATGCAGTTTCAAGAGGCACTCAATTACAATGCCATTAAGGTAGGATTTCCAATACAAACGCAACATTGACATATCACCACTTTGATCTAGTTCAGTGGCAAAACTTCATTGGCAGTACAAAAGAATTCATCAGCTCAACATTTCTTTAAAAAACATGCCCTTAATAGTTTAGATTGTGTCTTTGAGGGTGACAAACTTTGCTGAACATGTTTACGTCTCAACTTCTTAGGGCCAAATTAGACCTGACATTATTCACTCAATTAGCAATTATGTGATTGGTTTCCCTAACACAACTTGGGTTGGGGGAGGGCAGATCCAGATCAGTAAAGACTGAGAGTGTGGTAAAATGTCAAAGCCTATCCTGTGAACCTGATCTGGACCACTGCCATTCACATGCAAAAATGATGCACCTGCTAATTGTGTGAATAAATATCAATACTACTTTGGTCTAAACTCACTGAAAAATCCATAATAAATTTATGTTATCAAAAGGCACAACTCTCTTAAAACCCTGCCAGCTCTGGGGTTTTTTTTCCATGTCAGGAAGGAAGGAAGTTGGTAATTTTTCTGACTACATCACTTATGAAATTATATATGCCTAAAGTATTATCCTTTTTCAACATAAAACAGCTCTTGATCAAAAGATTGAAAATGATGGAGGATCATAATTTATCAGCACATGTGAAGTTACACTCCCCGTTTCAATTCTAAAAATAATGTATTTGTCCTCAGCTTCCATATTTTTTAAGTTTTAATGATTTTTAAATGTAAATACATGTCTGTTCAGAAGTAAGTTTCACTGAATTCAGGACTGCAGCACTGGGGGTCATTATTAAGCCACCTGTTAAACTGTCAATGGAATTCCAACCTCCTTCAAGGCTAATTCACATGTGACTCTACTGCTTAATTTCTTTCATGCAAGTGTTCTTCTGCTTATAGGAAACTGCCTTACACTGCGTCAGACCATTGGGTCCATCCAGCTTAATACTGTCCACACTGACTGGCACTGCCTCTCTGGGCTTTTAGGCAGGGAGCTTCTTCCAACCCTACCTGGAGATGCCATAGATTGAACCTGGGATCTTCGTAAAAGCAGAGCTATTTCTCCTCTGTGTGTGTGTGTGTGTGTGTGTGTGTGTCTGTGTCTGTGTGTACCTTAGACAGTTTTTAAATGGGATTAGATAAATCCTTGGAAGAAAATCTAGCAATGGCTACTAACCACTATGGCTACTTGGAATCATCAAGCAGCTGATACCTGTTGCTGAGGAGCAGCAACAGGAGACATCTATTGCCTTCTTTTCCTACTTGTGGGCTTCCCAAGAATCATGCGGTTGGCCACTGAGAAAAACTGAGCACTGGACTAGGTGGACCTTTGGATGGCTCCAGCAAGCTCTTCTTATGCTCTTATGTAGTTATACACAATTATACAAGATTGCACTAATTCCCTCTATTGTGATCGAACCGCAAGGATTGCCACAGTCTTGTACTGTATACAAACCGGCATATATACTACCTGTGTAAACATTACTTCATCCCTCTGAAACTCATTCAAACACCAGCTCAGGGAAGGAAAACTTTATTGTTGTAAGTCACTTGGGGTCCCTTTGTTGTTGTTTTTTTAAGCGACTAAGAAATGTAACAAATAATAACTTTTGAAAGGATTGCCATACGTGTGAACTAAACCTAAGCCTTTGGATTTTCAAAAACATTGGAAAGATTTCTCTCTCCCCAGTATTCTTTGAATTGAATATAAAATTCTACAATCTTCCTTGATCTAATTTATTTAACAAGCATCTTTATTCTGCTGTTTATCTAAGAAAGGTTTCCAAAGCAACTCTCGAATCTTAGTAGAAAGGCAGTTACCCCTCTCAGGTTTATGATGTAAAAGACACAACACAAATGGGAAAAGAAATTGAGGGGGGGGGGAGAGAAAAGTCCCTGAAATGAAAGGATTCCAAGTAGAGGAACAACCAAAGGTTTCAGCAGATTTGAGGGAGGGGTCCTACAGTAATATATCCCTCCCACTCCTAAAAAGGTAAAAGGTAAAGGACCCCTGGAAGGTGAAGTCCAGTCAAAAGCAACTATGGGGTTGCGGCACTCATCTCGCTTTCAGGCCGAGGGAGCCAGGGTTTGTCCACAGACAGCTTTCTGGGTCGTGTAGCCAACATGACTAAACCACTTCTTGTGCAAGGGAACACTGAAGGAAACCAGAGCACATGGAAATGCCATTTACCTTCCAGTTGCAGCGGTACCTATCTATCTACTTGCACTGGTGTGCTTTTAAACTGCTAGGTTAGCAGGAGCTGGGACAGAGCAATGAGAGCTCAGCCCGTCACATGGATTCAAACCACTGACCTTCTGATCAGCAAGCCCAAGAGGCTCAGTGGTTTAGACCACAGCGCAACCCCTCCCTACAGTCTAATGGAATCACTACTGTAGATGACAGTTGAGGGAGAAGGCTGATGAAGCTGATCTTTCAGCAGAGCAGATGGAGAGAACTTGCTTTATTTTTACAAGTATAAAATGTCACCTTCTTAAAATTGTATTTTTAATGTAATGGAGGAAACTCATTAAAACTTCAATACGTTCAGGACAATCCATGTCCCAAGTTTAACAGAAGTTTCACCTGAGATAAAATATCCCACATCTAACTCCAGTGAAGTTAGCTCACAAATTATTGCTTAGGATGGCTGGCCGTGTAATGGAAGTGCCGACTACATTATAAGCACTCTCTCTGTCCAAATGCATTTCTGGAGACTACATAAATATGTAATCTATTCTTCTCTTTTTCCTATCATAACATTCCACTGGGTGATTCTGATTAGCTCTTCCCCTACTGCTGCAGTAAAATTCTGCAGAGTGTCTGATGGATGTTTATGGAGTGTGAATAAAGACAGTTTCTGCAGCCATCCATAAACCCAATTCATTTAAATTGCAATCTGATACCAGCAATGGATGGGAGTGGGGGTGGCCTTTCTAGCTTACCCCAACCCACTCCTCAAAGAATGTAGATGCATTGTGTGGAAAGCTAAACAGAAATATTGAATCTGAAAATAAACTCAAGATTTCACTTTTGATTAGGATTACAGTGTACGCTTTACTTTGTTGCTTATTTCTCAATAATGAAAGCAATGAACTGGAAATATGTAACAGTATTATATTAAGTTGTGTTTACTCTGGTGCATTTTATTTTTATAAAAAAATCAACAAAGCCGAAATGATTTTTTTATACTTGGCAATTTGTCTCAAGGAACAGAAAGAATACAAATTGTGGATCATTGTCAAAATAATCTTAGGTTACATAATTCAGTTCCATACATTATTGGATAGACAAAACACACATATGTTACTAGAAATAGGGAAATTGCTAAAATATCTGATAGGAAAAGTTTGGCAAGAGTTATATTTAAGTGTCAAACAATTATTTTAAAAAAACTATTATTCGCATATTTTAATATTTAAAATTGCATCGACACTAAGAATTCTATGTTCAAAAGCATGGCTTATAATAATCAAACTCATTTAGATACCTATTTGGAGATATAAGATGCTTATAGTAATCTACTATACTATGAATTGGAATTCATAGAATATTCTTATTCTTAATGTGAGCTGGAAGCGTTTTTAATATTTTCCCACTTTCTATTGTATTTGAAAAATATAAACTCTATTATATTATTATATCAAGAAAAGGGGGTAAAGCTCATTGCTTTCTCTTAGGATCATTACTAGAGCTAAACAACAGTGGAGCTTTAGGGATGAAAATGGAGGCAAGGTGAAATATTTCATGCAACTGTTCCCCCGGTTCCCCTTTTTAGATACCACTAGTGTTACCTTTTTCTGGTAATGGTAGTGTCTAGCTCCCCCAGTTTCCCCCTCAGAAAGTCACAGAATGAGGGTAAAAAGCATGGTTTCATCCTGAATCCAACTGGTGTGAATGCAGGACCTCCTGTCCCAACTTTATAGATGCCTGGAGGATTCCTGAAAAGATGCCCAAATACTGATCTTCTCAGCTTTTGAATAGGAACGACAAAACCGGGGAAGGCATTTCAAGTTGGCACTATACTAGATACAGATACAACTACATCACAATGGTTCTCAGACACTATTGCAAACCTCATAATCTAATTTTGAACCCTTGCACTCACCCAGTCTTCTTTATACCCAGGGTCTTATGGGCTTTTCCAGTCCCGTGAGATGTACTAGAAATTCACCACATCCTAGCTCTGTGGTTTAAGTTTAGACAAAGACTAACAGTATTAGTTAATATGTAGTTAGGGTTACAGATAGTTTTGACTATGTAGTTAGGGTAAGGGAAGAGAGTGTGCGTTTCTCTTATGACTGTAGAATTACTGGTAACACAGAAGACAGTTTAAAAGGAAAGGAAAAAAATCAAAGCGGAATGATTTCTTAAAGAAATGTGTATCTTCCATATATCTGGTGATATATAAACAAAACAGACTGAAATCTACACATCCCGGGCGTAAATCAACCACACAGTGGCCACATGCACAACTTGCACATTCAACACACAAAAACATGTGCAGGACTGCAACTGTGGTTCTAGTACTTTCCATAATGAAACTTTAATGACAACTTCCCTAAACAGAAGTTAAACAGAATTGTGATCAATATCCTTTTCTCCATTTGTTTTGTATCCTTTGGACAGTCAAAGTGTGGATGAACACACCGAACAGAGGGGTGTGAGTCCTGGTGAGAACGAAGGGATTATTTTCTTTCCCCTTCTGGCCTGCTGTACAAAATCTATACTACATTAATCATTTCTGAGCTCAGCCCCAGCATGGTAGGAGCACAGTGTAATTTACTCTGTTGGCACTGGAATTTTCCTTCCCTCAGTGTTTTGTATAGTTCACTCATAGTAACTAACCAAGGCCTGCACATGTAATGGAAATGCCCTTTGGTTGAGGTGGTGGTAGTCACAGAAATACAGAAAATGAGCAATTAAATCCCTATTAAACAATTATTCATCAAAATAAATATTGAATTAGTAAATGTTATAAGATAAACAAATTAGAGGAGATACATTATTTCACAGACAGAGCAAGCATAAAGCCACTGATTTACTTTGCAGTAAACTAGAAGAGGGATGAAATAGTTGGTAAAGCTTAGCATACATAAGGAGAAGTGGAAGGGCGAACCAGCTTTTGGTATTTAAATAGCCAGACAAATGCCTAGACATTTGCTGATTCTAGAGGTGAAGGAATGGGTTTCTGTGTAGTAAGTTTAAAAACTGACTCAACCCCCCCTTTTGTTCTTTCAAAAGAGAGCACTTTTAAATGCGTAAAACTTGAACTGTTGAGCAAAACCATAATAAGGACACAACTGCATAACAGTTCTGTCCTTTATCAGGACAGGCAAGGGATGGCCTTGGCTCCCCAGGGGAACAACGAAAACACGTCAGAACTTTATCTTATGTGCTGACCACAAAATACGCACAAGACCAATGTCCGTGAAAAACGCCAAAAGCGTGTTCCCGGAGATTATGACGTCTTCCCAGATAAGAGTAGGAAGAGGAAGATCCTTTTATGGTCAGAAGTACAGGAAGGAAGATCCTTTTATGGTTGCGAGTACCAGAGCAGGAACATATGTGATGTCAACCTGCGTATACAAGTTGACGTGGCTGGGGAAGGGGGAGAGGATGCCTGGAGGGTATATAAACTGCATGAAACCTGTTATTTCTTTGGACTTGCTGTGGACTCACCACGCAAGTGCCTTCTGCTATCCGGAGAGCAGAATAAACTCTTTCTTTGAACCAACTCGGTGTCATTTTGACTTCCTTCCTCCTGTCCCGGAACAATGCAGACCCAATTGGTGAACTCCAATAAGCCTACAGAGGAGACACAGCTGAGGGCTTGGAAGCATGTTTGCCATTGAATGGAATTAAGGCCAACAGAGTGAGGGAAGGAGGTTTAAATCTTGTTTTTGTGCATGTGGCAAAATCCCTTTCTTTTGAGGAGTTACATTAAGACAAAGCTATTGTCCATAAGGCAAATTTCTGCATCACTGAAGTGAATGGAAGTATGTGAAATCCAAGAGAGAGTTCCTGTCTGTGGGCTTGATGAAAGTTCATAATTGATTATGATGTCTGTACACCTCAGCATCTAGAAATTAAATACTATGTTGATCTGAATGAAAGGAAAATTTTAGATTGATATGAACGGTGTTGATTCAATTTTAAAAGTCTATTGATTTACAAAAATGGAATAAAAAACATCAATACACTATTTGTAAAATAAAATATTAACATAGAAGGGATTATGAATAGGAACACAAATTACATTATCTTCCAAAAAATGCCAAAAATAAATTTGCCACACTGGGGGCAAATGAACCCATGGCCATCCTCTAATCTGAAAGTAAATCTGATACTATATATATATATATATATATATATATATATATTCTTTTTTCTTGAATCATATCCATCAGTTCTAAAAGAAAATGGGCCTCATCATGTGGAATGCTAGTATATAAAGAATTAATGTCCATAGAGACAAGGATTGCATTTTCTGGAATGTACATGCTCTATACCTTATTTATAAAAATATTTCTGTCTTTTATATATGAAGGTATTATAAAATCAAACGGGTATATTGAAACAAAGGCTGTAATACTGAATCAGATCCAGAAACAATGGGGCACCCCAGTGCTGGAAAGCCAAGTTTATGTATCTTGGGAAAAATATAAATATCATGAGGACGTTTATTTTAAAGAAATGTATGTTTTCATAGTGCCCCTCAATCACTATGGTAGTAATAATAGAAGAATTATGTTTAGTGGCATCAACAGTAATAAATTTATAATTGGAATCATCCTGCAAATGTCTAAACACCTCTTTAAAATAATTTTCTCTATCTAATAATAAAATTGTTCCAATTCTGCCTTCTTCACTACTAAAGTCTGATCCTTAGCCAAAGTAATCACACCATTTCTTAGCCAAATTATACCATCTTTTTGGAGTCATTTTCTCAAGTGGTTTAATGTCTCAAAGTTCCAGTCATTCATATACCTGGATGAGAGGATTAAATGTGATAAGTACAAATTGAGAACTTTGACTGAACTGTGAATGGGTTCTTTGATTGTGGCTGCCAAATCACTATTAATTTTAATTGTTGATCTTACTCAATAGATTCCCTAATCCCTTTACCATCTCTTTTAATTAACCTTAACTTCAATGTTCGTGAACACATATTTCATTCAAAAGTTGTTTTGTCTGCATTTTTATAGTTGGATGCAAAAATATCCCTACATACTTTGAATCAAATCCAAAACCTTCTACTAATTTATAAGCAGAGGGCGATGTTTATGTTACAAATTTATTGTAATGTATGATGTTGGTCCTTTGTTTTTGTTTTGCTTTGGTTCTTGTCTGTTGTTTGTAAGTTTTTGGCGGTTTTAAATTTGGAGGTTTAAGTACATTATGTTGGTATGGGAAACTGTCGTGTGATGGGCCAATGGCCGTAATAAAGATCAATACAATAAATCAAATCCAAAAGGATGAAGATATTCAACAGTTCAGTTTTGTGTGAAAAGCATCTTCCTTAGTTTCCTGTTCAAATAATGTACCCAATGTACTGAGCAAAGAAACACACTAAATGCAGCTCTTCACCCTGGAATACAGAACTGTTAGTTGAATCAAATGTTTTACAAACCAATTATCTCACGGCGAGAATTTATTAATACAAATATCTGGATTTGAGTGCTAGCACTGAATATGCATAACTTATGCTATCCTGATCTAGAAATTAGTATCAACCTGAATCCATCTCAAGTTAGTCATTACTAACACAAAACTAATTGTATTAATAAATAAGCCAGTAAATTAAATGCAGCATGCTCAGAGAGGGTTGGTATTATACTTTCTTAGAGCTGAAGCAGCAGCAGCAGAATATAAATCAGAAGCCCTATGAAAACTCCTTTAAATTGTTCACATAACTATTCATTCATGGTAAAAGGCTCAAACCATGGACCTGGTCATCCCCCCCCCAATACTTTAAAAGGAAAAGGTTTCCAGTGATAAATTGGCAAAAGATGTAGTTAGCCCAGTGTGGATGGTCATTCCATACAAACAAAATTGGGGACAAAAATCTAGATGTGTATTTGGCTCGAAGGTATGAAACCACCTTATAATGACTCTTCAGCAGCATTGCCACTTGCATAGCCCTTGTATTGTGCAGCCTTTAACTGCCACCATGCATGCAAATAACCTCTGCCACTGAGCTATAGAATCACCAGATATAATGTCTACCACAGAGAGTAATGTAAGCAGGCTTCATATAGCTACTCTTTCAAGATTTGAAGAAAACATAAGGCCTGCTAGAGCCTAAGAAATGAATTTGCCAGCCACATCTGCCACTCATACACCCCTTACTTTAATCCCTGGATCCCTGGATCTTTGGGTCTAACAATGGGTTAAATCGGGGTAGTCAACCTTTTTATATCTACCACCCACTAATGAATCTTTCTTGATGGTAAAATTTCTTTACCGCCCACCAGTGCTCGATGGAAGAAGGATTCAGCTTGTGCCGTAGAACCCCCAACCGCCCACCATAGCTGTCAACTTTCAGATTTGAAAATAAGGGATCAGCAGCCTCACCTGTCCCAGGGACAGTCTACGGGATATCTAATAATCCGGGATAGCAGCGGGAAGCAGCGGGAAATGGCACTAGAATAAGGGAATTTCCCGCAAAAAAAGGGGAAGGTTGACAGTTCTGCTGCCCACCTAGAATCCTGAAACGCCCACTAGTGAGCCGTAGGGACCAGGTTGACAACCCCTGGGTTAAATGAATGAATTCAGAATGAGTTCAGAATGAAGCTTGTTAGTAGCAAGGCTGTTGCCATTACTTTGAACGTACCATTTTAGAACATACTTAATGTGATGGGTTAAGTGCTGATCAAAAAATAAAGTATTGCTCCCCCTTGTAATTCAGTCATGCCAGAGTCAACTCAAAATGCTGGTTCATTCACATGTTAAAATTTATTGGTGAAGCGTTTTGGCTGCAGGGTAAGAAAAGGGGGGGGGGAAAGCTCTGTGATTCTGTGGAACTCTCTCCTTTTCAGAGTACAGATCTCTTTAACATTTGTTACAATGGTAATAATGGTAACCAGATAACATAATTCCAGAAGGATCCCCATTTCCTTATTTTAGGCCTTTTTGCTGAGACATTTCCCCATGCTAGTTTACCCACAGTACTGTAGTGTATTTTATCTTCAGACAGCATCACCATCCAAGCAATCACGCTTTGTAGATAAGAGAGTGCTAAGAATGTCAATTTCCCAAGAGGCTGGCTCTACCTGCTGTCAATTTGCTTGTTTAAACATACCATATGCCCATAAAATTTATTATAAAAATGAACATATTTTGCAGTGCTAGCCAGGAATTAATTAATTAATTAATTTTTAGGGACAATGTGATTTGAAAACACACATCAAAAACAAGTGCTATCCCGATTATAGTTTTGAGTGTAAATAGGTACTACGATTAAATATCCTGTTGGCTTTTCTGTATACCCCACAATGTAACTCTCACTCATGGGGCGTTATCAAATAAAGGTATGGTAGGGATGAGTATTATTTCCATGGAAATTTTCAGCTTGCTAAAGTGTGATGCTGCAAATTCAGGGCATTAATCCAAAAAAGTGGATATGTAACGGCAGGATATTCTGAACATGTCGTTCCTGTTAGACTACAACTTAGTTTCAGCATAATGTGCACATGCTATCAACTGACCTGCTATTTCATGTACTGATGGGCTTTCATGTATCACAGTTCCCCTTCAGTTTTATCCACCTTGTTATTTCACACTGTACCAAACTGTTTTTCAAAAGAGCAGATTATTTCATGTTCTTTCATTCTGTTTAATTGGCTTGATTTTGCAATTTATTGCACAAAAAATGTTACTTATTATTTTATTTTTGAATCTACAATCAGTTGCAAAAGCTATTGATTGATTCGGGACACTTATTCCACCTGTAAATAAATATATTCATCCCTTATATGTGGGCAACTGAATCTTATGGGCTTAAAATGTGCCGAGATCTGGGTTGGATTCTGCCCTGGTCTAAATTCTCAACTATCTGTGTTTCTTATATCCAGGTATATAAGAACTGTTTGAAGGAGGCAGAGGTAAAGCCACTCCTCAATAAAACCTCCATGGGTTTGGGAAATCTAAGTAATTACCAGCCAGTTGCCTATCTCACCTTATTGGGCCAAGTTCTGAGTGGGTGGTTGTGGACAAGATCCTGGTGCTTTTGGAGGAAACTGATTTTCTAGATCCATTTCAATTGGTGTTTAGGTTTGGTTTGGGCACAGAAACTGCTTTGTTTGCCCTGTATGATGACCTCTCTTGGGAGAGAGACAGGGGAAATGTGTCCTTGTTAATTCTCCTTGACATCTCTGTGGCTTTTGATACCATCAGCCACAATATCCTTCTGGAGTGGCTGTCCAAGCCAGGGGTTGGTGGCACCGCTTGGCGGTGGTTCCAGTCCTACTTTGATAGTTGTTTCCAGAGGGTGATACTTGGGGGGTGGTCTTCAGCCCCAGGGAGCCTTCAATATGGGGTTCCTCAGGGTTTGATTTTATTCTCCATGCTGTTTAACATCTACATGAAACCGCTGAATGGGGTCATTTTGGACTATGTTGTCAGCAACACACTGAGGGCACATAGCTCTGCATCTTTACATCTGCAGGTGTGGCAGTGGGTGTGCTGGACCATTGTCTTGCCTCAGTAACAGACTGGATGAGAGCCAAAAAAATGAAGCTCAATCTAGATAAGATTGAGGCACTGTTCATGGGTGGTTCCTGAGAGCTGATGGATGGGAGGCTGCCTGCTCTTGATGGGGTTACACTTCTTTTGAGGGAGCGGGTAAGCAGTTTGGGGGTACTGCTGGGTCCATTGCTATTGCTTCAGACTAAAGTGGCCTTGGTGGCACTGAGTGCCTCTTATTAACTGTGGCTGACAACCCAGCTGCACCCCTATCTGTACAGAGATAACCTAACTTCTGTTGTCTATACTCTAGGACCCTCTACGTTACTTGACTGCAATGTGTTGTATGTGGGGCTGCCTCTGAAGACAATTTGAAAACTGCAGCTGGTGCAGAAATCAGAGGTAAGGTTGCTCACTGGGGCAAGGCGGTTTGACCATATAGCACCAGTCCTGGCTCATTAACTGTAACAACGACAACATTACTATGCAGAGCCTTAATAAGAGAGAAAAGTATTTTATCAACAATAAGGTCGATCAATTGTTGTTGTAGTTTAAACTTGGGCATGGAGTCAAAACCTGCTTTTAGGTCTGTAGAGGAGTTCAAAGTGGTAGACATGGTTCATCTCCCTCTCCATTAACAACCCTGTGAGAAAAGGTTAGGCTGAGAGACTGAGTGGATTTCAATGCGATGCTATGCTGAACTTCCCATCATCACAAGCATTGCAACTTGCCAGATGGCGCAACGCCCCCTCCATCACCACACTGTTCTGGGGGTTCTCCTGAACAGGAATAAAGGAGAGAGCAGCACTGCAGAAGCCAAAGCCCTGGAAGTTGTTAGGCAAATCCTGCCCTGTGAATGATGTAGTCACCCACCAAGCTTCATGGCTAAGTGGGGATTTGAACCCTATCTCCCACTACTTAGTCCAATACTTTAATCACTTCACCACACTTGCTCAGAGGTTTTGTTGATGAAACAGATCCTGGCATAATTCTGGTAAACAATTCTGTCACCTCAAAACCCATGGAGAAAGGAAATATTCAGTTTCAGACAAATCCCAAGAACAGAACATGAATTAAGCTAGGATTGATATTTCAGTTTGCTGATCATTTTGGATGAGTCAAATACCCTTCAATCTAGTCTTTCTATAACTTTAACTTTCAAAGCAGTCAATTTCAACAAGTATTCACCATAATACAGTCCATTTCTCCCTCACAATAGTTCCAATGATTTATACAAGATTCGAGGACCACTCTCTAAGTTTCTGTGCATTTTTGTTTGCTTATTCATTCATCCCCTTTTCATACCGCAAAGACACCTGACAGTTATGAGTTAGTATGTTAATAAAATACCAATATTCCACACTGCTTCACTTCAGATTTTGGAGCAGAAATATATTCCACTTCTGAAACCTGTCAAGCAAAAGCATCCGTCTTTTAGTTCTTAAATATTTTTGAGTCATACATTACTTAATCATCTGATCCAATGGTGTTATTGCCTGTTATATTCTGCACATTTCTAAATAGTTGCTCCTTTTTATTTAAAATGCCGGGTGAAAACATAAGAAACAAAACAATGTAGTTTTGGATACTAATATATGCTGACAAATACATAATTGCAATAATGAAAGCATCATCATTCCTAATGTCTTATTATTAATCACATTCTGATTATATTAGTTGTGTGAGGAAATTAAGCTGAATCCAAATTAAGGTGCCAATATCACAGATGGTATTTATAAACTGGAAGAAAAAACTGTGGCACAGATTTATGATATCAAAGTAATTTTGAAATATGGGATCTACTACATTAAGTACCAGAAGTAATGCTGGGCAGATGTTTACTGATGATTAAAGTAGTACTCCTGGCCTGTTGCCAACCTGTGCTGAAGAGAATGTATACAGTCAGCACAGTGGGTTCAAGTATCTGAGAAAATCCTCATGGAGCCTCTTGGAGAATATCTGCCATGGAGTTTCAATGTCAGCTTAAACAGCATCAGTGTACATTACATTAGCCCCCTCAGTCCTTGAGTGTGTAAAGGCTTCTAAAGTATTTTATTTACTGGCCAGACACATTTCACTGGCCTGACTTCAAAACTAGCATGACACACAGAAATTTAGTAGATGAAGCTTCTTCTGGTATGAAGTAAATTAGAGAATAGCTTAATGTGCTTAAATGGAATCAAGGTCAGAAAAAATGTGCCAATCCTGATGGCCAGAGTTTACCACCTTTGATTATGTGGTAAAGTAATAGTTAGACTGATATGACTTAATTAATCTAAGTTACATACAGTAATGCAGCTATGTTACAGCCCATACCTCACAGATTGTATGTGGGGAGGGTTGAACCTGAGAGTATGTGATTTGACTAAGACTTTGCACACAGCAACGGCATTTGAAATGGGGACCTTGTGCTTAACAGCTTAATATCACTCTCTCCAACAGAGAACCCAGGTAGTGAGTGCTGACAAAAATAAACGCAAAACTGGATTAGTTAGGGATGGAGGGATATATCAGTGAGTTTGTGTGAACCCAGATGTTTTCAGAAGTACAGGAAAAAAATATTTCAACAAAAAACCTTAGGTAGCAAAGAACAGCCCAAAAACATGCTGACTAGCAGGCTCAAAAGCTATAGAATGTTTAGTGTTAGATGGAAAAGAAAACATAAACCATGTAATAGAATGATGTTTCCTAAAGGACAGCATGGCTGGCTAGAGTGCTGGACAAGAGCACTTTTGTTAAAAGCTATGCCGTATTTTCTTGAAGGCCACTCATGTCCTAGCTGGTATGCCAATCTGGGAAGATGTAGAAAACAAAGGGCTAGCTAGCAAGTTAAAATAAAGAACTTGGGCAAGCGACAAGAAAATCTGAGATGCACTTTGAAGCCGGATATCCTAAAGCTGTAATAAACAATATATTTCACGAGAGCACAAATGCAGTAGCAAGTCTGTTTTAATCACTCATTTATCTTTATATATGCAGCTGCACCAGAAACCAAGGACTGACAGTAATAGCATGGCAATAATATATCAATTCATTGAATGCTTATAAGTAGCTGACTCAATTCCAAAGTGAAAAGCCATGTCAAAAAGGTATGAAAATAATTTCTTTGCTTTAGTGTCAATTTGAGGTATGATTTTAAAGCTGCCCTGTCTTCAGGTATATGAGAAGAATTTCTATTATACACCTGTCAAAAAAGCCATTTTATTCAGGAAATACTCGAAATCAAATGAACTGTAAAATGTGTCTTAACAACAAACAAAGGGTTATTAGCACACTTGGCAGAGTCTGTAATTTGCTCGTTCCTATAAACACTTCAAGGGTTCACCTTTATGGGAGCTTCCTCCGTCCCATGTTTAAAAATGTTGCACTAAATGGTATTCCATGAAAGAATTCCATGAAAAAAGGAAGTAAAATGGGAGCTGAAAATTCACTATATGTGAATGGCAGCAAGTTCCAGTACACACAAAAAGGAAATATAGATGTGCTCATGTCACGTGTTTGGCTTTATAAGATTACACAAATTAATAGAAGGTACCTATTGATAGACATTCATTACAATAGCTAAAATCTTAATAAAACTTTTTAAAAACCCAATTAAAAGTCCACTCAGATATGAAGTTTTGACATATATATTGGCATGCAATTTATTTATTTTTATGTACTAGTGGGGAGTGCCCAGCATTGCCTAGGAATTTGTAGAAACCATAAACTATGGTTGTTGTTGTTAAAAAATGAATAGTTTAATCTGTGAGTTTGGACCCATCATGCCGAAAAATGGGTGAAGAGTCTCATTTTGTCTCAAAGTCTCAAAGTCGTGGCTGGCATCCAAACATCAATGAAAAGCCCCAGCCCCAGCATAGGAATCCTCATGCTGAGTTTGGTGATGATATCTCAAGAGGCAGCCAAACCTATGCCTAAAGTCACACCAAAGTTGCATTTTGGTCTGCCATCTTGATTCAAAACGGTGCTCAGCACTCCAACAAAAACATAGTCTGTTACCCCCACCTCAGGAACCCTCATGATGAGTTTGGTGATATCACAAGAGGTGGCTGAACCTAAGCCCAAAATGGGCTAAGTCATGCCAAAGTGACATTTTAGTCCGTCATCTTGATTCAAAATGGCAGCTGGCATCCAACATCATAGCTCAAGACCTTGACTCCCACTATAGCTCAAGAAACCTTGTACCAAGTTTGATGACAATATTTCGAAAGGTGCCCAAGGCTATGGAGAAAAGATTGACTGACAGAAACCATTTTCCCAAATACATCGTGGATGCAACTGCTGATGCTTTTTTGGGGGGGGCGGGTCAACTTGTTTTTAACATATACTTTTAACATTTATTTTTATTGCTTCATGTAAGAGGGCTTTGATGGTTAAGAAAAATAAAAAAATGAAATGGAACCTAGATTTTTTTTAGAGGCGATCAAAGACTAGGACTATGAAGAAGAGTGTGTACTAATTTCCACTCTGTTGATCTACTCCTGACACATATTCTCAAGGGCAAATCAATAAAACGTTGATCCATCCTCAGCTGAAAGGATTGCACCAATACCAATGGATATAAAAGTCCATATCCACCCTTGCCACCGTTTCTGTAGAAAATGTAGCTAAAATATAAAGCAAAATCTCTGGCGACGGGCTTTTCCAAGCCTTTTGACATTTGAGTGCTGGATCTCAGCATAAAGGTCAGAAAGAAGGAACAATAAGCTTTGCGTCTGTTCTCACTACAGGCCTTCATTGTCCCTTAGATATTAGAACTGGAATCCACATCAATCACACAGTTATTTGGTGATTGCATTTTGACCGTATTGCCAGAAAACCACTTTTTTATTTGACTGAATAAACATCTTCTCCCACCATGAGAAAATGATGTACAGAGGAAAGCAATATTACCACAGCTATAACTAAATTTAATTCCCAGAGATATAAGAAGGGGAAAGCTCTGAGAGTGCAGGGAGTTGATAAATGAATTTATAAAGAACTGGCTTCCAGTAATGATAGAGTCTATTACCTAGTAGAATGATCACAGTATTATCCTTCTACACCACCACAGAATAAAAGACTAATGTTTTATTTGGAAGAGCCTGGGAAAAAAACTTTTCACTGCTAAAGTTAACTTTTTTCTATGGTTTAGAAATAAAGGCAATCTCTTAACATCAAAACTACTTTGCAAGTATTGTTTTAAGAACCTTATTAACATACAGGATGCACAGGTATCCTATAGACAACACATGATGTTCTGCAGTGAAGAAATATCCAGGAAAAGGAGGAAGATTAAATGAAGAACAAGCTGCTCATCAGTTGAAGTATTTATTATTATTACCAAGTCTTGTATTTGCTAGAATAAATATTATAAATATATAACTGCAAAGTAATGCTATGGTGCATTTAATAATGTCACATTAGGTACTATGGAGAATTAATATTTTAATGTTCATTTAGATTACTGTGCTACTGTAACTTTTGTATAGTTTCTAAGAATTATTACTTCTTAATACAGCTTATAAAAAACAAATAACACTCCCTGTCAGGAGCTTCCTTTAAAGCTACTGAACCTCAAATTTAATTCTGCAAACATGGCTTATTTGTTTCAAAACTTATCGCAAAGTTGGTATCAGAGCATAAAAGGCACACAGTCTCTTGTGTGGAGATTTAATTTTTTTTGGATTCATTTGTGTGGATGAAAATGTGTGCCCAAATTTGATTTTCACATAAATACATTTGGCAACCTGTACTCTTCTGCTATCTTAAGTTATTTCATTGATGATGATAGTGATAATTATAATAACCATCTTGCGTGGTGGCGGCGGCGGCGAGAGAACTAACTGTGCTATTGCCAATAGCTTCCAATCTCTAGGGGAAGAGTGGCGCTGAAAGAGTGGGTTAAACCACAGAGCCTAGGACTTCCTGATCAGAAGGTCAGCGGTTTGAATCCCCACGACGGGGTGAGCTCCCGTTGCTCAGTCCCTGCTCCTGCCAACCTAGCAGTTCGAAAGCACATCAAAGTGCAAGTAGATAAATAGGTACCGCTCCGGCGGGAAGGTAAACGGCGTTTCCGTGCGCTGCTCTGGTTCGCCAGAAGCGGCTTAGTCATGCTGGCCACATGACCTGGAAGCTGTACGCCGGCTCCCTCGGCCAATAAAGTGAGATGAGCTCCGCAACCCCAGAGTCGGTCACGACTGGATCTAATGGTCAGGGGTCCCTTTACCTTTACCTCCAATCTCTAAGCATCGAATGTTAGAGGCTTATGGTACATTTTCCGCAACTCTTGCAACAACTGGACCCCCTTCAGCCTATGTTCAGGGCTGTGTTTGGGACTGAATGAGTCTTGCTTACCCAGATAGATGACCTTAATCAAGAAAGGTGTGTTACTCTTACTCTCTCAGCACCTTTTGATATCATCTGCCATGGTTTCCTTCTAAACTGATGGTGTGGGATGAGTTTTGGAAGCACTGTACTGCAGTAGTTTCATTCCTGCTGCATGGCCATGTCCAGGGAATTTCATTGGGGGCACTTGAGTTATGGGATTCCAGAGGGCACATTTTGTCGCCAGTGCTATTTAACAACAACATGAAGCTTTTAGGAAACGTCAGAATATAGGAGCACAATGTTATCTATTTCTTCAAAGCATCACAATTTATTCATTAACATCTTTTATAAATAAATAAATAAATAATTTTGCCATTTACTATTCGGCAGAGTTTTTTTAAAAAAACTGCTTTTTATACTGCTGTTTCTTTCAGAGCTTTAATATATTTTCATTTTTTGTTGTTAATTCTTTTGATGAAATTATGTGAGCTGTCGTGGAAATGGAATTGCTTCAATTGTAGAAAATAAATGCATATTATAGGGGACTTTGTTATGAAACTGATGGGACCTGAATTAAGACTGGTTCCATTAGATAGTACAAACTTCCTCAATCTACTCTTCATATCATGTCCTCATTCTCAGCTGCTTGGTGAATGGAACTGGGGCTGATGGGGCTTGCTGTCCAAAAATCTGGAGGGTACCAGATTGGTAAAGTCTGGTATGGGACACTTGCAAGGCCAAATCTAGGCTTGTACTCGTCAATGCACATTCGGTGTGTGAGGTGAAACAATGACCCACAAATGACAACCATGTGCAAATTTGCCACTAGTGAAAGAGGTAGGCCGATCCATTCACTGTGCAGTCCTATACACAAAAGCAAGACCCCTTGAATTCAACGGGACTTACAGGGAAGCCTTAGGTAGAAAAACTTACATAAGATTACATGTGGTTCCTATAGCCTTAATAGGATACGTTCTTAACTCCACATGGCAATGATATTAAGGAAGGGTTTGGGGCAGATTTTATTTATATATTTATTTAAAGACAAGAAGAAGCTGATACTGAACCCACCTTCATCAGATTTACTCAACAGACTTTGGTGGAGTTTCTTCTGATTTTAAACAAAGACAATGATTTCAGAAACAAGCCATAGTGTTCTGCTACACTGAGTGGAAGGGAAAAAATATTATACTAATAAGTCTTGACATTAATGTACTGTGTTGAATTCTGGTCACACCATTTCTGAGAGGAAGAGGCAAATTGGAGAAAGTTCAGGCAAGGGTAACAAAAATAACTGGAGGCATGGAAAGTCTTCCACATGAGAAAAGCTCTAAAAGGTTAAGACAATTTTGTGAGGAGGTGAATAAGAAGTGGCATGGTATAAGCTTAAAACAATGCAAGGCATAGAGAAGGTCAGTTCTAGTTATCTTCCTCGTTTTAACAGTAGGATAACCACTGAGAGCCGAAGACAATAGCCATGTTCCGGAGCCTCTTTATGCATGTGATTAACATTACATGGAAAAGGAAGTGCAGACAAGTACTCACCCTGCTGACTCCACTGCTATCCCCTAGCCATGAACTAGGGCAATCATCATCATCAGAGTCTGCTGAATCTGTATAGGTTCCTTGCACATTTTAGAGCCCTGATTTTTTAGGGTAATACTATAGTGACAATACTAAAACAAACACCATACTGCCTGCTTTCCACTCAAGGTATAGCCTAGCAACTCAGACCTAGTAACAAACAAACCCATGTTTTATTGTTTAACCATTGGGAGGAGAATAATGCCAGGCTGTAAAAATAGTAATAAATGTTTGGCCCATTTAGATATGAGAGAGATATGGACTCCAAAGGTACATGTAGAAGGGCTTCTCAAATTGTTCTGTGGATACGCCCATGGCCTCTTCCTTTGAAGCACCCACCCAGCCCTCTTCACTTGGCTTAGAACAGAACTCAGTCACACACAGGACAATTTGTGAGGAGGGGAATCATTACCCAAGTCTTTGACAGCTGAAACACACACTCATCTAATATAATTTGTTTTAACTGATTTTTATATTGTAGTCTTGCATTGTTGGAATTACTTACAATACAACATTTATTAAAAATAAAATATCATTTTCATAAGCAGAACCCCTCCCAAAAGCAAAAAGCAAAATAAAAACAGACTAGCAAAGTTTAACAAGAAACTAACGACCTTCTCTGGAATTAAGCAAAATTATCCCATCCTCTCTACTGAACAAGTGAAGAAGGGGTGTAAAATTCAACACCAGACAAGCATTCCTGCACTTAAGTATTTACAAGGAAATCTATTTACATATAGACCCAGAGCTGTTTAAGCCTTATTTCAGAGATACCATTGGCAGAGCACAGCAAGGATACCTGCCAGACATTAACATTCATATTGGCAGCTGCAAGATCACTATCAGAAGTACAGAGATGATAAAACACTGACGGAAATTTGGGACAGGAAGCATTTGCTATCGTGTGGAAGAAACATAACATTTTAGACACGCTTGACAAAAATGATATTGTATTCTTATATTGTTGTAAGCTGCCCTTGGACCTTATACTGAAAGGGAGGTGAGAAATTTAACATACAAATAAATAAATGGTGGAAGTGCTGTGTTTATTTTAATTTAAGTGAATAAGTATGACAACAGGATAAATATAGCAAAATATGTAACATTGAATGCTCATGTTGAGTTTTAGCACATATCATGGGAGGAGCAACAGATTAAAGTGGAATATGTGAGGCTGCTACTTATGTGTGGTGTATCATCTATCCCCCCCTGAGAGCAAGAAGCCCATACAGGATTAGGCAGTGTATCACACTGGAAAACCTGTTATTTGGCTCCCACAACTACTTTTATAGATGTCACTACAACTTATAGACAGAGGTTTACTGAGAAACACAAGCATTTTGCAGAATCGTGCCTTCAGTCACAATGCAAAAAATAAAAAATAAACAGTTCTGTATGAATTTTAGCAGCATACAAACTTCCATGTATCATTGAGGAGAAAATGCAAAATGAATTGTGTCACCACCTTGAACTACTCTCCAAGGATTAAGTTCTATTAAGTGTTTGGTGTGTTTCCCTGGGGCTACGGCTGTCCTGCAGAGAATATCATATTAGAGGAGAAAATAACACGCTTCACCACAACCTCAAAGACTGAGGGCATGCTTAAAAACTTTGTATTTTCCTCTCTTTCCAAGGTTTTGGACTGTAAGAGCTACTGCTTCATTTTACAACTTGCAGACAGTTAGCTTCAGCTCTCAACCCACTTTTAGTGATAAGCTCTTCTCTCTCTGACAACAAATCTACTGCCTACGTGACTTAGTTTAAACTAACTTGAGATTTCTCCTGAATGATTTATCATCCTCTAATAGAAGGCAACTCCAGCCTTATCAGTGTAGCTTTAAAACCCACAGTTCAATTCAAATAGTTTGTATCTGGCTCTCACTTTGAGCTAACTGAGCCAAATGTGATTATATAGCTGTTGATATGGGTTTTTTTTAATTAAAAAAGAGTTTTTTATAGCAACTTGAGAATAAACAATAAACCTATATCTACAATATCCAAATACCAAGGGGAAAAGAAAAATAATCCCACAGAAAAAATTATACTGCTTTAGAATCACAGTTCATAAGCAATAATGTGAAAAATTGCTTAATCACCCCTTAAAATAAAACAGGTTAGTATGTCTGCATGTTTTTAAACAGGGTATATATGTATGTGGAATTGGAGGGGGTGCCTTTCTCAAAATTATGTCTCTGTTTTATGGTTCATATACTTTTCTCATAGATTTATTTTCTTTTGAAATCTGTGCGTGTGTGTGTGTCCCCCCCCCTTTTCTAGCACCTGGAAAGGTGACCAGCAGCAACCCCCCCAAAAAAAGATAGGAAGCACCCCAAGCAGCACTCTTCCCAGAAATCGGGAGAATGGCTGGTTGCACAAAGTTGGTTAGAAACATTTGGGACTCCTCAGGCCAGCACTGGGTGGGGGGTTCGGTTGGACGTTTGAGATTCTAGTGGTGAGGGCTATGGACTGGTTTGGATTCAGCACAACCAGCATGGCAAGGTAGAGAATGACAAGGTTCAGTTTCCAGAGAGGAAAGCCAAGCCAAGCCAAATCCTGGTTTGTTGTGAGTCAGTCAAAACAATGACACAGCAAGCAATGCAGAGGACAGGCTGAAGCATCAGGTAGCAGGATCGAATGTGGTTTCAACACCAAACCTAGACAGACTCAGATAAAGCTGTAACTCCATCTGATTAGCCAGCTCCTCACAATGAGCAATGCTTCTTTGGTTAATGAGACACTGACTGCCTTAACAGTCATTGAATTTGACCCCAATGGCACAGAATCTAGTGCAGCTTAGTTGGGCCACACAACAGCAGGATCAGAGAATGGCAATTTGATCTCTCAGGCTGATGTTTTTTTCAAGTTGCACTACTGGAATGGTCTGCACCTTATGCCCAACTTGACATCCTGCTATAGTCCCAAGTACTTCCACTTGCTCAAGTTGCTGTGCAACAAGCTTCTGCTAATGCAACTGCATTTCATATTGTACAACCTTTACTTCCATCCATATGCTAGTGCAACAGCCCTTATGCTGGTGGTCAATCCGGGCCAATATCTGCAGACTCAATTTTTGTACTGTTTGAATGCTGAATTAATCTTTTATAAACAGGCATCTAATAATCAGTGCAAAGAGTTGATAATCTTTCTTGGCAATGATTTACAGCACTTAATTATCCTTGCTTGTAGAAAGTGACACATTTTCATTATTGTCACTTTTGATAGGAGCCACCCAAAGCCCACTGAAATCAATACGGCACTGGCGTTTTCGCTTGATTAAATTAATATAATATAACCCGCAGTTCATATTCCAGTCCCTTACCCAAAATTGAATGCATTTGAATACTTAATGATACTGAAAGATGAATGAACAAGAGATCACTCTCTTTCCTTTCATGTTACCACAAGTATGCTGAAAACATTGTATTTAAGAACACTCCCATTTAAAGCCATGTGCTATGCATGTTTACTCAGAAGCTGCACTCTGTTCAATTGAAAGAAATGTGCATAAGGCAACTGCTTTAGAACGCTATAGAATAAAATACATTGGGAGCTCTTTGTGCTGCTTTTAAGACCATTACCCTGGTTGGATGGTATACTTTCAAACACTTTTGGCTAAAATATACATACTATTGATGTTCTGTGAAGGACAGTGCAGTGGATTCAGTATAAATCTTTCTCAACAGCTAATAATACCAACTTGGCTAATTGTTAAGACTGGTGATTTCAATATAATTGAATGGAAAGAATGTAGTTAAGCATTTAAGACTTCAATAACCTTCCTGAAAAAAATCAATACCACTTTTAAACTAGCCTCCCGGGCCTGAGGTTTTACAAGCATGTCGATAGTACTGAAAGCATTGCGCTGTCCAGCTCTGCATATTTGTCCCTTCCACACAGATCATTTACAGCATGAAAAAAGAAAAGTTGTTAGGGTATCTTTGGAAAACTCTCCAAACCAAGTCAAAATCAATATCTCTCTGGGGAGCAGACTGCTAGATATGATAACTTCTAGTTTGCATATGTGTGACTGTCAGCACATGACTGATTGCCTGGGTATCTGATGGTAAAGATCAATAGTATCTTTTTAAAGTCCTGGAGACACAAAAGATGTTGAATCCAAATAGTTTATTGGATTCTTTTATCCCTGCGTCTGATAGAAACCTGTGGAGTCACTGGTGCACATGTTTTGTAAGTTAAACATTTAGGACCTTTTCACTGCTGTGCCGTATTCCAGTTCCCAAGCAATGGTAGAGTTGTGCACTCCCCAAGTCTGCTTAAACCACTAGACATGGGACTGGGACTACGAGTCCCAGAATCCCTGGCAGAAAAAATCTGCTATTCACAAAATTTCATCTGGGGAGAAGGCCCTCTTATGAGAGGAAGTGATAAGAAAGGGGGTGAAACTGTGCCCTTTTCCCCAGCAGAAAAGTAAATAGTGTTTTACTGCTGGAGATTCCTGGTGGTAAAACATGATCCACCAGATCTCTGGAAATGCCCGTCACAGCTTCAGCTGCCATTTCCCCCTTCACTGGTAAGTTCTTAGCCTTTATAGCCAGGTCAACACAGGCCTACTCACCTCAATCTTTCTGGAAATCATTCAAACAAGGGTGAACATCCCTGCTAAGGATTTTGGCAACTATGTAAAGCATCAGATAGGTACACACAGATGTACATGCACTTTGTGTTTCATGCACAGAAGTAAAATAAGATGAATGCACAGCTGTCGCTGAAAGCAACAAGCACACATTGCCTCCTCTCACTCCTAGAAACATCTGACAAAAGAAAACACACGGTGTGATGTCAAGTTATCTACCATGAGCTTGTATAATTCCACCACCACATTTTGTGATCAAGAATAACTTTAGCTATTTATACTCTGTGTGAAGAAAATTCCAAGATTCAGCTTCATTGGATGGGAAGGAGAAAAACATCTCTCTATCCACTTTATCCATACTGTGCATAGTTCTATACATCTCTCGCTCACTTTTTCTAACTAAAAAGTCCTAAAAGTTATAAGCTTTCCTCATATGGGAGTCACTCTGGTCATTTTGATTGTCCCTTTCCATCTGTACATTTTGAGACGAGGGAGCAAGAATGGTAGACAATATTCCAAGTGCCATTGCAACACAGAGTTGTATAACATCATTAGGGTAATGGTAGTTTTATTTTCAATTCCTTCCCTAATGAGTCATTGGATTGGATTTGCCTTTTCACAGCTGTCACACACTGGCTTTATGTTTTCACTGAGTTATTCTGAAGACCCTACACTGCCTATGTGCATTGAAGACCACCCCTCACCATACTCAATGTGCAGCTACACTGACCAAAACCTGCCATCTTATTGCCATTCACCCAATTTGGAGAATTTTCTTATTTTTATTCTAACCGCCTTGGATTCTGTAGCATGATTTGTGAACTTGGCAACCTTATTTATGAACAAGTTTAAAAACATCAGCCCCAGCATAGATTCATAGGGAAATCCCACTTTTGACATGGTAGAAGGTCCATCCATGTCCCTTCTGCCCACACAAGGTGGGAAGAGATTTTTCATCTCTGCCATTGTAGCCTCATTCTAGACTGTTCCTTTTATGAGAAGACAAGCTGTCAGAATCAGATGTTTTCCTCATATTGAAAAATAATAATAATTCCTGAACAGGCAGCATTATTTTGCTCAGCTCCCCTGCTGTGCAACATCTCCAGACCTTCTGTGTGTTTACACAAACACAAAGGACAATGTCAAATCTTATTCAATCATTGTTTACTGGATATATAATTCCACTGATGGCTGCAAAACAATCCTGAGGATGAGATCTCGTAGAATGCATTCTTAGCTATACAGAGCTCCATGCAAGTGGCCAAGATGCGGAAGCTTGATTTCTTGAAAGTTGTTCCTAAGGAATGTGGGAAAAAAACCCCAATTCTCATCTGTATACTCACATATTCCCAGGTTCTGAGCAATTCCACTATCATGCTTTTATACTATGATTACTAGATACCGTTAAACAGCACGGGGATTGGCAGACATCCTGTGCAAGAAAGGATCCCCTGAAATAAGATTAATATGGAGAACAAATGTCCCAAATTAATCCAAATTTAAAACAAACCTAGGCCAATTTGGTCTTATTCTGTTCCCAATGACTGATCAGGCACACAATAGGATCAAGTATTTTCCTTGTCAGCTTTCTCTTAGAGAGCATTTCCTTCCATAGTTTTCAGCTATGTTGCATTCTGACTATCATTTCTAGTGATAAATACATTTAAGCCAGAGGAGATAGGCCTTGGACGAGAAAGTGAAAACCCGTAGAAATCCGATATATGGCTTGAATACTACTCCTATCACCTCTGCCTGCTGGTAATGCTGGCTGATATTTTCATACTCAACATTATCCAGGTAATCTATGAACAATTACGAACAATACTTATGCTTCCTACCACCCCTAGATGCTTATTTGGGCAAGAATGTTCTCTACAGTGTTGTCAAAATGGGGTTGTAGTCAACTAAATTCTATTCTGGTTAAACCCACTGAAATTAATGAACCTAAATTAGTCATGTTGATTAACATTAATGGGTCTACTATGAGCAGGACTAGCATTGAATATAACCCAATATATTTTAAATAGCTAGGGAAGACATCTAAACATGATCACAAGTAAAAATTACAAAAAAGAGAGACACTTGTAACCAACACCCCTCCAACATTAACATAGTTGCAGATACCATTGGATAGCGTGCCCTTTGGCATCACACAAGGAAACAAATCGACTTCAGATATTTGTCAGCACTGCTATTGTCTCACAGTTGTGATGGGCTGTCCTATCAAATCTTATAAACTTCTGTGTCAAAACAGCAGCACCAACTGCTTCCTTTGTTTACACCAATGTAAAATCTAGAGTAAAGCTGCTGAACGGCACCACTAAGATTACACAATCATCCAGCAAAGGCAGAACATAATAGAAATAACTGCTTAAAGCTAATCAGGATTTAAATGTTTGTGTAAAGCTATTGTTTGTTACATCATATAAATGGTGTATGTGAGCACATTGTCCTGTAGGCAGATATTTAATGATTAAATATAAAATAGTTATTAATGTAAGAAAACTGCCTCTGGCACTGTAATGATTTCTTGGTAATCAATGTTAATCAAGGGGGAAATCTTAATATTATTTTGTACATCGTCTGAGCAACCCAAATCTCTATAAGAGAAGCTTTCTCCAACGAATAAAATGTTGTCTGCTGTACTACACTTGGACAAAATTTCCTTTTTGATAACGTTCAGCTGTATTACTAAGTGCCATGTTTAAAAAAGGGGGGGGGGGGGAGAACACTTCTCTGGCTCAGTATCCTAAATAAAATTTACAGATGTACAAAGTTCAGCAGACCAGCTGCCCCAAGTCAGCTGCTTTACAGGTGCAAAAGTTGTTGAAGTCAATCCCATAAATTGAATGAAACTCTTTTTTACGGATATGTAATATACCAGAACTACCTGATCAGACAAACAATTTTTCCAAACAAACTATCTTCTTTACTTGGGCTAATGAATTCTCCTGATTGTTTATTGCAATTGCTTCTTCTTTGCAGATGGTGATGGGCGTGTGGTCAGCTGAATTTACAGTTGCTATAGTTGGTGCAAGTTAAACCAACTACAGTTTCAAAGGGTCAGTGACAATATAACAGTGACACTACCTACAGCATCATTATGACCTGGGAGGGAACTCTTGGGAAACAGATTTCTTTCTCCATAGCATCTTCTTACTCAATGAAAAGGAAATTATATTTGCTATGAAGAGAAGAGCAGGACTGCCCATGACTGGGTGCATGTGCATGTAAATCCATTAAACATAAACTGAAATCATGTCCATCTAGGGACCCATCTAGGGATTCTGAGCCTCCTGCTCCCTATTTACTATCAAACATACCCATAAGTAAAACAGAAACATCTATGCGAACATAGCAATATTTGATACCATCTTTTATTTCTGTACTTTAATCATAGCTTTGATTACAACTTCCTTAATGACACTTTTGAAGTTAAAATTAATGTTGAAAAGTTTAGGATAAAAAGAAATTCAACCCCTTTGGAGAGATATGAATTTGGTTTGCTCTACGCAATGCTCAAATCAAAGTATTCCAATATTAAGTTAGAAATCATTGCTATCCTATAATGAAGTTTTATGTGACCATCTCTCGTAGGAATAATTCCAATATAGCTCATTCACGCAGCTTTCGAGGTCATGCTTACCCTTTCCCGCTGGGTGGGATGGAGGGGTCTGCCATTATTATGGTATGCAGACCTTCATGATAAGCACCAGGCATCCATTTGAAGGCGTCTGCACCCAGCCCTCCTTGCGCAGAACTAAGGTAGGCTGGATTGTGTCCAGTGATTTTTTTCTTTAATAGTTTAACCAGTCTAAGAAGATGAAAGAATCTAATTATGTAATGTGTATCAGGATCACTAAGAAATTTGACAATTCCAGATAGAAAATATTGAGTTGTACTGCAACATTAGGCAAATACACAGTCAGCTGAAAAGTTAACCCAGAGAAGATATTGATAATTTGTTGCTAAATCAGTGGACAGGAAGGGGGAGAGCAAATAAGCCAGTCATTTTTGCCAATGATGTGGAAAATATAGTTGGAAAAGTGTTAGACTGACAATTTTTTCCCCCAAACTTGAGTTGAACTTCAATTTTTTAAAAAGCAAGAATTTGAATCTAAAACCATATCCATATGGTTACAGGAGATTATTGTTATTACTATTTTTTTATATTAAATTTGTATACCACCCGATACCCGTAGATCTCAGAGAAGTTCACAACATAAAATCACAATATGAAAAACACAAAATACATACGAAAAATAAAGACAACCCGATGATCCCCACCCCCTTTAAAGATAATGAATATAAAGTCATTGATATAGTGGGAAATTCAAACATACTTGGGCCCCATATGTGTTTTTAAGATGGGGGAACTCAAGGTGCTCCAATATTAAATTTAAAAATAAATTCAAAGAGGAGCCCAACAGTAATGAAGTGGTACATATTATTATACAACAGCAGTGTTTACGGCTGGTTTTTCTCAGTGCTTTCTCCCTCTGTCCTCAAACATTAGCTCTTGGCTTAGTTTAGCAAGCGATTGGTTCAGTCTAGAGAATAGGCTGCTGATGTCCCTCTTTCTTTACTAATCATGCACCCCTCCCCAATGATGCCCAGGGGGTTCACCCACTGCCAATCTTAGGGGAGGCTGTAGTCTGGGGGCTACCAACCCAGCACCTGCAAACACCTGCTGCCCATGAAGGGCTTTATTTTTACCCCTAGTTAAAGGCCTACTGTTGTCTCCTGTGAGAAACTTGACAAATCAGATCAGCCTTTGGCTTGATTCAGCATAATTCTTATTTGCTTATTATTTATCAATCCCTGAACTCCTTGGAGGCAGGGGCGTATAAGAGGCACTAAATAAATTTATTGCTATTGAGCTTGGTGATTTGTTTTTCCACCTATCTATTTTATCTTCACATCAAACTCAAGCGAGCTTTAAGATTTAACTGACATTTAGACTTCTCCTTTTTACTTAGATTTTAGGTGGGCAGTTAAGACTTTTTGTTATTCTACCAGGCTTTTTGTGAATTATAATTTTGTTAGGCACAACTCTGCTTTGTGTTTTGACTCTCTCAGAATATGGTTAACCAGTAACAAGCTTGCATACCAAGGCCAATGCAGCCCACCGGGTGAGTTGGCTGGGGCTTGATAATCCTCCTGTTTTTACTAGTTCTCTCATGTGACAAGCAACTGAGTGGTCTAGCACCTGACAGGCCACAGTACAAGGCTGGTGACTTGCCTTTGGCTTGGTAGATTACAAATGATCCAGGCCAGGTCTGACCTACATAAATCAGAGCTTTTTCAGTGTCATAAATATGTGCTTTGAGAGGGAAAAGTAGTAGGTGAAGAAAAGGTTGACAACTTTCCCACCTGCTACTTCTCTGCATACCCACTCTGCAAAGGAAGAGAAAGCTCTGAAGGCAAACACTAGAGGAAGAAAGGATAGTTCAATCTCTAATTTTACAATTAATGGTTAAACTACCAGCTTTTAGGAGAAACCTGTGTTACAATTTCCAAGTTCAGTCCATTATGAAATGTTCTACTCTCTTCTTTCTTGGGAGAAAATGCAAATAAGAATGGATAGTAAAGTACATCTACTGGAACCATTTATTCACAGCCGAAATGTAAATTATTTTAAATCACACCATAGTTAATTATAATGTAAAAATTCTTTCCCCTGATAATTATCACAAAAGCCTCTTACTGTCTTTACCTACAGCCGGTCCTTTGGAATTTTTAATGAATTGCATGAAAATCCCTGAATGAATCTTCAACAGAGACTTTTATACAATATAATTTTTGCTTCAGAGCTGATATCTTATGCTTCATAGAAGACAGAAGACACAAAAAGCTTCCTCATGCCCCCCATAAATTAAGCTGCAAAAGACATCACGTGACCAGAATATTTTGCTGATCTAGCCCAGTGATACAAGTAAAATGCTCACTACATAAATATCGCATTGCTTTGCTGTAATTCCCAGAATCTGACATTTTTTTTCTAGATTATTACATTGCATTCTGTTCACCCATTTTGTTTCACACTCATTGGCTGAGACTCTACTCAGGTCTCATGTAACTTTCCAATTTATCACAAACTCAGGAATGTCTAGACTAGAGCCAGTGTAGAAATTATCATCCTCTTACAAGTCCCAATCCCTGTTACATGGACACGAATATGATGGGGCAGCCCTAATTCATGCTACAAAATGGGTAAAAGCCAAGAAATCCACCACAGAGGTATCAGTTCTGATGATCAATAACATCTACTGTCCGGCTCACAGAAAACAAAGAATTTTTTTATTTATTTTCAATACATAAGAGTATATTACATAAGTTGTTCTAGAAGGACACTGAAGAAATCCAGGAGAAGAAATACAAAAACTGGCAAAGAAGAAGAAATTTAGGGCCATGCTAGACTAAACTTTATTCTCATCTTTAGCCAAGACATGCATTTTCCCCCTGGTTATTAAAAGGAGGCTTTAGACCTCTGCCCACACCATGATTCTGATCCATGGTCCACATTGTGGTGTGGTGGGGGGAAGGCATCTAGGCTATTTGCAATGGAATAAAAGCTTCCATTGATGGGAACTTTCTGTTGGTTTAGTAGTAAATTTGGTTAAAGAACAAAAGGGGAATTCCCTGGATGCCTAAATCCAGGTTTGGGACAAGTATTCTTTGGTGAGGAAACTCCAGCAATGATTTAAAATCACAAAACATGCAGCAAAGTAAAGCATGGAAATATAGGCTGTTAGACATTTAAAATATCCCCTTCTAAGTTTCTTCCAAAGCTTCCCACTTTCCCTTAGCATCAGAAGAGACCACATGTTTGGTAAGTTAATTATGATTTACCGGTACTTACAAACGAAGCAAAGGTCAGATTCATGTGCTTTTCCATATAGCAGCAAGAAAAGACAGGCAGTACAACTTAGTTTCAAAATTGGTAAATTAGTTTCAAAATTAGTAAATGTTTCTAAATTATTTGTATAGAAATACAAAGATGGCTTGCCAAAGTCATGAGGTCTGGGCTTGCAGCAACCAGTTCAGACAGCCTTACTGGTTGGTTACATGGTAGAAAAAAAGAATTGTGGAAAGTAGGAGAACAAAAAGTTTGGCAGCCCTTCCTCCCAAAGCCGTTACTTAGCTAAATCTTTCAGGACAGCATACTCTATGGTTTCAATCCCCTCATGCATTAATTAGAGTTAAGTATGTTGGTTTTATGAGGCTGGATTTATCTCACACTTTCCTCAAATTGTAAAAAGCTGTCAGAAATGCCTGCAATTCAGATTGGGACCAAGGCATAGGCAAATAGTTAAAGCCCCTTCATGGTCCAAGTTCTGCTTGAGGTCTCACCTGCAGCTTGAAGTGGTTCAGCCCAGAGACAAGATTACCATCTCTGTGAGAACTGTGGATCAGAAAACAGTCAATTTCTGGCAACAGTGTCTATGGGTTTATCACTGAGGAGACACCCTGTCTCAGAAGTCTGCAGTGTTGCAGCTCTCAGGGAGCATAAGCTCCAATCTTTATGTCTGGAGCACACAATCCTACAAATCAAAAGGACCAAGCTTCAGATAATATGCAGGACTAGTGTTGATTCTTCCTGCTATGACAGAAGGAACAAGAGAACACATATAGCTGACACATAAGCAAATCAGAAAAATGCTTCCAGTAGGATAGGACTGCACCAAAAGACTCAACACACACACACATGAACAAACCACTTTTCACCACAATGCGGTCCCAAAGTATGTTCCCTTGGGTTTCTCGATTTACACCTTGGGTCCCTCCATTTATACACATCGCTACATGCAAACAGAGAGAGATATTCTGTGGTGGCTGAAAGTTATTCTGCTGGCAATAAGAGAATAACCCCCTTCTCTCATTTTATAATCACTATAGCATGATTCAAATATTTTATATTCATGCCCAATACATTCTCACTGTGTAAAAATTAATGTGGATATCAGAATAGAAACACAGAACCACTTGTTTCACAGTGTTCCATACCACAGGCCTGAACGTGCTTTAATTCTGGCTGTTAAGATCACCATAAAGTTAGCTTGACTTTATATGCAGGTATATCTCCCGAAGATATGAAAAGTAATACACGTTACAGTGCAGCCTCTTTTGCAGAACACGCTGAATGTTCTTTAGATTAGAATTACTATTTTCTAATCACTATTTCAACTCTAGCGCCAGCCTGTTCTGACACTTTTTATCATACCATTATTTTTTTGTGCAAAAGCTACAAGCCCTTGTAAGAGGTAAGGGTTTTTTCCCCTTCATATTTTGATATAGAAAAATTCTGATATACCTTTCCAGTTGCTTTAATGAAACTTTGCCATGGAAGATAAAATATGAAGAATGCAAAAGGTTTGTACCTATACCTCCTGGCTAAAATGTTCAAGAACTGCAGGATCAGATGAAGGATCTCTATACTTTGAACTTCAGTTTAATAGGCACTCTGTCAGTTCTCCCCATGACAAACTTATCACAAAGCATACAGAACACAGATAATAGAGGACTACTTCTTAAGATTCCATTTTGGGAATGGATGGTTAAAAATTGTCTATCATAGCCAATTAGCCTCAAAGGAAGACTATTTACAGCCTGTCAGCTGGGGAGTCTATGGCATGAGATCTATATTGGAAGAAATCCCAGGTGGGGTGTGTGTGTGAAATGAATGTATAAAATTAATAATAAATGGGTCATGTAATTTCAAGGACACTGAATAAGTAGTATTTTTAAAGTTGGGAAGAAGTTTCAAGAAGCTGTAATTTTTACCTGTGAATATGCCCCACTGAATTTAGTGGAACTTATGAGTAAACATGCATAAGCCTAGGTTTCACCAAAAAACAACAAAACCAAACAACACTACTTTAGACCTGCTTTCTCCAATTTAGACTGCATCAACATTTGTTTGTTGCAGCCTAAACATTAAGTTGTACCACACACTGATTGCTTACTCAAGATATCTAAAGCACTATGGAGCTGAGCAACTTTATCCCCAAAGTGCCGTGCAAATCACTCACAACTTACGGCTGAGTGTTCCAGAGGCTGATCCTTGGCCACATCAGCCAAAGGAATAACTGACAGTGGTGAAAAGTAGGATAGACTGCTGTTTTCATGAAGACCCACACTGTCCCCTTGCTACTCAGCTCATCAGTGGGAAGATAGGGTGCGGGCAATGTAAGATTAGGTTGCGAGGCAGAAGCTTTGACTTCAGTCCCCAAAGGCACACTCCTCCATTGTCTCCCAAGACAGACAGATGTCAACAGGGGGCAGAAGCAGCCCAGGAAAGTGTGGGTGGCACATTTCTGAACTGACATTCACTTTAACACACACACACACACACACACACACAAACACCACAGACCCCCCCAAACCCCATGATCCCTGAAATGATAGTCAAAGAAATGAAAACCTAGAACCTGGTTCTTGCATCACAAGGTTTCCAAGTATCTTCCTGAGATGCATGCACCTCCCATGTCCTACTGACAGATATTAAAATTGCAGGCCTGGCTCACCCATGAGGTGGGTTGAAGCAGCCATTTTGGGCAGCAGAAGTCCCTGAGGCAGTGCCCCTGCAGACTGTTGGTGGCATAGAAGCAGTGCTGGCTTCAGTGCTGATTTCCAGCAAGGTCTCATGAGATGCTGAAGTTGCTTCTACATTTCTGCTGGTGGTGGTGGCGGAAGTGGGCAGCATTTCCTGTTTTGTCTCAAGTGGCGCAAGGGGACATGCCACCCCTATGAAGTTGAGATTGTTGGCATGCACACACACATACACTGAGAGGACCCTAGTGCTTCTCTACCTGCCTTCCTGCCTGCTGAAAATAGGCTTGAAGATCATAGCCAACGGAAAGCATATTTCATGCCAGAATGTGGCAAAGGATGCATTCTGAGACTGTGCCCTCCCCACCTGTGCCCAAAAAAAGGCCCCCTGAAAAGGAGTTGCTTTGGGGGGTGGAGTCATGACTCCTTAGATGAGACCCCTCCATATGAACTAAACCCCCCAGCATCAATTAAGCTCACATTTGTTATGAGGGTTGTTGTGGAGATTAAAGCAGGGGGGGGGGGAGCTTAACCCATTCCTCTGGGAAGATCACCCTCCCATTAGCCTTGAAAAAGCTAAAATACTTTTTAGAAGCCTGTTTGGGGGTAGGGAATGGAACTGAGTGAGCATATCTGTGTGTCTAGTTATGCATGCATGAATGTTTTGTGTGTCTGCATCTGTATATGCAGGGTGTGTGCTGCATGTGTGTGTAATATTATGCGCCTGTGTGCAGTATGTGTGTGGAGGTGGCAAGTGAGCCTCTTAATTCTTACATGAGAAAGAGGGGGTGAAATGTGTTGGGTGCCCACAATTCCTCTCTCTCAGAATGCTACATGTGCCTACAGGCCCACAAGGTTGGTGACCTCAAACATTGCCAACAGGCTATGCATAGCAGAGAGGCATTTCACACCTGATCCTTTACCATAGGAACAGGTTCGGGAGTCCGTTAACTGTATGGGTGAAGCTGGGAATTTTGGAAAATGCAGTTTCAGTGACTGAGTCCCAATATTTTCTACTGCAGAAACATTTGATTTTTTTTAAAGTGTGGATGCTACTGTGTGTAAGTAATGGAACAGGGTTTAGGCCGTTGCTGCAACCAATTCCGTAATATTACTTTCAGAGCACAGGAAAATAAATATGGCATTTTGGTTAAGAATCCTGTGCTTAACTAATGCAGTTAGAGGACTCAAATTTTAAAAGAAACCACTACGCCAGGTCAGTTCATATTCTTCAAAGTTGTCAAGCAATTCCAGGATATGTTAACTTCATATAGCACAGTTGTTTAGAAAAAGAATGTGCTCCATCATGATCACAGGTATTCATAACATTATATGGGGAAGAATAAGGCATCACACTTTGGGCTATTTCTCTTTTCAAAATAGGTACTGAAATCTCCATTCTTAATGGGAATAATGTATCAGGTCATCCAAAGAGGGATATATTGCTTAGCTTAGTTTATTGCCACCAAGCTGGATGTGTGGGGTATTATTATTATTATTATTATTATTATTATTATTATTATTATTATTACTACACTGTGCTCACAATAAGCGACAGCCACTTTTAAATGCTGCTTTTTACACCAATAAAAATAGTGCCTTGCTTTGCTTAAACTTAAAGAAAATAAATAGCTCTCATTATGTTACTGACTACCTTGAAGAAACTTTTGACTTTATTAATTTCTGTCAAATCCTTAGAAGCATACATTGATATTTCCCAGCAATTCAGCCTAATTTGGCAGGCAGCGCCAATCCTTCTTCAATCCGCGGACGACAACTTACAGTGCTCCTAGGTCATCTAATCAATGGTGAAATACAGAACTGCCAGACTTAATAAAATGTAAGCAATTCATCTGAATCCAGTGGGCTGTTTAGACCACTGGGAACCAATAGTAAGTAGACATGTGACAAGCATTCAGAAACTCTGCAACTTAGGTGCAGTTTGGCTTGCACATTTTCATTTCAACCTGCAACTTTCTATATCGGGTTTACTCAAAACTTGGTTTCGTGTATTCGGGAAGGTACAAGTTTGGAAGTAACAAACTGTATCTCTGAGAGACACAGAGAAAGGGAGTCTAGCTTGTGCCCATTAGGTGGGTGAAGGACAGGGAGGCTTTATATATTTATTAAATTTGTATCTCACCTTTCCTCCCAAAGGAGTCTAGGTTAGGAAACATAACGTTAAAACGACACCTCTTATAGAACGTAGCTTATCAGGGCAAGGTGGTTGCAGTACCAGTCACAGTGGGCCCTCCTCAATCCAGTAAATACAATCTGGATTGAAAATGGCCATAGCTTTATTTATTACAGATGTAGGTGGATCTTTTGCTCAGGCATTTGCTATTTGAGGTGAAAACACAAAGCCTGTGAATTGGAGGCTAAAGTGAGTTGGGGAAAAATACACACTGGCAAAATGTTCCTGCTCTATCCAGAGGTTCTGTTCATTCAAGAAAGAACACATATAGATAGATAGATAGATAGATTCTTTATTGTCATTACACACGTGCAACATTGCACAAGTGCAACGAAATTGGATGCCATCCCTTAAAAACAACAAAAGCAAAACAACAACAACAACCCACAAACCACATTCCAGCCACACCCACACCCACACCCATCAATCTCCCAAGTCACACTATCGAGTTACAGCATTCAAAAGGGCCACAGCTCTCGGGTAGAAACTGTTTTTCAGTCTATTTGTCCTTGACTTGATGTTTCTATATCTCCTGCCAGACGGCAGTAGTGCAAACAGACTGTGTCCCGGGTGAGATGAATCCTGCAGGATGTTGTTTGCTTTCCTAAGACAACGGGAACCGTACAATTCTTCCAAGGATGGGAGAGGTTGACCAATAATCCTTTGTGCTGTGGTTATGACCTTCTGGAGCACCTTCCTCTCCCTAGCTGTACAACTGGAGAACCAAGCACAAATACAGTATGTAAGAATGCTCTCTATGGAGCCTCGGTAGAAGGACACCAGCAGTCTCTCACTCAGATTGTTCTTCTTTAAAAGTCTGAGGAAATAAATTCTCTGCTGGGCCTTCTTCACCAGAGCAGTGGTATTTGCGCTCCAAGTCATGCCCTGATCGATAGTTACTCCCAAAAACCTGAATTCCGCCACCCTCTCCACCCGTTCCCCATTGATATGCAAGGGCTGAATGTCCGCCTTTTTTTTCCTGTAATCCACCACTAATTCCTTGGTCTTAGCCGTATTAAGAGCCAGATTGTTCTCTCCACACCAAACACAGAGCCGCTCCACCTCGTCCCGATAGGCGGACTCATCCCCTCCTGAAATGAGCCCTACCACCGTAGTGTCATCAGCAAACTTGATGATTTTGTTGCTGGAATAGATGGCTGTACAGTCATACGTATAGAGAGCATAGAGCAGGGGACTCAACACACAACCCTGTGGTGAGCCGGTGTTAAGGCTAAGGGCTGTGGACATATGTGACCCTACTCTAACCCTCTGAGAACGTTCTGACAAAAAATCCAAAACCCAGAGACAGGTGGAGTTGGAGAGTCCAATCGCCTCTAGCTTGGACACCAGTCTATGGGGGAGAATAGTGTTAAAAGCTGAGCTAAAATCCACAAACAGCAGCCTCACATAACTCCCCGGCTGCTCCAGATGGGACAGAGCAGCATGGAGAGTGGTGGTGATAGCGTCCTCTGTGGATCTATTTGCCCTGTATGCAAACTGGTAGTTGTCAAAAGTTGATGGAAGACAGGAAATAATATGACGGCGCACCAGTTTCTCAAAACACTTCATGATGATTGGAGTCAGTGCAACTGGTCTGTAGTCGTTCAAACTACTGATTGTGGATTTTTTGGGCAGAGGGACAATAGTTGACGACTTCAGGCAGGGTGGGACAATAGACTGGTGTAAGGACTTGTTGAAGATCTTAGTAAAGACCCTCGCCAGCTGATCCGCACAGCCCTTCAACACCTTTCCAGTGATGCCATCAGGTCCAGCCGCCTTCCTCGGATTCACCATCCTCAATACCTTTCTCACCTCATGCTCCTCTACCGTGAATGAGGGGCCCCTAAGGGCTGGTGGCTGTAATACCGGCGTCTCAGGTGGCTCCTTCTCGAAGCGAGCAAAGAAGAGGTTAAGCTCCTCCGCCAGCAAAGGGTCACCGTCGACAGCACCAAGGTTAGGTTTGTAGTTGGTAATGTGCTGAATCCCCTGCCACATCTGTCTTGTGTTGTTGCTCCTTAAATTATCCTCAATCCTCAGCCTATAATCCCGTTTTGCCTGTCGAATACCCCTCTTCAAGTTTGCTCTTGCCACACTGTAAAGCTGCACCTCGCCTGACCTGAAAGCCCTGTTCCTTTCCCGCAACAGGCCCTGGACCTCTCTATTCATCCAGGGTTTCTGATTGGGATAAAACCGGATGGATTTGTTTACTGTGACAGTGTCTGTGCAGTGATTGATATAGCACAGAACTGCCGCCGTGTGCTCCTCCAGGTCTGAACGATCGAAAATATCCCAATTAGTTCTCTCAAAACAGTCCTGCAGCTGGTGAATAGCACCTTCAGGCCAGATTTTAACAGATTTTAATATTGTGGGAGCCCGTTTCCTGAGTGGGATATATGCTGGTACCAGGAACAAAGACATATGGTCGGACTGGCCCAAGTGTGGCAGCTGTAAAGCCCTATAGCCGTGATTTACATTCGAATAAACTTTATCTAGTGTCTTGTCCCCTCTTGTGGGACATTTCACATGCTGATAGAGCGTTGGGAGCACTGTTTTAAGTTCTACATGGTTGAAGTCTCCCGCAATGATGTGCACAGCTTCAGGATACTTGTCTTGCTGGCTGCTGATAAGGCTCTGCAGGCGTCCCAAAGCCAAGTTGGCATTGGCATCTGGTGGCACGTACACACCAGTTAACATAACAGCTGTAAACTCCCTAGGGAGATAGGCTGGTCTACATTTAACAGCCACATATTCCAAATCCGGTGAACAGTGACTGCCCACAGTCTTAGAATTATTGGACCAGCATTTGTTCACATATACGCACAGCCCCCCTCCTCTAGTTTTTCCGAAGTCCATGCCTCGGTCATGACGATGTACCACCCAGCCTTCCAACTGAATAGCTGTGTCTGGTATGGACGGTTGAAGCCATGTCTCAATGACAAATAAAACGCAGCAATCTTTTACAAGGCTGTTCTTTGCTGCCTGCAACCTCAATTCATCCATCTTGTTGGCAAGAGATCTCACATTGGCAAGAAATATGCTGGGGAGTGGTGGTTTAGATGGACTCCTCTGTAATCTTACCAGGACGCCAGCCCGACAACCCCGCCTTTGCCTCCTGTCTCTACGCCGCCTTCGCCTCCTCCCTGGAGGCATAGTAATCCATGGAGAGCCCGGCGGCCTGGCTACTCCCACCGGAACGTTATCTAGGCGAAAATAATCAGCTCTTACAGCTTGTTCACACTGTAATCCGACCTTCAGAAGTTCCTGCCTGCTGTAAATCTTTCTTGCCCGGTCAGACATACTCGGACCAAGTAAAAATAATAAAAACAAAACAAAACGCTAAGGGAGAGCACTAAGCCGCAGCGTCTATGCGCGCCGCCATTTGCAACATAGAACATACGATGGGCAACCACCTAATCTCCTAATCTTGGATGTTCCTAATAAATAGGTTGGCTGAGATATCTGTATCCGTGAAGGCTTTAACAGTTAATGCTATTTCATGGATTGTCCACTTACTTTTTGATTCAGATTCTTCCTTAAAGCGGGGAATTAATTAAAAATAAACACAACCATGAAGGCAGAGATAAATACAAACAAGAAATCAGCACCATTATCTAACATAAACACAGGTAAATTCCATTACCCTTGGAAGTTAAAAGACTATTTGAAAAGAATAGTCCAGCTGATCATTTCTAACCAAATCCATAAATTCTTTGGTGGCCACAAAGAATACTGATTTAAGTTGCTAAAGAAAATCTAGCTTCCAATGTAATAGGTAACCACAACAATTTCATTACTGGAACAATAGGTATCCAAAGGTGGGGGTGAGAGAGGGAGAAGGAGAAGGAGAAGGAGAAGGAGAAGGAGGAGAAGGAGAAGGAGAAGGAGAAGGAGAAGGAGAAGGAGAGACTAGCCTCTTCATTCATTGGCTAAAAACACTAAAAGGCAGGGACTGCATTTGGGGGTGGCAAATGACTGGCATTTGGGGGTGACAAATCTAGCCAACCTGACAAAGGAAATGATTGAGTGACATGCCCATTAGCTGAAAAAGGAACTTACTTGGTCACATTTAAGTCCTTTTTAACTTCCCAGTTAAAAACTACATAGCAGGGTCCCATAGTAATGAGGCTTCTATTTCCCCTTTCCCAGACCTCAACAATGGCCTCAACAATGCACAACTTTTTGAAGAATGCCAGTGTCACAGCAAGACAGAGCCACCTGTCTTCTGGGCTGCACAATGCCACTTCTTAGGTATAGCTGGTGGGTTGCAAATGGATTTTAATTTGTTTATGGGTTCTGAGATACAAGCCTGATCAATACTGAATGGAACACACTAGCATGCTGCTGTAAATCAGAAGAAATACAATGAAGGTGAGAAATAATTCTTGATCAGCAACAATAAAATATGAATACCATTAGGTGCGTTGACACAAATCTTTAGTGCAAGCTATGAATGGCCCCAAATATTGTCAATTTCCTTCAAGTCAATGGAGCAACACTGAATTCAAAATCACTGGGCCCAGCTATTGTTTTCACCTCCTATGAATGCTGTAGATTGATTCTCTCAAAATTCGATTTCTGCACGCTGCTTTACAATTATGTAATGCAGTATAGCCCTGCCCTGTCCTTCTGGTCATGTCTTAAAGCACAATTCTAAGGATGTCTACTTTCTTAAGAGTAAGTATGCAGAATGCCGAAGTCCATATTACTGAAAATTTTGCATATAGAGAGAAATCTATTTCTGCCTTGTGATGCTGAATCACTACCCTCATTCAGAGAAGATGCAAGGTATTCTTTCATGCAAATTTATTCATGTTAAAACCTTTCTGGAATTCAACAATATTTATACAGCCCCCTTTTTAGTATGCATATTGTCACTCACACAATTCCCACCCCTTCTGGATCAATTCATGTAACATTACAGCTGACCTTATTAAAACTGCTGCTGCACCACTGATTTACACTCCCCCCAAAATGTATCCCCCTTAACTGAATTTTCAGGCACTACTTAAAAAGCATGAATCAGTACTAATTGCTTCATATTTAGCAGCTGAGAAAACCACAGCATGGACAAAGGTCTCCAGCAAACATCTGTGTAGGTCTCGGTGTGATGTAAGCTTAGTCACCCAAACAATTCCAAAGAGTTAACATGATACAATGAAAACTCACCATGCAGAGAACTGAACTACAGTCATCTGCTTGACAGCTATCCAAACATTGCATGTATTGAACACAAAGGAAGTCACAGCATTAAAATGGATCAGCAAGCTGTACAGACATAAGCAATACAGTGTAGCTGCCCATTTGTTTCACATCCAAGGCTGGCTGTGTATGAGGACCAGCATCTGCACTTGCTTTCAACTCAGGAATATTTGTTTCTGTGTTCTAATATTTAGACTTTCAAAAAGCCTAAACAGACACCTGGTCTCCTCCTGCTGCACTTATTCCTATAGGCACGACTGCTACTTCCTGTGCTCTGACGTGTTTTGAATATGCATAGCTGTAAAAAAAAACCTTGCTTTATTTTTTATAGCATATCCTTCTTCTCTCCAAAAATAAACCCGAAGTGGCTCACAAAAATCAAAATCAAATGAAGTACCAAAAATACAGCTGCACAACAATAAAAAATGTGGATACCAGGAACAGGTGCAAGGGCAATAAGGGCTATTAGCTATGGACAGAAGGAAGTAGCACCAGAAAAACTAGACAAGAACATTTTGGCCTTTTTCAATTAAACAGTTCAAGTCATTTTCTGTCTGACCTGAAGTCACATCCAAAGCCCTAGAAAGCCTTATAACTGATGCAGCTGCAAGCATGCAAATTAGAAGGGAAGTTAAACTTCTTCTCTGAAGTCATAATCCAACACAGCCTGTAAAATGCCTCATACTTCTTTGAGCCAAAGAAAGACAAGCAATAAAAGAGGTGTGAATGAGATTGGCAAAAAGAGGTATGAGTGAAATTAGCAATATCAATTAAGAAGAACTGAGTTTTTGGAAGAGATGTGTTACACTCAGGGAGGGGGTATCTAGGGGACTCCGAGGGGCTTTCCCCCTGAAATTTTCAAGGAGGGGACTGGGCCCCCTTGATATCCCATGGTGACATGCACACAACATACCTGAAAGCCGTGCAACGTGCTCATGTCATGCACACACACTGCACAGCATGCACATGACACATCAGCATGTTGCACAGTGCCAACCTCCTCAATTGCGGGGGCAAGCCAGGGCGATTTGCTACAGTTCTCAGAGTTTATCCTGATTTCTATCCAGAGCTCTGGATGACCAGTATTTGTTCAGTATTCACAGTATTTGTGAAACACATAAGAAAGAAGCTCCCCAACTCACCAAAAAATATTCTGAATATTAGTCAGAGTTGGACAAAATGGGATTCCATACAAATATTTAGGTTCATAAAAGAAGAATGCTCTACCAGAAGGTATTTTTAACCATCACAATTTAATATGCTGTTAAGATTCAATCAGTTGATTCACCCTGAGCTTGCAAAATTTGCACTTGTTGTTGTTTAGTCATTTAGTCGTGTCCAACTCTTCGTGACCCCATGGACCAGAGCATGCCAGGCACTCCTGTCTTCCACTGCCTCCCGCAGTTTGGTCAAACTCATGCTGGTAGCTTCGAGAACACTGTCCAACCATCTCGTCCTCTTATCGTCCCCTTCTCCTTGTGCCCTCAATCTTTCCCAACACCAGGGTCTTTTCCAGGGAGTCTTCTCTTCTCATGAGGTGGCCAAAGTATTAGAGCCTCAGCTTCAGGATCTGTCCTTCCAGTGAGCACTCAGGGCTGATTTCCTTTAAAATGGATCGGTTTGATCTTCTTGCAGTCCATGGGACTCTCAAGAGTCTCCTCCAGCACCATAATTCAAAAGCATCAATTCTTCGGCAATCAGCTTTCTTTATGGTCCAGCTCTCACTTCCATACATCACTACTGGGAAAACCATAGCTTTAACTATACGGACCTTTGTTGGCAAGGTGATGTCTCTGCTTTTTAAGATACTGTCTAGGTTTGTCATTGCTTTTCTCCCAAGAAGCAGGTGTCACTGCTGTCACCATCTGCAGTGATCATGGAACCCAAGAAAGTAAAATCTCTCACTGCCTCTACTTCTTCCCCTTCTATTTGCCAGCAGGTGACGGGACCAGAAACTTGCACTAACTTGGTTTATTTGGGGATATGGTGGTGGTGATACCTTTATTATGACAACAAACACTGATGAAACTAAGTTTGGGGACTTGGCAATGCAGATGAGAATTAATAGGCTCAAAACTGTCCTTCTGCTCATGTCCCAATGCTCTCATGCTTTTACCCTCCAGCTCCAGTTTTCATTCCTGGGCAACCTCATTCAAAAGAGCCAACTCCTAGGGGCTGAGGAGCCTTCGCCCCTTGAGGGGGCCACCCCCCCCCCCAAACTGATAAGCACTGCCATTCCAATGTTTTGGCTCCTGAACACTGATAACCAGGAAGTGACTGATGCGGTTTTCGAATGTTCTTTGGAACCCGAATGTCCTGCAGGCAATCAGAAGCCGCGCCTTGGTTTTCAAACATTTTCAGAATTCAAACAGACTTCCGGAACGGATTATGCTTGAGAACCAAGGTACAGCTGTACAATGTAACTTTTAAAATAAGTGGAAAAGTTTCTTTCTTTCTTTCTCTCTCTCTCTCTCTCTCTCTCTCTCTCTCTCTCTCTCTCCCCATCTCTCTTACAGTGTGAGTCTGATTGTCTGAGGATTTATTTTTTTACTGATCTGGAAGTGGAGTAATTAATACAAAAATTTCAGGCCAGTGGTTCATAAACTTTCTCCACTTAATTATTTTTGTGCCTGTTACAGTATATCAATTGTAATGCACTATGCGAGATGCTGTATGGTTTTAAATTGTATTTATATTGCTGCTTTCATTTTATTTTTTGTATATTGTCTTTTAGGGAAATTTGAATTCCATCAAATACGATGGATATGCCATCTCCTGTCATCATCAACAATTTTACAAGCGCATCGTGGACCACCTGAATGAATTTCACAAACCATGGGTGGTCCACAGAGCACACTTTGGGAACCCCTGCCTTGGGCAAAGCAACTGAGAAGCATCTTTGTTGTTTTACATCAAGGGTTCCTTTGAAGGGCTTCCCCACGGATAAGTTGGTGAATTCAGATTTCTTCAGAAACTAACAGAGCCATGCCTCAACTTTCAAGGAAATAGCTTGTCTCATTTCTGAGCCAATCTAATGTGATCCAAAAGGAGCTCTCTAATTACGGCCAAACAGTGGCATGGAAATCAAAATTGTCCAGGCTGGCCTTACTGGTTCCCTAGATGGCAGAGTAAGATGACAGAAAAATTTAAATGAAATGTTTGCCTTTTCAGTTTTCTCTCTGTTGTTCCTTTTCCACATGCTGACTTTCTCCAACAAGTCAGCTCATTTTTCTCTCTCTGGTCTGCCTATTTGAATATTCATAGGACTGGTTTTTAAAAAATCTCTTTTAAGTTCATTTTCTTTGTTTAATTTCCACTCATAGACATAGGAGACAGAGCATGTTAAAGAAAAAACAGAATCCTGTGTTTAATCACTTCACAATATTAAAATGACTAGATGGCATTTTGTTTGAACAAATACAGCAGCATTAATCATCTGAAATTTTTAATATATCTACTATACAAAGTTCAGTTTCACAAATGTTATATCCCAGTATACGCTTATGTTCCAGCAGTAAGAACAGGCCATTGAATCTCTCACTTGTATTTGTATTACTTGGGTTTGGAGGCAAGCTTCCATGGTCTGGCCTTACAGATGCTTTAAAAAAAAAAGATATTAGGATAAAATATTATCCAGCATGCCATTATATCTTTGGAAATAAAGCAGACAAAGTATTCACTGGTTAATTTATATGGGATTTGTATAATTATCCATGTAGATTTGTTTCAACTGGATTTAATTTGTTTGGCCCATCTGCTGACATCTACTTTTTAGAGAAATCAATTTTTCCAAAGCAGGAAGACAGAGTTAGTTACATGTTTCTTCCTGAGAATAGTTCTTGAGCCGGCAGTTCCTCGATTTATTAACTTGTTTACATTTAGCAACCTGAAAGATTACATTTCTCAGTTATGTGGATACTAATAAAAGTTCAGAAGCTTGACCATTGGAATACTAAAGTGCAAAACCAGAAGGTCGTAAGTACCATATGTATTTCTCAGCTCAACTGATCATATGCAGACTTAGAAGCTTAAAAGCCACAAGCGTTTTGCCAAAAATAAGGATGGGGTCAAAATGACCCTTTACTGAACCCCAAAGTTGAGGGTGTCATATATTTTGCAATTATTAACCAAGCTATTCTTCGAGCACAAGAACAACTCCAAAAATGCAGCCAACCTTGTATACAGGAAAAAGTACAGTATGTTTAAAATACAATACATTGTACTATAAGCTATCTAGCTCTAACTGCAGCTGCTCTGTGGCTGCCTGATGCATTAGCCAATGGTGCCATGTTGATATGCAGATGCTACCACAAACAGGACCTAGCTTTTTTCACACTGCTGCAAACCACCATAAAACATAAGACACATATTGGCCAGGAGCCATTCCATACAGCAGTTATTGTGAATTCAGACTTGAAAGCATTTTGGCCAAATGCAAAATATAAATTGCTTAGTTTGGGCCTGAAGAGCAGCTAGCTTGCAGTTCCTATAAGATGAACTTTTTGGGAAGCACTGGTGGAGAGGAATGAGATTACGTGTCCTTTCACCACAGAAAGACTATTGCCAGCTCAGTAAATGTATGAACTGGGTGACTTAAAAAACAAATTTCTAAGAGTCATCACAAGGCATGAAATTAAGAAATATGGAAGCTCAGAAAGAGCTCGAGAAGTAAACAAAGAGGAACAAGCAAGCAAGCAAGAATGAATTACTTAAAATAAATAAATCAGATGTAAGGGACTCATTATTTGGCTTTTTCTCAGATCTGCAAAACAGATTGCCGTAATCAAGATCCTTAACCTCGCAACATGCATCTTTTTCACATTTAGCTGATGAGGTAAAGTCACCCATGCATTAAGATCGAACCTTTAGATGAAAGATATTGCATTTCCCCGTCATGTATAAACCCATTAGGTTCTGTTCTATAATAATGAAATTCCTATCATAATCATTCTTTTCTCTTGAAACGTAATTTCAATGCATGGCATATTCCCCTGGAGCAACCAAGTCAAAGCTGTGTGTCTATTTTAGTTATTTTTTTGTCAGAGCATTTACCTTTGTGTTATTTTGATAGGAAGGTTCATTTTAGATTAAGCTGATAATCACAAACACTTGTCAACTGTAATCAATCTGTTGGAAATGCAAACAGAATGTAATGTCTCAAAGTTTTCTGGCAAACAGAAATAAAGAGTGATTTCTGTATCTTTGAGAAGTGATAATCTAGACAAAGAAGTTATGGGAAGGTTCTTACTGACTTGCTTTTCATAATGGCAGCCTCAGTGCATTGAGAACAAGCAGCTTAGAAACACTGCTTACCATATCTCTGGCAGGGGCAGTTGCAGTCCAGCACAGCTGCAGAAGGACTGAGGATCCTCTGCTGCATGACTGATAGCGTCTTCAGTCTTGGCTAGTCATGGAGGTTTCCCGCCAAAAGTTCAAATTCGAGATGGCCGATCGGGGATGGTTTGGGGGGGGGCATAGTGTTTGGAGACAGACCTATGGGAGCCTGTTTCCACTCAGGTGCTTCCACTCTTTGCCATATATCCCACCTGCCCACTCTGTATATCTGTGCACTCTCTGGAGGTAAGCAGAGACTGCTGTTGCATAATCATGCTGTGGAATTAATCAGTTGCTGTACTCGGGGCAAAGGATGAATTTGCCTGCATATAAATTGGGCCTATCTGGGGGTTTTGCCTACCTCATAGCAACTGTCACAGCTTTCGGAGGAAAAGCTGTGGATCCTTAGTTAAATTGGAACAAAGGTTTAGAGTACCCCAGTAAAGGGTCCGTGGGGCTAGTTCTGTCTGAAGGCTCAGACAGGGGCTAATGGGTCATAACACTCTTCCAAGTGGTGGCCTGGCAGGTTTGCCCCATTTGATCTATGTCAGGGGGGAAATCCTTTAAAAAGCAGGATTGATCCTAATGGAGCAATCAACCAACAACTGGATAGGACTGATTCAGGAGACATACCCGCTGCCTATACCAAAGTCTACGTACATCTGTAATCAGTGGCGTAGGAAGGGGGTGGAGAGGGTGGTCCGCCCCAGGTGCCACTCTGGTGACAAGATGGCCCCTGCCTCCCCACAGCTGTAGAGCGGTTGTATGGTAAGCGTGCAGGTCACATGCGCAGTCCGTATGGGATGCGCTGCCCTGGGTGTCGGAGAGGGTTCCTCCGCCACTGTCTGTAATCAATAAAAGTTGGGGCCATTTCATGCCCAGGTCATTACTGATAGCTTCACACCTCCAAACCCTGGTGAACCCGGGCTCACTGAGCCTGTGTCTGTAAATGCCTCTTATTTTATTACACAAGACTTATTTAAAAGGGAAGTTAAAAAAATGCAAAATCTGAAATATAGTTTGTGGTAAGAGACAGATATAACACCGCCAATCTGTAAGCCAGGGTCTGCAAATTGGAAGCAACCTTCCAAAACATACACGTCACCCTGCAACATTTTGTTTGCTTTAATCATGGCACTACACCAATGCTTACTTCAGACTCAACAAATTTGCCACATTCATCATATACAATTTGAATCTGAAATGCGATAAAGCATTTGAGTGGGAATGCTTTGCAAATAATTGTTAGCATCTGTCTGTCTCAACAGACCTCTGGGGGTGAAGTCAAACCGCTGGAGAATCACGGCAGCTGCTGTGGCTGCAGAGACCAGTAACTCATAACTGTGGCTTCCTGCATTGTTTTTGCTGTGTTAGCAGCACTGAAGTGACCACTCTGGGGCATGAGCCCGGACAATGTCTTTGGAGGTCCTGGGCTTCCGAGAAGACAAAACTCCCCTCTTGGCCTCACAGATGTGGTCCAAAGGAAAGCAGAGCAATATGTTTGGCACCAGCTTGCCAAAAGGAACTTGAAAGAAACTTTGGAAGTAAGCTTCAGTTCTACTGATGTTGCTAGAGCAGATTTCTCAACCGTGGGTCCCCATTATGTTGCTGGCCTACAGCTCCCATCTTTGCAAACTAGCAATATCAGTGGTCAGGGATGATGGGAGTTGCAGTCCAACAATAGCTGGGGACCCAAGGATGAGAAAGGGTACACTAGATTAAAGGCCACCGTGCATTTTGGAAACTGCAAATGAAAGAAACACACTAATATTTTGAAAATTGTAATTTGTAAATAATAAATACATAATGGCAAATGTAAGAGAAGATTGTGCAGTTTTTGCTACAACACCAAAACAAGGTCCTGTGTGACCAAGGTATTGAATGTAGCATGAGAATTCTTAACCTACAGGTGGTAAGTAGTATATTTGGTAAAGGAAGGGATGATAAATTATGCACTCACTCATCTCTCTTTCTTGGTGATGTTTGTTTGCCCTGGAACGGAATCATTTAATTTTTGCATAGTGGGAAGCAATGTCCAAGGTTCAATATCAAATAACTTTGCATCACCAGATTTGCAGCTGATTGTTTTAAAATGGACAAATCATAGTTTGAAACGTATTTTAATAATGCCCTTTTCCTTTATCAAAATGAAAGCTTGCCAGATATCATGTGAGAACACTGAACTTCACAGATGACATATGCATAGATATCTCTGAAGCAATAGATAAAGTACTAATGAATCAAGTCAAGTGCAATAAGGAACTTAGTATAAATTGAAATTTAGGCTGACAAGGTGGCATAACATTGCAACTGATTTTCTCTCTCCCCCTTCAATTCCACCTAGGATAGTTTTTGAAAAGGAAATCATAACTTTAACACGTTAGAAAATCTGTCTCCCAGAAAACTGTTCGATCATGAACAATTTCACTCCTTTAAGGTTTGCAGTATCAAAGGAGTACCTGAAATCTTGAGTACTTTCTGAAACATCTTAAGGATATTTGTGAAACTACAGTAAAACTTGCTGCTGGAGCATTGTGATTGACCAAGGCTAGATGGTATGTACTGATATGAGTTTCTGGGTGCTAGACACCCTAAATTCCTGGATTAAGTAAATGTCAGACTTTAATCTATGTTTAGAGTGTTGAAACTGGATAAGCCAGGCCATGTCCCTGTGTCAGGAAATCACATGGGAGACAAGCCATTAAGAAACATAAAGGGAAGTTAATGAGCCATTAGGAAAGCCAAAAAGAGAGGACTCTGTGCCAGATAGAAAATGGGAGGGGCCCCCTCCCTCAACTCATAGTTTAGATAAGAAGACAAAGCAGAGTTTAAAAGTAGTTTCAGAGTTAGCTGTGAGGTGACCCAGGGGAAAGTGTTTGCAGTCTGAAAAAGTCAGCCAGCTGCAGAGAGTCACAGCCATGGTTGGTGTCTATCTGAATCCATGGCTGCAGCTATGGGAGAAGCAAGACCCTCTTGAGAGTATCAATACTGTACATGTCTCCATCATCAGCTCAGGTTGTATATATGTGTAAATAAACCATATATCATAAAGACACTACATTTTCTGCTGTGCCTCATTCCCAAAAGAAAACACGAACCCTGGGAAGCCATGTCTGGAATCCCTGGAACCTTGCACTGCACAGAGACTGGGGTGGAGTGCAATAGTATCTATCTACTATATATGTCTTTGGAAACATGAAAGCACTTCAAAAGTTACAGAAAACATCTAGTCAACCCACAACTGAAACACTGAGTTCCAAAACTGTGCAGTAACAAGACAGCTCTATGTGTCTCATTTGCATAGATCAAGGGTGGCTAACCTGTGCCCCCACCCTCATACTTTTTGGAGTCAAACTGACATCAGCCCCATCCAGCATGACCAACAAACAGTCAAGGATGATGGGAGCTGTTGACCAGGAATACCTGAAAGGCCACAGGTTAGTCACCCCGGCACAGATTGATAGTGATGTAAAATATATCACTAGGTAACAGCATCATCTGAAATTTTCTGTAATGACTGGAAAGTATGGAGCAGAACCAATAAATGTGGTTCAGTTTCCAATAAATGTGTGTAGTTTGCTTCCCCTCCCTTTTCTCCTTGTTTGCAAATGACATCCAAAATGGATTGGAGGCACTGATGGACAAGAACTGCAGATAGAAAAGTATGGACCTCTTGGCTGTTCTTTGCACTCAGTCTGCTGTCAGGTCCATCAGATAATCTGATGGGATTTACCAACTAGACAGATCACAAACTATAGCTTGAGAAGAAATTGCTTTACCACACTTGTAGCCTGCCCTTCCTCCAATAAAACCAACCAGTTATTTACTTGTCCCTGTAAATCCTGTATCCATTGCTTCTCAGGTTATGGATGCCAATCTCCAAGGACAACCATGTGGTGGGAGTATAAGGACACCTTCAAATGGCAAAGGAACCACTACGATCAGGCTATAGACCATGGGCAATGAGGTGAGAGATTAAACGCTATCCTGTGTTTGGATGACACACTAAGTTGAAGCTTGCTAAGCTAAAAGGACCAGGGAAAAGCAAAGTAGATGAGAGCTCATCTCTGCAAGCCAGGAGATTTATGCAGTTGGAGAACTCTTGAAACAAATGAGCAATGCACAGGTAGCTTGTCATAGCTACAGCCCTAAAAACACACTCTCTTCTATACCATTGGGTTTGGCAAATGTATTACTTCCCCATTTGTGGCACAGTAGCCAACATTCACACAACAGCAGACAGGCAAATAGAACATGTATGGTCATAGTGCTCTCAGTGGGGGCAGAGAGTGTCTCAAATTGATCTCTCTCAGGGGGAGAGGGATGTGAGTTACATGGGCCAGCCAGAGTGCCCAGAGGGAAAGGCCAGAACTGCCTGACATTTAAGGCTGTTCCATCCCCTGTTCCCTCTCTTTTTGCCTTGCAATACCCTCCCTCCCTCTATAGTGTGAGCTTTGCCTAGCTGCCTTTTTTCTGGGACTGAGTAGGAATTTTGGGGGAACCCCTGATGAGCAATTTTGTCTCCCTGTTTTCACAGACTTCACCCTGTAGGGCACCTTGTGTTGATCTGACAAAATTTGGCTGTTTATCATTCAGTACAGGCAGGTAAAACCTTAATTCACTGCCAACCTTAGGCATTATGAGGATAAAGGGAAGTCTTCAGTCATCACTCAATAGTCTGAGGCTTTGGGGTGCCATTAGGGCCTGACCTGCGCACCATGGTAAACAATGGACAGCAGGACCCAGGTACACAGGTTGGACTTTAATTATTGAAGTTTCACTTAGCAAGGTGAAACTTCTTCCAATCCTTGGCTGGGGGGCAAATAATTTGGTAGCTCACATGCCTGGAGGATGAGGGATACGTTCCTCACATGTAATCACTGATTCCTCTGCCTGCAGTTGGCAGTATAAAATTGTATTTTATAAAACATAAGCTTTTTTAAAACCACCCAACATGTTGTCTTGAGTCTTCTTTCTCGGTATGGGGGCAAAATGCTAGCATGTTCCTTTAAAATCAGAAGAACTATGTTTTTGTTGCAGGCCTCGTCCCAAAACAATTAAACACAGAGTACACCAGACGTTGGTAGTGAGCCTATATAACCTTTTCATCACAACAAAGATATAGTAAGCATTTGAAAAGATTTTCTTATCTTGAATATAATGCTAACGTTGTTAAACTATAAAACAGATTTAAAACATACAGATTCATCTTTGCCTCAAAGAGAATTCTGAGACTATTAGAAAATGTTTTACTGAGCATTCAAAAGTTTAAAAGCTTAGACTTTTTTTAAAAAAAGGCTGCTCCTTTTTATGGATATTATTTTGTGTGAAGAATGTTCTGAGACTCAAGATACATTACTATGTAATGGCTGTATGATTTCACAGAGAGAAGACAAAGGAATAGTTTAAATATGCTTGCTTCAATATCCACACACAATTTATCTACTGTTTATTATGTATGCAGCTAATCTACACTTAGCAATTCCATTTACCAAACGAAGCTTAAGCATTCCAGTAGACACAAACCTTTACATCACCATTGTTTCAAATGACTGTCTTACGCCCTACTGACTCATTTGAAGGCTTGCTTCCTGAATAGTGCATGAATGGGTTTGCAGAATGGTTCAGGCTTTATTAACAGTAGCTTAATAAACATGAGACATGATAATAAAATGACACTTAGTTTTGTAAAATGAATCGAGCACAGTATTGTCATTTGCTACTTACTGCCATAAGCAAATTGAGAAACTGAAAAATTGAGCCTCAATTCATTTTCCTAAGCAATATCAGCATACCATTTTACAAAAACATCCACATCTTTGATATCAAGATTGGGCTTTCAATCATGCTAAATCAGTTTTAAGCTCCACTAAGTGGCATTTGACATAATGATGCTTGTAACTGCCAATTGAGAGGAAAAAGCTATACAATCTATTATGCAAATGGCAGCATCTGATCCTGAAATGTTGGCAAACCAAAGCAAAGAATATCAAAAAGAACTATCAAGAGCACTGGATATGCGATGAACTTCGACTGATGATTCTCCAAGGGTAAAATGATAGTTGCCTTAATCAGACACATTCAATAGCACAATGCAACAAAGCAAAATGAGTACACCATTGTACTCTGTGGGACTTTCCTCCAAGTAAATATACATATAACAAGATTGCATAGCTTATATATTTTCATTTATTTGTCTCATATTTTATGATAAAAATTTTATAAAAATAATATATCAGTGTACTTTTGAGATATGGCAAGCATATTTGATTTGAGCTCCTTTACAGCCATTAAAATATGTGTGCTGTAACACACTTCCTTTGCATCTATTTACAAATGCCTTTTAAATCTACCCTAGTGACATGAACATAACTTGTCAAATAAACACACCATGGGCATAGTCCCACTTGGATGCTGCACTCAGCTCTGAGCCAGCAAAAGCTCTCAATTTTTGAGCCTTAGCCTAATGGTAGAACACAGGGTTTGCATGCAGATGGTCTCAGGTTAAATTCCTAGCACCTCCAGGCAGCACTAGAAAACACTTCTGTCTGAAATCCTGTAAAGCTTGACATAAAATAGCTTGCAAAATGCTGTGCTGTCTTACATTTTTCTTGACAGAGAATTGCATATGTCACAAGTTCCTTCCATGTGTGTATAATAGTGCTATTTTTCCTAGAGAAAGAGGTACCGGAGCTCACCATGAATGCCTCCCTTGTTTTCTTATAATGGCAATGGAGCCCACCTGAGAGGTGCCAGAACCAAGTTCCAGCTGAAAAAAAGCCTTGGGTGCACCACACAACCACTGGTGAAAATGCTGCACTGCTGGCCTGCCCAGATTCCCACATTGCTGTAGACATCTGCAGTTAAGAAACCTATGCATGAGGAGATGATCAAACACAGGTTTTCATGTGAGCAGGAGCCTTTCCTGATTCCTCAATCAAGACGGCTTAAATGTGCACTCAGTCTTTCCGGCCAGCTTTCCACAACTTAGTACCTTCCAGATGCTTTGAACTAAGATTCCCATCCACCTTGGTCAACAAGGTTGATTGTCAAGGATGATGGGGCATGCAGTCCAAAACATTTATAAGGAACTAGGTTGAGAAAGGTTGTTTCAGCAGTCCATATGCATAAGTTCAATGAAACACTGAGCATTTGGTCTAATCCTTCCCCTTGGGGATACAAAATTACCAGGCAGCCAGGCCTGATGACATTAGGGTTAGGAAATGGAGAGATCACAAATGGGCTGTATAACAGTGATGTTTGCTACAAAGTAAGAAGTCTGAGAGAAGACAAACTAAAGCAGCCCTTGATTTTTAAACTGTCACATCCAATGTAACACAATCATTTATTCTAAGCAACATCCCCAAGTTGCTTTTCTGACTCTACAGTACCTATTGTTTTGGCTGTGGGTCAAAGATTTGCCGTTACTTCATCCAAGAACATAGTTAACCAGCTTCTGGCATCAATCTGTGAGGGTCAGCAAAGGAGCATAGTCTGCTACAGCCACAGCTGTCACATTGAACTTGTACAAAATACCTCTCATACTGTAATCATTGAAATGTAAGGCACAAAAGTAATACATAACAAGTTCAGTGCTTATGCCAAGCATATAAGAATAATACTTTTTTTGTCAAGCTTAAGTATTGTTCTGCTGTCCACTGAAGTACTACTTTCAATCAATCAATCAATCAATCAATCAATCAGTCAGTCATGCTTTTTTGCATTTTAAAAGTCAGATTCTTATATAGAACATTCTAAATACAAACACACAGAGGCAAGTAATGAAAGCTCAAAAGGGTAGTGGTAAAGATAATGATAATGTACTGAATGGAATGGGGAAGCAGCAGGAAATCTATGCATGCAAGTATGGTCTGTGTTTTGGTGCATCACCAAGGATTAGAAAAAGGGATATGATTATGCAAATAGTAACAGGCTTGGTTATAAAGCTCGTTTAAGCACCCCTCTCATGAGGGTCTCTGATTATGACCCTTCCAGTTCTCCCTTATAAATGAAAAACACATTCCAACCCTGATGCAAAAATGACCCAGCTTCCAGCACTGTGTTGTTCCTTGTATTAAAGAACAAAGCTAGGAACTTGCAAGCAAATGACAAATGTTTTATTTTGCTTTAATACTAAAGAATTCCATCATGATTAATCTTCCAGCTTCTGCTGTTCCACACCCCTTTGCTCCTTGTTCCTTAAAGGAGCTTCACTCGCAAACGCCACACTCAGAGAAAGGAATGCAAGGGGACTTTGTGCACAGAGCCCTGTGCATCTGGCTTTGGAAATCTTCCAAGCACGTGCACACACGCAGTGTGAATGCCAAACGCCATAAACAGACATTTTGCTACCAACATTTTAATGACGAACAATTATTCCAAATCCTGTATCGGTGAAAAGCCACATGAAATTTTTGTTGTTCCTTTTCTATGCCAGCATCATAAAAATATTTATACAAGATTAATAATAATAATAAAAAACCCGAACAGATGGATGCAGTTCCTGGTTGTGTGGGCCAGGCTGTTACTTCGGTTAAATTAGAGAAATACCAGTACTTTGACAACTTGGTTGCTTGTTGGATGTTGCTGATAATACCAAAAGGAAAAAAATTCAGAGACAATGCTGCTGGGAACAAAAAATAATCCTGCAACATAAATAAATGAATAAGAAATGCACACACTCCACCACTGGCCTCCTTGTACTGTAATAAAGTACCATATTTTTCAGTGTGTAAGACTAGGTTTTTTCCCTTAAAAATGTCAAAATTTAGGGGGTGTCTTATACATGGATACATCTCCCCCCCATTTTCTTAAATTTGAGTCCCCCCAAATAGGGGACGTCTTATACATGGGGGCGTCTTATAGACGGAAAAATACGATATATCTCCACTGATATTCTAATGATTGGGAATCCCTCTGTAAATGAAATGGAAAAACAAAGCCTCTTTCACTGTGGGGTGAAGGGAGAAAACTTTCAAAAAATTGGAGGTCAGGTTTTGGGCACAGTACTAGTATTTGCAACGGCGGGGGGAGGCGGAAATGTACATTTTATTAATTATGCTTGGTTTTGACCCATGCCTCACCCAATTTTTTTATAGGAATCCACCCCCTGAACTTCTGAGCTGTCACTTTATTTCTTTAAAAATCAGTAAGTCATGCCACATACACAGTGTCATCACTTTGGAGATGAGGAAAAGGCGACAATAGCCATTTCTAGAACTACACAGCTTTTCAAATAAAATTGAAGTGTCATCTAAAGCCAGTTCTTGGTTAATACATTGAACAGTAAAGCAAGCATAAACTATATTTTCCTATTAACAATTAATGGTCATTTGAACATAAGTGATGAAGGGCTGTTCAAGAGGAACTTGGTCTTTTATTTGAAGCTTTGAGGAATGTGGTTGAATGGAAAACTTTCGAGTAATTATAGAAAGATCTTGGCTATGGGGAAATATGTAATATGGCATTATATTAAATCCTGTGTATATTTTAATTTTGTTCCAGATAATTATGAAAAAGCAAAGTCTCAGCGGAGCTGAAAGACTCTTTTATGGAAGCACCCCTTGCCTTATGGAAGCATTTATCTCAGAAGAGGAAGCAGCTCCTGATTCTGGAGAAAAGTAGCAGCAATTCCCTCCAGTTAAGAGCATGCTGTACTCAAAACACATTATGCACAATAGTGACTTGTAGTGAGTCCTTGAAGACCTTGTCCCTGCCCATTTTCACCTGAACTTGAAGAGCATAGCCCTGTCTTTCTCTAGCCACAAAAGAAGCTACTGCAGCTAGAGGTGATACCCACAGGCATCTGGCTGATGCACTAGATGGGTCATTGGTCTGATCCAGTAGGCTCTTTTTATATTATTAGGTGCCTAGCTATTAATATGAATATTAGTCAGTTTGCTAATGTGGGTGTATAATACTAATTTTGTGAAATTATGTATTTATGACTATATTTTTGATGTACCTACAATATATTTTGAGAAACGCTTGCAAAAATGAAACATATGAAAGACAAAAAAAAAAAAATGAGAACCAATCTCAATAATCTAAAGTGTATTGCATTTATTAAAAATTGAAATACTCTTCAGCTTCCTGAAACTGGTCCTCCTTTTTCGTCCTCAGTGTCCTTAAGAGCTGCTTTCAGCAGTTTTTCTTTAAAATAAATAAATCTGATGATGATAACGATGGTAGTGATGCTTCCATAAATATTATTTTTGTCCTCTACCATAGGTTGAGTTTGCATCAGTTGCTGCTGCCCTCATTTCCCTGCTTCCCCACAGTGTACAAAAGCCAGATTATAAAAATCATATACTACTCTAGTACATGAATATTCTGATCAAGTGTAACAACGTCATGACCCTCTGTAAAAGCAATTAATTTCTTTAATCTCGAAGCCATCCTAAGGCTCACTGCCTTCTGCTTAACGTCACCTTTACGTGACGTGCTTCAGGCTAAAAGAAAGATGTGAACACCATATTTGAAAATGTTTCCAATACTTCTCAAGTAAAATCGGCATAGGAAAGATATGTATTTATTTAACACAACTTCCACAGGCTTAATAATTTAAACAATGTTATTACCCATGCCCAGTGCATATTCTCAGTCTGTCTATATCAAGAGAAGCCAATGTAGTGGCAAATTCCTATCCTCCCTGACTTTTGGTCATGCTGCCTAAAATGGATGGGAGTTGTAGTCCAAAAGCATCTTGAGGATCAGAACTTAGCCATTCCTGGTCTACATGTTGCCATGTACAGTATATCCTTGACAGATACATGTGTAGCAGAAACCTTTAAAAGTAGTGTGGTTATCACCATCTCATTATTACCTGGACATATATTCCAGGTCATTATTACCAGGACCACATATTCTATGGTCACATTCATAGAATAGTCATGTTTATGGGGAACACATGTATGGTGAAAATCCCCCAGTGTTGCAAACCTGTCTGGTCCTGCCCCCAACTTTCACACCAAGAGCTTAGGTCCTCAAAGGGGCACTTGGATTTTCAGTTGTTCCTGCTTTTCAGACCTTTGACACTAGATGCAAAAGTCAGAGACAGGGGCTAAATGACTGCAGCAATGACAGCCCTTTCTGTCCTGCACCGTATTGTTTCATGTGTTCACTGAACATGCAAAAGAAGAACAACTATGAATGGTGTTTATTTCACAGAACATTCCTTTGGGAGATTCTACTCAAAGATAAATGCAACTCATGGGGAGGGGAAGTCTCTAAGACATGACAGCGATTCAACTAGTTTTTCTGAGCTTCAGGGACCTAAAATTTTCATTTTGAAATTTGTCAACTCATAGTTAAAAATTACCAGTAATCATCATCATCATCATCACAATATGTAGCCAAAACCATTATACATCAGACATATTTGCTTCTCAGGCAGAGAAAACAACAACAATTGAAAGAATGAAAAGGAAAGACAGGGTGAAGAGCGCTATATAAATTTAATAAACAACAACAACAACATCAGCAACGCTTAAGGTTTTCTTACAGGCATCTGGTTGACCACTGTGAGAACAGAATGCTGGACTAGATGGGCAACTGGCCTGATCTAGCAGGCTTTTTTTATGTTCCTAAATTGAATTGGGTCTTCTCTTATCATCCATTAAGTTCCATGGGGTGTTGATATTTATTGCTTCTAACCATATGTTTAAATCAGACTATGCTTTCCTGTCTTTTTTTACACTTTCATGGGATGTCACAGTGTTTAAAGACAATGACTTAAGCCACAGCAGCACAGGAACTTCCAACAGAACACTGCTGCTATCACTTTACACCTACATTTTAGGGACAGTTTAGAATAAAATCATGCTTCCCTTCAGGTTCATGTCCTCAGAGCTAAATTTCCTTTCCCTACCCCTTTCCCCAAAAGGATTCATCCAGTACTGAAGGCAACTGCTGGCAAGACAGATATCACATTTTCTCCTAAAAAATATAAAATAACCGCAAGGGTTTTGCCACTTGGTGACAATGCAGAAGCAGGGCATTCTCAGCAACAGCACCCATTCTATGATAGAGTTTCCTCTGTCAGGTCATTCTTGGGGCAAAGATAGTCATGGCCTTTAAATGCTTATTTTAAAGTTACATTTATGTTATGGCTCTCAATAATTAATTATATATTTTTGTATATGGCTCAATTTTATTTGTGATTTTTTTGTTCAGTGCTTTATCTAGTTTTAAGGGAATTTTATTAAATGCTACTGTTGCCTTGTTATATACATCATTTAATTAATATTTATTTATTTACTGGGTTTAGTAATGCAATTAGAAGCTGTTTCCCTTTTATGCTTCTCTCTCTCTTATCATATATTTTTGTGGGTGTCAAAAACTAATGTATCCTGAAGCCAGAGAAAAAGCTTTGCCAGAGAAAAGATGATCAGTACATAGAATTCCCACTCAGAAATATCACAGGTCTCCCAGGGCAAAAGTGCAGAGAAAAATGAAAAATCTTTACCATATGCTAAGGGAAGGGGCAGCATATTATAACTTCCTTTATTTCAGCCTAATAGGCAAAAAACAACAACAACCCAAAAAGCAGAACACTTCAAAACTCAATATCAGAATTTGCAAGCTTCAAGTATCACTACTGAACTTTTCAGTCATAATAAATCTCGATACTTTAACCTGTTGGCAGCTTCTTTTATGCTATTGATTGCCTCCTGGGTCTACCAGCTGTACTAATTTAAATTCTCTAATACCTAAGCATTTTAGCAACAATGCCTAGCATTAATTAATGTGAAATACTCAGCTGTACCCAACTTTCATCTGTCTGCATCTACAATGCTATCAAATAAATGGAAAGATCAAGTTGTAACATTCGCTACTTGGGAAGCAGAGGGGGACGAAAACCCAATTTAATGTGGCTAGAAAGGGCAGGGAAGGGGGAAAGCTAAGTTTGGTCTTCCAGGAGAGGCAATTTCCGAGTGGGAGGAGCACCTGCTGGAAACTGGCAGGACCATAAAAGGTCCACCAGGATTTTTCATGATAGAAAATTCTCCCTGGCAAAGCTCCAAAGGATGGATAAAGGTGTAACCACCAGGTTACCTACAGCTCCCAAGAAGCTTGACTGGGAAAAATTAAGCCTCTGAAGCAGAGGAAACTAGAGATCACTCTTTAAATCCTAAATTTTATTCATTACTCACTTTTAAGATATACTGTATTTTTTGCTCTATAAGACTCACTTTTTCCCTCCTAAAAAGTAAGGGGAAATGTGTGTGAGTCTTATGGAGTGAGTGCAGGCTGTGCAGCTATCCCAGAAGCCAGAACAGCAAGAGGGATCGCTGCTTTCGCTGTGCAGCTATCCCTCTTGTTGTTCTGGCTTCTGAGATTCAGAATATTTTTTTTCTTGTTTTCCTCCTCCAAAAACTAGGTGCGTCTTATGGTCTGGTGCGTCTTATAGAGCGAAAAAATTGGCACTTTCCTTTATTTTTCTCTCTGTAATGACCGAGGAAAAGCAACAGGCAAAGCAGCTATGGAAAAGGACAACCTAGCATTTTGAAAGCACACTAGTGCAAGTAGATAAATAGGAACCACTGCGGCAGGATGGTAAATGGTGTTTCTGTGCACTCTGGTTTCCGTCACAGTGTTCTCTTGCACCAGAAGTGGTTTAGTCATGCTGGCCACATGACCCGGAAAACTATCTGTGGACAAACACCGGCTCCCTTGGCCTGAAAGCAAGATGGAATGCCACAACCCCATAGTCACCTTTGACTGGACTTAAAAAGCAAACTGCAGCAGAAGTAAATCATAATAGAATAAAGAGTTTGAGTTGATTATATTTCTATTTATTAAATTTTAGTCATCATTTTCATAGAAAAAAGTCTCAAAGCCATTTCCAAGTTTAAAAATTCAAAAATACTATAAAATAGCCAAGAGCAGTTTCCATTACAGCAACAATTATGATCTGCTGACAAAACCTGGTGAGTTTACTGAAGCAGCTTCCTGAATGCAATTTAAAACAGGATGCCATCTGGAGGAATGCAAGATTTGCAACATTACATGGTATGGAAGTTATATTATAAACTAGCAGTAATCTTGATGTTTCTGAAAGAATTTGATTATCCTCATCTAGACAGTGACAAAATTCGTAAAGGAGATGAAAAACATTGACTGTATTTGTTTAGATTTTGTAAGAAATTGCATTTGTTATATTAGCAATATTCCACTGGGAAATAATTACTGTGTTCAAATAACAGCATGTGACTGCTAAAATAAAGAGCTACAATTAAACACTGAGGTGATACTTGAATGATACTGCTAATGGAACACACAGCAGAAATATGTTCTAGAATATAGCAGGACTGCAAATTACCATGCTGAAAGGATTATTCTTGTCTTTTCTTATACAACTGACAGCACATTGCAGAGCAGCCAAATGATGAACGTATAAAGATTCTTCTTGGTATCTTAACTATTAGATTATCTAACTCTTCAAAGCTATTCAGGGGCAACTGGGAAATAACTTAAGAAGAGCCTTCTTCTCCATGCTGTCAAAAGCCATAAATATATACTGGCAGGTACTAAACTGGAACCCAACCACAAACACCTAATAACATCACAAACTTTATTAACAGAAGTTAGGAATGCATACCACACACCGTAGGCTCCCTTAGAATTATGTGTTATATCTTAGTCTTATGCCAGCACTTTTAGCATTCAGCACACAGCAGCTCAAAGCTGCTGATCCCTAGTTGGCATCAGACTCACTGTTGCTTTTGTATACTTCCAGATTTTCAAAGCAAGATCCATAGCAGAACCCACTCCAGCCAAACTTTCCTCCGTTTCATTGATTTCACTCACCATTGTAGGTAGGGAGCGATCACTCCTAACTTTCCTGGAGATCATAAGCTCTAGGTTTAAGGCACAATGATTTCCAGAGTTCAGACCTGCTTTACTACCACATTATCCCAGTATTTACTGTAGAGTATCACATATTTTATTAAGGCCAATAATAGCACTTAATGTTAAGCTGATGCATCTGGAGGGCTTCTGTATTGATTGGTCTATAATGCGCTTTTTTCTGGCCAATATATTCCAACCAACACTTCATTTTGGTGTAGCGCAATGGATTAGCTCACCCAGGAGAGTTGCATTTATTACTAATGCTTTTATTGATCTGTATGGCTTTTTTTATTTGCCACAGTCTTGTGTAAGTTCTTATCACAGCAAAATGAACTAATAGAAACCTGCCAGGAAAAAAAATTCCAACATAAATCTTAATGTAATATATCGTATCAAAGGATCTGATCAATATTTTCTTTTAATGTGTATTACTGACTTGGCACTGCTAGACACAGAGCTTAATTTAAGATTTGGATACACTCGGCCTTAAGTTTCTATCACAGCAATTGCTTCAATTTATTTAGTTTACATATTTGTATCATCTAATCATGACACCCATCCTCACAAAATTGAGAAAGCTCAAATAAAAATAGCAAAAGTCCTTTTTTCAGCCTTTGGACATCATTGGCATTCCAATGTCTTACAAAGAAGTCCAGTTGCAATATCACATGGACCCGTAGAACCAGGAGAGGGTTGCACTAGATGACCTTTGAGGCCCCTTCAAAAGCTACAATTCTCTCTCTTTTCCCATGGAATTTCTCGTTCTATTCTATTATTGTTTTAATGTGGTGAGTTCAGCCCCTCCAGGGAAATCCCATGCTCACAATACATTTTTCAGTCCTGAAAAGTCTCCTAGAAGAAAGTTTACATGTACTTGTGGCAGACATATCACATAGGCATTGGGAGTAATCACAAGGCTGGCTCCATCTGTTTAAAGATTCTTTGATTTGTGCCTCATCTAGAAACAAAGGCCACACTCATAGAGCATAGAGCACATTGTAAAACTTCCAAGGTCCAGTCCCTGGACAGTTGCGTAAAAGGCTCCTATCTAAAACTCTGGAAAGCTTCTGCCCATTATTAGAAGGTAGAACCCTGGACTCTTTACTGTTACTTTGTTCTGCTGCAATCTTTCCAGAAATTACATCTGCCCCCAACCTCTGCTTGACCCATTTGCACATTTCCTGCCTGTATGCCTTTCTTTTCCTTATTTCTGTAGTCCCCTAATACTGTACAGTCATCTAAAACTCCCATCATCCCTGACCACTGGTCCTGCTAGCCAGGGATGATGGGAGTTGTAGTCTACCAATATCTGGGGACCCAGTTGTTTAGAAAAAGGCTGCTTTATATGGTGCTGGACTACAACTCCTACAGTTCCTGACCACTGGAAATGCTGACTGGAGATGATATTAGTTGACTTCAACTCACATCTGGAGTTACTATTATTTGATTTCAACGCACAGATTTACCTACAGCTGTGTTACACTAAATACATTCCTCACCCCACGAGCTAAAATGGCTCTGGAAAGGGATTGGTAAACAGGCAGAACCTCTAGTTCCATTGGGCAGCATAAAACAGCAAGAGTAATAAGAAAAAGAAGAATCAGAAATTGCTTTGTATTCTTTGCATTTGGCAAAAGGAAATAACTCAGATGACTGCACTGTGATTTCAACATCATATGAATCACTGAGGAAGGGCATAGCTTAACAGTAGAGGGCATGCTTTGCTCGAAGAAACTCCCAGATGTATTTCTGCAATTTCCAGGGGGAAAGACTCATGTCTGAAACTGTGGAGAGCTATTGACAAGGCAGCTTCCTAGTCCATGAATGACAGATGTTGGCTCCAATTATGCAAATCTCAAAAAGAGAAATCAACCATGCACCAATGTTTTTCATGCCCCCCCCATAATATCTGTGATAAACAGTTTTAATTGTTTGTTTGTTAGTTTGTTTTATATACTGCCCTATACCTGGAGGTTTCAGGGCGGTTCACAAAAAAGGTTTTCCCCATTTTAATAGCCAAGATCTTAATTCTACTCCTGATAGGTTGCAAATATTTTGGGACACTGGGAGAGAGCAACCACCAGGTGGCAGTAACCATTCTCCTCTAGCTCATCTACAAGGCAGGCCTTAAAATGGCAGCTCACCAACATGCTGTACAGAGCAGAGCAAAGGGGGCACATTAGATGATAGGAACACAGAAAAGCATTATATATTTAAAATACAAAACCAAAAAGGAAATAAACTAAAATAATAAAAGGAGTCCAATTATATAGAATTATTTGTAACTTGTAATAGCGGTAAGTGAGGAAACAATTCATGACAAATTCCAATTATAAAAAGAAATTATCTGTTCTGCAACAGCAATTTTAGTGACATTTATAATACAGAAGAAATCATGGAGCTTAATTATTGGAGTTTACTGGTGCTACAGATGCTGTACTGAAACCTAATTAAATAGATCCGATAGCACTTCCAGACAGAAGGTTCCAAATGGGGAATTTGCTGATCCGTGTGTTGGTTTTAAAACCCAATCTTGATGACCTCTAAAATAAAAGGAGAAGGAACTTTGCAGAAAAATAAAATCATCACCCAGAGGAGAAGGGACATTTGTGTTCTAGTTTTAAGATCACCAACTTGAAAATTATTTCACTTGATTAGCTTTTGTACCCTCAATAGGATTGTCAACATTATTTTTTTCTCCAGGGTTAATTAACCACTATTAAGAAGTGTATAAACTTTTTTTCTTTCCATTTTCTATGTGATGTTACTATGACCTTACAGATGAGTGGAATCACTAGGTTCTGCTGCAAGAAAGCTTTTCAGAAGAATGGATTCAAATCACTCTATTTTATCAAATCTCTTATTAGATGAAGGCATCTGAAATGAATTCCTCAATCTATTTTCAGGCTTGAGCAGATATTATCGCCCTTGTAGCACTCTGGAGAGAGGGGTTTGGGGAGTCTCAGCTCAGCCTGGGAAGATCTCAAGTCACTTTACATCATCCACTCTAGAGCCTTCCAGCTATTGATATTGCTCTGCATGATGGGAGGCCTTCAGACATGGAAGACGGGTAAGGAATAGGCTGAGCACATTATGGAGCACACAATGCCCCCTCTCTTATTTCTGGAATGTGCCTGAAGACCTGAGAAAGCAGGGGGTCCTGGGCATATTTCATAATTCCTTCAACTTGGGTTAAAAAAACCCCAAACCATTCCTTCCTTAGTCCCCTTCATTTCATTTTCTCAACTACATACTGTAACTTAACCCCATTCTATATGGAGTCTGTGTGGCTGATCTAGAGATGTTTGGACACAGGAGTTGGCTGCATGCATGCACCCAGCTAAGATGGCTGGCACATTGTGCTTCACCAGCACAAAATCAGAGACAAGGGAGGTGAAAGGATCTCTTCCACCAAGTGACAGCTGTTACCAAGAGCTGATGTGGATTACTATGCATGCAAGAGTTGAATTCACAGTCCAGCACACTTAATATAATGTAGAATATATAAAGCAGGACAATTTATGACTATTAGTATTCTTGCTGAGCCATGACACTGTTTATAAGTTTCATATACAACAATAAGGGTAGAACACATGCATACACATATTCACATTTCTTTTGCAGATGAGTTAGTTATGCATCCTTCAGTCAGTAAGTCTTAAGGTGTGTTGCCAGAAAATTTGAAAGACCAAAGTTTGCCCCTGCCTAGTCCATTCTCTTGCAGACCTACACTCTTTTCAATCTTCATTACAACCAGCTTCCTTCCTCTTCCCCTTGCAAGGCTCACCCTAGCCCTCTTTCTTCCAGAACTATTTTGTAGCAGCATGATAGGAGCGGGAAGTGAACAGGAAGGCTGCTTTTCCTAACCAAATGTGGACCATACTGAGTTGACCATTGTTTCTGGTAATGGGTTGGAAATCCTTGCAAGCAGCTATTCCCATGACATTCTGCACTGGAAACATCAGATCTCACGAAATTTCTGTGCTCAACCTATATCTACTCCCATCACTGCAGCTAGAAAACACACTGCAGGGAGCAGCTAAGAACACCCTGAACATAAAGGTAAAGGGGCCCCTGACCATTAGGTCCAGTCGTGACCGACTCTGGGGTTGCGGCGCTCATCTCGCTTTATTGGCCGAGGGAGCCAGCGTACAGCTTCCGGGTCATGTGGCCAGCATGACTAAGCCACTTCTGGTGAACCAGAGCAGCGCTTGGAAACACCGTTTACCTTCCCAACGGAGCGGTTCCTATTTATCTACTTGCACTTTGATGTGCTTTCGAACTGCTAGGTTGGCAGGAGCAGGGACTGAGCAACGGGAGCTCACCCCATCGTGGGGATTCAAACCTCTGACCTTCTGATCGGCAAGTCCTAGGCTCTGTTGTTTAACACACAGCGCCACCCGCCTCCCCTACCCTGAACATAGTCAGCAATAATAAACGAGAACAGCTTGTTTTTTCCTGAATCAGAGTGTGGAGGACAGAAGAGAAGAGTTCTAAAACTCATCAACAAAAATAAGCATTCTGTTTATTTCAAGGGGCAGGGAAAAGAACATGTGGAGGAACTGGTAAGAAACAAGCCAGCAGATGCCATTGCAGAACACACCTGGGCATATAGAGTACAGGCACACTCTTGGTTATGGAAACCCTAGTGCAGAGATGTGAAGCCTATGGCTCTCCAGATGCTGCCAGACTACGACCCCCACAATTCCTCACCACTGGCCATGGCAGCTTTGGTTGCTGGGAGCTGGAGTCCAACAACATCAGGAGGCTCACTGGTTCTCCATTCCTGCCTTCGTGTACTATGTCAGGTTCTTTAAGTATGCCTAGATTTGGATACATCTCTGACCTGGTTTTTATCATCTATGTAGAGCTCTGGTCTGGATCACATTTCCATATACATGGCACTTCCTAGAAATCTTGCTTGAAAGCTAGCTTCAAATATTTTGATATAAAGCAAGATTTCAGCTGCCTGAAGTTAAAATCAAATTTTTAATCCTTCTCACTAAAATTTAAATCCTACTCCACATACTGCTGCACAGTCACATCATGATTAGGAATGGAGGCATCAAATCAAAACAGCTGAGACTGACAGGTTTTAGCTGCTAGCTGACAGGAGTGTCTGGTTGAGCAATTCTAAATCCCATCTGAGTGGAATTATATGTAAATAAATCTTAAATTGAATATTCATTCCCTAGCTTATTCTGATTGTATACAGAAGGTGCTGAATGTTAGCCAAGCTCCATTAAAAATGAAGGTGACTTTAAAGGCTCTCCCTAGATTCATTTTCAGATGTCTGTTAATCTGTATTTGATTTAAAACTTATTATACCATTTTTTAAAAAAAATTAAATGCTTCCCATGAAGGGGTGTAAGTGGAACATCAACTTGTCTTTTAATCTCAGGAGTATAATTTACTATTCAGTCATATTTTGGAGCATGACAACTAACTAGGTGGTTAATAATTTCTTGTGCAAGAAGGAACAGTACCAGAGATGCAGTTCACTAGACTATGAAACGGAATTTTAAAAAATATGAACAGCAATTCTAGAATTATGTCAAATTCCCACTATTGGTAAGATGTGCTTGTATCATTAAAGCATTGCTTGAATTCTGCTTGCTGTTCCTCAGTCATCTCATTGCTGCATCCAGGCACTACTCCAGGGACTGCACAGCCTCTCCTGATTCAGATGATATGGATAAAGAGAGCTAAGTATCATCAGCCTAAACTGAGATTGGAATGAGTCTAGATCGTTTGTGTCCTCCAAGAATGCCTGTAGCTGCCCCACCAAAAGCCTCTCAACCATCTTCCTGAGGAAGGGGGTAGCTTTTCCCCCTCTGAAGTCAAGTGACTTTTATCCTAATAATCTGTAGTCAGCTGGTCACAGTAGTTCCTTGAATGCTCCACAGGTTCCTCCACCACACTGCAAGTCAATAACCTCTGCAAAGTCTGAAATAACTTCACTGGTCGGCTACTAAAAGATGCAATGCAAACTGCAAAATGTGCCTTCTTCACTGCCTGCACTGCCATCACCATCGTTAATTTGTATACCTTCTTTCTATCTTACAATACTCAAGGCCGTTTACAAGCTGAAGAAACAAAAAATATACATCTTATAGCAATCTAATGCAATACAAAAATGTGATAATTAAACAAAACTTTAAAATAAGCAACCTACATCAAAAAAGTAACATTCAACAATTATTAGAATAGTATAAAATAATAATATCAACATATAAAAGTTAAAGAGAAATCCACTCAACAGTTACAATAAATAATTTCTAAACTATAATCAATAAAACAGCAGCAAGCCACAGTACATAAAATAATACAATACAAATTGAGAAGCAGAGACTAGAGGGTGGGGCAAGTAGCCACTTTGGTGCCACAGCACTGGGGAAGATGTTCAGGAGCAATTGTGTCAACTGTACATTTAATCTCATCATTCCATAGTGACACCAGGGTTCTGGCAGGATCTTCAACTGGACAGGATTATCCAATGAATAATCCCCCAGAGCATCTAATATATCAGCTGAGCCTTTTCCCAACAGGAACCTGACCAGTTCCATCATTCATTTGCAAACTCTACAACTGTTAAGTTAACCTAAACAGCAAGATGCAGCTTTTTTACTTCCACAGTTTTAAAGTTAAATCCCCAAGCAGTCCTATATGGACTGCTTGCGCATGCATGCAGAAATGAATGCTGGATTAAGCCGCAGCCTATTTGACACTAAATTGCTTGATTAAAATTACTGGCCATTTCAGGCAATTTCATCAAGAGTAGAATTCTACATGAAAGCCATATAACACAAAGCAAGAGATTCTCTTATAGGGAGTTTCAGTAATGTTTAGTATTGCAGTCATGAACAATGTGCCAAACTCTATAGCTTCTTTAACAACTCCTAGCACCGCAGGCACTATAGGAAATCAATTCTGCAGGCTTTATCCAACACCATTGAAGCCAGTAGGAGATTTGCCTTTAGCTTCAGTAGGAGTGAGGTCATGCCGTAAGCTGACTAACTATGCCTTTTCAAGAATCTACCAAATACAGAGGCAGGGACCTACATTAAACTTTCAGCATGTGCTAGCAGCATTAATTTACACCTTCCAATGTGCTCATACCCTTTTGCCCCAAGGAAAATAGACCGGAATGGCAAGGTCAGTGTTGACACTTTTTGCCTGTGATAATGTTTTCAACTAGGAAAGACACTGGCCTTTCAAATGCTATAATCTAGTCATTCTTAGTGTTTAGAATTTCTTTTCTACAGAAAACCATTGCATGACTTCATGTGCATACATGTCTCCATCCTAAGCTAGCTATCTTGCAATATAATAGATCTGTAGGTGCCAATCCAACAACGCATGCACCTTCTGTAAACAACAACTCCCCAACAACAACTCTTCAGGTGACCAAATATTCCATAGGTTTTTAAAATATAATTTGTACTAGTTTTTATTAAGATATTTATGCCCTGCCTGTCTGTTAAAATCATTTTTTTTTAAAAAAAATATGGCTTACAAACAGGAGTAGCAGCAGAGAAAAAACCCTCATCAAATTATCAGAATAAAAACTTTTTCACTTGGCACTCAATAAAGTCAAGAAAGTCAAGAAAGACAATGCACCTCATGGCAGGCAGGAGTTATTGTGGTCCAATGGAAGAAGTAAGTGGGTCCTGGGACCATTACAGAAATGCTTGTACACCTTCTGAAAACTATGGTTGCAACCCAGATAGTTGGGGATATCCATTCAATCCCTAATACTAACATTTCTGCAAGAAAAGGCACTCTTATTTGCACATCACTAAATCTACTGTTTCAGAGAAGTTACATTTTAAACATGTTAAGTAATGGGAGCCCCCACCCCCAATACAAATCGCAGCCATGAATGCCAATCCAAATTGGGGCCCAAGAAGCATGCAGAGGGTTAAAATGCCCCCTACCCCACCCACTGGATTCTTAATCCCGCAAACTAGCAAATTGTATAAAAACCCTGAACTTTAATGGCACATATACCTAGCTAACATCTTACTTAGCTTTACCATCTACCTAACATCTTACTTAGCTTTACCATCTACCTCAGCTTGTTCCAATCTACCATAATGTGATGAGTGTTGGTGGAACTCCTTGAAAACAGACAGTATTACTGCCTTGAATTGGGGCTGACTAAGTTTACATAGGGTATTGAAAGACACTCGCCCCGATAAATGCCAACCCTGTACTTGGGGGCAGGAGTAAATTAGAAAACTCTTGGATGCACTTTCCAAGTTTATAGTTCCATTATTCTGAGGCTTTTCCATAGTTAGTAGTAGCCATGACACTGCAATAGCCTCACTTGTACTCATCATTGGCTGGGGAAATGCTGCTATACAAAATATGGTACTAACCCAGCTGCCACAACCACTATCAATTTCAGCCTCACTACACACTGTAGTTCAGTTAGCTATAAGCTGATGCAAAAGGTAGCATCCCCAAAGGTGGAACATAAAATATAGATGACATCATAGCCATGGAGTAGCAAATTCTTTTCTCTAGGGCTAAAATGTGCTTTTTCTTTATACATTATACACACCGAGTCATGAAAGCATTTCACAAAAGTAGTTAGATTTTGGCTTCAGGTTTTAACTATATTTCATTAAGTAGCAACATTTAATTGTACAGAGCTTAGCAGCACATTATTAATCACACCCGACAGCACGTTATTTCCACTGTCACGCAGGGTAATGTATCAGCAAATGCCACATAGCATTCTTCATGACAAAAGGCGGAGAGAAAAAAATCCATAAGAGGATTTCTTCAAATGAAGCAAACTGTTTCTGTGTAAATGACACCCCAGGACTGTGTAATGGAAAGTGTCACTCATGTCCCCTTGTGTTTAGCCGTTATCTGTTCACACCAAGGAGGAAGAAGCTCACCACACACTTGAATGACCATGGACAGCTGTACACCAAATCAGCCACAAACAAAAACACAAAGCGTAATGGGGCAGGGAACGAAGAAATGTGAGCCTAGCTGGGAATGGCACATTCATCAGTTGTGCTCTTAGTTAATGCCACTCAGCATCCAACACTTGAAAACACAGGTACTCGTTTTTTAATAATGTGCCCCAAATGGTACTGTAAATAAGAAACTATAATGGTACAGCTTTAAATGGAGGACTGGCTCCAGATTTGTATGGTCTTTGGGGCCTCTTTCCCTGTATTTATTACTTCTAAAAAGTGTCCCTTTCTAGGAACTGGCACTCTAGGTTCAGTGTGCAGAGAAGGAATCTGGAAACTGGCTCTTCAGTGTTTCATCACCTCTGATTGCCACACATTACGCCCAGCCAGGGGATTATTTAAACTTCCCAGCAATCCATGTGGCGGAAGAGTGAGCAGAGCAGCTGCATTTTATGTTCCCAGCCAGGGCTACATCCAGTACTTTGGCGGCAGTAGTGGCACATTTTACTTTCCCTGTCATTTCTGCAGCTGAAGATTGCTTTGGCTCCCATGAATGGAAGCAGTGATGTTTTCCAACTTAGCATCTCCTCTCCCTTCTTCTCAGTTGACAGAGGAGGCTGAATGTATTGCAAAGTCATAGGATGATGACTCCTATATTTAAAAGTGCCATTGTCATACCACACTGTCCCCTTTTGCTTGTTATTGGTTGCAGGAGAGGAACAACCTCATTATGCATATGTCTGATTATGTGCACAATGCAGAACAAAGGCAGCAATAAGTGCTGATGTTTGCTGGCTTCTCTGTCTCTTTTTAGGGTCTGGCAGTCTGTGCTTCTGCTACCAGTCTACTATTAATGTTGGCTCTGCTTAAAGTAGATGCTAGCCAGAAGCATAGATAAAAGTCTGCAAGTGTTACATTTAAAAAATAATAACCATTTCTTGAAGTCCCAAGGATTGAATCAAAGGCAATGAAGAACAGAGAACCAATTTAACTAATCACGTGATCCCTCTTGTCATATAGAGAGGGGCAGTCCCAGTCAAATGATAAACAGCATTTCTTTACTCCTCCAGCACCCAGAAATCAGAGGAAGCAAATTCTGTGGCAATGTATGACTCATAACATTTCTCACAGTTAATGGTGGCCAAATTCTAGGTATATCTTTGTAGATGCAAGTCTCAGCTGTGGTCCAGAATGGCCTTATCTGGGAGAACAGTTAAATGATTGATTGTGACCATTAAATGAACAGTTGTGAAGATTTATTCTACTTCCCCCACTTGTCCAGCAGAGACCATAAATGCTCCATGCTGTCCTAACTGCATCTAGGGCAGCAATAACAATAAATTATCTTGTGTTTCTTAATAGATGAAATTATATTATGTATTGTTTTAATAAGCTGCTACATTCATGTTATGCTTACAGGAATTGCAACAGTATCTTGTTACCCAGGATAAAATAACACACAGCGCATTTTAAGCTCCAGGGGAAAGCTTTCTATCTGTACACAGAAAAAGGAACTAATTAAATGGGCTCCTTGGAGAAAAACTAGAAAACGAAATGAAGCTTGTTGGAAGGCCTTTCATCGTTTGATCATATTTTCAATAAGAACAACAAGTGAAATATGTTTTCAGTAACCTATTTAAACATGCTTCTCTCCCTCAACTCCAAAAAAGAGAGAGCTCTGATTAATTTGCTCTCAGCATTGAAAATGTATGACTTTGCACATGCACACAATAGAGACAAAAATCTTGCTTTGGGGTTTAATACAGATTAAAAACAGGGTCATACTAACATACACAGAATTCTAAATGAAACATTGCATTTGACATTTAGGATATTCATATTTTCATTTCCCCTTCCCCCACCCAGATATACTTTTAGGCATCGGTCAGCTCAGAGTGGAATCAAGGCAAGTAAGAACATATGAATAGCCCTGCTGTATCAGGTGAGAGGCCCACCTGGTCCAGCATTCTGTTCTCAGAGTGGCCAACCAGAAACCCAAGGGAAGCCTGGAAGCAGAACCTGACTACAGCAGTACTCTTTCATCCTTCCATTTCCAGTAACTTGCATTCAGAAGCATGTTCCTCTGGCTGTATCATGACTAGCAGCCACTGATAGCTTTATGCTCCATCAGTTTGTCGAATCATATTTTAAAGTTATCCAGCTTGGAAACCATCATTACCTCTTGTGGAAGCAAATTACAGTTTAACTAGGCACTGCGTGAATAAGTACTTTCTTTTGTCTGTCTTGAATCTTTCAACACTCAGCTTCACTGGATGTCCAGGAGTTCTAGTGTTTTCTCTTGCTACTTTCTCCATGTCATGCTAAATATTGTACACATCTGTTTCCTCTTATTCTCCTTTTCTCTAAACTACAAAGCCCCCAACCTTTCCTTACAGAGAAGTTTCTCCATCCCCTTGTTGGTTACTCTTTCGTGAACCTTTTCCAACTCTACAATATTCTTTTTGAGGAGAAGTGATCAGAACTGTACACAGTATTTGAAATGGAGTTGAACAATGGATTTGTATAATGGCCCTTAAGATACAGGCAGTTTTATTTCTAATTTCTTTCCTAATGATTCCTAGCATGGCCTTTGCCTTTTCTTTTTGCAGCTGCACACACATGGTCAACATCTTCACCCATCTATCCACCACAACCCCAAGGTCTCATTCTTCATCAGTTGTCATCAGTTCAGACCCTGTGAGTTTGTATGTGAAATTAACCCCCCCAACCCCAAGCACATGTATCACTTTACACTTGTTTACAATGAACAGCATTTGCCATTTTACTACCTATTCACTCTGTTCCTTTCCTTTTGCAATTTCTTTTTTCTTTCCCTCCCCCTTTTTTGTTTTAACAGCCTGAACAGTTTAATATCTTCTGCTGTGAGGATAGGTGCAGAGAATTCATTCAGCTTATCAGCAATCTCCCTATCCTCCTTTAGCACACCTTCAACTCCCTTGTCATTTAAGTTGCAAAGCACAGTTTCAAAGCCATGTCTCAGATCTTGCCGTTTGTCACATTCTTTCCATACAACTTTTCAACCAGATGAAATATAACTTTGCATATAATATGTTCAAATAAAACAAAAACAGTGCAGCAGCAGATCTCTGCATGTTCATATACTATCCAAAAAGGTTCGTGAAAAAGCTAGCAAGCTCTTTCTTCAGTCATTAAAAATGCCTTCATCCTATGCACGTACAATAGGACTGACTATATCTTGCAATGCACTGTGGAACTTCCACGGCAAAGGTTATTTAGGGCCAATATGTATTACCATTTCAGTGTGCTGCCTTGAAATACGTTGCAGTGAGAAAAATAGCCACTTGCTTCATTTTCTGACTTTAGAATTACTCAGTAATAAGTAATATTTTTCAATCGGTTCATTTTGGATGCCTTGTAATCTAGTCATGTTGTTCTCCATGTCTCATTTTTGTGCACTTAAATGTTGCTGGACTGAATATATGTGACACTTCAGTCCATAGAAAAGCCATCATGGGATATATTTAGTGAAATGGAATTGACCAGTCCCCAGAGGGCTTCTCAGCCCATTTAAGTTAAAAGGAAGGAATGGTGGCATCATTTTCCAGTTGACTTTTGGGTTTCAGTGCATGTGCAAAATTCCTTGCAGAAGAGAGATTCTGAGAGACAGTATCCTTGGTTTCCTGATCAGATGGTTTCAGGAACACAAGGACAGAGCAAAGCCTCACCTATTCAGGGGAGGGGGCGTATCTGAAACCAGTAAAAGCTTCAGATGCATGTCTTCCATCTTAGAAAATCCTAAAATGGGTGTTTGGCCCAATCATAAGATCTGCTGCATCTCTGATGTCAGTGGCCAATGTAGCTGATCAGAAATTTACAAGTCTAGCTCCACCTTCTTAATGACTGTATTTATATGATAAGCCACTCTGATCACATGAACATAGAATTAAAAATGTATCACATAAGGTTTGCCATACTTCAAATAAATGGTTTTATAAAATTGACTTAATTTTATGTGAAGAGAGATAAATTTTTGAAAACCGTTCACATGAGGTGTTATTTGCATAAACTGGTACATATGGCATCTTAATCAGGTATTGAATTATGAATATCTCTTAGGATCAGATTGGAAAAACCACCTCTAATTCGAGCATCCGATGCTAGTAGGTGGGAGCTATAGGAAATGGCTCGACACCATGCTCGTTTTACAATTGAGGGCTGGGCGAACTCAAGTCGTAGGGCTGCACCTGAGACGCATCTCGGGACACCGGAAAGAGATCTCAGAAACATATGAAGTGGGCGATCCAAGTTATTAATCAGGTATTCACATTTTGCTCTTAGTAAAAAACCAAAATAATCAATTGCAGCCCAAGACTAATTAAAGAAGTGTGAGTTGCATTAGAGTTTGTAAGCACACCTTTGCTAAACTGTGTATACTAGGAGTGTGCCCAATATGACCTCCACCTGTGTACTTTTTAAAAATTCCATTCTGGTTCTGAGTCACTCCATGCCCTCTCTGCATCAGTTCTGAGCCTCTTTGTACATGACAAGCTGTGTTTTTCCATTCACTATAATGAGGAATCTAAAAATAGCTAATACATTTCCACATTTTGACCAAAGTCAGTGGAATTTATGGACACAGGAACCCTTCCCCAATCAATTAAGCCTGCCAAATTGCAGACAAATAGGCCAATAATCTTTTTGTCAGGGAAGTAAAACAGATAAATTTTCATCCATGGTCCTTTAAGGTGGGGGAGAGGAGATTTGTTTCTTTCCTCCCTTAAAATAATTAAGAGGTGGGCAAGTAGTGTGTGTTCTTGTTTGTATTTTTCCTTTAAAATTCACACCAGCCTTTCCCTCTGGTGGTTGTTTTTATCAATGAATGGACCTTTACAAGTTTCCCAATAGACCAGGGGTCAGCAAACTTTTTCAGCAGGGGGCCGGTTCACTATCCCTCAGACCTTGTGGGGGGCCGGACTATATTTTGCCCGTGGCACCCCTGACCATTATTCAAGGAACCCCACGGTTCCACAGCACACTGGCTGAAAACCACTGCCATGCGCCATTAAATAAGAGCCCTATTACTGCTCTTGCCAAGTGAGACAAATACTGTAAAACAAGTACTGTAAATAGCTTTGCTTAACAAACATTAGTTATGTGACTCAGAGAATGACTCAACTGATGTTACAATGTTGGCTCATTTTAAAAGAAGTCAAAAAAGGGAAAAAAAGTGTGTGTGTGTGTGTTTAAGAACCATTAACTCCCACTGTAAACAAGCTGAAAGGTGTTTTTCTTTGAGAGAGGATTCTGTTTTTCAAGACAACTACCGAAATGCTTCTAAGAGGGAACAGTGGAAACTTAGGAAACAAAGTAAGGGATCTTAGAAAACAGAGAGATAATACAATAAAAGCATATTGCACTTATACTGTTTTTTGCTTTGGTCTTTTCATATGTATAGTATAGTACAGTACAGTACAGTACAGTATAGTTTAGTGTAGCATTAGTATTAGTATAGTATAGTAAACTACAGCACAGTATAGTATAGAAGGAAAGAAATGGAAGACCTCATCTAGGATTTTCAGAACCGCAGCTGACTTTACAAAAGCTAAACACTCAACAAGGGCATTTCCAAATTGCTATGGGGTAATCCTCTTAAAGGCTGCACCCCAACAACAAAGTACTGATAACACATCTTATAAATAGGGTTCTGCTCAGGTGGAAGAATGTAAAATGATCACCAGAGCAACAATTGCAGCACTAATCAGATGATATTACCTAGGATGGTAACAACTATCCACCTTCACCAGCACTATGAATACACTTTTGGAATTTTACTTGTTCAAGCCCTTGCCGGTTCAGTATTCCTGTGGAATGTTCAACCAGGTGCGACTTCCCTTTCATACAGACATGATTTATTGTTGAGCTAAATGTTTAAAATGTGAACAAAACATTTTACAACATGGATATCTATGGCACAAATATTTGATGAGCTGCAACAGAGTAGCTGCTTTCTGAAATAAGAGGAAACTAGAATATTTTATGGTGCACTGTTTTTCTGTTAACAGGAATGTCCTTCAAAATATGAGACATCTCTTTAAAGCATATGTCCCAGTTCCAGCGGTGTACACAGGGCTGCAAGAGATAAGAGAGCTCAACTCTCATTAGGATGCCAATCACTCTCTCTCTCTGTCTTCAGAAATAAAAAGTGGGTCTTGTATAATATTGGCATTTGGCATATATCATTAACTTCCAAATTATTTCAAGGCTACCTAGAGCTTTTAAAAAGCTACACCTAATATTTTCTTGATTGATGCTTTTAGAACAACAAATGCTTCCTTTTGTGTTCTCTCTCATTATCAACTTTATTCTGAAATATACACATATCATTACCACCTAGTAGAATGCCCACAGAAAGGAAGCATCAAACAAAGTTCAATGGATACACAATGAATCATGTCCTTCTTACTGCATCGGTGACAGGTGAGTGATAGTTCCATTATAGCAAGTAGTGCCTGGAAATGGCAGATGAAGCTTGATACACAGATTCTGAAGCTTTGTGTAGGCTGACCAGACCTGGAGTGTGGTGGGCTCTAACCTGCTAGAGGAGTTGAGAGGTTCAAGGGCTTTAATCTGCAGTACTTTACTTCTGCGAGGGTGGAGGAGACAGGTGTTGCAGAGTCTTCATCGTCTGAATAAGAGGAAGGTGGCATTGTGGCCAGGAGGTCCCCAAGTATGATACTGATGGTTCTCCCTTTGAGTAAGCAGTCTGAACTTCATCCTCATCAGAGTCCTTTACAACACACTGCAAGTTCCCCAGACAATGTAATATGAATTCCATGGGACACAGCTTTTTGCTAATATGAACTGGAGGCCTTTGTTGAACATTTATAGGAACTTGCCTGAAAAAAATGTATGCAATGGCAAGACCTGCTTTAGGGTATTGAGTGGGTGTGAAACGAAAGTCAACCAGTGATCACAACATTTTGCTCTTAGAAGGACAGGTGTGCTGGGAGATCTGGGTGAAACTAAAGGGCAGATACAGATGCTTATACAGTGGTATTTCAGGTTACATACGCTTCAGGTTACATATGTTTCAGGATACAGACTCCGCTAACCCAGAAATAGTGCTTCAGGTTAAGAACTTTGCTTCAGGATGAGAACAGAAATCGTGCTCCGGCGGCACGAGGCCCCATTAGCTAAAGTGGTCTTCAGGTTAAGAAGAGTTTCAGGTTAAGTACGGATCTCTGGAATGAATTAAGTACTTAACCCAAGGGTACCACTGTATATGTAATGCCTCAGTGTTTTCTGGGGTTTTGTTTAAAGGATTTTTGGATTTCTGCTTGTGATCTACATGTATTGTACACTGTCCTAGAATTTTATTTGATTAAAGGTTGCATAAGAATGTCATCTGTCCATAAGAACACAGGAGGCCCCTAAATATATTAAAGATATGAAGGGGCACCATGCAAGTACTAAGGAGTGAGACTGTACCCCTGGTCTTACTGCTAGCTCTGGACACATTGCCTGCCATGCTACGTTAGTATTGCCACCTACCCCCTCCAAAAAAAACCCCCACAATAACAACAACAACCCCTAAACATGCAGGCAATTGTGTTGTGGCTATGCAACTGATTTGACCAACTCAAAAACCAAATCAGGTCAACTTGTACTGATTTGTGCTGAATTGGGATGAAGTTGAGATAGCTACGAATTGTTACAGAACAGGCTGGGTGGACCCAAAATTATTTGTAGTGATTTGTGCTGCTCTGGAACTGTAAATGGTCTATCAAAAATCAGAAAGTCTGTCTGCAAATAGTTGTAATAATTAATTACAGAGGAATCACATCTTATGGAGGAGGTTGGTATGCACAGTCCTACATACTAGCCTGCGTAAATCAGAGGCAGAAGCTGGCATTATGCCTCATGGAGTCAGGACTAAAATGATGCACTACCAAGGAAGACTCTCTCAGTCATTTTCTAGATCATGGATCTGAAGCAAACTTTAATCTAATTCTCAAGTTCACTTCAGACTTGCCCTTTCCCTCCATCAGAATGTACACTGTTACATACATGTAGAGATTGTTTCTGTACTAAAAGAAATATAGAGACTGAATATGGAATGCACTATTCTTTCCTCCTCACACTGCAACATGATTTACATCCATTTGTAGTACCCACCTTGATTTTTGTATTTAAGGGAAATGACCATTTAAATGTATAAGAAAGTTCCAGAACAGCAGACAGTTCAAAATATTTCAGTGCAGCGGTTGTCCTCTTAAAGTACAACTTGACAACAAATTGCTTGAAAATGTGTCCCCTAAGTTTAAGGTTGCTCAGAGCTTGGATGAGTTGCAAAGTAGCCGATGAAAACATTTAGAATGCAATTGTACAACTGAGGGTTACCACAGGACCAAAAGTGTGTTGAAACGATTATGCTGTCTTCCCAAATAGTGCAGAAGGCGTTTAAGTTAACGACTATTAACTTGAAGGTACTTGACTCATGAAGCAGTTTAAAGTCTAGCCCACAGCGATACATGAGCTCAGATGGCCTTGTCAATGTCTGAAGAAGGAAGAGAGCAAAGTAAAAGCACAGAAAAAGAACTGTGAGGGGAAGCCAGCTTTTAAAAAACCTGATATTCTCAGCAACTCTCAAACAAACCCTGCCTTCTAGCCTTTAGCAAAGTGTTCTTTGTTCACAAACAGACTAAACTAATAACATGAAGTATGGTGATCGATAAAAGGGTCATGATACTGGGAATTCCTAGGTCTGTAACTGACTGTATATAGCCGAGAGGAACTCTGTGCTGGACACTCAGATGTGAAAAGGCTTTTCAATTTTTTTCCTCCAAATGCGCTTCTAGCTAACATAACCCGAAAGAAAGAGATGATGTTGTGCTTCACAGTTGCCTATCTGTGTAGTAAGAAAAGGAAATGTGGAGAAGTGATTTCAAGAATATCTGAATCAATCCTTGGTGCCAGTGTACAGGTCAGAGGGGAGATCTGGCCCACCCTCCACAGGCCACTTTTGACAGGTGGGCAGGGCCACCTAATCACCTGATGTCATGAGATGTCAGGTGGCAAATTTCAAACACTAAGAGCACTGCTGATTCTTCCTTTCTTCAACTGCAGCCATGGCTTGAAACCAAGGTAGGGCTGCTAAGATTCCTGCTTAAAGCAGGGCTTGCATTTGACACCAAATTTAAATTCAGCTCTGACTGCCAACCCTGCTTTTGGCAGGGATTGGCTTCACTTAGGACTATATGATATATACAATATATTGATATAGTACTTGTGCCAGTATTAGTTCCCTAGCTTTGGACCCCTATTTCAACATGTTTGAGAAGAGGGTAGCTATAACACAAGTCTTACATGCCTACTTGGAAATTGCTCTTAGCTGTTACTGTCCAGGCTAGAAAGAACAATTGAAAACTCCAAGACACAGTTCTTGCAATTCAGAAATCCTACTCAGAGTAGACACAATGAAATGAATGAACACGACTAATTTAGTAGGATACAATCTAGGGCTATTCTTACCATACTGCGCAGACTAGAGAGAACAATTGAAAACTCCAAGACACAGTTCTTGCAATTCAGAAATCCTACTCAGAGTAGACACAATGAAATTAATGAACACGACTACTGTAGTAGGATACAATCTAGGGCTATTCTTACCATACTGCAGAAACATGCCGATTCCTATATTGAGTGGGTATGAAAAAAGTCACTAGCTCACAGGCTTAGTTCTGGTGTTCATAGAGAGCCTAGCCAGTGTGATAAAACATCTAAGCAGCTATTTCTTATTATTTCAAACTTATTTTTAATGCTTACACAAAAAGCGAATTAACAAGAATCAGTTCACTTATTCACCAGTTCTGCAAGCTCAATAAAATAAACCGATATGTTTATAAAAGACAAAAATGAACACCATGCAAAACTAGAGCAATTTGTCATGGACTGTTTGTTACTTTAAAAGACTTCACAAAACTCTTAAAGCTGAGCTGAACTTCTCAGCTGCTATCTAAAGTATGTGGTATTTCTTTTTAACTCTGATTCCTCAAAAGGAGGATAGGGCAACTGATGCTCTCCAGATGTTGCTGGCTACAACTCTCACCATCCCTGACCACTATTTCCAACAATTTGTCCTAGGAGATAGAATAACTTTGTTCTTGCCCAACACTGTAACTCTTATATTTCTGCTTCTGCATTTCTTGTGATTCTGGTTGTGAAGAAATACAGGACATTACTAGTGGCACACAGAAGATGTTGTCTGCAATGTAGCATCAAAATTTACAGTTCAACATGCAGAACAGAGGCCTGCATCACAAAATATTACTTCTCTGGAAGTGAAATGTATACTATACACTTAGAAGTTCTAATTGTATATACCTGAAAATGCCATCCCTGTTTTGTCAGAATCATTTTTCTCTCCCTCTCCTTTAGAAGTCCAAGGAATGAAAGCACAGTATAAAACATGACTGCTATGTTTATCAGAATGCTCTATTCATTGTAGCCTGAAGATAAATATAAGCTATCTTACAAGATAAGCATCCAAAATGTCGTTTATCTTTGGCTTTTTTTGAAGCCATCTGATTGTGAACCAAGAAGAAATTGGAAAAATAAAACCAACTGATCCTGGCAATATAGGACAGGATGCAATAATCCATCGAGTCTCTTCAGGATATAAAAATAATATATCTGTTAGATTAGAGAAATAGAGTACTTTAGAGTGGTTCTCCTTCTCACACAGAAGGGAGGAAAAACTCATTTTTTCCCATTTGAAATTTGTACAAAGGACCATCTCACAACTAATCACTACGCAGCTTTTGCATCTAAAATCTTATCTTCCTGAACAGTAGCTCACATGGACCCTTGTGATTGTGCCCGTAAGGCTACAACTGCTTTCTAAGTAGATTACATGGACCAAAAGAAACCACTTTGTTTTGCCCTCTGGCTTTCTATGTAGAACTAGTATCACTGTGAAATGCTTACAAAACTCCTTCACACATTTCCTGGCTTTGAAGAGCTAATGTGATGACAGGAAAGATGAGAATAAATGTTGTTGTTTTTGTGTTTTCCCAAAAGGAGGAAGTAAACACATTATAATATATCACTGATAAATCAAGACCAAACTGAAAACTTTTGCTATTCTGCATTACACAAAAGTAACAACTTTTGGCTAGAGGTTGGCCAAATAATGGCACTATTAACATGTTTTCAACATCAGATATACAATCCCAATTTTTCTGAAACTGTCAAGAATTTCAAAATTGACAAAAAAGTATCTCTTTCCAATAAGCAAATACAGCAAAAGTCAGCTAAATAAAATCTGGGTTGCTCAATTTTCTAGTTGTCACGATTGTGAAGAAAAACTTAGCATAAGCTGGAAGTTGACAAGCAGAAAAAGGATGAGTTATTCTGCTTTGAATACCTCTGTCCCTCCCAATGCTTCTTAGATCCTGGCCCTCAGCATCTATATCCTTACTGCTTCTCCCCTCCCACCCTCACAGTGTGAATTCTCATCACCCTGCCAGTACGGTGGTTTATACAAGGCAGTATATTTTATGCACATTGATCTGGCTTGCTCAGTCAATTAGCCAAAGTATTTCTTTTAGTACTTTGTATCTGTTTTAAAGCACTGTTTTGTCTTTGTATAAACCTAAGCAAGATAAACTAAGTATGTATTATTGGAATGTTTAGTGGGTAAAACTAGGACTTTGCCATCTGTTCCATTTCTGATTACAAATGTAACAAACTTTTGCCATTACCTCAGCAAAAATGTTAAGTAATTTAACATGTGCTCCTTCCATAAATGGACTTGCAGTTCTCCATTTAAAGTGAAGCCTAGGCAGGCAAGACAGAATGAGAGGGGACTAATATTAAAGTTGTTTGCTGCTGTGCAGCTCTCCTAGGGAGAGACGACATGATAAAAATGTGATGTTTGACATGCATTCAGCAAAATATTGCTTAAGGCGCTCCTACATGGTAGTGGGGTGGGGGATACCAAGGAAAATGCTAATTATACCTAGGAGTCAGTGACTGGGTTACCTTTCCTACATTAAAGCACTCTTCTGGTAATACAGGGTGAGTCCTTTAAAAGAGGCCCCGTGGATACAGAGTATACATGTTCCACGGGACCTCTTTTAAAAAAACTCACCCTGTACAATCTGGCTTTCCTCAGTAACTCAATGAGGTGCTTGTAGAATTATTCAGCACTGGACAGCTCCTTGTGGCATCAAAACCAGGCAGGAAAAAGGGTGCATTATTGAAAAATTCAAGTTCTTTAAAAGAAACCATATCGTAAAGGGACCAATGTACAAACACAGTAATTTGTAAGAGGGTGGTGAAGTAGCAACAGTTAATAGAAATGTTTGGTTTTCAAAAACTTCTAATTTAGATAATTTCTAGTTATTTAAAACATGTTTATGCTACCCATCATTGAAAAAAGGGAAATTATGAGTTATTGTTAATAGTACATTCTTAAGTTTTGTATATGTAGTAATGTGTCCAAGTAACTGCACAGGATTCCTACACATGGCTATAAAATTAAATGTAGAAAACTAATTTATGACACACATAGCTCTCCTTCAAATTTAGTGGTTTCTACAAAATGTGGAATAATCATCATTGTGAAAGCTCAGCACTGAGTTATATACAACTGTGGATCTAAAATGGTAGCAGTGAAGCATCCTCTTCCATCTGTAGAGAAATAAAACTACAGATGAAAGCAACTGGACTTACTGAATGCCAACATAACAGTTTGTGCAGTAGACACAGATGTTAGGAGAGTTAGGCAGAAACTTGTCAGTCTACATCTGCAAGTGGGTTGGTTTCATTAGCATGGTTTTGTACATCTCCTGCTGATGTTTCAGTTTTGGGACAGATAGAAATAAGAAGAGTAGTCCCTGTAAGGTTTCACATTTTTCAGAAACACAAGGGAGACCAAACTAAATGTCACTGGGAAGGCACAATGACAATATATTTCTTCTCTGGTGTATTCCAAATTAACTCCTTGGGATCATTCCAGAATGAGCTATTTGTGGTTTGCAATCTTAAACTGCAGTTTAAAACTAATAAATACAGTGTGTCCACTTCACTGAACTTCAGTATGGAATACGTAAGAACTGGAGGAAAACTATTAAGGTTTAGATCAGGTGATCCTCATGCTGTGTGAAGTGAAATGCCTGGTTTAAGTGTAGAAGATTCTGAAAAAGCTATACACATACACCCTGATATTTGGGTAATGAACCAATGTACAATGAAAGAAATGTGAACTGTCAAAATATTTGAAGAAAATTAGTTATTTTGCAGGTATTTGCTCATTGATGATTAAGTTGTACACCACACAAAAAAAGGAAACTACTTCCACACATATAATTACAAAGACACACGGGATAATAATACTACACACTGCTTTTCCAGTGATCATCCAGTATTACAGAAGTGAAAAAGTGAAAAAGCTCTAGTTTTCCAGGACAAGTTTTAATTGGCCAATATACTGTACTGAAAAAGCATGTACTGAAATTAAAACTAATGATTCAATACATATTATTTAAAAGGTACATCTTATGATCAAAGCGCTTTATAATTATCACCTACAGATTACAGAAAGAATTAATGCATAGCAGCATTAATTATATATGCAAAATTCAGCTTGTAGCAGCTGGGCCTTGGAATATGCTATGCAGACGTTTTCCTTCTCTTGGATGCAATTCCTAGTACCCTATTCTTCAATTTGAAGTATGGAAAGAAGCCAAATGCATCCCACTAGCTATGTATCATGACCTGTTCGGTGTTTGACCTGTTTCCATGGCAGGCATCAAAAACAAGAAATAGTTAAAACTTGCCATTCATAAAATGCCAAGGCAATGCACAGCAATCACAAATACAATGGAACATAAAATATGGAAACAATACAAAATATCATTAAGTCATTAAGCTTGACTTTAGAAAATTTAAACAAATAATTAGGCCTGTTGGCATAAAGAAAGGTCATCAAAAAACACCTGAAAGTCAGCTGTGAGGATGCCTGCTGAATGTCTACTGGAACAGTGTCCCACAGCATGGGAACAGCAATTCTAAATGCCTGACTTCTAAGTTTAAATGAGTCAGGCTTATGAAACCTGAGAGACAACTAACTAGCTAGTCATGCTCACCTTGGTGGATGACAAGTTAAGCAGCTTTTAAAACAACTTCTATGTACCAACTATATAAAGCTGGACTCTATATGCTCTATAACAACTAAATGATGATACCAACAGTTCTCTTTGAAGGGGGAAAAACCTGTGCAAGATTTACCTTGAAAGTCATTCAATAATAGCATGATAAGCATAATGGAGAGCAGAAAGCTAAAACAAGGTCCTCTGTGGCCAATTATATAAAAAGCAGCAGATGAGGACAGAACAATGAGGATGAGCAAGGCATCAGGTTGATACATCTGTGATATTAAGCTTACAAACGATCAGATAATAAAAAGAAGCCTTGCTGTTAAAATATTGAGCAAATATTCAGGTTTAATACAGAATTCCATGGGAATGTCCCTAATCAAGAAAGTATGCCTTAGAAATGAGAAGCTGTCAGTTCAGTTTCAACTGGGACACTAGTTCATTGCAGGGGGTGCATATAGTTCAGCCACTGAGAACATGGTTTGCATGCAGAAGATCTCAGGTTCAAATTTTGCAATCTTTTGTTTTGCTTGCTACCCCTTACCCTCCAGAACAGCTTTGGCAAGAGTGTGGGGCTTGCAAGGAGTGAAAGGGGAGTTCCATTGCAGAAAGGGACATTCTTGCACTGATGGGACATGTTAGTTGGATAGCACTCAGAAGCTACAATATGCCTGGGTCATATTGATAAGAGAAAGAAGGATTTGCAAATCCACATTTGAACTTAGAATTTGGAAACAGCAAAAAACTTATGCAAAGTACTACTAACATGTGCACAATAATGAAATGCATCTTTGTTGTTGTTTAGTCGTTTAGTCGTGTCCGACTCTTCGTGACCCCGTGGACCAGAGCACGCCAGGCACTCCTGTCTTCCACTGTCTCCCGCAGTTTGGTCAGACTCATGTTTGTAGCTTTGAGAACACTGTCCAACCATCTTGTCCTCTGTCGTCCCCTTCTCCTTGTGCCCTCCATCTTTCCCAACATCAGGGTCTTTTCCAGGGAGTCTTCTCTTCTCATGAGGTGGCCAAAGTATTGGAGCCTCAGCATCTTTAACCCTCTCCAAAAAGTATGAACGTATAATATAGTGATAAAATTACAAAAATGTAATTATATCTGATTTCATCTATCCAGAATGAAGCTTAAACATCAACGTGATGTGATGGACGACAACTGCCATGTGGCAATGAATTCAAGAGCTTCTCTTTCCATTTAGATTAACCACAATTTAGCATGTCATCCAAACTTTAAATTGAGCTTAATCTTATCTACGGTTGGTGAAAGCAGTCCAGATTCATTAGTTTCGGTTTGGCATTGTTTTGTTTCCACTGAGCATAGTTAAACCACAGTATGGGAACTTTATCTACATTAGAATTAAAACCCAAGCTCCAAAAAGCCTAGGTGGATTTACAAATACACTCTGGGTCATGAGCTTCATCAGAGGTTCCCCCCTAGGTGTTATAACAGGAGGTCCCAGTTTTCACCGTAACTATTATTTTTTCTTATGTTGAGGAAGAGAGGAAAGTTGGATAAGCATGCATGAAATAAGGTTTCCCAAGTCTAATACAATTACATTTGGAAGACGGAATGCACACCTTCACTGAAAATGTTATTCTCAATTTCATTTTATTATTATCTTTCATTTTCTTATCTTTACAAGGCAATCTCTTTTCTATGTTTTATGATTATTACTCATAGCTACACCAAAGTGTTTGCATAGCACAATGAATAAGCTTTGCAAAGCTTCAATGAAATCTAAGAGACAGTATATTGCATCCTGGTACATATGAGAGCACTAGAAAAGTAATAGAATTCTTATACAGGTCAGGATGTTCTGAGTATAATAGGCTTGGGAAAGCTGGCTATCACTTGGGATACCCAAGTTATAAAATCTTGATTGTGTGGGGATTATTCATGTGCTTCTGTTAGCAAAAAAGGTGCTACTGTGAGTTTGCTTTGGAATCTTCTGTAAGAACATATCCCCAAACTAACAAAATAGAGATTTGTGGTTTTCATCGCAATCTCAAATTATTTACAGGACAATTTCAGACAGCAGGCCAAAAACGTAAAATTGTATATAAATACATATTGCCCAATAGTGCTGTGATAATGTTGGCTTATATCCAAACTAAATCATTTTGTGCACAGAATGACTTCTGCAAGCACAAAAGAACACCCCCTCCCTCTGCTCCCCCTGGACTATAAGTCTGCTCCATAGGTTGGGTAAAACCGCAAAGAGAATTTTTTGGGGAATGAAGGGGCAAGAGACGGAGGGAAAGTTCCACTGCCCTTGCAAAAGTTGTTCTGGGCATATAATGGTTTAGCTGGATACAACACAATATTATTGCAAATGCCTCTCAAAAGTTTTTCGCTGTCCTCTTCTTACCCCGCTACAAGCTTATAGCAAGCACACTGAACAAGGAGACAGTTGAACTGACTTCAGTGTTTACACTACCAAGGACATTTTTATACATCTATCATCCGCTGTCTTACTCTCCAGAGTCATAGCCTGGGAGAAACACAGAAGAAAAAGTTTTCATACTCATGTTAAAATGTGTGCATCCAAGCACCCTGCTTAGCTTGCAAGTTGAGATGAGATCAGGCATGTTCATAAACTATGGGGTTTATGGGATGGTTAGGGGAGGGGTAGTACATGTGGTAGGGGACACATCGTGCTCCTTCTGGGGTAGTTTGTCCCCCTTTGGTACTCACCCGGCACTCAGATCTCACTTGTGTCTTCTAGAAGCTATCACCATTCAACACGCCTACACCCCAGGAAAGGGCTTAAACAAGTTGGCTAAATCAGGTGAGGGTAGCCGATGGATCTCAAACCCTCAGCGAGTTATGGACTTCCCATGAATGTGAAAACAGGCTCTGGAAGACTGAGCAGCTTAGACCAATAGTGGGTCCAACAGTCAAGAAGATGGTTTCTGCATGCACTGTAGAGGGAAGTGAGGGGCAGATGAAGCTTGTCAGCCTGGGAAGGTAGCCCTTCTAAGAGAAGGAAAATTCTGATCCTAAACCTCTGCTGCCTTCCTGAATATCTTCAGGAGAAGAAAAGGCTAAGGAGTAAACCCTACACAAATCTGGAGTGGAGTCCCTAAGACTGTTGGATGGCACCTTGTACGCCTCCTTCCGTCAACTCCTGCAGCCAAGTTGGCGCCAAACCTATTGCTCTGCTTTCCTGTGGACATCAGTCCAGGACCTCCATACACACTGCCCAGGCTTGCACAACAGGGAGATCACTTTGGTGCTGCTAACACAGCAGTTGGAGTTCACCCCCGGAGGCACACCCCATTGTCTCTCAAGACAGATGGATGCTAACATCTCATAAATGCTTGCAGTGTTTTGTTTTTAATTTTTATGATGTACTGCTTTCCCTTTCCGCATCCCATTTACTGAAATTTCTACTCTGGTTCCTTGAATCCCTCCGAATGTTAGTTCTGGGTTCTGAACTGATCTCTAAATTTACCCCACCTCCGATAATCTACAGAAAAAGCAAGCCCCGTTACATGCAAGGCAGAAACCAGCTCAGCCTGCAGGCATTCCCTTGTTTTGCTATACCTGTTTTATATGTTTCGATGCATTCAGCAAAGTTAGGAAGTAATAATGTCATCACTTCTCCTCTCAGCTAGGGGTCAATGGATCATGCAAAGTGGGAACCAGCACAGCTTGGGGATGTCCCCAAGCTGCACTAAGCCCAAGCCTCATATTACTTCTTGGTTCTATAATATTTTGCCACCTGTTTTTTTCATGGAGCATTACAGAGTAACAAATGAAGATGGCAGGTTCCAGCCCCAAGGAATTTACAATCTAAATTAAGAACAAAGGTCAGCAAAGGGAGCAGAGGAAAAGAGAAACCAGGATGACACGGGATTATATGTTCAGCAAGAGGTTACCAGTCTGATTTATTCTCTATGTAACTGTAAGGGAGGCAGAACATCTACCCAGAAGAGGGGCAGCCAGTGTAGATGGCCCTGAAGGGTGTGTGTGTGTGTGTGTGTGTGTGTGTGTGTGTGTTTGGAAGCTTCTTTTCCACAAAACTAGACAGTATCAGGGCCTCTTTAAAAGACCAGAAAGGACCTTAGAATAAGAAAGTGACTTATTATAACCATCACTGGAACTTCATTGCTCTCCAGGGATATGAATTTAAGTTTCTCATACTTGAACCTAATATTGCAGCTGCTACATCAAATGGTCTCTTCACAAATACATGGCAGGAGGGCAGCATCAAGTCCCAATAGAGTAGTATACTTTCAAAAGCTGACTCTTTTATAGCTACACAAACCCACAGCTACACTGTTGTATACTAGAATGTGGGTCTGTTTTCCAAACCTGTTTTGTCTCTTACCAACTTTTTAATGAGGAGATACACAGAAGTGCTTTTGGCAATACTGTTTCATTTCTGTTTAGGTTTTGCCAATGTTACTGAAAAAGAGAATTTTGCCCAGAAGCTGCTTATTTAACAAGGGTTTAGGATTTCATCAATCTAAAAACAATTCACATCTCAAGCACATCTGGCTAAGATCTAATTTGCCCATTTGCCCCTTTTCATCCTTGGAGGCATCCATCTTCCATATAAAGGTTGTCAAGTTTCTTCATTTTATTTTACCCAACAATTCACCAAAAGCTGAAATATTTCTTTTTCTTCTTCTTCATCCGCAACATGAAGATAGCACGATCCCAACATCATTATAGTTCCCTGCAGCTTGGCTATTTTTGGTACCTATAACCAACATCCAGAAAGCAAACTATAACTTTTTTTCTAAGATGACAGACAAATTTGAAACATGGGCATAATTTTTTAAAATGCAGCCCAAGCTGATGAAAACTACCTTTAAAACATACTGGCAAATACAGAGATAACCCTGTCCAGTTCTATAACTGTAATTGTTCATAATTGAGTTCAGCGTTTCTCATTGTATAAAAGAAAGCTCCCTGAAAGCCATTGCACCCAATGTATTTTCTACTTTCAAACATTGCAATATGAAGAAACACTTTTTTTGGCATGTCAATAACCTAGCAGCAGGAAATATAGATATGAAAAATATCTGTATGCAGGCATAATACCTGCATTTGACTGCTTGGACCTCAGTGGCTGCAATCCAACTGCTTTAAAAATAAAAAAATTCTAATGATCTCAGTAGGTCATTAGGTCAGTAGGTCATTTACGTCTTCACTAATGATTACTGGGTTAAAAACTTGTGCCAAACATATAAGCATTATCAAGCAAATACAAACCTAAACTATTTCATCTGCAAATATCTGAATACGTGACTGAACTGACACATTTGCAAGGTTTCTGCTGTTATCACTCAAGCTTTTCAGTTTTGCACTGACCATGACACCTTTCTTAATGCATGCTCTAAGACTCCCCAATTTTTATATATTTGGAAGCTAGAAATATTCTCTGTCTAAATATTTTCTTAGCTCTTGCATACACAAGTTGCAGAATATGTGTTCCTTGGATTAAAATTCATTATTCCAAATTGATTTATCAAATACTGATTTATGAGCACAAAGCAAATGGAGAAGCCTATTATCACTCCTGCTAAAGCATTGCTGTACTATTAATTTAGATTTCCTGCCATGAGTTGCTCTCCTATTTTGAAGCCAAATGTATCTGATTTGGATTGCTGACCACTGAGTTATTATATTCAAGGAAGTGGCCTTCAAAATAAAACATGATGTCTCTTGAAAGTATGAATGGGTTCTACTCTGCTAAATTTTGGCACGGAAGGGTATTTTTTTATTCTGATCCATCAGAACTCCAGTCCCTCCAAAATTTCTCTGATGGAAATAGGGATGTCCTAAGGAAAAGCAGGACATTCCGGGATCAAATAAGAAACCAGGATGGCTTCTGTAAATCCGGGACTTTCCAGGGAAAATAGGGACACTTGAAGGGTCTGGAACTCAATGGAAGTGGATCACATTCACTCTAAACTAAAAAAAGTGGTAACAAACACCATTCCTTCTCTATATCCTAGGAGAAAAGTCCACTGATCCAAACAAGGGAAGTTAACACAAAGTGCTAGCCTGGGGAAGTGGAAAGCTCTGGATTCTGGCTGGTGATGGGGGGTTGGGGTGAGGTGTGGTGCTGTGCTAAACTGCCCTCTTAGCCAATATCCTTTTGCAGGATATGTATGTTTTTATTAACATCCTCCTTGCTGGATATCAATGTTTTCATCCTAGAATGCTGAGACAAGACAGAGGTATGGTGGAGCCCAAGTGACTGAAGTAGACTCCCCAATCTGATGACAAAATGCCTTTAAGACACAAGAGAAGAAAAGCAAATGCACATCCTGCTGTCTGGTGAGAGAGTCCTCCCTTTATTTCTGAGAGGGAAGTCTCTCTCTCTCTCTCTCTCTCTCTCTCTCTCTCTCTCTCTCTGTGTGTGTGTGTGTGTATAAAAGCACTGATGACAGAAACACCCTTCAGACCTTCCTCTCCTCAAGGTTGGGGACAGGGATGCTCGGAGAGGGACCAGCAGTCATAAGCCCTGGTCCCTACTTTTGTTGCAGTTCCCTGCTCAGGCATAATGCATCCTATATTACAACTCATACTGGAACCCTGGTGCTTTTTTTACAAACTGTGGTTTTATTTACAGTGCTGCAATTGTGGTGGGATAATTAAAATTCACAGGCCTAGACTAAAAGGATAGTAAAAAGAGATGGCTATGACTTTAAGCAGATAATGGTAAGCCAGGGGTTTGTTCACATGTTACCTTGAACCTAGGTACAAGCCTTTTCTACACATGCACAAGCATTTAAGTAAAAGAGTGTGCAGCCTGTTGGTTTGTACAGGTATTATTTACCCAGGTACACAGACTGTGCACTTGTTAAGCATTACATGCAAATAACTGCATGAACAAGTCTATAGCTCAACAATCTGCATACTGAGATTGTACACTCGCTGAATGCAATGTGTAAACATCCCTTATGAAATTTAGTTAACCGTTCCTGAGGGGGAAGCAACGTTCCACAGGGATCTGAGAGAGCTTGCTCTTCCTTTCTCTTCTACTGCACCAAACTACATTTCGTTGCCTTGAGGGCAGAGGTAAGCAAATGTGCTGGCTCATAGGATTGGGAAAAACATATGTTTTCATGGAAGGGCATTCAATGAAGCAAAAACACCTCCCAGCACATCTAGTTTGGCAACTTAAGTTTCTTATTCTGACGAAGTGCATTCCCCAAATGGTAGCTCAAAACACCAAATATCCAAGTCATGAAAGAAGCATGATTGTTAATTACTTATATGGTTTTAAGATTTAGTACACACAGGGCCATTCACCTACATACTAAACCCTAACGGTTTCCTGTCTTTTGATAAATAATCTTTTGATAGCATTACTACTGCCAGAGTTGAGGCACTCAAAGCTCCTTTTAAAGATATATGCCATGCAGAATTTGAATAATATGCACTTCTCTTCAAGAAGAAGGATGATGACTGGTGAGCAATCTTCTCCTGACATTCTAAGAAACAATCTACCAGTTTTCTGGTGTGCTAGGCCCAATGACATGAGTTAGAGCTGCTCTGGGTAATGCTCATTTCAATGGCCCAAAATGTCATAGTAGAGTATGCCTCTGCTACCTCCTTTCATCTCTGAGGAAAATGGGTCATATTAAATAAATAGCTCTCTTCAAGTACAGCATACTGGACCATGCATGAAGAAGTAGCTGAGACCAATCAAACATCTAAAACCACAATATACTCCTCTATGAGGTTTGGAGAAAGATATAATGAAAGATATATTTAAAAAATGAGATGCAAAGCAAAATGCATTTTGTGTTTGTGTTTCTCGGCCAGCTTACAACAAACCACTTTGAAAACAGAGGAAACTTCAAAAATCAGTTTGTAATTTTACTTAAAAGAAAAATTCAAACATCCAAATCCAATCTAAACAATGAGTTGAACCCAATCAGGTCAACTTCCCAGCTCACTTGCATCCACTAAACCACAACAACTCTTAAATGTGCTTATGTAAATTACTATCTTTTGGTCTTCAAAAATCACAGTGGGAATACATAAAATGTAGTAACTAGAAAGTTTCATCAAGACTAGCCCACCTACCTATTCACCTATGGCAAATAAAAATTGCGACAAGATGATCAAGTAGGTAATAATTTTTTAAGCGAAGGGCTCATTCACACTTCTACTCATTCCGTTGTACTTCTGCTTGTCCCATGCCTAGAAAGCACTGGTCCAAGCAGTTTTCTGTTTGACCCGCACTTTCTAGGCATAGATCTGAGTGGTTTTCCCCTTGCCCTACTCCTTTCCCAGAGAAAAACCAGCTCTTTAATGCTAAAACCAAAGAAGTCTCAATCCAGAGAAAAACCAAATTGCCATTTACTCCAACTGAGCACTAAAGAGCAGTTTCCCCTGGAGGGTAGGAGGAGGAACAGGACAAGAGTGGATAAGTCCTTAATTGGAATAACCCTCCACCCAACCCCTCACCCTGGAAGGCTATGGTTGTGCCATAAAGTAATTACTTATATGGCATTATTGAGCAGGTAGGTTAATAGACTAGGAACTGCTGTGGACTTATTTGCAAGGCTGATTTATCAATTATGTGGAAGGAATATTTTTCAAATACTTTGTGCTGGATTCCATACTGATGTTTGTGTTACAACTTCTTTGAATGTTAGGTTGTTTTGAACCACCTGCAAGCCACTCCAAGAGTGCTGTTAATGGATGGTCAATGTAGCATCCATGTGTCACACACCTTACTTATCTCCTTCCCCATATTTGCTGCAAAATATACCTGAATTCCTTACTAGTATACTTGATGTGTGCTAAGCAAAGGGCTGCCAACTTTTGGACTTAGTCCATTAGTTATACTGCTGATTCCTACATACTGCTAAATATATTTAATTTCATGCCATGGAAAGTATAATTTTCTCTTTTCTGCACATAAAACCTTTCTTAAGGGGGCAGATAAAGACCACACTCCCCCCCCCTGCCAGTTTGCAACCACAGGCCAAGCATAGTGGTGGTTTGAAATGAGCAGATGTGGAGAATCTTTTGCCATCTCCTGGAGAGTTCGGCTCAGAGGCTGGAGAAGGCCACTCTTTCACTGCATGCTTTAACTTATTAAATAAAATTCTTAAAAAGGCTGCAAGTCAAACCTACTAGATTCAATAGCAAAATTCCTGTTGACTTCTGACCATAAAGATCAATCCTCCTTCAGTCAGAAACATTAACTGAATCATAACACCTCCTCCAGCTTAGATACATTTATCACTGATGGTTCAATGTATACTTAGAATTTTGTTTAATATATATAAGGAAGTTGAATAAAAATGAAAATAGCATCAATGGGACTGAACTGAGGCTTTACTCCATTGGAGAACTGCTTGCAGTAAATAACAGATTGCAATAGTCATAGTCAAGTAAATGCCATCTTTTTAAGAATCTGGTCTTATTTTTCCCATAAGGCCTGACATAAGCAGACAAATGTTGCTGTGAATCTGCCTCATTGTTTTTAGAACACCAGGTGACCAATTCTTCCCAGCCATCTCCCTACAATCCACCTGGCAGAATGCCCTTGCTTATACCAACTGCAAGGGGATGGTATCTGTTAATGGCTTACCACAATATTCATTTAGACATTTCTAAATGGGTTACATTAAGCTTCTCAAATACCTAGCCTTAGTAACAAAGGCTTTACACCACCACCCCCCCCCCTACTGATCCTGGGGCGGTTAACCACAATGGAATTATTTCTCAAAGTGTTCATTTTCCCTAAAGTTTTGCTTATGAAATACATTTTCCCTGCCCATACAAATGCATGAAGTTTCAGCACAATCCATAAACTGGAGTAACAATGTTAGCTGAAATCATTCCTGAATGTTTAGTATGCCAAGGCAGAGAAATACAGACACCATAACAAATACCCCTGAGAGCAGAACTGAGATAATAGAATCTTCTGCTTTGGTCTCTTGCCACATGTGCATGAAGAAAGCTTCAGGTGTTTACCACCTTGTGGCTTGAGTGGGTAAATAGTTTTGCATCCTCCCCCCTCCCCCTAGAAGGTTGCATTTAACAGCAACTAATCTCTTAACACAGGCACACAGAAAGTTCTCTGAAAGTTATGCCCTAAGGAGAAACTGAAGACCAAGAAAACGAGTCCTTAACCACACATATACAGAATACTAATAGTAAGAAGACTGAAACACAGCTGATCTTAAACGATGAGGATTTTCTTCCAAATCCACAGCAACCATTGACATATACTGAAAGATACACCCATCCCTCTGACCCCACCAAAACAACACACCTGAACCATCAGACAGTCCCTAGCAAGGGGGGGGGGGAATCTCTAAGGACCAGCCTGGAGGGGGGAAAACAGGAGTACTTACATCTCTGAACTTATTCCAATATTTATCTTTGTCGTATTGGGAAACAGTGCTCAGCCATTTGTCATTGTCCAAGAAATTGCCATTGTTGCTGCTCCCAGGGATGATTTCTGGATGCCTGCCTTCCACTTGCAGAAAACACCAAACAACTATGGCCAATATCCTATGCATCTGCAAAACGGGGTGCGGGGTGGTTGGGAGAGGGAGAAAGCAGGAAGAGAAGAAAGGAGGTGAGGGGGAGGAGAACAGGGACAAATACCTGTCTCAGTCAATCAGTCCACAAGAAAAAGAAAAAGGCAAGCGTTCAAAACACAGCGGCTTAATAGCTCTAGGAGGGGCAAGGGAGGCGGGTGAGCCACGCATTTGATGGGAGACGCAGCTGATGGTCTCCTGAGCAGCTCCACCGCACAGGGCGCTCCGTCAGAGGAACCTCGAGATGGAACCAAAACTGCCAAGGCAGCAGCAGTCCTACCGGGAGGGGAGGGCGGCGGGTTCCCGGGAAAGTTTGAGTGGCAGAAGTAGGGATTCTACTCACGGGCTTGACCTACCTTGGGAGCCCCTCCCTGCGCCTCCTCCCCAAAGGAAAGCAGCCGCCCCTCGGGCTGAGGGAAGCAAAGGACGCTCTGAGGGAGACGCGGCTGCCGCCAGTACCTTTCGAGGGCGGCGCGCGAGAAGCAGCCGGCAAGTTTCCCTGGCGAGCTATTCCAGGCGCACTCACCTTCGGCCAGAGGGCTTTGCCGTCCTCCGCGCGCTGCCACCCGCTCCGCCTGGCTTTGCGCCGCCGTTCCCCGCTGGCTCGGCGTCGGAGCCCCGCTCCAGCTTCGCCCAGCCGCTTTGTGTGCGCTTGTGTAAGTGTCGGGCTGTGTGTGCGCGCGTGCCTCCTCGCCGGCTCGGCGTGAATCATCGAAATCTGGCGCCGCTTGCTGACCGATCGGTGGAATGGCGGCGGCTGGCGGAGGAGGAGAGGAGCCGGCTCCTCCCGGCTGGGCTGCATCCCGGGGCCTAGCTAGCGCCTTTGCAGAGGCGAAGATGTTGGCACTTTCTCTGCTCGCTGCCTCACCAACTCCAAAGTACTGTGTGCAACAGCAGAGCTGCTTTAACCATCTCTGCGTCTTGCAACACTCTTGCCCAGGGCTCAGACTCTCAAGGCTTGGGGTTTGTAAGTGCAGGTGTGTGTCGTTGAGGTCCAGTGGCCACGAAGTTGGTTTGCAAAAGCTCTGTGTTGAGGACCCAAAATACTTTGGGGACCTAAGCGGTTGCGCTCAGCACATGCATGAGAGACTTGCATTAGTGTGGTCGGTGCTATTGTTCTAGAAAAAGGGGTGCGGGAACTCACTTATTCCCTTGTAATGGCAAAATGGCACCCACCTGAGAAGTGCAGGAACTGAGGGCTGAAAAAAGCAGTGGGTGTGGTTTCTCTATGCAGAGTTCCCCAACCTTGGGGCTCCAGCTGTTTTTGGACTACAGTTCCCATCATCCCTGACCACTGGCCCTGACCACTGGTCCTGCTAGCTGGGGATGATGGGAGTTGTAGTCCAAAGACAGCTGGCAACCCAAGGTTGGGATACATTGCTCTATAGCAATGATAAGCAGAATTAGGGCTTGTGGGATCTATTTTGGGACAGACGTATTAACTCCATGAACTGGAGCAAGGCACCAAGCAGTGACTGAACATATACAGTGGTACCTCAGGTTACATACGCTTCAGGTTACATACGCTTCAGGTTACATACTCCGCTAACCCAGAAATAGCGCTTCAGGTTAGGAACTTTGTTTCAGGATGAGAACAGAAATCGGGCTCCGGTGGCGCAGCAGCAGGAGGAGGCCCCATTAGCTAAAGTGGTGCTTCAGTTTAAGAACAGTTTCAGGTTAAGTACGGACCTCCGAAATGAATTAAGTACTTAACCTGAGGTACCACTGTATTTAGAATTGAGGAATAGGGTGTCTCTGTACACATACCAGGGTTTTGTTTTCAGTATCACAAGTGAGCGAGTCTTTCTACCCACAAAATACACTCCCCCAGCCTTTATTTCAGCAATGAAGCTGGGAGGAGGGTAATAATAATTCATAATAATGTTATTATTTGTATGCCGCCCATCTAACTGGGCGGCTTCCAATAGAATATTTAAAACATGATAAAACATCAAATATTTTAAAAAACTTCCCTGAACAGGGCTGCCTTCAGATGTCTTCTAAAAGTTAGATAGTAGTTTGTTTCCTTGACATCTGATGGGAGGGTTCTCCACAGGGCGGGCACCACTACCAAGAAGGCCCTCTGCCTGTTTCCCTGTAACCTCACTTCTCACAGTGAGGGAACCGCAAGAAGGCCCTCAGCGCTGGACCTCAATGTCCGGGCTGAACAATGGGGGTGGCGACACTCCTTCAGGTATACTGGGCCGAGGTCTTTTAGGGCTTTAGAGGTCAGCACCAACACTTTGAATTGTGCTTGGAGATGTACCGGAAGTTAATGTAGATCCTTTAAGACCAGTGTTATATGGTCCCAGCGGCCACTCACACGTCTAGCAGATGCATTCTGGATTAATTGTAGTTTCTGAGTCACCTTTAAAGGTAGCCCCATGTAGAGCACATTGCAGTAGTCCAAGCGGGAGATAACCAGAGCATGTACCACTCTGGCAAGACAGTCTGCTGGCAGGTAGGGTTTCATCTGGAGTACCAGATGGAGCTGTTAGACAGCTACCCTGGACACAGAATTGACCTGCGCCTCCATGGACAACTGTGAGTCCAAAATGACTCCCAGGCTGTGCACCTGGATCTATTGTTGAAAACATTGTTTATAGTTAAATTTATATCTCACCCTTCTTCCCAAGGAAGATCATGGTGGCAAATATGCAAATGGCAATGCATTTAAACATACTTCCATTACGGGTGCAGACTGGGAACAATTTCTTCTGAAGAGGGAAGTCAAAAGACAACAGAGGAGGCTGCTGTCTAATATTTAACATGAGGAAATTCCAAAAGGTAGGTGCCAGAACACCAAGGACCCAATTCCTTTATTGTGAGGAATAGACCTCCTACAAAGATGGTATCTGCAGGATGCTCTCACGTACACATTGAAGCTATTAATTGGGCATATAAGAGGTGATCCTTGTCCCAAGCTGTATAGTCCCAATTTGAAAGTTGAAAATACCCAATCTACTTCTGTTCTCCTGTGCTGTACAGTCACACCCATGCAAACATATTCTGTTGATCCAACAAAGGCAAGGTAGGGTTGTGGCAAAGCATGGCAATGACAGCTGCAGCTATGGGAGTTGCTTACACACCTGCTGTTATGCCCTCCAGCATGAGTGGCCCCAGGCCTCACCCAGTCCCAGAAGCTCTGAAGTTTAAACAAGGTGTGTAATATGATATTTACTTCAAGAAAAGAAGGGATGAGCAGGACTGTGGCATTGATCCGCACATGCCTAATGCAATACATCACATGTGAATTGTGGAGGTGGAAAATAGATCTGAGCCACATGTGGGCAATTAACAAAATAATCGGCTTGGGACTTTCAAAGGGTGCAAATTCTGGGGGTAACATATAAGCATAACCTTCAAGGTACTGGAAACCCTACTGTTCTACTGTAGTTATCAAGTTTACCAAACAGTTTTGTGCTTCGCTTGTATATTCTGAACATTGTAACATGGATTATGTTTGCACAAGAAAGATGTGTTCCCATTTGCCTAATTATGCCATAATTCCATATTTCAAATGCTTCTAATCCATTTTGATCCTACTAAGTGTGCAATTCTAGGTTTAATCTTTGACAGTGTTTCACATCCTTCAACAGCTGCAGTATATCACAGCTGTTTATTACTTACAGTAGCAGTAAAAAAATATAAACCCTTGCCTGTAGATTTAATAATATATTTACCACCAACTAAAGCTCTAACTGAAACATAATTATAATTCGGGGGGGGGCACAGCAATGTATATTCCCTTCTTGTATATTGTAGATAGTTTCGATTTTTAGAATAGCATGTGCCATTTTCTCTGTGGTTACTGAAAGTAGCTACAACAAGGCTGGAGGGGCTGGAAGCACAAAAGAGAGTTGCAGGAAAAGTGTTGTGACAGGAGGGGGGGGCACTGAACAGGGTACTCATTGTACCCTGTACTCATAGCTTTCTGGTGAAGTGATGGGGGATTAAGGGACTCTGGTGGGAGATGGCAAATGGCTGCTCCCTCAACAGACGAAGCCAGAGTTTGGAGTTGGGTGTGGGAGTGATGTGACCTAGAAGTAAAGCTCTGAGAAAGACTCAGAGCAACGTTTGATTTCTGTTTGAATCCAAGAAACAAGACCTTCTTGCTGTGAACCCCTCCATCGCAGGCTCTGGTTGTATATATAGATGTTAAAAAAACCATATATCATAAAGATGCCAAAATATCCTCTGGGCCTCAATCAAAAAGGAAACACAAATCCTAGGTAAGTGCCTAGAACCTTTGGAGTCTTGCACCACTCAGAGATTTGTATCAGAGTATCAAATATGAAAGGCACATATGAAAAGCAATGTTCAAGGATGGGTGTTCAGTGAGTAAAAGATTTGGTAGGAGGGCATGTTCCCAAAGTCTGAGTCTAAATGGGGAGAAGGTTGAACTTCCTCATTTCATTCTTTTGCCTTGGCCACTTGCAAGACTGAAGGGCCAGGAAGCAATGCCTCCTTGGAAAATCTTTCCACTTGCACCTTCAACTGGCTGATAATCACCATGGCCTTTTATATGCCCTCCTAAAGGGATAAAATGTCTGCTTAATACAGCCCTAATCCTACCTAATTCCTGTTGGCAGGGGACTATCATGATTCTTACTTATATCATAATAGAGTGGCAGGCTGCTGAAACTAATATTCCATGAAATGCAGTTCCATGAAATGTTGTTGTTGTTTAGTCGTTTAGTCGCATCTGACTCTTCGGGAGTCAGACATGACTGTAATTCCATGAAATACAGTTGTTGAAAAGGAAAGATAGTAAGAATAATACTTTCTGGGGTGGGGGAATGGGTAGTGACTTTTGTAATGTCTTTAGGTCTTCAATGAGCATTCCTGTTATGGGGAATGTAATTTATGGGTAGGAAATGTACACAATTCATGAAGCTGTTCCACACGCCTTCTGGACATTGGAAATGCACCACAGCAAGGCATGCATTTTCCTGCTCGTTGGTGCCAGGAGAGGGTTGTTTGTCCCAGGCTAAGATTCACAACCAAATAAATATGGCATTCTGGGCCAAATTACGTTTGTTTTTTTCCAAATCTATCACCAACACAAAATAAAAATAAGTACCATACCAGGACTCAAAGAAGTGATTGTTGCAAGTAGAGCAGAGAGATCCACATATTCTGCTACAGTTCCATTAATTGTTTTCATTGTAGTAGTTTCCACTTCTAAACAGACACACTGTTGTTGTTGTTTAGTTGTTTAGTCATGTCTGACTCTTCGTGACCCCATGGACCAGAGCAAGCCAGGCACTCCTGTCTTCCACTGCCTCCCACAGTTTGGTCAGACTCATGCTGGTAGCTTCGAGAACACTGTCCAACCATCTCATCCTCTGTCGTCCCCTTCTCCTTGTGCCCTCAATCTTTCCCAACATTAGGGTCTTTTCCAGGGAGTCTTCTCTTCTCATGAGATAAGACTCCTGAGAAGAGAAACAGATACACTAGTATTTGGTTTTAAAAGTAAGCTGTTTCTTTAGCAATGAAAACACTTCTGAAATAACACAGAAAAATTAGCTATAGCTCCCTGTCCCCCAGTACTTTAACCTACATGCACACATCATTTATTTACATCTCGCTCAGGAGTACATGGCATAGATATTCCATTTGTGACATTTGCACAAATTCACATACTATGGTTCCACCCCACACCTTTGAAATTTCCAAGATTGCAACTTCAGCATTGTTAGCTGTGATGCAGAGCAATACAGAAAAGCTCATTTATCCCCTACTGGAAATGATTATGAGGCAATGAAATGTTTCTTAGATGGTCTTCCACATTTCACTGAGCTGCAATTCTTCCCCTATCTGTCTGTTGCTCTGAAGTTGGAAGCACATTTTAAACAAAGCAGCAGGCAGTGAAAAGGACTTAATTCATAGCTTCCACAATGTTGAGACAGGCATGCTTTCAATCCCATATGGCTGTGCAAGGATATTTTACAGTCGAAGGACATGGATCTTGTCAAGAGTCTGCCATATCCACACAATTAAAGGAGAACTAAAGAAAAATGGCACTTGGCATGAAAAGTAGCGTGCTAACAGAACAGAGAACCACTGACCATATATTAGACTTTGCAGATTTTCCCTGTACTCAGCAGTAAGAGATACTATCGTATTGAAATTGCATACTCCCAATGGCCCAGTGGGAGAAATCCCATTGACTTTAATAGGAGCAGCAAAATTGGACTCCACCAAATTAGCAGATTCTGCAAACAGTTCATTAGCCTTAATTAGTTATAATAACCTGAGAAAAAAAATCCAATTTAAGACTTTACTGCAGCTGCCAAGCTTGAAGTTAACACAGGTGTTGGCTGGGTGCATGTGGCGGGGGGGGGCACGGGGGAGGAAAAGTTGGAAACCATGCAAAGGTTGTTATAAATGAATGTAAATTGTTGCCAAATTTCTGTGCAACTTTTTCAAAGCAAAAAAGTGCTCTTTTGTTGATACAACAGGGCACAACCAATAAAGAACATCTGTGAAAGTCTTATTGATATGAGTCAGACTAGATGTTAAGGGAGTACACCGTTGATCCCTATGAGCTTTCTAATGAATCTCATCAGTACCAACAAGAGACATCACTTTTAGAAATGTATGGCATGTGGAAATAGTTTGCTCATAGCGATGGAAGCCCTACAGTGATATCCTGACAATGCCATCCCAATCCAGCAACAGTTTTAATTTGAGCAGAACTGAAAAAGTGTGTTGTCATTTAACTTGATCATCATTAATCAGAAATAGCATAAACCAAGATAAAATGAATTGTGCATAATAATACATGTTGTTGTTGTTGTTTAGTCGTTTAGTCGTGTATGACTCTTCGTGACCCCATGGACCAGAGCACGCCAGGCACTTCTGTCTTCCACTGCCTCCCGCAGTTTGGTCAGACTCATGTTTGTAGCTTCGAAGACACTATCCAACCATCTCGTCCTCTGTTGTCCCCTTCTCCTTGTGTCCTCCATCTTTCCCAACATCAGGGTCTTTTCCAGGGAGTCTTCTCTTCTCATGAGGTGACCAAAGTATTGGAGCCTCAGCTTCAGGATCTGTCCTTCCAGTGAGCACTCAGGGCTGGTTTCCTTAAGAATGGAGAGGTTTGTTCTTCTTGCAGTCCATGGGACTCTCAAGAGTCTCCTCCAGCACCATAATTCAAAAGCATCAATTCTTCGGCAACCAGCCTTCTTTATGGTCCAGCTCTCACTTCCATACATCACTACTGGGAAAACCATAGCTTTTACTATACGGACCTTTGTTGGCAAGGTGATGTCTCTACTTTTTTTTAACTTTTCTTTTAATGCATGTTAAGATGAATTAAATGATTGTATTAAAATTAACTATCTTCAGCAGAGTCTATATAGACTCTTACTATATGGCATTTCCAAATGAAGCTTTTGCCATGGCATGGTCAGTGTTAGATCACCATTTGGCAATTAATGAGACAAAACTGATCAAATTGCATAATTCCAAATCCAAACCTTAAATACCATTAATTCCCATTGATTAGCATTAGAGCATGTAACATTGTTCTGACTTTAGAGCTCCCAAAGTAATCTCATTTCTGTAAAATCACCCACAAATTCCCCATCTCATCTGGATTAGGGCCTTGGGGAATGGTTGCTTGGGGGCTCTTGGGGCACTGAGTGCCTTCAATCAGCTTCAGCTGGTGAGCCTAATCTGAACTGACCCTCTAGTGCATGTTTTAAGAAAAAAGAATGTATGATGTGAACTCTAAACACAGAAGTCCAACATACCATATGGTTTAATCCTAAACCTCCTGTTGACATCAAGAGCAGTACTTAACTTTTTTTTCAACCAGCCCAAATAGAAACCAAGCAAAATCAGTGGCTTAAACATACTGGCCCTGATCCGTTAAAATCAATGGGCTCTTAGGTTAGCCCCAATTAATTTGTTCAGGTGATTTCAACAGACACTGAAACATAGGCACACAAGAGGTTGCCTTTTACTGAGTCACACTATTGGCACGTCTAGCTCAGTATCGTCTACATTGACTGTGAGTGGCTAGCCAAGGTTTCAAGCAGAGCATCTTGTGTGACACAGCCTCGGTGACAAAGTAGCACCTTCTCCTTTTGCCAGAGCAGTGTGGCATGACCCCTTTTGCTGTTCTAGGATGGATGGCACTATTCCAGCATACTAAATAAGCTTCTGAACAGTGCAAGGGGTATGGAAAACAGGTGGAGGATATGGAAGGGCTGCTACCATTCATTCCTCTTCTTCTCAGAGTATGTTTGTCTCCCCAATACCATTAAAAAATACTGATGCTGAAGAGCTCTGCCCTATTTATCTAGTACATGTTATTGAAACAGTGGCAGAGGAAGGAGAAGTTAATGTCTTCCATATATGATCATTCTTTTCTTTAGCTTTCGCCAGAAACCAGCCTCTTGCTCTGTAACTTTACTTGGTTGGTTTGCCTCTCTGGTTCATCTGAGTGCCCTTTTTAGGACGATTTAATTGATTTCTGAGGGATTCCTATACATAACAGAACTCATCACAACCCATCCCCACCCCCACCCCTCACTGGACAGTTTCCCAAAGCACTTATCACCTTCACGGGTTGAGCTTGGCATCCATTCTAATGAATATTTAAGAGACTTGAAATTGCTGAATAGATTTACGCTTGCAGATTCTAAGTTTTATTTGGTTGGTGGTGTCTGTGCATGCTTGTTTGTGCCAGACAATCTATTAATCACTTTGGTCGGTTGCCTTTGGTTCAGTTAAAATCACAGTTATGTAAAACGATCCCCATGCGGGCATAGCCATGCATGTGAGGGAGCTGTCACCATAGGACAGGGATGGGGAAGCCAAGGCCCTCCAGAGGTTGTTGAACTATGCCCATCATCCCAGACCACCAAACTTCAGATGGACCCAGGGTCCCAATCTCTGAAGTAGGAGGTCAGTGGAAGCCTCTTCTATTCTCCAGGGTCAAACTATATGTTACACTAAGCCTATATTTAATATATTTACATATTTTTAGCACACTGCATAATCCTCATAAGGCAGCTTACAAGCTTACATAAAACAATTGTTAAAATGTTTTAGAACACAGTACGATTTTATTTGTTTATTTCATAAAATTTATATGCTTCTTGAATGTAAAATACCCCAGAAGCTTGAAAAGGGCTTAAAGATTTCTTACCCACCTTTCACTATAAGTTACAGCATAGAAAATACAATTACAAATACAATTTATAAATCACATAAAACCATTGCAAATGGAACAGAACAATGTTAAAGGGGTGGGAGCCCCACAGAACAAAATACTCGAAATGTCAAAGCCCAAAGTAAAGAGGTGTGTCTTCAGCATATGGCAGAAGCTGTACCATGAAGATGCTAGATGCATCATCTAGATGCCCTCTCCCTTACTGCCACTCCCCACACTGAGGGTGGTGGAGTTACCAAGAGAACATCCTCTGTGACTCTTAATATCTGTGAAGATCGATATGGATGGATATGGTCTTTCAGATATTTGTTGTTTAGGGTTTTAAACACTAGCGTGAGTACATTGGATTGGGCCCAGAAACAAAATGGCAACCAGTGCAACTATATCAGTTCTAAATGGAATCTAGCTGCTGCATGTTGATTTCTAAATCATTTTCAAGGACAGGCCCAAAGTGAGCACATTGTAACTGTTCAGTCTGAAGGTTACCAGTGCATGGACTACAGGGGTCAAGTCATCTGCAAAAGGGGCTGTTGCTGGAAGTCAACACTTAGCTCCAAGGCTACTTGAGTCTCCCATGACAGCGTTGGATCCAGGAGTACTTAAAGGCTATGGTCCTGGTCCTTTCAGCATAGTGCAATGGATAATAAATAAAACCTATATCCAAGTACTAAAGAACAACTCCTTTAAAAGTATTTTCTTTCAGAGGCAATTTTATTATCCCAAACCTGCCTTAATATATGAATGAAGTATCTTAATCCATTGCTAAGCAACACTTAAGAAAACTCGTCTTGCATTAGCTACTAAGCAAATTTAAGTATTTGAATAGTACATTTACATCACTTTCTTTGCTTGTTTGTCATGAATTATGATTGTCTGGTTGAGAAAATCTAATATTTGAACTAACTTCTTAAAAACAAAGTTGTTGTTTCTTTTCTTAGGAAAGGTTTATGATTTGGATATTACCTGGTTCATTGTATTTGTGAAACAAACATTCTTTAATCAACATTTCAGCAATACTAACAATAAATAAAAGTAAAAGTAGTATCCCCCACCCTTGGTGTTTTAAGTGAGAAGTTCAAACAGCTATAATACTAATCTAATTTATAATTTCATTGAAGGCACTTTGATCTAATGTATGTCAGACACTGAACTCATAATATCTTTTCCATTGTTCATACTGTGCAAACCACTGAGTTTAGTTATTTCTGCCATTTTCTAATCAATTGGCTGATAACTGTTCCCTGAAGGCATTCTGCTGATGGGGCTTGTTAGGTGAATGCCACCCTTAGTTTTTAAAAGAAATCCAGCCTATTTTTTCAAGTCCTTTTGTGACTTGAATTGCATCCCTTTCCAGTTTCTATCTGACTCAGTCTTGTTAAATTGTTCCCATTATTTTCATCCATCACTTAACATTTGTGAGCATCTTCCCCAGTATCTCACTGTATTTCATTGTATCTTGGGTAGGTAGGATAGGATAAATTATGATTGCTCCTCTTGAAGATGTGATGCTTACTTAAAAAAAAAAAAAAAGAATAAATCAGCACCTATTTCCAAAGAAAATCAGCCCTGAGTGCTCACTGGAAGGACAGATCCTGAAGCTGAGACTCCAATACTTTGGCCACCTCATGAGAAGCCCCGCGCGACCTGGGGAATCCTTGGGCCGCGTCAGCCCCAGGGCCAGCCAATCGGCTGGCTGCAGGGGCAGGGCTTGGGTCACTTAAGGTTGGCGCGGCCCGAGATCACCCCTTTCCTTCCTCGCTCCACCCACCCACCCACCCACCCTCTAGGTTTTCCCTCGGACTTTGCTATGGACCTCGGTTGGTCGCTGCAAGGGGCCTGGTAGGAATTTTTCCTCTTGGCTAATTGCCATTGATTTAAAGCCATTTGTTTTTTTCGCCTACCTCATAGCAAAACGTCACAACACCTTTGGTTTTGGCGGTTAGGCATTGGTAGGGGTATTATTATGCAGATGAGTCGGGGGGAGGAGTGCCATCACCTCCCCCAAATATTTAAGGGTAGTCCGATAAAGTATTCCGGGGGGCGTTGCCTTGTCCGAAACATATGGAGGCTAGGGCCTAAAGCGCGCTCGCGAGCGGTGACCCCTCGGGAAGCGCCAAGGGATGTGCATCTCAGGGGCTCCCCCTGCTGGTGTTAACCCTTTCCGGTTCTCATGCTGGATAGTCTGATAGGACCAATGACTAAAGCCAATACCGCTCTTACCTATAACCAATAAAGTTGTGGCCATTTTTCGCCCATTAACCTAAAATTCTGGTGTCCTGTGTCTTTATTTATTCCAACTGGTGGGAGGCGGGAATCGCCACGCAATCAGCTTCACATTCTTCCTGTGGGCGTCAAAGAGGATTCTTGTTGGTTATTGTGAGCAACAGGGTTTTGGAGCTGGATCCTTGGTCTGATCCAGCAGGGTTCCTTTTATATTCTTACTAATAGGAAGTACCTGGCTCTGCCTGGGAATTAGAAGAACCCCAAAATGTTGTGATTTTTAAACTCCACGCTCCAGCTACTGCATTTATACAGCATTCAAAATGTGGATTTCCAACATTCAAAATGTGAAATGGGGTGTGTGTTGGCTGTGTGTGTGTGCGCGCGCACACACACACACACACACTGATGCCAAGCTCAGTGCACCCAACAGCTTCCAGAATGTAGGCAAAAAATGCCTCCTCCACCTTGGGAAACCTTGTGTGTTACTGTCATGCCAAATTGGGTGAAGTTACACCAAAGTCACATTTCAGTCTGCCATCTTGCTTTGAAATGGCAGCCAGCATCCAAACATAGACAAATATTGCTGCCTCCACAACAGGAACCCTCTTGAGAGGTGTCCAAATTGGCAGAGTTGCATCATTTCATGTCAAACCAATATCTTCTGAAGCATCCAAATTGGTGCACTTTGGGTCCATAATGCCAAGAAAACACCCAAGTCACACCGAAAAAGATTTACTTTACTTATTAAAGTTATATATTGCCATTCATTCAAAGATCAGAAGGCAGTTCACAACAAAAAATACAAAAAGAGAACACAGAATACATAAAAACAAAAACAAACCAATAGCACCCCTCCCACAAACAAATTTAAAAGGCCACAGATTAATTATCCAAAAGCCAGGTTATAGAGAACATTTTTTACCTGGTGCCTAAATATATGTAATCCACAAACAGGAAAGCAATCCACAAACAGAGAGCCACCACAGAAAGGACTTGTTCAAGGCAGTCCTTGAGCTATTTAAAGGTTTATAGGTCAAAACCTGGAAACTTATTTTTCGGTGTATAAGATGCCCCCGTGTATAAGACTATTTTGGGGGACAAATTAAGAAAACATCCCCCCAGCACTTACCCGTGAATAAGACGGGCCCCAATTTCAAACCTAATTTTTTGGTAAAACCCCCCCCTAGTCTTATACACGGAAAAATATGGTAATTGGCAGCCAGTGCAGTCAGGACAGGATCAGTATAAAATGCTCAAACTGTCTATCACTGTTCATTTAAGGGCACAGCCAAAGCTGATGTAAGGCACTATGCACCACCGAGGCCACCTGAGCCTCAAGCAACAGTAAAGGATCTAGGAGTACTGTACACCCAAACTACATACCCGTTCCTTCAGAGGGAGTGTAACCTCATCGAGAGCAGGCCACCTCCCTATGTATCTGGTCTAGGGAACCAACCACTAACAGTGCCTTAGACTTATCTTGACTGAGCTTCAGTTTGTTGGCTCTTATCCAGTCCCTTACCAAGGTGTAAAGGAGAGGTTTTGGTCCACCACTTTGAGCCATAATGGTGGCCTGTAGTATGGATGAAAACTACCACCCCAGGAACCCTGAGTTTGGAATGATATCTTGAGAGGCAGCTGAACCTATTGAGAACAGATGGACAAACAGACAAAGCACTTTCAAAAATATTTAGTAGATGCTATTCTTCACTGCTTGGCCAGTCAAGGTCCATTTGTTCCCTTACACACTGATTTCTTTAATATTTATTAGATGCTGCACATATATTACATTCTCTAGGTGATGCACTAATAATATTTTAGCACTAACCCAGAACAATAAATGATCTGATCTTACTGTTAGTCATTTGCTCCTCCAAGATTCTGCAAAGGGTTGACAGACATCATCAGAAGGGCAATGACAAACATTTGTAACTATAGCGCAGTGTTGTGTCGTCTGCTGAACTTCAGCTCTGCACAAAGCTGACAACATAACAGGCTTATTTTATATATGTTGCTCCCTGGCAGGACTTTAAAAACACGAGCCTGCAACAAGGTTTGTCCTAGTCCAAAGGCAGAGAGAGACCGAGGAGCCTGAAGGCTGGACTATCATTAAGGGGACTGTGCGTGGTTAATTCAAAAGCCCAACTCCAATATGATCCTGCCTCTTGTCTATTGAGATCTTCATTGGATGTTCTGTTGTCTATACCTGAAGTATGCATACTTGGGATTAGGAAGGGGGCCTTTTCAGTTTACCATCCCAGGCTTTGGAACTCCCTTCTCTCCTTCTATCATGGTCTTCTCTTGGGTTGTCAAAAGCTTCCCTTCATAGAAAAAAAAAAGGTTTTTCAGTTCCTGCACTGAATTATTTTACCTTGCTGAAACTGCTTGATGAAATTGTTTTAATAACCATATTTGATTTTACTTTTGATTTTGTGTTTACATTTTCCCCTCTGTTGCTTTTGTCCATTTTATTGTTTCACTCCTATTTGATTTAACTTGCCTTTGTTAGACACCTGGAGCTCTGTGTGAGGACAGGTGGGATATAAATGTTTAAAATAAATAAATATGCCAGAATACTACACCAGTAGTGCCACCATGCTGAACACAGGTGCTGAGAATGTGAATTACTGTGAGATGAGGATCTCTTCAGGTGAGGCTGAGAGCCCACCATTAGTTTTGAATTCAGCAACGCTGCTATTGTGATAGACTTCGCAATAAGCTAAATCAAGAAAAAGAAGTAACAGTATTGTGATTACCAGAGCCATTTCCCATTGCTGTTTTTGTCCCTCACAACTGAAAACTTGGCCACAAAGAGTGAGAAACAAAGACAGTCTAAAAGGCTTAGGAATACTGATGAGCCAATCAAAATGCCACAAACAAAATCTGGAGGGCTCCAAAGCTGGAAATCTTAATTTGCGGAAGGCATGGCGATCAGCATGCACCATCTATTACAATACAAGGAAGATGAGACATGATTAGAAAGCACGGTTTTAAAATACTAAATCCTGATGAAATTTAGACATGTTGGCATGAAAAGCAAAGGAAACAGAGGGCTGTGGAAATATAGTAGTGGCTGCAAAATAAAACCCTCAAAAGCCGAAAATGTATTGTATATAAAATTTTTATCTGAAACTGGCATATTAAATTGGTTGTTCGAAGAATTAAGTATTCTTTTTCTGTTGTTACATCCCAAGGGAACAAACCAGTGTTTATGAGGTAATCAGCTATATAAACCTGTATTTTTTCAGGCCAAACAAACATGCTCCAAAAGATGTGCCAAGCTACATACCTAGCTTCTTAATAGAAAGGTGTGCTCCCACAGAAGAGGATGTTTTCTTTCAGTCTGTGCCTATAACTCATCATTATCGACCCATTACAAAATGACATCCACACTACAGCTTGACTATCCATGTTATGATCCTTGCCAGTTAATTAATTAGCATTTCATGATCAGACAATTTGTAGCAATAAAACTATATACATATGTATCTCAAAATTACTTGTTTTTTTCTGCCAGAGAAGGTGTGCGTACAAATAAAGGATTCATTCTGCAGCTTACCTTGGCTACCCAAAGCCTACACTGCTTACCAGGGGTCCCTTCCTGTTCTTCTGCCTTCATGCTTTAGTTCTGACAACATCCTTACAATTTTATTATACAGAGATATATACATTGCATCATTTATTCTTAACACCCCCCTCCCAGTATACATATATCATTCTTTTTAATTTGAATTAACTTGGAGATTTCCCTTTTGTTTCCCACAGGAAAACATGACCTTTCTCAGTCTGGGTAATCACCAGCTTGTTTCAAAATAAACAGGATTTTGCATTGACATGGTTGATGGACACATACACACATACAATCCTGCAAGCCAACAAGAACAAACAGTGCTGCAATTGTTCCCCTCCTCGCCCCCGCTCTGCATATGAACCTAAAAGGTGAATAGTCTCTGCTCTGTTATTAGAAGGCCTTTGTAACAGAAGGAATCTAAACAAGCTGGTAAGCAAACTTTTTCTGGCATACCTTGTGCCACCCTTTGAAACTTTATATGAAATGGCTTGTCTTTCTGTACAGTTCTGTGCACAGCCATGCTTTGCAGCACTAATTGAAAAATGAACATTGAAAAATGTCAGGGATGTTATTACTATGACTGGGATACAAAGTGTCCCAGGAAGTTATTTTATTCCACCTGCCTCTGGAGCCTTCAATTTCCCTTTTCTTTTCTTTTCTTTTTCCTGCAGAAATGTGCCATAGCCACACAAAAAGAAATAACCAATAATGTATGGCCCCAGTCAAGAAATATAGTTCTCAAGTAACTTTCACATTAATTGGACATGTTACTGTCAAACTATCTGTTATGTAAGAGATTCTTGTTCTGATCTCCTGATGGTTTTGATTTTAACTTAGAAGTAGCTTTCCTCTGCCCCCTGAATGGGATTAGAGCAGCAGCTCAGGGATCATTGAAATAAAAAGCCCTGCCTCCAGACATGTCTCATGAATCACAATGATGGGCATATTACTGGCAATGTAATTGTTCATCATGGAAAAACATGAAAATAGAAAAATAAAAAGAAATAGAGTCTCTGATTCCGAGAACTTTTCTTAAAAAAAAAAAAGATATGTGATCTGTTCTCCAAGGATGATATCTTCTTCCATTTAGTACACATATATGCACTTGTACTTTATAACTTCAATCCAATGTAGCACTCACAAACCAGAGCAGGCAGCCTTTCTTATTTTTTTATAGGATAGAATCCCACCAATTAGCTGTTCGGTAAAGAAGGGGCAATGAGAGAGATGGAATCCATCTTCCCAGAACACCTAATTAGCGAGAGTTCCACTTTTTAAAAAGGGCTAAAAACACACGTTTCCAGCTGCTGAACCATGGCAGGGAACTGAATGCCAAGAGCACTCCCACACATACACCAAGGCCTGCTTCCATGTCTATACAACCCTCAGCTGGATAGGGGCTGCCCAACCTGCAATGTGGGACACGGGTGGCGCTGTGGGTTAAACCACAGAGCCTAGGGCTTGCCAAACAGAAGGTTGGCAGTTCGAATCCTCACGACGGGGTGAGCTCCCGTTGCTCGGTCCCTGCTCCTGCCAACCTAGCAGTTCAAAAGCATGTCAAAGTTCAAGTAGATAAATGGGTACCACTCCAGTGGGAAGGTAAACGGCGTTTCCGTGCGCTGCTCTGGTTCACCAGAAGTGGCTTAGTCATGCTGGCCACATGACCCGGAAGCTGTACACCAGCGATATGAGCGCCGCAACCTCAGAGTCGGTCACGACTAGACCTAATGGTCAGGGGTCCCTTTACCTTTAACCTGCAATGTATACTGCTGAAAGCTGTTCACAGGGCTAGTGGTGTGCATGTTAGTGTGAGCTCTGCATGTGGACTGTACCATTTCAGATACAGGTGTGGCGATGATTAAATGTTTCCAAGGTGGGGCAAAATCCGACATTGGTATGTCTGAGGGAAGACTAGGTATCTGAAGAAGTGTGCATGCACACAAAAGCTTATACCTATAACAAACTTAGTTGGTCTCTAAGGTGCTACTGGACTATTTTTTATATTAGGATAGAACACTTCTCCTTGGTATCTAATTGTCCATGTGCAGGGTTTTTATTTATTTAAGTTTAGTCATTGAGTGTCCACTAGCAGACACAAATTTGCCAGCTCGTTTGCGGCTTGTGACTATTAGGCCTAAGTACATCCAATTCAGGGAGTCATTATACTCTTCTAGAATGCCATTCCAATTAGAGTAATTTGGATATTTGCATGTGAGCTGGTTGGCAACTATTTTAATGCTCGTCTTCTTAATATTGTTGCAGGTGGGGGCTGGAAGGAAGGGTGGATCCATATTTTCTCTCACAAGTCTCTTGACTCATTTCCAAAGTACGTCTGTTTTCTATGCCCTTCTCAACACTGCATAATGGTAGCAATTAGTAGCAAATAGCAATGTCAGCCGTATACATCCCTTGGCCCAGTTTTGCATACTTTGCAGTTCTTAATCCAGATTTATACTCACTAGCACTGTTACGTGATGCAACCCATTTCTACAGCTGATCTATAGCTATTGATGTGGGTTTCTCCACTGGTTGCCTTTTGAAAATTCCCTGTTTCCCTGTTAGTGTAAGAGTTTATTATCACTGTGTTTTTGAGATTTTTGAGGCAGAGTACCAAATGTGTTTGGTATGGGCTAGAAACAGCTAAAGCTCTGGTGTTCGATCTAATAAATCCTTAAAGGCACCCAGTGGTGGTTTATGCCTGCTGAGACTGTTGGGGTGTAAAGCAAGAAATCCAAATTGTAGGTGGAACCAGAGTCAATGACAAGCACCACCAATGATGGGCGGAGCTTTGTCCCCAACCTCCTCACTACTGGATTCTACAAGAGCAACTCTGAGACTAAGAGGAAGGAAAGTTGATAGGCAGTTCTACCCACTGGATTCACTGGGGGCAGACTGAGGCTGGCAGGACACTGCCCCATTTCCCTAACTGACCAACCTCTACGGCCTAGGACCCTCGTACCTACGGGACCGCCTCTCCCGGTATGCCCCACAGAGAGCCTCAAGGTCCATAAATAGCAACACCCTAGTGGTCCCGGGCCCTAAGGAAGTTAGATTGGCTTCAACCAGAGCCAGGGCCTTTTCAACACTGATGGAACACTCTGCCTCATGAGACCAGGGCCCTGCAGGATCTGATTTCTTTCCGCAGGGCCTGTAAGACAGAGTTGTTCCACCTGGCCTTTGGCTTGGAGCCAATTTGATTCCCTCCCCCTCTTTCTTTTTTCTTTTTCCTTTCTCCTCCTGTGATGAGGCTGCATTTTAATATTTTAATTGTTGTATTTTAATTTTGTTTTTAAGTTGTATTCATTCAACTTGTTTTTATTATTGCTTCTTAGCCACCCTGAGCCCAGCCTTGGCTGGGGAGGGCGGGGTATAAATAAAAATTATTATTATTATTATTACTGAAGGCACCTCATTTCTCATAACATCTGACTATAAAGAATCTTCTTGCTAGACACAGTAAGAAAACATTATGCTCCCTTTGCTCAAAAGAAAGCTTAGCCATCATACATTTTCTTAAAAAATATCAAAGTAAAATGTAATTGACTACAGATCTGGAACAATGGACTAGGGGGGATTCCAAAGGCTTGAGGCCAGGGCAGAAAAGGCTCACACTCTGGATGCTGCACAGGCAATGGAAGAAGCAGGAAGTCCTGGTCCGTAGATCCAGTGGCGTAGCATGGGTTGTCAGCACCCGGGGCAAGGCAAGTAATTTGCGCCCCCTAACCCGTGAATTTGCCCTAACCCCTAGATGTTGCGCCCGGTGTGGCCGGCCCCCCCTACACCCCCCACGCTATGCCACTGCGTAGATCCTGGTGAACGGGCAGTACAAGAGTGTTATCTACAGCAGCCAAGGTCTCCATTTATTGGCCTCTCCCAAGGTGCCCCCGTACAAGAGTGAATACCCTAGCACTGTAATAACTGACTTAAATGGCCAGAGACAGAGGGGTGCACTGTTCTGTCTTCTTGGCATGTAAGTTACATAACATTCATGTCATAGCAATTATCATTCTTAGTCTGTGCAATTATATGCAGAAAGACACCTCTAGCTAAAGCACAGTTAATTGTCCTCTGAATGACAACTTGTTGGTGCTAATGAGCACACTGGTTTGTTTGTGATGTCAGAGTCTCATCAGATAATGCTGTCAGATATGCACAAAGCTTGTACTGAAAACATTCATAATATTCCTATTGAAACAATGACTACAAATCTTAGGGAAAGAAAAAGCAAATCCAGTCGTATGCATCCACCATCTGGTATTTGTTTAGTTATCATTTGTACAGCTTGATGTTTTCTCTTAAACAAAATCTCTTTTATGGACTTCCACTCTATTCCTCACCCCACCCCCACCCCTGGCACAGATTTTGTTTCCAACTTCCAGCTTTCTTTGCTGCATCAACATTAACTGTCACCATACCAGTCTGTTCTTGAATTGCAAGTTGCCTTGGGAAGGAGATCACTTTGCTGCGGTTGAGGACCAAATGTTGTATCCTTTAAGTTATACTGTTTCCTTGCTTCTGTGGGTTGTGTACTGGTTCTTTATACTGTACTGGTTCCATAGAATGCCTTTGCTGTATTCTCCATGGAAATGTTAATTTCAGAGCAAGCTGAACATAACAGCACTCATAATGAATGCTGTCTTTCTCATTGCTTTCAGACTTTACATCAGTTCTTCCGCTTTGACTTGATTGGTTGAGGGAAATCAGTCCAGTACCTGATTTGGCCGTGAATGTCAAAAATAGGAACTATCCTATCCTATCTTGGATTTCCTTGTGTTTTTTTAAAAATGGAAAGATCTCACCTGCCCTGCAGGAAAAATATTCTAAAGAAACTAGAAGCTAGGCAAGTTCAGGTATTCTCTCCTGATCATGTGGCAGGGGAAACAGGGTTCTAAATCACGCCAGGATCTATACAAACAGAGAAGATTTCTTGCTGCAAAATTTCAGCACACAGTGTGTGGAGGGCAATGAAGCCAATAATTCGACAGGGGGAATTGGACCAGGGAAAACTCCTCAGCCCTCCAGAGATGGTGCAGGGGGCACACAAGCAGAGGAGAAGGGTCGAAAGTCTCATAGTGCAAGTCAAAGTCTTGTGCCTTTATTTAGCAGAATACTGCCTTGAATCCCTCACACCATGAGTTTAAAAAATCTTGTCACTACTCCCCTCCAGTTAAGTTACAATAAAGCAGTCAGGTTCAGAGCTGGCGACTCCAACACTAAAGCCTTTACCGCTACATAGCACATAACTGAAAGGTTTCAGGAGGCTGGAAATGGAGGGGGGGAATGTCCTCCAGTGGCGACTGGTGCCCATTGGAACAACTAAGGTGGAAGGCCGCAAGGGACAGCAACAGTAGGTGGAGTCAGAGAAAATAATAGAAAGAGCCAGTTCTAGTCCCATCGGCCCATCCTCCTCTTCGTTGAGTTCCACAATGACAACACCAAAACTAAGGAGGAGGAAGCTGGCATGCAGTGTCACCCCTTGGACTCGTTGTAAGAAAGAAGGCAGGTGGGTGGGGGGATTTCTGAGGGAAGACTGAGGTTGGGGGGACAGTATCGCACCTACCCAAATGGACCAACTTCCATTGGTGTCATCTGTGAACCCCAAACTTTGCTACAAGGCTCCCATTTCAGATTGGTTGGTCCCTGAACCAGAACTTTTCTTGTTTTGAAGTTGGAGAAACACTGCAATAATATGTTTTGTGTCCTACCACATGCTTTCCTTATTATCCATCGCTTGCTAGCTCTCTAAACAATAACTTGATTTTTATTTCATTTTTTATGTTTAAGTGAGGTGAGCTTTGTGTGAAAAGAATGAAGCTATAAATCAAGCGATAGTGCCTCAATCTCTGCCCCCTACAGTTTTATGGCTGTCTTTACAAACACAGAAAAGCCTTGCTGTAGACATCACAATACCTGAAAAGCTTTTCTTTAAGGATGTATGAATGCAGACTTGAGCAAAAAAAAGAATAGAAACCTCATGCAAGACTTTTGACCTTTTTTCTGATTTTTGAGGTCACTCAGGCCCAGAATTCAAAAATGTGGACTGAAAGTAATGCATAGAATTGTCATTTCTCATCTGAGATACACCTGTATAAAAGTTTAGAGCAGTTGAGAGGAAAATACTGCTTTTGTGTGTAATTGAAAGGAACCATCTGTACATTTTCCTACACCGACTGCTGAAAATTAATCTCCTGGTTTTTAAGGGAAAAACCATGAAATGTTCCATTCTTCATAGGAAAGTAGTTCTCAGAAGATACATTTAAATGTGACTTGTAAACTAAGTAGTACTAAATTCGCTTCCATTTATTACTATTAAATGAAAAAGAAAGAGATAGGTCTGAGAATATATTACCTTTCTTATGTCCATCAGTGTTATATATCAAGCTACATTTTAAAGCTGCACTTGTATTGCGACAGGATGTGAAATGCCACTTGGTTTTATTTTGCCCATTTCCGATCTTAGCAGAGGCTGTGGCTCTCAATATTTGGTGCTTGCATCCTAATAATAATTTAAGAAAGGGTCAAATCCCAGGAGTAAGTTACAGTGAAAAAACAATGAGACTTAGTTCTGAGTAGGCATTTATAGTATTGGACATCTATGTTCCTATGATGTATCTCCTTGGCTTCTATAAACTAGAACACAAGTCTGCAGGATCAGGCTAATGGCCCATCTAGTCCAGTACAGTGGTACCTCGGGTTACATACGCTTCAGGTTACATATGCTTCAGGTTACAGACTCCGCTAACCCAGAAATAGTACCTCATGTTAAGAACTTTGCTTCAGGATGAGAACAGAAATCGTGCTACAGCAGCGCGGCGGCAGCAGGAGGCCCCATTGGCTAAAGTGGTGCTTCAGGTTAAGAACAGTTTCAGGTTAAGAACGGACCTCCAGGACGAATTAAGTACTTAATCTGAGGTACCACTGTATGCTATTCTCACAGTGGCCACCCAGATGCCTGTGGGAAACAGCCTTCTTATACACTGTGTGTGGAAAAAGACCTTCTTCATTGACAATGCCCATATATCTCACTGACTAGAGAAGAGGTCTTTACTTTATCTTAGATCTCTCTCTTTCTTACCAAGTCCTCACTCAACTTCTCTCTGTATATTATGGTGAAAATCCAACTTTTCCTTTCCTACCTTGTGGCTGAACCTCTGATTCATGCTTTGAAGAAACAATTAGATTGTGAGGGGATGGTTAAGCAATAAGAACAGTATACTGTTATCAAGGGTTAACTTCGTGAGATGATAAACTGGCAGTTCACTTCTGACTGAAGCTAGAAGCAAACAAAAAGATGCAGTCTTCCAAGAAGCAGTTAAGGTTTTCAACACAGTTTTTGTGTGGGTGGAAGTTAACGGTAAAATCCTGCTTTAATGGAAAATTGCCAAATTGAGGCAAGTCTTTTAGTGACCACTCTTTTCAGAATCAATGGTCCTTAGTTATGGACCAACAAGGATATAGAATCACTGGAAGAACCTGATGATTAGCCAGAAGGTTCTGATTGGCATGAATACAAAACAGGCACAGCACTGTTGGGGGGTCTTTAGTTGGCCAGTTAAAGAGTGGGTGGGTAGAAGGCAGACCATCATCTAGCATTCTAGCAGAAGACCAGTTCCCAAAGGACAGTCTTGTACCTGTTGGTTTCTGGGCTTTTGCAAAGAATGTACTAGGTGGTCCTTGGCATGACACAGCATGGTACTTCTTATGTACTTAAGCAAGAGTTCATAAAGGCAAAGGGACCCCTGACCATTAGGTCCAGTCGTGGCCGACTCTGGGGTTGTGGCACTCATCTCGCTTTACTGGCCAAGGGAGCCAGTGTACAGCTTCTGGGTCATGTGGCCAGCATGACTAAGCTGCTTCTGGTGTACCAGAGCAGCACATGGAAACGCCGTTTACCTTCCCGCCAGAACGGTACCTATTTATTTACTTGCACTTGGACGTGCTTTTGAACTGCTAGGTGGGCAGGAGCTGGGACCGAGCAACGGGAGCTCACCTCGTCACGGGGATTCGAACCGCCAACCTTCTGATTGGCAAGTCCTAGGCTCAGTGATGTAGACCACAGCACCACCCGCGTCCCACAAGAGTGCATACTTGGGATCATTTGACAGACAACAGAGGATCAATTTCCTTTCTGCACTTCCTATTATTATTATTATTATTATTATTATTATTTATTATCATTTAACTCAGCTCTTTAATACCCTGGCCCAGACCTTTGCGGGTGAAATTACACCCGAGTGCACTTCTTGTTTTGGAATTGACAAAGAAGTAGTAGATTCACAGTGTAGTCCTGTCCAGCAATAAGCAATGTCTCTACATTTCAGCTACTTACTGTTTTCAGTTTTCATTCTGTACAGAAAAATCATCAGGGACCAAAATAAAAAATAAAAAAATGGTGGAGGGAGGAAGTAAACCAATTGAATTTTACATGTGGGGATCTGCTTTTTGTCCCAGCCAATGTAACGAGTCTGGGTAATTTTTCTTTCCAACAAAAAACTCCAGTGGTGCAGGTCTATGTGTGAAGAAAGAGTTTTATTTTTTGAAAACCAATAAAGAGACTGGGGAATAAAGTATTCCAGGAAATATTTTGATTTTTGCCAATAGGGTGCTCTTTTTGCCCCAGCCAATGTTAATGCATCTGAATAAAAAGAAAGAAAGAAGTCACACGGCTTTTTTTTTTCTGAGTGAATTTTTATTGTTTTCCTTACATATTCTTTTCCAACAAATTGTAATAGCACCATACATTCCCTTTGACTCTGCCGAGTCGCGACCCCCCTCCCTCCCCACAACTGGTATATTTATCCTCTTTCCATCACGCACATCATTCTCATATTAGTACTATTATACATTGGAGGTGTTATGTCAATCCTGCTAGTGTCTTGACCTCTTTACAATTCTTCTTTAAATATTCAATAAATTTACTCCATTTATTTTGGTATCTTTGATCTCCCTGATGAAAAAGCCGTGTGACATCAGAAGTCACACGGCTTTTTCATGCGCAGACTGATACTGAGAAGCAGATACATTATTCCATCCAGTATACTTATTTTTCTCCAACTGGGATATATTTCAAAAATGTTGGAGACAGATCATTTTCCAGAGCCACCAATAAGTGTTCTAGATTCTTACTTAGGCTAGAGATAATGTGATTTATGGCATGGACAATACTCTCATTCCTTTTGACTGCTAACTGATACATCCATTATGTTGAACAAACCTATTACTTTAGGCCATTCAGTTAATGCATATTGACATATTACTTTTTCCATTATACCCATTTTCTCTAACTGGACTGAAGTGTCCATATAAGCTGAAAAAGACACACTCTAACCCCTCAAATTCTTAAATTCAAGGAATTGTTCATATTTAATAAAATCCCAGTTAAACAAACATCTTACAATTTTACAATGCTGTTCCATTTTCCTCCTTCCCTGCTCTCAAGAACACGGGGGAGATGGAACATGCTTTTCATGTGTTAACTCCTTAACTAATTCCTTTAGTCCAGCAATCTGAGATACTTGTTTGAGCAGACTCTCATTCTGCTGTTCCAATTCCCCAGCAACACATTGTGCTTTCATAAGATGCTCTTTAATCCCTGTTATCATTTACTTTCACAACTGATTCTGACACAATAAGCGTCCTTTTCTTTGTCTAGCATTTGTCTATCTGCTCTTCTCCTGCAGAAATTTGCTGCTGGGCATCTTGAGCTCTCTCGAATCTCTCTTGAGCTGTAGCTCCTTTCCTTTTGCCCCCAGAAAGCTTGAGAGCTGTACAATATTTATCAAATAATTTGCACAGGCAATCTACCCCCCTGCATTACTATTGCATGGGCTTCCCACAGAGAGGCCCCAGTGTACAAGTGTACCACCTTACGCAGTGGCTTCCCCACCCCTTTCACGGGAACACTGGAGCTCTCCTCCTGTCATTCTTTTGCCAGTTTTCTCTTAAGCATTTTATTTCTTCTTCAACTCATTACATTATCTTCTAGAAAAGGATGGCCAAAATGATCAAAGGGATGGAGCAACTCTCCTATGATGAATTGCTACAGTGTTAGCAACTTTTTAGCTTAGAGAAAAGGTGAGTAAGAGATGGCATGATAGAAGATTATATGCATGGCATGGAGAAAGTGGATAGAGAAAAGCTTTTCTCCCTCTCTTACAACACAAGTGAGCGTCCAATGAAGCTGAAAGGTTCAGGGTAAAAAAAGAGAGAAATTACTTCTCCACCACTCCCATAGGAGGCAGTGATGATGGCCACCAACCCGGAGGTTTTAAAAGAGGATTTGACAAATTCATGGAGGGCAGTGCTATCAATGCCTAGTGGTCATGATGGCTTTGTTCTGTCTCCACCATTAATGACTGTTGTTGTTGTTTAGTCGTTTAGTCGTGTCCAACTCTTCGTGACCCCATGGACCAGAGCACGCCAGGCACTTCTGTCTTCCACTGCCTCCCGCAGTTTGGTCAGGCTCATGTTTGTAGCTTCGCAAACACTATCCAGCCATCTCATCCTCTGTCGTCCCCTTCTCCTTGTGCCCTTCATCTTTCCCAACATCAGGGTCTATTCCAGGGAGTCTTCTCTTCTCATGAGGTGGCCAAAGTATTGGAGCCCCAGCTTCACGATCTGTCCTTCCAGTGAGCACTCAGGGCTGATTTCCTTCAGAATGGATAGGTATGATCTTCTTGCAGTCCATGGGACTCTCAAGAGTCTCCTCCAGCACCATAATTTAATGGCTATATGCCTCTGAATACCAGTTGCTGGGAATGGCAGGTGGGCAGAGTGCTCTTGTGCTCAGGTCCTGCTTGCAGGCTTCTCACAGTCATCTGGTTGGCCACTGTGAGAACAGGATGCTGGACTAGATGTGCTGTCAGCCTGATTCAGCAGGCGTCAACTTCTGCATTCCAGACATATGTTCTGCCAAAAACATGCACCTTGGTGGATCAGAATAACAACTGGCAAGTCAACATGCACATATAGAAGATACGTGGATATTATCATGAGAATATATTCAGGGCAGAGCCAGCTGTCCATATTTAATGTCCAGGAGTGAACTAAATCTCAGAAACAATGCTAGCTGGAGGACATGATGGGAATGGGTTGTAACATTTAACAGCATCTAAAGAACAATACAGCTTGGAGACTGGTGCAACTATGCGGTCACATTACCTAAATTTGACAAATGTCACTTCGTGCAGGAAAGCAATTGCAAGGAATTATCTTTTCAACAGTTTGAGAGACAAAGTCGGCAAGCTGGAAACTCTAATTTGGCCAACTTCTGTAAGTGAGAATGTGCAAGAGCTTTCCCTCTAATAAGTGTTCCATAAGTAGAATAGTAGCTACATACATCCATATGGTGGATTCCTGATCCCTCACTACTTTACCCTTAGTGGTGAAAGCCTGTGAAATACAGGTGCTCTGTGTCACATGTTCCATTGTGCACTTTCCTTGATGGTAAGTCTGTGGAGAAGCTTTCTGGATGATAGATATGTGAAGCACTCCTATGGTGTACTGTATAAGAATAGCTTCACATAATTATTTTGTTTTTTTTTAATGAAATATTTATTAGGATTTTCAAATTCAATACAAAAGAAATCAGAAAGAACAAAAAAAATACAAAAAAATAAAAAAGGAAAAAATTAAAAACACATAAAATTTACAGTTCCATATTTTCATTACCATATTTCCCAGACTTCCCCACACTTCCCCTTCTTGCATTCCAATTCAAGTTGTTTGTTCAACAAGTTCTTATCCCCAATTTTTAACCTTTTTATATTTAATTCATTTTTTAAAAACTTATTTTAACTTATAAACATCAATATTTGTACCTCAATACACAAATCTTTTTCCTAAAGTCGACCCTAATTCCATTCCACGAATTTCCCAATTTTCTTATACTTGTATCGCCAAATCGTGAAATTAATATATTTTATCGAAAAGACAATTCTCTCGACTTTAGTTAACTAGTCCTTGCTTTAGATCTTTTACAAGGCGGGGAGGTGGACTTCCTGTTTGCACCTTCCCCGATCGTGCCAAATTCCAAAGAAATTTCCTTAAAAAGTCCAATTTCCGTATTACTCACGGGTTGTTACTTTTAGGGTCCGATTGTTCACAGGAAGAAGTCAGCGCCCTCCGACCATGGCTCGTGGCTTCACTCCCCAGGAGAAGCAGTCGACTCTCAGCACCGCGCCACTCACCCCGTCCCCCGTTCCAAAGCCTTTAAAAAGGCTTCTTCACGGGTCGGGGGGGACGCAAATGGTGCCCGCCGAGTCACCAAGTTCACAGGCTTCCCCGCCTGTGATTTCTAAGGGTCCCCGCGTCGCCGCAGCGGCAAGACCCCGCTCCTGAAGAGCCGATTCCCTCCGGAGCTCGGAGGGAATACGCCATTAGCCGTTCGCGCTAACCCGGAAGTCCCCACATAATTATTTTGTCCAGGAAAAAGTCAACTGGTGACAATTCCCCCACGGTCAAGCTGCTTTTTTATGAAAACATGCCATAATTATATTTTAACCATAAACTTAAACATAAAAATAAGTTGCTTCAAAATCCAACTAAATATAAGACTGACCACATCATTTAATTATTTTGTTTTATTATCAACTTCTCAAAGCCCTCACAGGGCAGTCTATAAAATGGACTAAATAGAATAAAGGACCTTACAGAATAACTTCCTGTATAAGAACATAAAATCTATTTGCAGAAGACAAGGGCACATCCACAATAAACTTAATGTGTGCTAGGGATAATTCACTTCAATGTGCCCTTTATTGTCAAAATTGACTGTGCAAACACACACTAAGATGAATTTTGAACAAAGGGTCTGTCTAAGCACACTGATAATCTCATCACATCCCTGCTGGTAAGTGGATTTTTCACATTGTGACGACTGTAATCACTTTGCTACATAAAAAGTGGCAATGGAAAGCCACATTAATTTGTAAAACAGTTGGAATAGCCTAGCAGTTTGAGCAAATGAAATGCATCCATTGATTGCTGACAGCAAAAGACTAACCAGCTGATCATCAGATTTTTTTTAAAAATGGTTACTGAAGTAGTCAAGTTTTATAATACAGGGAAATCTTGTACACTATATTTATATCTATATAAAGTTAAGTTTAGCCAAGGCAAAATACGCCAGATCCAAACTCCATTTTCTCGCAGGGTTACTGCTAGCAAAGCCAGCATAAGTCTGACAAAGGGAAAACAAACCTTTAAACAGTTTGCATTATACCACCCATTTTGCCAATTTAACTTAAGCTGGGTTCTTGGGTCACATGACTATACTGACCATACTTATTCTTTAGGTTGAGAAATTGTTTGTTTTAAAATCAGATTAATTGTGAAGTTTTTGCTATAACAATATATGACATTATATAACTTCCATCTATATTGATTACATTTTCAGATATCCTAAAGCTCTGTTTCTAACTTATAAATTTGAGTTTTAATATATGACACTTTCCAACATTTCTCCACTAGCTAATGATTCATCCAGTGAGTAATGATTCTGGTAAATTACTGGAAGGTGATGTCTGAATACAGAAAGACAATAAAGGCTATTATTTGCAGCCTAATGTTTGGTTCCAAGGACAAGTCACTTGCTATTTTCTTTTGTCTCCCGCTATTTGAATGTCAAAAAATTCTATAGAAATTTCTAATCTAGGGCACTGTAAAACATAGTTGGGAAAATTGATTTAATTTTAGCAGTAATATGAAAGTGTATTCTATTGGATATTTCATAAGATGATAAACAGACCTTCATTTATTAAACTTTGAATAGATGGGACATATTTTGAAGTAACTTTTGGTCTCGTACATATATTTACATAAAGCAAATCGAAATTGCTACCGAAAAGGCATTATGAATTATTCTTTAAAGTCATGTGGGTGCTAGGTTAACTATCTTAAGGAGTAGCATACTGGAGCTCCCAAATGTAACAATATACAGTAAGTGATATTCTTTGTTCAATACTTTCCTTTCTCCAGCAGCCTTGCAATCCTTAGAATCTATATATTATATCACATACATGATACTTCACACATTATATTATACATATAATAAACTCTTCTTCTTAATTTTTAATACAAACATGAACCAGGCTGAGCTGGCATATTGTTGTGCCACCCCAGAGGAAGATCCCCCTTGGCATCACCCCCCATGAGTGTGGGGTGAAGCACTTGCAGTATGCTGTGGGTAAGCGTCAGAATCTGGGGTGTCCCAGATGTCACGGTTTTCCATCTGAGTCCATTTCCATTGTGAATTTCTTGGTTCAGCTGCCCTTCTTTTGTCATCTTTCTGTGAATAATATATTCTTGTGGAAGTCAATATTCCTCAGCTGCTCACATTGTCAGGGAGTCAAGTCAAACGCGACTGAATCTTTATTGTTTCCCAAAACAGAACATAATGGTGAATCACTCTCTGAAAGTATACGTCTAACTCAAACTAGAATAGGAACTTGAAAATAAAATAATAATGGTTTGATTACAGCAACTGGTGACACCCTCAGCGGTCCCAATAAGGAAAAAAATAAATCGCAAGCCGATAAGAATAACACTTGAAAGGATTTCTTCAAATACATTAGGGGTTTGTTCAGGATGTGCTGCAATGTGTCTAAGACTGTGGTACTAGGCAGTAAGTTTGAATGAACTCTGAGCTTACTTCCAAATAAACACATGTATGATGGGATTGTGCTGAAAAAGACATAAATGCTAAGACGCAGCATACAATTTCTTACCTGATATAACCTTACGTAGGAAGCCTAAGTGCCTCTTGTTGCTAAATCACATTGTAACTGTGAAAATGGCCCCTTTGAATCAAAACCGGACTCTGGGAAAATTTCACCATGAATATAAATTGCAAGGAACCTTAGATAAATGTATTCATAGATTTTTTAAGGCTGAAGGAACCCATCATTTTATGTGACCTCTCGTCTAATGCAAGCCCAGAACATTCACCTAGCAATTTCTGCATCCTGTTCAGAAAAATCTGATATTAGCAAACGCATGCTCAGAATATATATTCTTTTGGGCATTTCCTTTGATATTGCATGGATATTTTTTTTAAAAAAAGAATATACATGAAGCCTCAGAGGCTAGAATGCGATTTTCCGAGGCTAAGGCATTTTCAGTAGATCAGCAGAGGGCAATTAAATTAGTCTCTCTAGGATACTGAGTATGTCTTTTGAGTCCAAATAGTACTTTAAATGTTCAGAGACATTTTCTGTTGTGTCATTTGAAGTCAGATGGAGTGGCCTCTTGCTCCACAGCTATGCTATTGGCTGGCTCTTAGCAAGAAAAAATATCCATTTCCAGCTCTTGGTCCCGAGGTAGGTACATGAAGTCATCTCTTAAACTTTCCATTCATCTTAAAAGTTAAGAGCTCAACTGTCAGAGAAAGGAGCCTCGGAGTTGGTATCAGCAGCATGGGATTTGACAGTTAATCAAGCCTGTCTTGAACAATAGGCATTGCTGAATTAATACCTATTACTGTAGAAGGGCTCAGTTAACATAAGGAAATGCTAGCTAGTTTCAAAAAGAGCTACAATAGACGCCAATGTCTCTCTTTCCCGATATTTAAGGTGATGACATCAGACATTTTGTTTATGACTATACAGAGGCACATTGCAGATCTCGATTTGTCTTTTAGGAATAAAGCAATCTAATTGTTATTAGCCTGCCCTTCAAGGAGAATAACAGCATTAATTGGACTGATACATTAGTCCAGACATTTAAGTAAAAGGACTCTAGTGCCAGCTTATGAATATAAGGACAATAAAATGTGGAAGTGACCAATATATCCTCAATTATTAGAGAAGTTTTACTGCCAAGTCTAATATATAGATAGCTTTCTACCAAACTGAAAGCTTTCATGGGCTGCTTCCATATTAAAGAATCTGAATAACTGTATGGTTTTTAACATTTACTTTAACATTTCTCCCTTTGATAAAGGGAACCAGGGACTTTTTCTCAAAAAACATCAGTCTCATAGTCTAGTACCAACGTTTGCTTCACCAAGTGTGTAGTTAGAATAACACGGAAAAGCAGTTCTAACAATAATAGACATTGGATCCCAGGATATTGATAGAATGCTGCAGTACCTTTGGCAACAGATTTCCTGGATGCAGTCTTTTACATTGTTTGGCAGCAATTGTCAAATAATCTCTTCCAAATAGTCTCATCTGTTTAATCAGTATGTTTTTGAGACACACATAAATAGCAAGGCCAGTTGCCTTATAGATCCACTAGCTTCTATATCACCTTAATATCAAAGACTTCAGTGGCACCAATTTATATTTAAGCCCAATTCTCAAATTTAGGTGGTTTGTATATTCAGATGACTTGAATGCAAGTCCTATTCATTTCAGTGGCATCTAATTTAGCATATTGTCTGTTATCCTATCTGTGCCAATGTGTATATGACTGGATATCTACTAATACTTCATATAATACTGTCTGTTTTTTAATTAAAACAGAGAGGGGGGGGGAAAAACACCCGATTACAAAGCTTCCTTACAGTGAGGGGGGAAAGTATTTGACCCCCTGCTAAATTTGCCTGTTTGCCCTCTGACGAAGAAATGACCAGTCCATAATTTTAATGGTAGGTTTATTGTAGCTGTGAGAGACAGAATAACAACAGGAAAACCCCCAGAAACCCAGAAGACAAAAGTCAGAGATTGATGTGCATTATAATGAGTGAAATAAGTATTTGATCCCTTTGCAAAAGATGACTTAGTACTTGGTGGCAAAACAATTGTTGGCAATTGCAGAGGTCAGACGTTTCTTGTAGGTGGCCACCAGGTTTGCATGCATCTCAGGAGGTATTTTATCCCACTCCTCTTTGCAGATCCTCTCCAAGTCAGTAAGATTTTGAGGCTGATGTGTAGCTACTCGAGAGCTGAGAGTCCGGAGCCCGAGAGTTGAGTCTGGGGAAGAGCGCTGTGGCGGTCTCTTCTGCTGCGGGCGGCTCTGTGCCGTGAGTTCGGGGGCTACTGAGCCAGCAAGATGCTGATGCGCCTGGGACTGGGCAACCGGGGGAGGGGGGCGCTGGGTGAATCTTTGCACCCTGGCGCTGCATATGCTTAAGATGGCCCTGGATTTCGTAGGGTTCTTCTATCCTACACAGATGCTTTCGGCTCCCAAGTGTATTTATGGGGCAGGGAGAAGCACTGAATTTACCAAGAACTCTAACCATGGCTGGCCCTATGGGGTGGTAAAGGGTATGTGAAACTAAGCAACAATTCCTGGAGACATTATAGTATTTTTTTAAAAAATGTATTATATTTGTATTCTACCTTTATGGTTAGAATTATGGTTCAATTATGGTTGAGGTGGCTAACAGTGCTAATTCAATAAAACAAGTATGTTTTCATGGCCGACTCAAAAAATTCACAAGGATGTCTGATAGCATTTGGAGTTTATTTCTACCAAAGTGGAACCACCGCTGAAAAGGCACTCTAATGTATGCCCACCAAGCTTGTGGTTTTGTTGTTAAAGAGTTTTTTCACAGTTATACCACTGCCTTGCACTGTGATTGGAGCCAAATGCCTTTAAAAGATTCTGCTTCAGGTTACCCATCTGGAGGAGAAGAAACACCAAGCTCATTTGCCAATGAATTTACCCTCCCCTTCCATCTTTGGGTAGAGTTTGTTTCCTTGTTTTGTGCTGCCAGTTATGCAGATTTACAGCTGTGCTGAACAAGATGATGGGCTTTCTTCTACATAATAGACAACTTTCACTCTGGCCCAGTTTGTTCAAGCACCTCAGCTTAATGCATAAGAGGATGTGTTTGATTCAGCAGCATGAGAGAAATAAATAACATAGAGAAAAAGAATTTGAAAACAATATCAAGGGATATGAAGGAAATCAAGCAATATGATAAAATGATATGAAGGGAAAGTCTCTGGAAATGAAGACAAAATCTGAGTTGAACTTTGTCAGACCCCAAATATGAAACCCTAGAAAAGGATCATATGAATTTACAGAAAATATGCATTTTGCAGAGCAATATTAATTCAATATTTAGATCTCAATAAACATGCATATAAATAAAAGTTTTATGTGAGCTGTGTTCAGATGAACATTAGCTCAAAACAAAGAACCATAATGGACATTCGTGGACATTTTTGATATAATAAAAAGTCCCTGCTTTTCAGTGATTTTTTTTCATGTGACAAAAGAGGGGAAAATGTTTCAGATACTCAGGAAGCATTGCCCTAACTCTGTATTGGCTGTGTTTGCCCTCAGAATTGTGCTTTATTGAAATGTGATTAGCCGTACAGTGGTACCTCGGTTTACGAACTTAATCCGTTCTGGCAGTCCGTTCTTAAACCAAAGCCGCTCTTAAACTGAGGCACTCTTTCCCTAATGAGGCCTCCTGCCGCCAGTGCCCTTCCACCGTTCGGCTTCTGTTCGTAGACCGAGGTAAAGTTCGCTAATACCTACTTATGGTTTTGCAGAGTTCGTATACCGAATAGTTCATTAACAGGGCTGTTCGTAAACCGAGGTACCACTGTATAGTGTTGTGACATTGTCCTGTTCATTGTATGATCCCTGATGAACTGGATTACACATGTAACTGATTCAGGAAGGATCACACTTGTTCTCAGTTGGCTTGATGTTGAGACAGACTTGACTGGCCACACAGCATGATGACTGTCCTATTTACTCCATGGTCCCCTGTTGGCTTTGCTCACTCATGTAACTATTCTGTGACAAAGAAGGCCCAGTGATTAGAATAAATAGATGGTACTAAAGAGGCAACAGATAGGGGAACTATGTCAGCAAACAGGAATGGAAAAAGATCTGTTTCATATAATGCAGTGCTGTTTGTTGGATAGATATTCATTCACCACTTTTGACCAACAGAAGAACATTTGGTACAGTGCTTTCAGGGATGCATTACACAAGAACCTTCTCCTCAAATTACTTAATTTAAAACTGCCATAAATAAGGTTAATTTTGGTTTAGTATTAAACTGCTAAGGGCTTTTGCTTTTGGCAACACTTAACAAAATTACAGAGTGTGAAATGTAATTTTTCCTCTTCCTAACCTCTTTTGTGTGTAACCAGCAAAAAAAGAGGGCACAATTCCTCTATTTGAAGCTTTTTTCACAAAGCCTATTACCATATTTAGGAATAATTGCTCTCCCTAGACGTGATTGAGCATACAAATACCTGCAGCCTGGAAGAAAATCTCATAGCATATTTATTTCAGGCAAAAGGAACCAGAAAAGCAACCCAGCAGCCTAGAATTAATAGGAAAATGGCAGGTAAAAACCATGCAAAATGCCATCTTCTCACTGTTTTATACAGCAGATTCAGGTATTCTGAATAACAGGCTACATTTCAGACTCCCAACTAAAATTCCTACCTACTTAATGTACCTCTAATAAATGTTTACAAGCCTAGACAATACATTATCTGAAATTGGAACTGGATACCAAAGTTACTGATTGTACCAACAACCCTTTCTCACCATCCCTGATAAAAGTGCACACTTGTGTGCATATATATATTTGTGTAAGTTTTGTATTGTGCAAATCACAGACCATATACCTAACTATACCTGGTGCTGCTCTGTTCCTGGTCAAAAAGCTTTACACCTGCTGTGATTAGCCACAAGTCTTCTCCATCAGAAACATGCAGAATTGGTAGTAGTCAGTTGGCATTCTTGTCCCACATATGTTTGCCCAACTTGGTTGGTTGTACTGCCATGAGGAAGGTGAAGATCATGACTGTATCAGCAAAGCAGGGCCCTCTCATGAATCACACCCTTTTGAAACACTTATATTACAGCTTATGGAGTTCCCAAGTCAAACCTACCAAATCCATCAATCTTGCTGTGATGTCATGTGACTAACAGGTGATCTCTACGAGGGACGATAACAACAATTGGGCCTCTTTTGTGAGTACATCCAGGAAGTGGGGGGGCGGGCAGGCTTGTGTTCCACATTATAACCTCCATAAGCCCACTACCCTGATTCTCTTGAAGATGGTCTAAAAAGTGGAGGTAGTGTAGAATGCTGCCACTAGAGTACTAGCTGATACAGCACTACATATGACACCCATTTTTCAGGACATGCACTGGCTGCCTATACATTGCATGGCCAAATTTAAGGTATTCGTGTTAACATATAAAGCCCTGAGCTGAGATGCTTGATGAAGTGCCTGTTCCCATATCAGCCAACGTGGAACCTGAGCTCAGTGGTTGGGTGACAGCAGGTACACAGTACAGCATTCACAGTACAGCATAGTTTCTCTCTGGCACACCAACTGTGAAATTCCCTCTTCCTGGCAGCACAGATAACCACATTGCCATTTTTCCATCACCAAGCAAAAACATAAATATTCTAACAGGCTTTTGAAAGACTTGTTTAGCATGCACCAGATTTTAGAAGTGTCTGCACTGTTTTTGTTATAAATTGTGATAATCTTAATTGTGTTTTATGAATATACAGTGGTACCTCGGGTTAAGTACTTAATTTGTTCCGGGGGTCCATTCTTAACCTGAAACTGTTCTTAACCTGAAGCACCACTTTAGCTAATGGGGCCTCCTGCTGCCGCTGCGCCCCTGGAGCACGATTTCTGTTCTCATCCTGAAGCAAAGTTTTTAACCTGAAGCACTATTTCTGGGTTAGCGGAGTCTGTAACCTGAAGCGTATGTAACCTGAAGCATATGTAACCCGAGGTACCACTGTATTGGAAACCACTAGTGATCAGGATGTGATGAAAAGCATTCTGTGATAAGTAAATTAATTTTAAAAATTCTATTTTCATGAAGTTTTGGACTACCTTGAGCAGAAAAAAATTATTTTGCTAAGTTTCTGGAAATAAGAAGTTCCAAATCCCAACTCTGATGGCCACTGATGCTGGTTAAGTATTGTTATCTGTAATCTGCACACATCATTTGAATGTGTAAATCTGACACCAGGAGATAGCAGCTCATGCCATCTGAGCTCTTCCATTTCCACCAAATCCCACTGCTTTGACTGGATGTGACCCTCCACACATACCTTTTCTACCCTTTCTTCAGTGATAAGGATTTATTTGTGTGATACCTTCACCCATTTCCCCCCTTTAGTACCAATCAGTGGCATATTAAAGACAAGCAAATGTACTTAACCACAATCTTTTTGTGGGCAAGGCCCTATGTCATCAAATGCACGCTGCGTTCTTGCATTTGATGGTGTCGTGATGTGTCTGCCTTTGTTGTGTTTTCGGCTTCAACACAGCTACTATACTGAATTCTGAAGCGAACTGTTGCAAAACACTTATTTCAATTATGTAGATGCCAATATATGTCAGTTTTGAGTAGTATTGGGAATGCTAACTGTAAGCAGCTATTCCAGTTAAGAAAATGAAATTACATAGCCTACGGGGATATGGATTTGAACTAGGAAACATCAAAAGCTGCCTTGTACAATGTCAGACCATTGATCCATCTAGGTTAGTACTTCCACACAGACCATCAGCTGCTCTCCAGAGTTTCAGAGAAAAGGTATCTTTCCCAGTTCTACCTGGAGATACCAGGCATTGAACCTGGAACCTTTTATATACAAAGCAAGTGCTTTACAATGGGAGCTACAACCCTTCCCCGTGATTGTGATACTTCATAGATTCATGGAATCTTAGAGTTGGAAGCGACACAAAGGGTTATCTGGTCCAACCTCCTGCAATGCAGGAATCTCAACTAAAGCATCCATGACAGATGGCCATCCAACCTCTGCTTAAAAACCTCCAAGGAATGATATGGGTATGGATTGCGCTTCCCTTGTGCAGTTGGCAGGGAAGTTGTTCGGGCCCAGCATTGTGACTGGCTGTACAATTGATCTAAACATACCTGTATCATCTTGACTACGCCATGACTCTTGACACTGTTTACTAAGTATAGAATATACACTAGCTTGTAGTTATGACAGTAAAGTAGTCACAAATGCACTATAGAAATGAGCTGCCTACTTCTTTTTGTAAAAAAAATAAATGTATCTGTTTATAAAGCTTTTCAAACTAATTTTTTTTAAATAAATCACGGTTCTCATGTGTATTAAGAGCATCTCAGGTGAAGGTTTTCATGCCGTATTGTGCTTTTGTCAATGCTTTATAGAAACATATGTGCCTTCCTGGGATTTTTGTTTTACTATTAGATTTTCGGAGACTGCACAAGAATACAGGGTATATAATAAAGCCAATGTTAACAACACTGGTAGCTGGAACATGAAATTGTAGTATTGCAGCACAGTAACTACAATTATTTGCTACTAGCTGTAATCTACTGAAAATTACAAGAATTAAAACAGTTGCAGCAGCATTTATCCTACTGTGATTTGGAAATGCTTAACCAGACATATTCAGCAGGGGAACTTGAAGCAGTGGAATAGAGCAAGAGCAAACAGTTGTGATGTATACCTGGGAAACAATTTATTTGAAGGTACTGCTCTCCCATGCCAGCAAATGTCTTCCTTTTCAGATAGTTTTGATGGTGAAAGACGCAACATGGAAAATCATTTCACACAAATGGCTTCCCATGTGGTTAAGAGGCCATCTATGGGCTCACAGCAATTAAACATCTGAGCCCAGCTTCGGCTGGGGAGGGCGGGATATAAATAAATTTATTATTATTATTATTATTATTATTATTATTATTATTATTATTATCCTGCTTAAGGATTTTCCCAGACTCTGGATTTGCTGTGCCTCACTGTTTGGTAGCTTTGGCTTCAAATCAGTTTATGAATCCCTGTCCACTTACACACTATCCTCTCGGGTCTCTTAGGGTTTTCTTACAGATGCACCCTCTGGCAGAGATGGCTTCTGCATTTGCACAGAAAGAAGAATTTCAGAGGCATGGCCTTTTCTGTTACAGAAGACACATTACCTAGCTGAATTTTCTGAACTCTGCAGTTCTTTAAGATGCAAGCTTCATTGGTCCATCTACTTCAGTATTGTTGACACTGGTTGATAACGGCTTTCCAGGATTTTCTGTTAGGGGTCTCTCCAGCCCTACCTGGCTATGCCATGGATTGAACTTGGGGCCTTTTGCATGCAAAGGTGATGCTCTGCCCCTGAGCTGCATCCCTTCTCAAAGCAGTTGTCTGTTCAATTGTCCACCTTGCCTCCTCTCTAATGGCCTTTCATAAATCAGTGAAAAAGTTTCCATTTTATTATTCATTATTTATTTTATTAGGTCCATTTATATACCATGTTTAATTTAGGAAATCCTACAACAGCTCACAAATCAAGCTGTCACACACACACACAACCTCTTAAGGCCTTTGGGTCATAAATTTTAGGAAAATGACTTTAACTGTCTCTGGAACTTTGCATATTTTTTATTTATTTTTATTGCTGCTGTTGTTTCTGCTGTTGATTTAAAGTGTTAGTGTTCTACTGTTTGTAAGGGATATTTTAAATGCTAATTTCTGATTTTATTTTTGTTACCCACCAAGGAAAGGTGAAAGCGAAGAGTTTTAAATAAATGATCAAAACTCTCCCTTCTTCCCTTCCTCACTACAAAGTCCCTCATGTACCTAGGTCCTTCAAAAGAATTTTCCCAGCCCCATTTTCATCATGGCCCCTCCTTTCTTGCACTCTATATCTCCGTAACTGATCTTTTCCTCAGATTTTTTATGTATGTATGCATGCATGCATGTATGTATTTGTTTATTTCTCTTATTAGATTAGAGAGCCAGTGTGGTGTGGTGTAGTGGTTAAGAGCAGTGGACTCATAATCTGGTGAACTGGGATCACGTCCCTGCTCCTCCACATGCAGCTGCTGGGTGACCTTGGGCTAGTCACACTTCTCTGAAGTCTCTCAGCCTCACTCACCTCACAGAGTGTTTGTTGTGGGGGAGGAAGGGAAAGGAGAATGTTAGCCACTTTGAGACTCCTTAGGGTAGTGATAAAGCGGGATATCAAATCCAAACTCTTCTTCTTCTCCTGTCCTTTACTGTAAAGTTCCAGGGTTGACTACAATAATAAAATAGCACATTATAAAACAATTACAACCACAAAAGAAGAAAGTGTAAGAACATTTAAAAACAGTTCCATCTATAAAGCTTTTTAAAATAATTTTACTTTCCATATGTAGAGACCATAGTTTTTTAACACACACACACATTACAGACTGCATTCTATCTTGATATAAAGATAATTATTTGCATCATCCACCAGCCACTGTAATTCATGTACAAAATACAGCTGAACAGATAAATCTGCCAAATTAATTTTTAACAATATACAAATTAGAACTTGGAGAACACCATGGTGGGCCTTGTTTTAATGGCAGCCTGTGTCACCAGCTACTTTGACTCTCAGAGCAACTTTAGAAAGTAGGATGTAGGATGGACAAGCAGATTACATTTCTAGGCTTGGTGTTAGTCATTCTTCTATGAAACTGGCAAGCTGCAGGAGCCCATACATGGTTCAGTAGAAAGTAAGAGACCACTGCTGCTAGACAGAAGAAGAAGAAGAAGAGTTTGGATTTGATATCCCGCTTTATCACTCCCCTTCAGGAGTCTCAAAGCGGCTAACATTCTCCTTTCCCTTCCTCCCCCACAACAAACACTCTGTGAGGTGAGTGGGGCTGAGAGACTTCAGAGAAGTGTGACTAGCCCAAGGTCACCCAGCAGCTGCATGTGGAGGAGTGGAGACGCGAACCCTGTTCCCCAGATTACGAGACTACCGCTCTTAACCACTACACGACAGCAGCTGGGAAGACCAATACCCTTTCTAACAGGTGGCAGGAGATGGTGGCAGTGGAATGACAGCTACTAGGCCAACACCATGCACTGTTTTCTGGCTGGCATAACCCAGAATGAGCTTCAGACCTGCTTTAGATACTACTGATCTGTTAGCAGCTGCATACCTGCATGGCATTGGCTTCACCATATCCATGCCTCCACTTCCAAGCACCCAGTGCTAAAGGCATCTGGGCCACTCAGCCATTGTTCAGCTTCTTATTTCCCAATATACCACATCATTGGCTGTCACAGGTAGCAAGCTGTGAACTACCTGTTTTCTTTCCTTCCTTCATCCACTTCGACTCCCCTAGCATTTGCTGATCGAGTGATTAGTTATTTGAAGAATAAAGTTAATTTAATATCACAAACCCTTGTTACAGACTGTTTGTCCAAGTTCATCACTTAGGATTGGTAGGTATCAAAAATCAGGGTGGTTTCCCCCCCCCTCCATTTGTGGCAGTGGATTTCTGCCCAATAACACATATTGATGTCTTGACATGTTATGAAAAGCCTACACAAAATATACAACATGCTTAGATAGAAGTCAGTTTGGTCTGTTAAGTCACCTTGAAATTTACTCCAAAGCAGAAGTTTTTTTTCCTTTTTTTTTTTGGTAGCTCAAATTTCCCAGTAAACCTCTGGCTTCTGAAGCTTCTCCTCTGTTGGTGTGTGCAGATTGGGGATGGGATAGGGCCAGGAACTACAGAGGGAAGATGGAATAGCCCCATTCTGCGAATGTGAACTCTGCTCCTCTGCTCCAAGGCAGCGTACTATTCCCCATTGTCACCTGCTAGCCTTTCTTAATGTAGCTTTTCAGACCTTGTCTGTCACAGTGGCAGTTTCCCCCAGTTAGAACTGCATGCTTTAAATTAGGATGGTCATATATCCTACTTTACAGAGGACAGTCTTCTGTTTGAAGGAGTTCTTCTCTTTAAAGGGCTCTCTGGTCAAAGTCTGTTTTAAAGATAAAGAACCATGAGAAGGAAGAGTGGCAGGGAGCTGGAAGTCACAGCAAGCAGGCTGAGCAGGCACACAGGCAACCTAGTCACAACATAGCGAGATGCATTGTTTTTATTATTTAAAATATAGAAATTATTTCTCAATATGTGTCTCTGTGTATACGCTGTCTTTGACGTCTTTTGGTGATATGTAAGTGGCCATCCAGCTTTGCTTGTGTGTGTGTGTGTGTGTGTGTGTGTGTGTGTGTATGTACAGTGGTACCTCCGGTTAAGTACTTAATTCATTCTGGAGGTCCGTACTTAACCTGAAACTGTTCTTAACCTGAAGCACCACTTTAGCTAATGGGGCCTCCTGCTGCTGCTGCGCCGCCGGAGCACAATTTCTGTTCTTATCCTGAAGCAAAGTTCTTAACAGGAAGCACTATTTCTGGGTTAGTGGAGTCTGTAACCTGAAGCGTATGTAACCTGAAGCGTATGTAACCTGAGGTACCACTGTATGTGTATGTTTCTCGGTTGGTAGCTCAGGGCTTGGTGCTGATAATGCCAAGGTTGCATGTTCAATCCCCGAATGGAACAGTTGCCTGTTCATTGCAGTGTTCTTACAGTGGCCAACTAGATGCCTGTGAGAAACCTGCAAGCAGGATTCAAGAGCACTCTCCCTTCTTGTGGTTCCCAGCAATTGGTATTCAGAAGCATCACTGCCTCCAACTATGGAGGCAGAGCACAGCCAATAGCCCTCTCCACCATGCATTTGTCTTAGCCTCTTTGAAATCCATCTAGGTTGGTTGCCATCACTGTCTCTTGAGAAAGCGACTTCTATAGTTTCAAAGTTGCCCCTGTTGGAACCCTCAATATGAGCTGAGTCAACTCCACAGTGTGCCTTTACACTTAGCAAATGATAGGCCATCTCCCTCTCTCTCTCTCTCTCTCTCTCTCTCTCTCTCTCTCTTTCTAAAAACTAGCTAATATGATTAAATGTCACTGTGGTTTTTCTGGATCCATGCATCTGTCTGCTTATTTGTTAGACATTGATGTTCCTTAACTTGCCTTTGCCATGTTTACTTTGTGACATTGAAAGCCAATTAGTTTCTGGCAGAGTGTTTGAAAATGTTGTTAAAGCAATAAATGCTGCAGGTAGCTCTGGCGGCAATGTGCAGAAGCATGAAATGCCATAAAAGTAAAATTTACAGGGCACAAAGCTTGTAGAGGCGCTTGGAGTAAAACTGGCCAGGTAATATTACTGTCATTAGTCACATTAGAACTGCACAAAGGAGACTGCTCCAAAGCACATGAATCGTATGGGTATTCCAATACAAATCAAAATCCAACCGGGACCATAACAGTCCCATCTTTCCTTCAGACCATCATAACATTTATGGTACTGAGCAACCAGTACCATAGTGGCTGGCAGACGGACAACAATTTGTGACCTTTATTCTGCAGAAAAGTGTCCCCTTACTTTGTGTCCGCTGAACAAAGTCAAAACAAAATGCATTGATGTTGGCTTAGATATCTTGCTTTATTTTTTTGGCAAAAACCTTCAAACCAACAAAAAACCCTTATATAACCCTTATTGTCGTTGAGCCTCTGATGGCCTGTCTTGTCGCCAGCCTTGTCATTGTTCTTTGAACACAAGATCATTTGTGTCGTGGCATGACACTGTCAAGTTAAAGACATTCTTGCCCCACTATCTTTCATCACTAGCTTCTGAGTTGTTTTTTTATCTAAGTTGTCTCTTTACCTGTGCCTGCTAGGTCTTAACCAAATAACCTCTGCTGCTTCTCAGTAGCTTCACTGCATGCAACATCTATGCATATCAAACCACAGTGTGATTTTTCATCACAGGCTCATACTTAGCATTCACAGCTTCTTTGTTTGAAAAGCGTGTTCCCAGACACAGTCTGAGTCTAGGGTTTGCTTGCATGTGAGGTCTAAGGCTTTGGTCATCTCAGGTCCAGAGTGACAATATCATTTAACCCTTTAAGGACTGGATTGACAAGGGGCAGAATATGGATGTCAAAAAGAAAACTTCTGAAGTGTGACCAGCCAGTGAAAGTATAATGTTCTTTCTAACATGTTATAATGAGAAAACGTTATGTTATCTAACATGTTACCTAGAGGCGCAACCTTGCTCTCATTTTAAGTATCTATACAATACCTTGGCTGCTAAAATCTCCATTTTATCTTGGACTTAGAAACCCAGGGCACGAGCAAGCAGGAGTGTATCCTGTCTGCTGTCCATTAGCATAGAACACAGAAGTGACCCTTGGGCATTATGCAGAGATACATGCCTATGAAGGTGTCTTCCTCCCTGCCATTCCTAATGCAATCACTTCAGCAAGGTGTGCATACTAATTGGTGTCAGGCAAAAATGTTTCTCTGTAACCAGGACTGGAGCTGGTTAAGCAATCTATGGCCTTTTAAATGTGTTTGTAGGAGGGGGATTTTGGTTTATTGGTTGTTGTTGTTTTTTGTTGTTGTTATACCCTACCATTTTGTAGTTTTATGTTGTAAACCACCATGTGATCTTCAGATGAAGGGCAGTATACTAACTAACATGCTAACGAAACTAACTAACAAAATAAAATAAATAAATAAAATAAAATAATTGGCCATCCTAGAGACGTGATGAAGAAATATTCCAATGCCTGAGGCACTGTAGCCATAAGTAAACACATTTCCACCCATTAGTCTCAAGGTTAGAGAAACCTAGATTGTGTGGAACTCAAACATTTGCTTAGCTATAATTCAGTGGGTCATGACCTTCCCTAGTCTCCCATCAAATAGATGTGCAATTTAAACTATTAGCATGAAGTAGGAACATAAAATAAAATGAAATAAGTACCCAGCCTCTGTTTGTATATTGTATTGTTCTCGTTGTCTGGCTTCCTCTATGCTAATGTATCTGAGCAATATGCATCACAAACAGCAGAACATGTGAAAGCTTCATTATTGCCTCACTCACTTGCCAGAGTAAGGAGGACCCATTCATTATCCTGGTGCTTTGGCAGATAGCACCATTGCTACTGCCCTGCAAAATCCAAAAATTGCCTCCCTTATGTTCTCCTCCATTACATTTCTGAATCAGTGTAAATAACTGCTCACAAAACAAACGTCTTTAAAACAAAATTGGGAGCACATCCAGTATGAAATAATCACTACAACAGGAGATAATCCTCACCCTCCACAAACCCAGGCTAAAATGGATGCGACCCTTGTTCTCATGCAAACATAACAGGAGTGATTCTTATTTATTTTCCTGGCACAAATAAACTGTGTTCACAAAGGAATCATATTCCTAAACTCTATCACTGATGAAACAGCATATACAAAGTGACTTAAGTATGGAAAGAAATATAGCAATGTAATGAAGCTTTTCATCAGGGTTTGGGAATTTATGGCTTTCCAGATGTTGTTGGACTCCGATTCCCATCAGCCCCAGCTAGTAAGGCCAATGGTCAGGGAGGATGAGAGATGAAGTCCAATGAAACCTGGAGGGTCACAAGTTCTCCATTCCTGTTTTACATGGTGACTGGGGTTTGAGACAAGGCTGAACCATAATAGACTTTGACTTAGCCGTTTCCAGAGAACTCACACCACATGCCCCACTTATTCCCAAACTATTTAGCACAGCTTTAGTCTAAGGTTCTTGCACAGTAAAACTGGGAGGTAAAGTAAGTGGTTGGAATGCTTCTGTAGAATCTGGCCCAGTCCATCTCTTCTATCTCCAGACACGTTGCATGTATTATCATGTACCAGATGGTTTGCATTAAATAAGAGATCTGTTTAAATTTTTAATTGACTGAAGTCTATTATCTTTCCTCTTACTAGGAGCTTGTGCACAGTTGGGTTCTAAGAACAAGACTTTCTTTTTTATCACTACCATTATAGGCAGCAAAAATTAGTCTAATCACCAATGCATGCACCTAGAAATGTCTGTGATTTACCATGGCACTAATTCAATTTTATGCTGATGTACTCCTATATTGGTTTTCATGCAATTACAATCAAACAAAATGGTCTGTGAGATTCGTGATAGCCATGTGGGCTTTTGCATATGCCATGCCGGAACTGATATGTCTTAGAGCAACTGCTGTGTTCTACTTTGCAAGGCAAAGCTTGAGACAAATTTGGCCTTCTGTTAAATTTTAAAATCCAAACCCCTAGACTCCTTTATTAATTCATTTCCTGTTCATACTACTGTAAACATCATATATCATACTGCTGTAGAAATTGACTCCCATTGGATCCTCTACCAAGGCCTGGCATGCCACAGAGCACAATACAAAAAAATTTGCTTAATGGACATAAATGTTTAATCTGTCGATTTATATTTCCTAGTAAAATATGACATCAATTAAATCCCTTTATGTAGGTTGTACATAATGTAGAACCTCTTCCTAGTTTCACTAACTGCTATAATCTTTTGATAGGGAAGGTTATTGATAGTCAAGATCATCCTTGTATATTCTTGCAATGCGACAGACTTCCCCTGTTATTTCTGTGTATATTTCCATGTTGTCAAAAATGACTATCAGCATCATAATATTTGTTTGCAAAAGTGCATGTGCATTTTTGTCTGCACGCACATATATTTCAATGTGTAAATTTGCTTAGATCTTAGCCTCAGATAATAATATTCCACATTCATTTAAGATAATAGACAGAGCGATCCTATACTTGCATTATGCTGCTATGAAGTACAAGGCTAGCAGTGCCCCTGGAAAAACCGCTGAAAGTGGCTGCATGCCATGTGGACACAGAGAAACCCAATATGCACAGGCTAAGCCGGGGTGAGTCTTTTGTGTCACCAAGCCCCAGACATGGAAGAAATACACAGAACCCAGCAGAAACAGCAGAAACAACAAGGGGATCCTGGGGCACATTTTGCTAAAGCATATGTACACAAATGTTCGCAGAATCAATGGTTCAGATCTGTTCTGAGCAGGGGTCAGTAATGGACTGGATGAGGGTGAATAACCTGAAGCTCCAGATGTTTTGTGTCACCAAGCCCCAGACATGGAAGAAATACACAGAACCCAGCAGAAACAGCAGAAACAACAAGGGGATCCTGGGGCACATTTTGCTAAAGCATATGTACACAAATGTTCGCAGAATCAATGGTTCAGATCTGTTCTGAGCAGGGGTCAGTAATGGACTGGATGAGGGTGAATAACCTGAAGCTCCAGATGTCTGTTTCAGTGGTTGACTTTTCTGACCAGGGAGTTGGCATTCACCCTATAATGGATGAGTCTGTGCTCTTCTTCAAAGAGCAGGTTAACAGCTTGAACTGTTCACAGTTGTTAGGTCCAGCCCTTACTTTAGATTGCCAGATGACATTTGTGATATACAAAGCACCTTTCGCTAGCATAACCCCTCCAGGGTAGAGATAGCAGGATTAATTATCCATGCCCTTGCTGATGACTTATCCATGCAAATAGATTACTGCAGTGCATGTTCCATGGGGATGCCCAAAGTCTGCTAAAATGCCAATTGATGCAAAATATTGTGGAAAGAATATTGACTTGAACTACTCACGTGGAACATATCTTAATCATGTGAAAAGATCCTCAATGGTTACCTGGTACAATACAAAGTGCTGGTTTTGATATGAAAAGCTCTTTACTGCTTGAGAGCTGGGCATTTAAAGGAATACTTTCTCATGTATGAACCTGCCCAGTTAAGACCTGAATAGCTCAGTTGGTTAGAGCATGGTACTGATAATGCCAAGGTTGCAGGTTCAATCCACATATGGGACAGCTGCATATTCCTGCTTTGCAGGCGGTTGGGGTAAATGATCCTCATTATCCCTTCCAACTCTACAATTCTCTGATCCTACGAGATGTTGTTTGGCAGTGATGTCAAACTGGGGAAACACTGGCTTCAGAAATAGTAGCTCTGGTGCCTATCCTATAAAGTGTTCAGTGCCAAGTCAAATGTCTTCGTCTGGTATTTAGATGAATAGTTGATATTATTATTGTTATTCTCTTGTGCTGTGTTCTGCCAGGTTGCTCAATTAACAGAGTTTGCATTTTATTGAACGTTAGACCGTTTTTTGCTGTGCTTTTAAAGAACCTACTTTGTGAATTTTCTTGAAATTAAAATGTGGGATATAAATATTTCAAATATATACATGCATAAAATTAGATAGCTAGTGGCTCATGTATGGATTTGTCCCCAAATGTTGAAATTACAAAATGCATCAGTGTTGTGAGTTCCAGGCTCCAACTGGCCGCTTAAAATTATTTTCATTTATTGGGTGCAGTTTATTTCCGACTAAGAGTGTTCAGCAGAAATTCTTGCTGCCAGATTGTGGCCAATGGAATTCACAATTTATGAATTCAGAGAGACCAGAAGGTAGAACTGAAATGCAAAGCTGAAGCTTTTTCAGTTCTGTCATTGATACTGATTTGTTTACATGAACCCTGGGGAACTGACCATATATTTTTTATTCTAGAGGTGTCAGCTTTGGCCTCAAACAGTGATCTCCCTTGCCTTTAACAGCTGTAGTCCTAGGAGATATTTGACATACATCTGTGGAGCTGGCCAACCTTTTTGCAAGTGTGCCACAGGGCAAGTCCAAAGAATGAGACAGGATGCCACTCAAGAGTCCAGTACACATGCCATACAGAGTCTGCTGCCCGTCAGATGATAACCAGTGGAGTTCTTAAATGGCCTTCAGCTTGGACAAAAGAGAGAAATGGAGATGCAAAATGGAAGCTTTTTAAAATTCTGCCATTTATAATGATTTGTTTACATCAACCCTGGGGAGGCAACTACCAAAAAAAGCATAATAAGGTACTTCTTTCCTAACAGAGTGTTTGTGCATTTAATGGCTCTGTGGTAAGCAAAAGATTTCCATTGTGTAGGTGTAGCAGTCAGAAAACTTAACCTGGTGAATTTCTGCTTGTTTAAGGTATAGCAGCCATGGCACGATTTATCAACAGAGCTACAAACTTGGGTTCATTTTTAATGTAGTTGTCTCACATGCAGTTCAGGAAAACCACTGAGAGGCCTCTGGCAATTTTAAGTTGACCTTTGCTGAACAACACCAACTTGTTCAAATGCTAGGCTCTTTGCCCGCCTTAAGTAATTTCTTCACTCAGTTGCTTGCTCAGTGGGATATGGCATTAAATCAGTTTGCTGTCTAATTCTGTAATGAACAATTGTCTGCTCAGCAAAGGCTAAACTAAATTAAACAGAGAAAAATAGATGGGCTGGTCCAGGAATCCCACTGGAGCATTCGACATCATCAGCCAGAGATGTGGAAGCTGAGCACTTGGTATCACTGCAGTTGCTTGCTTATATTGTGCAAAATTTCAGATTAACTTTTAAACTGCTCCATTTTTATTGCTATAATTTTTGAACTGCTTTTATAAAGGTCCCCCCCCTTAAAGAATATATCATTCTGAGTAGCCCTTGCTAGTTTGTCTGACAGTACTTCATGTTCCAGCTAGTAGCTTGGGCTTCATATAAATTCAGAATATCATGAGAGCAATTCAGGCAGTCAGTATGTTCAAATGTTATGGACCAGGCAGGCAAAACAGAGAAGCCATTCTTGATGGTATCTTCATGACAACTATAATATGTGTTTTGACTCACAGAGCAAGATGTAGAATCATCAGGATCTCATGAATTAGACAGTAATGCTTTAGACTTCAGAGATAAAACTGTACTCTCTCTATATATATATATTCATGCACATAGATTAGAAAATAAGAGAACATCAACATTTAAAATGTTAAGAAAAACAATACTTTTAAAGGGTTTTTTAAGGATATTGTATTGAATACTCTTGCAGCATACTTTACTTTTAAAAAAATCTAATAAAGGGGGAGCATTCAAATGAGCGATTCTCCCACTTGTGGTCTGCAACATGATGAAAGCATCACCAACTTCTTGGCTAGGCAGGCCAACAATTTTGCAGCCTGAAAAACATACTCCTCTGGTGTTCAGGACTTGGAAGCTTATGTCATAATAAATTTATTACCAAGTAATTCAATAGCTGGCCAGAGGCTGAGGAGCCACTGGAAGCTGTACTGCTCTACCAATGGTGAGGAGCTGTCCATCAAGGGAAGAAGCTAGCAGCTCTGTATGCTAGAGGAAGGCTCTGCCAGAGTAGATGTGTCACCAGCAGGAGCCCTCTGCACCCAAAACTTCACCAGTCCTGAATGTTGTTGTTGTTTAGTCGTTTAGTCATGTCCGACTCTTCGTGACCCCATGGACCAGAGCACGCCAGGCACTCCTGTCTTCCACTGCCTCCCACAGTTTGGTCAAACTCATGCTGGTAGCTTCGAGAACACTGTCCAACCATCTTGTTCTCTGTCGTCCTCTTCTCCGTCTGCCCTCAATCTTTCACAACATCAGGGTCTTTTCCAGGGAGTCTTCTCTTTTCATAAGGTAGCCAAAGTATTGGAGCCTCAGCTTCAGGATCTGTCCTTCCAGTGAGCACTCAGGGCTGATTTCCTTCAGAATGGATAGGTTACATCTTCTTGCAGTCTATGGGACTCTCAAGAGTCTCCTCCAGCACCATAATTCAAAAGCATCAATTTTTCGGCAACCAGCCTTCTTTGTGGTCCGGCTCTCACTTCCATCACCAGTCCTGAATATGCTGTAGTTAATTTGTGGTTAAGTCTCTGGCTTAAATCCAACACAGAGTTATCCCATGCTTAAGCCCATTGAAATCAATGGCTCAAGTGTGCCCACCTCTATTTAGGTCACAGTCTTTAAGGGGCTACAATACTTTTTGCTGGTTAATTTCCTCTTTGTATTTATTTTATGAAGCAAGGTGCAGCAGGGCAGAGGCAGTTAGCTAGACAGATACGACAAGGATACTGATTCACATGTCTGTATGTTACAGTAATGGTCCTTGTTGACTTTCAGATAATTTGAAGAGTAAGATATTATCCCAGTCTTCATGCTGAGATTTTATTTTTTAATGATGGTGACAGCTGAACAGTCCTCAATCAATGTTTCATGCTGTCCCATTCTGCTACTTTTGCCAAGTAATATCAATCTGTGAAGAAGTATATATGGATTCATATGGTAATAAATTCAGATCCCTGAACTAATTAAGCCAGAAGTATTTGATGTTCATGCTTCTAAATGATTAATAGGAAAACAGGTGTTTCTGGGCTAGGTCAATTTCTACCTGCAAATTCAGGAAATGGAAGCTGAACTAAGTAAAAACCAGAACACCCCCAAAATTGTTGAGCTTTTCTTAGATAAACCCCAGGACAAAGCACTGCCTTTTGGAAATTCACTCCGAACATCAATTCTACCTTGGAAATCTCAGTAATGTCTGGACATATGACAGCCACAATCGAAACTGTTGGAATCATTGTATCATAGAATTGTAGAGTTGATGGGACCTTGATGGTCATCTAGTCCAACCCTCTGCAATGCAGGAATCTTAACTAAAGCATCCATGATAGATGGCCTTCCAACCTTTGCTTAAACACCTCCAAGGAAGGAGAGTCCACAACCTCCTGTGGATTAACTGTATACTCAGCTCCCATAGAATTCAAAAGACAGTATTAAGCTACATTCTATTATTGCACAATGAACGTATGGACTGCTTGATTATTTGCTGAATGAAATGGAGCCTTACACTGTTTTGAAAGGCTTTTAATAAAATTACTTTGCATTCTTCTATGTGACTGCATCTTTCTTGAAGATACAATAGACAAAAACAAAACACGTGAAGCTAAAGATATATTGACAATGCGCTCCCATTGTCTTTTAGTCTTCAACTGCTGTGCTTTTTCCTTGTACAAATACTTGCATCTCCCAATAAAACATTAATTGTGTTCATATTTTCCGCATTCTAAACTCTACACATTATATACAGAAACTGTATTGGTTGCTGTTGGAAACCTCTATATTCTGTGGACTCAAGTCAGATCTGTTAAAGAAATTTGGATGCTTCCATATTATTGTTCAGGGCTGCTAAGCTAAAGAAAACATACAAAAGGTTTCAAAGAAGACTTGTGGTATATATGACTAGAAATTCCTTATCACATAGCTTTCTCAGAAGAAAGAAAGATTTAGACGTTTCTGTCAAGAAGGGGGTCGCTTTCCCGAGTCTTCCCTTCAAGCTACTAATCAATCACACGCAGGCACCAAATGGGTTACCAGACTTTCTTGCTTCTTCTCTGGCCCCAGCTACAGAACATCAAACAGCAAGTCTAAAGCATGGCGTGTTCTCTGCCTCTCCTGGCAAGTTAACTTGAAGATTTATAGGGGCTGGGGAATGCTGGCAACCAGCCATCCCCATCACATGCTCCCACTTGGGGGGCTAATTGCTACCACCTGCCTGAGGGGCCCCACCCAGCGATACTTGCTCACAGGACCACTACTTCATGACAGTTTCTATGTGGGCAGAGCATCTGAAGAACTGTGACTGAAGGGAAATGCTTCAGTAGACCATTGAAATAGCTGATATGCAGATCCCCAAATAATACATGTGGGATGAAGTGTATGTAGCGCAGTGCAGAAACTGTTACCCTAGTGTCTGGAAGCATCATCATTCTCAAGCTTTCTACTAGACATTCTGTTAGCCTGTTTTGTGTGTGTTTATTTTTGTGTTTATTTTTGCAGTGCAGGGCTGTGTGCCTGGGTATAGTGAGGGAGGGAACAGATCAGCTAGTTTAAGAGAGCAGTGTACCATATAGTGGATCTAACATACATGACTATATAAAAAACAAAGAGGAGGAAGGCTCTATCTCTCCTTTGCCATTGGTACTGCAGAAGAGAAAGCTTCCTTCCTTTGCATATCTACACTTCAATTCCATCTCTTATTACCTAGTGCAATACGTAAAGAATGAGCTCAATCCATGTTTTTCTTTTTCATAAAAAAAGCCAAAACTGCAAGTGAACAATGGAACAACTGTGATTTCTAGACTTAATATTGCTGTTTTAAAATATTTTATAATTTATATACAAGTTGAGCAATCAGAAGATCAACCTAATCTAATATTTAAAAGTGCCATTTGTTGTTTTTTCTTGATAGCTTCATTCCAGATACAGTAATCTGCAAGAGTGCTCATACAGCCGAGACAAGCAAGGCTGTGCATTCCTATGCAGTCATATGTGCAATGTGAGCAAGGCCAGAGAAGCAAATAGCAGTTGCCAGGTGAATTCTCACTCAGTCCTTGCCTGTTTCAGCTTGGGCTTCTTTGGTGTGAGAGTGTGAATCTGAATATCTGGCAAAAAAAGAATTCTCCATGTAAAATAGAAGACAGGCAAAGTAGAATGTGGGGGCAGAACAAACCTACAGAAGAATAATAGGGATGTGCAATGACCACAAGATCTGGCAAGGACTCTGATTTGGTACTTCAGAAAATGGCTCACGTCAGTCTCTCTTTGGGGGGTTAAAAATGGAATCACTCACTCTCTCCCATTGTTATGAAAACAGCAGACATGAAAGAAGTTCTTCCTAGATAAGGAATCTGTAATTTTTTTGAAAAAATTATTTGGAAGAAAATGGGTTATAAATAAGGGACTAGGTTGGAATGATGAGTGGTTAACAAAATGCTGCAGCAGAACTCTGTAAAGTTCTGCTTCTCGGGGGGGGGGGGGGGGAGCAATTTGCAAAGAGAAAGAAGCACATGAACAAGAGGCTGTTTTATTTCCATCAACATCCCTTCCCCAAAGCATTGGGATTGAAGAGTCTGGGTAAATCATCCCCTCTGATTATAAAATTGACCTGTCAGTTACAACAGAATTTGCCCTCTTCCCAGAAGAGCATTTGTTCTACACCCCCCTCCCATGTCTCCCTTATATGGTAACCTTAGAGATACAAGTTTCACTTTGCGCAGACATTTGTCTGTAGCGTTTTCTTTTTTGGTGTCAAATGCATGATAAAGTGCACATTGTACCTTTACCTCAGACAGATCAAGAAACACTCCAAAACACCCTGCTTCAGCTTTGTCTGAAGTCACTGCACATCCTTGATAATATTTAGAAGTGGAACAATAAACCTCGCAGGAATTCAGATTTCACACTGAAAATTTCACTTTTTTTTTTTTAACATGCAAGCAATGTTCTGCCTCAAAATCAGGGTGGTAAAGAACTAGATGTCACCTACAAGCAAACCAGCATTATCCACACTACAGTGACATACCAGAAGCTGGGCCCACTGCAGGCAGGACAATGGAACACTGTTGTGCCCTGCTACCTCCATATTGCTCCTCCATGACAGCAGGTTACCTGCCTTTTTCTCTGGCAGTTTCTTCCAATGAGGCCCACCTGAGCCAGTTTCTTCTTAGGTAAATGATGAATACTTTCCTCTTTAGGCAGGTATTTGGGCTAAGAGCTCCTTTATGAGAATATACTCAGTTGTTTTTGTCTGGTTTTATTATGTTTTATCGTATAGGTTTTATGTATTTTATTGTACATGGCCCCGGGCAGTATTTTTGACGAGGCAATTGATATATTATGAAAACCACATAAAATAAATATTAGGCAGGGCAGGGATAACTGTTCTTTCACAGTCACATTTTCTGGTCCCTCGTTTTTTACAGTTGTGTGTCAAAGAGTAGGCCTATTGGGAGGCATTCCAAGCCTTGAGCATTTTAAACAAACTAGGACTGTGGTAAAGTTATGCTTCCCCAGGAAGTGAATTCTGTTCTGACACTCAGAGAACAAACTCCATGCAGGAAGGAGGACAATGAAGTGCATCTACTGCTGTATGTCTCCTGCTCTAATCCAGGCATAGGCAAACTCGGCCCTCCAGATGTTTTGGGACTACAATTCCCACCATCCTGTTAGCTCGGGATCATGGGAGTTGTAGTCCCAAAACATCTGGAGGGCCAAGTTTGTCTATACCTGCTCTAATCCCTTGAGTTCAACTCTTCCACCATTTGCATCCTGGTTTTATCAATATTTTCAGTGCACAATATATATATATAAAATACAGGCTTGGATCCAGAGATCAGCTCATGGGATGTTCCCTCTCATGGAAGGGAAGGGTAGAAGTGATTTTTGTCGATCACTCTTTCTTCCTGCAGTCTCCTCACACCTCTGCTCTGGAGGCTGAGGGTTCTTCTGGAATATGCGAGAGATGCTGCAGGAAGTGCGTGTGGCAAACTCCTTCACCTTTCTCTCAGTTGGAGTCTCTGCTGGCTCTTCTGCCAATAGAAGAGCAAGCCTGGATCCAAGCCATAAAAATCAATGGAACGGTTCCTAGTAAGTCTTATTAGTAACCACTAAGATTATCTCAGCCAATTCACTAGCCGTTTTCAGGCTTTGCACGATGGGATAGGCCAAGCCTACCTGAGATATGGCTAGTGCCAGCCTGGGTCCACATTTCCCTCCCTGCCCCCCTCAGCTGCGCAAAAAATATTTAATAATGGAATTCAGATTTGTATAATAGCTCAGGCAGGGAGCAAAGACATTAAACTCAGCAGAATTTGGTAGCTGCTAAACTTTTATCATAGAGAACAAAAACCTGGCCAACAGCATTACTTTCCTTCTCCCTTTGCGGGAGGCAGTAGCAAGGGGAAAATAGCCACACTAAATCCATTTGTTTCAGTGTTCTGCTCTTCTGTCAAGGAAAGACACGGCAACATGATATGCAGCTCCTCCATTTACTATGCACATTTTAATAGCAACCCAGAGGCCAGGATTGATAATTGCATAATTTAAACACAATAAGAATGTAGAGCTATCAATTACGTCCAACTGATTTTTATTGACTACATCCATAAATACGAGCTTATGACAGGGTTCTTGTTAAATATGGTATATGTGAGTTAAAACTGAAGTGGCTTTTTTTCAAAAAAATGTTGCTATGATTTATAGGATTTTAATACCCACCAGTGGACAGAGCAGGAAGAAAATGCAAATGGAGAGATACTATATCACTTTCTGTGACATCCACACAATAACCACCTTGGTGCAATTGGGTGAAATGGCTGTGCGGCTGCTGCTGAAGATGGCAGCCTTGTGTCGGGCCCCTAGCCTATCTTCTATGTCTGGTATAGCTTACCCCATGGCCTGTGTGATTCCCTGCCCCTGCCCACTCCACATCAATGGATGTCACTGCCAATGGAGGACCCAGTGGCCCTTTCCCCAAGGTCACATGGCTATAATTACATTACCAAGACAAGGTAAAGGTATAGGGATCCCTGACCATTAGGTCCAGTCGTGGACGACTGGGGTTGTGGCACTCATCTCACTTTACTGGCCGAGGGAGCCGGCGTACAGCTTCCGGGTCATGTGGCCAGCATGACTAAGCCGCTTCTGGCGAACCAGAGCAGTGCACGGAAACACTGTTTACTTTCCCACCAGAGTAGTACCTATTTATCTACTTGGACTTTGGACTTTGACGTGCTTTCGAACTGCTAGGTTGGCAGGAGCTGGGACTGAGCAGTGGGAGCTCACCCCATCACGGGGATTTGAACCACCGACCTTCCGATCGGCAAGCCCTAGGCTCTGTGGTTTAACCCACAGTAGCTTACTGTTAATTGTTCTCCTATGCCTGCCCTCTTGACCAGTTTCTTATTTCTTTAGCCTGGCAACAAAGGCTGGGGGGGGGGGCGGATTTGAGACCTCCATATCTACATTCAGTTTTGTACAGTCCAGCTAGCATCGGATATTTTCAAGTGAAACTGGGTTCCCCTAAAACAAAATGCAAATCCAGATCCAATCAGGCAAAGGAAAAGCTCCAGCAGCCTCTGTTTCTCTGGTGTTTCTGACTTTTAGTCACATCCTCTTTCATATCAGATACACCACATCCGGAATCCTTAAAGCTTGTTACTTGCATTGGCTTGTGAATAGTTTTTCAAATCTTTTTAGACCAGAGGTGTGTGTGGGTGTGTGCTTGTAATGTTATGTGCAAAACCTGATGAAAACAGTGATATATTTTCTGCTTACTGTGTCATTGCACCTGTATAATAACACCTCTCACCTTACTCCCAGTTGCAGCATAAAAATGCAAATACTGAAGCATCAAAACCTGATTTCAGCATTCAGGGTGTCAGTTGAACAATTTTAATGCCTCTCTGAGGAATCTGATGCTATGAATTCTCAGGTATTTTGAAGGTCAGAAATGCGTTCCGATTGCAGAATGTTTACCTGGACTGCTTTAGCTCTGCAAGCCCCTGGACAAACCATAGACTGATGAAGGTTTGAAGGTTTGCTGAACACACAATGAAAACCTGTTGATATCACTCCAGTTTGCTGCAAATGCAGCCTAAGATACTTTTAATTGGGGAAAATCTTAAGATTCTAGCTTTGTCGAGAAAGACCAGCCAAATCAACTTAGCATAAATGGCTCCTAACTATGGATTGACAGTGCCCTCTGCTGTTCTGTTTCATTAGTGCTTGCCTTTAGAACGTGCCCTCATGAAACAGAAGCTATTTGCTCCACACGAGGGCATTTTGTGTCAGCACTCCTCATATGTTTTGGGATGATCATTAGATGGCTCATTAAACAGCAATTTTGAAAATAAAAACATGGTGAAATTGGTATTTGAAAATAACCATGTTCACTACAGGAATCTGAGAAATGTTTAATATATTAGGAACATAGGAAGCTGCCTTATTTTTTAAAAAATGGTAAAAGGTAAAGGACCACTGGACAGTTAAGTCCAGTCAAAGGCAACTATGGGGTTGTGGCACTCATCTCGCTTTCAGGCTAAAGGAGCCCGTGTTTGTCCACAGGCAGCTTTCCAGAGAGCACACGGAAACACCGTTTACCTTCCTGCTGCAGCGGCACCTATTTATCTACTTGCACTGGCGTGCTTTTGAACTGCTAGTTTGGCAGGAGCTCAGACAGAGCAACGGGAGCTCACCCCATCGCAGGAGTTCGAACTGCCAACCTTCTGATTGGCAAGCCCAAGAGGCTCAGTGGTTTAGACCACAGTGCCACCCGCATCCCTTTTAAGCTGCCTTATACTGAGTAATTGCCCCATCTAGCTCAATACTTGTCTACCCTGACTGGCAGTGGTTCTTCAGGTTTCAGGCAGTAATTTCTCCCAGTGGTATCTACATATACCAGGGATTGAACTTGGGTCCTTCTGCTTGCCAAGCAGGTGTTCCACTCCTGCACCCTTCCCCAATCCCAATGTTGTAGGAAATTGAGGTCAGAATGTAGCTTGTAGGTTTCCCCTACAATTCCATTCCACTCTGTCTATCCAGAATTCCTTCAAGGGAGCTGATGTTGAATTCATTGAGTTAACAGACACCATTAACTTCCTTTGTGCTTCTTCCATTTAGCTGATTTAAATAAAAGTGGCAGAAGTTGAATAAGAATAGTGGGTGAAGAATTCAATGCCCAGGAGGCAAACTGGATAGGACAAAGAAATAAATTACATTATCATGCTAAACTTCATTTGTTTAAAGGAAGATAGCAGTTTGACCTCCAAATCACTTGAGTCTCGAGATGGAAGACAAACCATACACTTTTGCACATGAATCAATCAATTTTGAATTTGGTATGTATAGAGAAAAGCCATATCAGATAAACTCAGATTCACAGGACAGCTGATATGCGGCGGTCTGAGTTCTGAGCTTCCTCTAATCTGATCTCAGTCATGAACTCCCTTGGCAATACATAATTTTCCAGTCTCAGGGTATTATGCTGGCGATCCAGGACTTGCTGATATAATGTATCAGAGATAGCAGGCAGACTCGAACTGGATGGAGGCAGGGTCACCGGGAAGGAAAAAGAAACCGTTTAGTCCTCTTCTACATCTTTCTGTAATCTAGATCATCCTCTCACAGTAGAAAACAGACTGGTAGCTGCAGCATTTGTTCCTGGAAAAAAGTACAGTGATACCTCGGGTTAAGTACTTAATTCGTTCTGGAGGTCCGTTCTTAACCTGAAACTTTTCTTAACCTGAAGCACTACTTTAGCTAATGGGGCCTCCTGCTGGCACTGTGCCGCCGTCACATGATTTCTGTTCTCATTCTGAAGCAAAGTTCTTAACCCAAGGTACTATTTCTGGGTTAGTGGAGTCTGTAACCTGAAGCGTCTGTAACCTGAAGCATCTGTAACCCAAGGTACCACTGACCCCCCTCCCCCTGCACTTCCCCCCTTTCCTTGTCCTCCACAAGTTTTCAGAATGCATGAAATCCTTCCCCTGTGAAATAATCTCCCCCCCCCCCATGCCCCATGGGGAAGTTTAGTATCACTTCAGTTTCTTCAAGTAAAGGAATATTTCCACTGGCTGCTGCGTTGCCGTGGAAATCAGCTAGGAGGGGGGAGCTTGCTGAGGCACCAGAGCTCAATTGTGTGGTCCCCAGCTTCTCTGCTGTGATTTGGTCTCCCAGAGAAGCTATACTCCTGGAAAACTCCCTTTGCCTCTCTCACAAGTACCCAACTGTTAAGGCAGAAAGGAATAAAAGCTTTTAAGATGCTTAGGCATCTTGACACTTGCTCAAAATGGTGCCCAGAGTCCTTTTTTTCTGCTGCTCTACAGCTGTTTGAGTTGGTGGAAGGATGGCAGCAGCAGAACTTTGACTCCTACCGTGAGTGTGGCAGCAGTGACTAGAGCTCTGCTAGTGTCACTATACTGCAGTAGAGATACAAAAATAAGAAATGAAAAAGGCAAGGGGAACAGTAAAAAGCCACACTCCAAAGCCAAATCCCAAAGTTTTCCCCCTTCAGAATTTCAGTCAAAATGCCCTCCCCCAGAATGCACCTGAAACCCAAAGCAAAATTAAAGTGCTCCTGAAGGCAAGGAGGTGCTCCTTCAGCTATTTGGGCCCTAAGTCACTTAGGGTTTTAAACACCAATGTGAGCACCTTGAATTGGTCCCAGAAATAAGCGGGCAAGCAGTGCAGCTGTTGTGAATAAAGGAATTATGTGAATTCAAAATGTTGTGTTACTGTTCTTGCTTTAAGTTTAAATCCACCCAGAACATGATTGTTACACAGAAGACTAGGATATAATTGGATTAGAGAGACAGTGCTGAAATAACTTTGTATAGTAAAGATTGTACTGTTAATGTTCAAATTGTAGTATTGCACTTTATATAGTACCAACATGAAATAAGGTTTAATTGAAATAAAGTTCTTTCTATTCCAACTAAACATGTTCAGTATTGTGGCATTATTATGCAAAGAGTTTTACCCTATTTGTGAGGATAATAATTCCAATTTTAGAGATGTGGGACTAAGACTGTGAAATAGCAATTCCCTCAAGGCTGCACAATAAAAGCTTAGCTGAGGTAAGCTTTGAACCCAGGTTTTCGAAATCTTTGCCACTGGCTTACATATACCCTTGAGGGAAGTTTTTATTATTTATTTATTTTAAAATACAGGGATATTTGAATAGGCTGACATTTTCAAAACAAGGATTCCAGCCTAATTTATCACGAAAACTGAAGTGATTGAAGATAGTTGAACTTTACTGTGCCTGGAAAGGATAAAGATTTTAATTTGAAGACAATGAAATTGTGTGTGAAGAGTGGCAGCTAAGAGTGCAGAGGACTACGAGGCTCGAGCTGTAAGAGATTAAAGCTTAATTTGACAGTGGTTCTCATTGTTGAAGTGATTAATTATCAAGATGTTTCATTGATCTTAAGTGCTAACTTAATGTAAGCCAAGAGGATCAGCCCAATCATTTAATAGCCATGACAAGACTGCTAACAATGAGTAACAATCAGGGACAGGAGTCGATAAAGCACATCGGGAAAAGGTTTTCAAAGTTTTGTGACACAGCAATACATTGTACTTATTTTAAATGGGTGTGGAAAAAACAATATGTAGACAATGGGACAAAGTATATGGATGCCGAAGGGTCTCTTTTTAAAAGTGGAATTGTTAATGCTTCAAGTGACATATTACAAAGATGATATGTTAGTAGCATTGTGTTGTGTCAAGTGAAGAGATTGCCATATTAGACTGTGCAGTTTAACTGCTTGCCTGCTGATGGCTTTCATGGTTGTTGGCTATCTTGAAGCATTTAGTACATAGTAAAGGTAAAGGACCCCTGGACAGTTAAGTCCAGTCAAAGGCAACTATGGGGTTGTGGTGCTCATCTCGCTTTCAGGCCAAGGGAGCCAGTGTTTGTCCACAGAGAGTTTTCCGGGTCATGTGGCCAGCATGACTAAACCGCTTCTGGCGCAATGGAACACCGTGATGAAAACCACAGCGCACAGAAACGCCGTTTACCTTTCCGCCGCAGCAGTACCTATTTATCTACTTGTACTGGCATGCTTTTGAACTGCTAGATTGGCTCAGTGGTTTAGATCACAGCGCCACCCGCGTCCCTATTAGTACATACATATTAGCTATTAGTACATAACTATAAAGGTTAAGAAGCTAAGGGTTGCATTCAACATAGCACTAAGGAAATCATTCCACCAGTGCATTTCTGCTTGCACTGGTGGAACTATCTCCCTGATCCCTTATTCTTTCCCCATTACAACCTTCCCTTTTGTCCCCAAATACAAATGCAATGCAGTGCAATTTTGTGAGAGTCATATTACCCCGGTTAATGGCATGCAGTAACTACTAAGAGGAATAAGATGAGATTTGGGCTGAACCATGCATCTTTATGAGTCAGCAGTCAATTTGCGACAGTGTCTACAGAAGTGAAATAATGTTTGTTGCACACCTGAAGACTGAGAAGCCTAAAAATAGCCATTCTTGCAATGGGATGTGGGAAAGAAAAAAAATTTAGTTAGTATATTTTTATTCAGTGGTGCTACATAAACACTGACTACATGCTTGTCTTGGAGGGAAATATCAATTTCAAAACAGACATATCACCCTATTGTACTGAATATATATATATATATATATATATATATATATATATATATATATGACTCAAATTACATAGTTTAAAGCAGTGGTGGTGAACTTAAGGCCCTGAGGCCTCATGCAGCCCTCTAAACCTCTCTACTTGGCCCTTGGAACGCTATGCATTCTAGCAAACAGTTGTGGATTCCCATATTGCAAATGTTTTATATTTTATGTATAAAATATAAATAGGGATTTGACAAATCTTTAGCTATGAATAAATAGTGCCCCATCTGGCCTAATAAAATTTAGCAACTGAACCATCTCTCATCCTTTCTGTCTTTCAATAGAAGTAAAATAAAGTGAGGAAACCCTCCCACCATAACATATTCACCTGATAGATTTGCAACATAATTCTTAGAATACCAAATGTTTAAGCTTTTCATGCAAAATAATTTGCGTTCTGCTGACTTCTGTGCCATGCCATCTGTATCTTGCAGTTTTCTTCCATTCACATGAAATCTTCTCTGTTCCCCACAGAATAATCTCATGTGATATTATCATTCATAGGACAAAAATGTTCATTTTTGCCACCAAATCATGCATGTGTCTGAATGAATGTCCTATCCACACATTATTTACACGCAGGGTGTTGATGTGGGGTAGTTCTGTTGTCACACCCCAAGCTAGCCTTGCCTTCCAGTGACTTCATGCTGAATGACTTCCAAGGATTTCCTGTGTGTGAGCAACTGCTTACTTATGGAGGTCTACATATTAGTAGGAGGTTAGTGTGACCGAGTATCTCAGTCAAGTGGAGTTCCATGTATGAGCAGCCATCTGCACTCAGTGGACTAATCTAAACTGGTGAGTTATAATGTTATAAACGTGTTATAAAAATGTGACAGCAGGTGGCAGTGTACAGCAGTCAATTGAAAATTGCATTTAGAGCTATACAGTATAATGGTTTTTAATAGCTTTTTTTTAAAGATCCACGTGGCTATTGGGTAGCATGGCTAGCTCAGGTGCACAAATTTGGGAGTGGATCAGCAGCGCTCCCGTTTCACCACATGAATACACTACATGTGAGTAATGCGTGAATAGGGCAGCAGTTTGAAAACTACATGATCCATGTTGCAGTGCAAAACAATAGAGGCAGCAACTCTGTGTGCATGTAAAACTGAAGTTCCCCCTTCCACTGCCCACTCTACGTGACTTTGCTTAGTTTCACTCCTCTTCATTAAGAGTTGTATTCCCCGATTTCTTCCTTCTGATGCTCAGAAAGCAGAATCCACTATGACAGTTTTATGGGGGGCAGGATAATAAAGAGTGGCAAGTAGCCAGTTAGCTGTCTATTCCCTTTCTAGATGCAGCCACAATTTTCTGAGTCCTCAAAATTCGTTTCTCCCAAAGTGATGGGACACTGGCACCACACATTTGCAAAAAATGCAGTAGAACTTTGGAAAAAAGTGCAATGGGAGTGGGCGTCTTTAAGATGTATTTGCAGAGAAGCCCTAATTCTCCACTGGAATGCATTTCTAGCATGAAACATCTCCAAACTAATTCCCAACACGAGATGGCAGCAAAACCCTGTGCAATACAAAATGCTTTGCAGAGAATTTGTTAGAGAAATGTCCTTCTTCGACTATGAGAAAACAAAAGTCATGAACAAATTTGATAAATATGATCAGAATACATTTTGGGGTCACTCTTAAAATGGCTGTAAAAGGAAATTGAATATATAAATAAAATACAATATTTGGTGCTGGTAGAATATGCACTGTACTGTTAATATATAACTTTATATGCATTAAAATGCTGCTTTTTGCCCACCTCCCCTCCTCTGAACCTGCAGAAGATAGTTGTGTGTCAAAGCCCCAAGCCACCTCCATGAAAATAAAGACACAAGGACACAGAATTTTAGGTTAATGTTAATGGGCAAAATTTAGGCATTGGCTTCAACAGACTATATCTGACTCCTGCCCGCCTTGCAGGGAGTCTGGTAAGGGTAAACCACCAGTAGGTGGATCGACTCAAGCATCCCCCGGGTTCCCGATGGGGTCGTGGCATGGCCCTAGTCCCTCCCGGGGCTTTGGATGAGATCCACACCCTGGGATTCCTTTAACGGAATACCCTTGAGCACAGAGGGGCAGGTGATGGCTGCACCTCCCCAACACATTGCTATTCCAATGCCTGCGTGAGGCTGAAAAGGGGCGATTCAGCATTGTGCCGTGGTTTAAGTTGGCCCCAGCCATGCCCCCCAAGATGCCTGATTTGCCACTTGGCAAACTGGCATGGCTGGGCTTCCCCAGCGTAAGGCGAGACACTGTCCCGCCTCCCACGCTGAAGGGGAGGCTTGCTGGAAGTGGAGCCGATCTGTCATCAGATTGTGAGGCTGGTCCTCAGACTCCTTGGAGGTTTAACAGAACCTTGAGTGAAGATCCCACAGCCAGAAATTCCATCAGCTCAAAGAAGCCAATGGCTACAGAAATACACACCAGCCCTTTGACTGCCCAGGAGGCACCACCGAGAGATGGGGTTTCTAGTCAATGACGACCTGCTATAAAATGCAGTTTGTTGCACTTGATAAAGGAAAATTTCCTAAAGATGTTTTATAGGTGGTATATAACACCTAGCAAAATATTCAAAATGTACAAAACAAGATCTAAAATGTGCTGGAGGGGTAACCAAGCGGAAGGGACGCTATTTCATATGTGGTGGACCTGCAACAAAATTAAGAGCTTCTGGGACACTGTTTATGAAAAAAATAATTAAACAAACTTTTATAAAAACAACAACCAAGAAGCCCTTTTTATTGGACATATTAGACTCAGACACTCCAAATGAAAATAAGAGAATATTCCTTTACGCATCAAGGGGAGCAAGAATATTAATTGCAAGAATTTGGAAAAGTGAAACAGTACCAACAAAAAAAGAGTGGCAAGACAGACTATTTGATTTTCTTGAACTGGCAAAAATGACAGATGCAATTAGGGGACAGCCTAACCAAAGATTTCAAAAAGAACGTGGGGAGCGGGGAGGAGGAAGAGGATCTCAGTGAGGGGTGTAGCTGGGACTGGGGCAAGCTGCGGTTGGGAAGGTTGGTGTAGGAAGTACAGGGTGACAGAGGATGACAAGGAGATGGGGGTCAGTGTGCAGGAACCACAGCAGCAGGACTCATCACCAGTGCCAGAGGGGCCCTTTCTCTCTGAACACAACAGACTCTAAGGCGTAAGGAGCAGCGGGAGGTGCTCCCTAGGAGGCAGAGGCAGGCAAGGGTCCACAATCCTGGCCAGGTGGGGCTTGCAAGCTTTGGGAGGAGGTGTGTGATTCCCCAGAGGAAGTTGGCTTGGACAGGTGAGGGTCACATGCCACATTGAGCCCAATGCTGCAATCAGTATGCAAAGTATAAAAGGGCAGCAGAGCCGAATGCTGTGTCTGCTCAACTGCCCACGTTGATGGACCTCAGCTTGGATGCTCCAGAATCTCTTCGGGACTTTGCAGCCGTGGATTGACCCTTGACTGGGGACTTGACATACTGACTTGCTGCCAGGTAGGCCAGAGGTTCATGGAATCACAGAGTTGGAAGGGACCCAAGGGTCATTTAGTCCAATCCCTTGCAATGCAGGAATCACAGGTAAAGCATCCATAAAGATGGCTATTCAACTTCTGCTTAAAAACTTCCAAAGAAGGAGAGTCCACCATCTCTTGTGGGAGTCTGTTCCACTGTCGAACAGCTCTTACTGTCAGAAAGTTTTTTCCATATGTTCAGTTGGAATCTCCTTTCTTGTCACTTGAAGCCAAGTTCAGAACATTAGATTTTTCAGCCTCAAACATCCATGTTGTGTTTCCTGGCCAACTAGGGGAATAAGAAGCTACTGACCTACTGGACTCTTAACTGGTGGTTGGAAACCCATGGATAATGGCAGTTGATTCTCCTTGATTTCATACCAGCTTTTGGTCATGCTAACCATGGTAGCTTGGTGATATGCTGGTTTTGCTTCACTCTGCTCTGGAGAGTGTCAATGGGAGACCCCTGCTTAGCTCCATGGCAATTGCACTGTGGGGTCCTATAGTGTTGTCTTCTGTACTGGTTAACATCTATACAAAACCACAGGAAGGGAAAGTCAGTGGGGTTGGTTTGCTATGTGGGGCTGTGCAGATGCTGCACTGTTATGTAGAGGTAGTGATAGACTGGATGTGGACTAGTCAACTGAAGCTGAAAAAGATACATATTTATGCTGTGCCAACTTCAGCCATTCCTGACATTTTTTGTCCCCCTCCCCTCAATAAATGAACCACAAGATTATTTAAACACTCGCAGTCAAATCTGTTGAAGCAAACACATAAGACTCCTGGGTTTCAAAAACCCATGACTGAACAGAACCTTTTAAATTTTTTCCTCTGCTTTACTCTTCATCCTCATGGGATCTTTGTGGATTTACAAGATTGTGACTAATATTGACTTTAATCTATAGCACAGTTATGTACTCTCATCCCTTTGGCTTTCCAGAATGAAAGTAGCTTCCCCTTGCAAGCTGTATCTCTGCATAAGAATGAAATGATATGAATGCATTTGAGGAATATTTGCTAACACGTAGCATAAATTAGCATGTTCCTTTCACTAAGTAAGGCAGGTTTCTGGATGGGCAGCTAATAATAATCTGGGCATGTTCCATTCATGTTCCTTTCTGTGTATTCTTGAATTGATGTATTTATTTTATACTTATTCCAACTCTAGTGTATGAGTGAAGATGCTGTTGCCCAGACACCATCATCATCATTTAGAGATTCAACTGTGGCAACTCACGAGCGCAAGACCCAGTCTGTTAGATGAAGCCCTGTTCCTATGGCAGTGCAACAGCGAAATCAAATTAGCACCTGGGATTGGCAAAAGTGTTAACCTATCATATACTGTTTTGTACTGTTACAGTTCTGCTTGTGCAGTAACACCAACTCTCCAACTTGTCCACGAATGTTAATTTGGAACTTCCCCATTATTGTTGTTTAATAAATTTATTTGTTACAGATAAGTAAATAAAACCTGCAGAATGATGACGGGTAAAGATATTGTGTTGTAAAACAGTGAAGAGAGACAACCTTATTTTCAGGTAAGATATAATATTAGCTTTGTCTCAGAAGGAGTGACTTAGTGACAGTCACAACAGGAAAGTATTGTATTGAAGTCAAATAGGGTTGATATGAAACTTTACGTTTCAACAAAACATTTTTTCAATACCCCTGTGATTTTATAAGATGTATATGCAATTTTCAATACATGTGCATATGTGTGGGCATCTGTGCATTTTGAGAGAGGAAATAATATGAATAGGAGTTAATCTGTTGTTCATTCCTATATGCTGAAGGAGACGAGTTTGCTGCTAAGCCTAGCTCCATGCAGCTGTTTCTAGATTCCATTTGGGGGTGCTAGAAGACCCAGCAGTTTAGATATATAACTTATTCAGCTAGTGCTGTTGCTTTGTATTAATTTCAAATCAAACCCAGGCCACATTCTCCATCACGCCTGGAAAAAAGGAAGGTGAACTGTGCTGATTTCCTCCTGATGTCTGATACACTTGTAGGTTTTTAAAGAATTGGCTTTCAGTGGTACTTCCACATTTACATGAACGTATTCCAAGCAAGTGCTGTGACATGGCCCAAGGGAACTCCACGCTTAGGTTAATTTTATTATGAGCAAATATCCAACAGGGTTTAACCTAGGCTCAGACATGTGCTAGTTCGCTTTCATAGATCTTAAACTAGTAAAGGGGGGGCAGGAATAGGCATGGCTCTGTTCAAGAAGACAGCCATCTGCACTTGCATAGGTAACCAAAGTACAGCTTTGAGATTGTTATTCCAGCTCCAGGACAGGTAAAGAAGTGTTTATCTTTTTCGGCGCCTGCAGCTAGCAGAAACTGTGATAACACACATCCCATGCAAATGCAGCGCCAATGTGTCCCACTTTACGAAGCTCAGACTTCGTTTTGAAGGAATACAGTGGTACCTTGGGTTAAATACTTAATTCGTTCCGGAGGTCCGTTCTTAACCTGAAACTGTTCTTAACCTGAAGCACCACTTTAGCTAATGGGGCCTCCTGTTGCTGTTGCGCCGCCGGAGCACGATTTCTGTTCTTATCCTGAAGCAAAGTTCTTAACCTGAAGCACTATTTCTGGGTTAGCGGAGTCTGTAACCTGAAGCATATGTAACCTGAAGTGTATGTAACCCGAGGTACCACTTTACTCTATTTGAAAGGCTGCCTGGTCTGGGCCCTTAACTTCAAATGAAAGCGGAGAGCATTTTATTTTATTTATTTCATAAAATTTATACACCACTTGATCATAAAAACCCCCTCAAAGTGGTTTACAAAGAGATAAACTATAAAACTGAGGGAAAATTCACCACCCTGTTTTAAAACATACAAAATTAAAATACCAAAACAAATTAAAATTACCTCCGCTTTCTAAGTATCTGGGTAGACTTGTCTAAGCTGGAATGATTTTAGCAGGTGCTGTAAAGAGTACAGTGTGAAGGCGCCTGTTTGATCTCAATAAGCAGGGAGTTCCAAAGTGCAGATGCTGCCACATAAGTGATTGAGTTCTTGCAAATGCAGAGCATACCTGTTCCACTGTATTTCTGGCATGGCTGACTCCATCCTGGCTCTGAGAAGTGAGGTTACAAGGAACCAGGCAGAAGGCCTTCTTGGTAGTGGCACCAGCCCTGTGGAATGCTCTCCCATCAGATGTCAAGGAAATAAACAACTACCTGACTTTTAGAAGACATCTGAAGGCAGCCCTGTTCAGGGAAGTTTTTAATGTTTTAGCGTGTTTTTAGTATTCTGTTGGGAGCTGCCTAGAGGGGAAACCCAGCCAGATTATTATTATTATAAAGATGTTTTTGTCATGTGACAAAGGTATTTGAGAGCCGAAGCAGTAAAGGAGTCTAGAAATGTTGTGAAATGCTGAAAAGCTGCAGAATCATTTAGCATGCTGAATCATTGTGACTCATCTTGAAGATGACTCATTCTCTGTATAAGTATTGTATCTGCTTGCAGGCATATTCAGTCTGTGTGTGTGTGTGTGTGTGTGTGTGTGTGTGAAGGTGGATTCTGTGCTCAATGGAGACTCTGTGTGACTCAGTAACTCTGTGTATGCTCTGAAGCTAGTTTAACCTTCTGTTCACTATGCTGTTATTTGCAAACAAGTTTATTTTAACTCAGTAAAGCTTTTATTCTTTTACAGAAGAAGACCCTGCATTACTAATGTACGCTGCACGCCAGTTTTAATTGTGTTTGCCAGGGCTAAAGACCAACTTTCCCCATAGCCTCTTGCTCTGGTCTTCCATAAGAAGTCAGTTGTATTAATGGCTCTACACCATATAGATGTCTGAGAGGATAACCTTTGCTTATCTCCTTTCCTGACCACACTGAACCTGTCAGCTGTACCAAAATTGCATAATTCTCAAAACCCACCAAATTCCCATAATACCCTCTGAAATAAACACAAAGGATACTTTTTAAAAAGCTGTTCCTAGCTGCCAATTATGAGGTGCACCCCCAAAAATCTCCCCTTGGATCTAAACAGATGACAATGGAGTTTGCAGACTAATAGCAGATTCTTAGGTTTTGTATCTTGCTTCAGATTTTGCCTTCTGTTTCCAGCTCAGCCTCCCAACTTCAGGCAGCAGTTACAGTGGTACCTCAGGTTAAGTACTCAATTCGTTCCGGAGGTCCGTACTTAACCTGAAACTGTTCTTAACCTGAAGCACCACTTTAGCTAATGGGGCCTCCTGCTGCTGCCACGCCACCAGAGCACGATTTCCGTTCTCATCCTGAAGCAAAGTTCTTAACCCGAGGTAATATTTCTGGGTTAGCGGAGTCTGTAACCTGAAGCGTCTGTAACCTGAGGTACCACTGTATTTCCTTCTGTATCTGCAAATAGATTTTGTGGGCTCCCATTTGTGGAGTGTTCCTTTTGGAGAACTGCTTATAGATAGATCAATGTCCATTTCACCTGGTGATAAAGAATATACTTGTCAAGGCACCCATCTGCTTCTAACATGATCGATTAGGGTCAGATATGTAGGGCATGTGTGTAGGGTGAGGAAGCAGCTAGTGAGCAACTGAAGAAATGGTTATGAAGTAATGTAGCATTCTTCCCTGGGCAACTTCCAGGGTGCTGTAAAAAGGGGGAGAAAAATCCCTCCCAAATCTGGAAACATATAAAGCAAAGAAAGAAAAATGAAAGCAGGGGAGGGGAACAAACCATCACAAAGCCAGTTTTAATTTGATTTCAGTGTGAAGAATTCCCCTCAGCTGCGGTATACTTTGACAGAATATCTGCCAAGAGAAAGAACAGATGTGACCTCAACTTTTTCTGTTTTTCTTCCCTGAAAACATGGATGGCAGGATGTGCCATGAATATTATCTCTTTCTTCAGCCGCATTAAAAATGTTTTTGAAGGGGTGGCTTTTCATTTCTAACCAGTTTAGCGAGGGCACTTTTTGGGCCCTAAATCAGCAGGTAGGTGGAGCTAACTCCCATTTCTGGCCTCTGGCCATACTGGCTGGAGCTGGTGGGACTTGTGAGCCCATTGACAGCCAAAGGAGACCACGTTGGCGATCTTTGTCTTAAGCTTATGAATGTTTTAGTTGAAAGTCGCACTTTTACAATTCCCCTCCCCCATAACTAATTAACTAAATAGGATCTGTGTCTGCTTTCAAAGGAATGGGGTATGTGTGTTTGTGTGGGGTTATTTTTTTATTGTATTGCCCACATCTACATAGTTTGCATGGCACAGGACATTTGTTCATTTGAAAATTTACAATCCGCTCTTTCAAGGCAGATTGCAACACGTGAAATACAATAAAACAAGCCTATAAATATCCATAAAACATAATTGCAACCATCAATGGGTACTGTTTGGTTTAAAGAAAAAGCCATATTGTGAAGGCCTCTCTAAACAGTGGAGTTTTCAGAAAATGTCTGGAAGAAAGCAAGGACAGCCCCTGCCAAAGCTGTAAGCAGAGTGTGGCACTTACACTGAAGGCTCAATCCCTAGTGGATGCCAACCAAACCTCAGGGGCATGGAGAACCACCAGAAGTGCCCCATCAAAGGGGCTTGTTACATATGTTCAAGTGTTAGTAATGCACTACAGTATTGTACTATTCAAAATGCCAGGCACATAAGATTATACTGTTTCAAAGGGGAGGTGGATCATTGCTGCAATCCAGTTTCTAATCCCTTTGCTAAGGCTGTAATCCTAAAACCACTTACCTGGGAGTTAGGCCCACTGAATTCAATAGCACTTACTTCTGAGTAGATAGGGAAGCCAGTTAAAAACTCTGGTGTCCTTTAAAAGCTGAAGCAACATAAATTGGCCAAGGATGAACTTTTTATAAACTTAAGGAGAACATTTGGATAAACATGCTCATTTTATAAAAAGGACAAACTGGAGCTAGTTCCTTTTTTGCACAGGGTGAACTGGAACGAGTCCTAGCTGCTATTAAAAATGACTTTTACAAGCGCTGCTCTCAGTACTGTCTCCATTGAGTGACAGTGGCTCCTCCAGAGTTCAGGCAGAAGTGACCTAGAGATGCCAGGGATTGTACCTGAGACATCTTGCACGCCACTGAGCTCCTGCCCTCCCTCTACAAATAAATGCACTGGTACAGAAATAATTATTGCACAGGAGAAAGTTAAAGGGTGACTAGGGATATCAGTTTAGGGATTTGAATGGATTTTCAGGTAGGTCATGTTTCTTAATGCCATAGAAAGATAATGTCACATATATCACAATAAACGTAGTGGTTGTTTATGTTACTCTGTTCACCTTCCTTCATCAAATCTCTAAATGAAATTAAATACTCTAACATGACTGTTGGCTGTTGCTCTTCATAAACCTACATTTCTGATACTTTATGCCTCATAAACAAAGTAATTGAAAGCTTTTACAGAGAAACATCAAGCGTTTGCTTGCATCTTTCTTGCTGGGTTTCTTTTCCTAAGGCTCTCCAAAAATCATTTTCTCACCTGGAGAGTACTATAAATATTATCTGGATAACTTGTGTACTTGATGACGCACAAAAGCCCGAAGATAAAAGGAAATAAGTTGCTTCACAGGAGGTTTCTTAAAATAAATAAATAAATAGAGTCGTACCTTGGAAGTCAAACGGAATCCATTCCAGAAGTCCATTTGACTTCCAAAGCATTCAACTTCCAAAGCGTGGCTTCTGATTGGCTGCAGGAGTGTCCTGCAGCCAATTGGAAGCTGTGGAAGCGGCGTTGGATGTTCGGCTTCTGAAAATCGTTCGAAAACTGGAACACTCACTTCTGGTTACAGATAGGTAGCCGTGTTGGTCTGCCATAGTCAAAACAAAAAAAAATTTTTTCCTTCCAGTAGCACCTTAAAGACCAACTAAGTTAGTTCTTGGTATGAGCGTGTATCTGAAGAAGTGTGCATGCACACGAAAGCTCATACCAAAAACTAACTTAGTTGGTCTTTAAGGTGCTACTGGAAGAAAAAATTTTTTTTTTGTTTTGTACTCACTTCTGGGTTTCAATCATTTGGGAGCTGAAACGTATGAGTACCAAGGCGTTTGGCTTCCAAGGTTCCACTGTGTTGTACAATACACAGATGTGAAGTTTGTTATGAATTGCCTGTTATAAAGTTCATTGTTGCAACAACACATTATGTGATCAAATCTTTGCCATTGTGGGAAATTCCTTTTACTAGGCCATGTGTTGTGACTGCTTAGAACACTCACTATCATTTAGTAAGGTGAGGCCATTTCTAAATGCATATATCTTTCTATATACATAAACATGAAGGGCTGTCACTGGGCAACTGCCATTAAAGTATTGGTGCAGCATCGCAATCCTGGATTTGCATGAAGTTAGGATGGGGTAAATGGGGCATAAAAGAAGACAGGATGCACAACACCAGTGGCCATGGCATGAGTGAGAAGGGACAGACACTAACGGGGGGAAAGAGGTGGTTTCAAACAACAGCAAAAGCTTGAGTAAAGCATGAATGGAGGAAAGTTATAGAAAATGGTGGTTGCGTGGCGATACCCGCCCCCTCCCACAGATGGAGTAAATAAAGACACCGGACACAAGAATTTAGGTTAATGGGCGAAAATGGCCACAACTTTATTGATTACAGGTAAGAGCGGTATTGGCTTTAGGCATTGGCCCTAACAGACTATCCGGACTAACCGGGAAGGGTTAAACACCCACAGGGGGAGCCCCCCGTGATGCACATCCGTAGGCGCTCCCCAAGGGGTTACCGCTCGGGAGCGCGCTTTAGGCCCTAGCCTCCGTAGGTTTCGGACGAGGCGACGCCCCTCGGAGTCCTTTAACAGACCACCCTTCAAGATTTGGGGGAGGTGATGGCATTCCTCCCCCCCGACTTCATTTGCATGACAATACCCCCTGCCAGTGCCTAACCGCCAAAACCAAGGAGTTGTGACGTTTTGCTACAAGGTAGGCGAAAAAACCAAGTGGCTTCAAAATACAGCCAATTAGCCAAATGGAAAAACTCCTACCAGGCCCCTTGCGGCGACCAGCCGAAGCCCATAGCAAAGTCAGAAAGCAAACCTAGAGGGTGGGTGGGTGGGAAACCGCAGCAGCTGTAAGAGAGAAAAGGGGCGAGCCAGGGCTGCCCCGACCTTAAATGCTCCCTGGTGGGCCCGCCCACAGCGGCAGCCGATTGGCTGACGCTGTGGGCGATGAATATTAATGCTAAGGGGAATCCCCGCGACCCGCGGGGCTGGCCCCAGCCCCGCGAGAAGTAGATGGGGGCGTGCGACCGCAACCCCACCCCCTCTTTAGGTCGGGAGTGGCTTTATGAACAGCAGCAGGGGTTAGAATTAAGCAGGGTGGAAAGACACTAATGAAAATGGTAGAGGTTTGAATAAAGCAGCAATGGTGGTTTCAAACAATGGCAGAGGTTTGAATAAAGCAAGGACAGAGAAAAACTGAGAGGGGAAAAAGTGACATGTTTAAACTGGCAGAGAGAATGGAGTAGAGTTGGCAGGGGTGACACAGAAGAGCAACTAACAGTTTAAAACAAGGTTTGAGTGCAGCAAGAAATGAGTTTGGAAAGGCTTTTGTATTAGCTTTTTGGTGTTGGCTTCTGTGTTATACCAATCTTTGCTTTTTCCTTGTTACTTTTGTTTAAAACAGCAAGAACCACAACTCCCTCAGTGTGCCTCCATCCCTGGTTTACTCAAACCTCTGGCACTGTTTAAATAAGAAGGGTGGAAACAAAAAAGGGAGTGAATATGAAAGTGGGGGAGCAACAGGGTTGCAAACAGGCAGGAGCAGGAGTCAAGGGAATGGGTGGTGAAGATGAAAGCTCTGGAAAGGGGCTTGAAAGGGTCTGAGAAACAGGAAAGGATTGTGGCTTCAGAGCTGGGCACTAAACAGTTGCAATGCGTGGAAAGTGAAAGATGCAGGAGGTCACCTTGGGGCGGTTCGTGTGCCAGCAGGTTTGTACAAAAGGAGGAAGGAGAATGCATGGCCAAAGGATGAAGGTGAAAACAGATGCAGTGGGATTGCAGAACAGATGAGAGAAGTGGCTTCAGAAGCATGGACCAATGGTACCAAATACAGTGGTACCTCAGGTTAAGTACTTAATTCGTTCCGGAGGTCCGTTCTTAACCTGAAATTGTTCTTAACCTCAAGCACCACTTTAGCTAATGGGGCCTCCTGCTGCCGCCGCGCCGCTGCAGCACAATTTCTGTTCGCATCCTGAAGCAAAGTTCTTAACCCGAGGTACTATTTCTGGGTTAGCCGAGTCTGTAACCTGAAGCGTATGTAACCTGAAGTGTATGTAACCCGAGGTACCACTGTAGTATGGGAAACAGTCCTACTAGAAAAATTAACCAATAAACTGAAACTGACACGGAGACAACAGAATAAGACGCCTTTACCCCTTTATCACATACACAGCCCAACAAGACAATGACAATAATCCACCAACAGCATACAAATCAATATGGCTAACCTGATCCAAAACACCCACCCACAAAGACAAAGATTGCCACAGCCAGTTACAAACAAACAACCACACCCTAGGCCAACCCCAACCTCTCTCACCACCAAAGGAACACAAGTGAATAGTAGAGAACCTGCACGAGCAACGCTGACACCAAACCCTACATACATTCAGCAAAATAGAAACATCGCCACCCGACCCAAACCCCACCCATCTTTCCCCCCTCCACCCATTTTCTTCCTAATGTCTCAACAAATGAAACTGATTTGTAAAAATGTTACATGGAAAAAAATACAAGAGACATTACACATACTTCTGTAAAACAAGAAAACCTTTAATAAAAAGAAGAAGAAATGGGGTTGGGGAAATGAATAACTGCTTAGTAGCTTGCAATGGGATGAGGAAGATGTGGGGGGTTAATAGGGGGAATGCCAGGGCAGTTGGTGAGCACAGCAAGCAGTTTCACACCCCCTAGTGTGTCTATGCATGTGTGCACACAGATGCTCACACACACAGTGTTGTGAGCAAAGATAGCTTTCAAATTTAAAGTGCCCCAAGGGGGTTAATTACGCTGAAGAGCCTTGGCAAAAATAGCATTCTCGTTTTACACTGATTATCCATAACGCCTCCTATTTGACCATGCAGCTTGCTTTGCAAGGGGCAGCAGCAGCAGCAGCAGCAGCAGCAGCAGCAAATGTACTATTTTCCAAATAGTTTCTTGCTTTTAGTGTTGCCCTTTAGGTCTTTTTGAAAGTTGGAATTGGGAGTAACTCCAAAAGTAACACAGATAAAATGTTCTGTCTAAAAGTATATTTTATGTTTAAACATTAAAGAGAATCTGGGACCAGACATAATTAAGTCTGTGATATCTTTTCTAATTATTGCAGGAGCACATTGCCCAGCTGAATTTGCTTCCTAGTTGAAGACTATCTGTGTTACAGCTAAGGATTAAGAATCAAGTGACAGGAATTCATGTTCTTTAATAATGACAAACAAGGACTATATCCTTCTCTTGCCTGTTCCCACTGCCACCTTTCCTTACCTACCCTCTTTCCCCTTCTTCCAGTTCATCTCCCCTTCCTCTTATAAGTTCCCCGCCCACATTTCTCCTTTCCTCCTTCAGATTGGTTATGAGTTTAAGACAAACCTACCTAATCTGTGCTTTCTGAAACAATGTGCAAACTGAAACACAGTGAGCCTTCAAAATTCACTTTTCCAAATTTTGTGATACAGTTTTCCAACCTGATAATTTACGCAATAAAGTGTTTATTAGGGGAATGCACATATGAGTGGAAATAATGTACAAAATGCATTACATTAGGGGGAAATTGCTTCAAAAAATGTGTATATTGGGCAAAACAGCATACAAATATGAGAATATAGGCATAGATTTGCACTAAAATGCTAACAAATTCTCATGAGGACTTGTATGGTTTTTTAAGACATCTGAAGGCAGCCTTGTTTAGGGAAGTTTTTATGTTTGAAGTTTTATTCTGGTTTTAATGTTCTGTTGAAAGCCGCCCAGAGTGGCTGGGGAAACCTAGCCAGATGGGCGGGATAGAAATAATCAATTGTTGTTGTTTTTGTTGTTACTGTTACTGTTACTGTTATTATGAAAGTGAATTGATGCAGAAATGTGGAGAACTAAAGACTGGGAAAAATGAGAAACTTATGATGGCATTTTTCCCATCTCTCCACTCTCATGGTCATGCCTTACCTTCTCTGTGGAGCTGGGGATAAAGGATGGTGCTCAGTACCTCTCAGTTTCCTCTCCACCAACTAATGTCCTGCTTCAGCAGACTGAAGACAAGTGACAATATGATGTTCATAGGTAGAGAGGCCCTCTACTTGCTGGCCAGATCATCAGTTTTCTATCTTCCATATCCACATGAAATACTTCTTCTGCCTTAGGCACCATTTCCCCAAGCCATATATTCTTTCTCCTCCTTACATTACTTACATGGGTGATCCTGGGCAATCAGGCATTCTGTGGTGAACTTGATGATATCATGACATTACCTAGCCAGTTAGATCTGAGTATATGCTGATAGTAGTGAATAAAATCAATTCAAAGTGGAAGCAGTGCTCTCTAAACAAGCCAGCACCTTCTAGACAATAGGAAGGGAGAATTGTGTAAAGAATGGTGCTCAACATTTCAAACTTGCTCATGGAAAACAGTGAGTAGTTTGGGCTCAACCCTACTAGGATTGTCTCCTCAGAATAGGCTATGGATAATGTGTGTGTGTGGGGGGACTACTGCATTGTGGATGTCTGAGTGTTTTATGTACTAGTACATCAAGAAGATGTGTGGGCATTATTCCAAGAAAATGTGCAGGGTTTTTTTAAATAAAGAATTTAATGTTGAATTTTAAAAGTGGAAAAATATAAACCTGACAGCATTCCCTGAAGATGGTTCCTTTAAGTTATAATAAAAATTATTTGAGCATCGACTCCTGGAAATATTTGTTTATTTATGTGCCCCACTCATCAGCCAGAAAGGGCTCCCAGAGTGGCTTACACACAAGATCTGCCTGCAAACTTACAGATTTTATAAAAAAAGACACACAAAGGAAAAAGGACAGGTAATGAAGAAGGGGGGAAAAATCAACCCCCTGGCACAGTGGGTTGGGGTAGGAGATGTCTGATGGAGCTGTTGTTTCAACAAAGTGGAACAAGCCCTGCTTCCCTTTTCTTCCACCGAGGTACTTAATGGAATGGCTGCCTCCAGGTGACAGTCTGATAAAGTCACCATGTTTTATTAGAGGGAGGACTCTCACTCAGTGGTAGGGCCCCTGCCACTATGACCGTTTCTCTATTTTTAAACAGATAATATCAGCTTCCGGTATTGGCTCATTAAATTTCTGGCAAATTAAACACATCATGAGTTTTTGCTTGGCTTTGAACTGAGTGGCGTTTAAATGGTTTTGGCATATTACTGTTGTCTGTAATACGTTTGTTGGCAAAAGTATTGTGAATTATATTTTTGGCCGTGCATATTTTCTTTTCAGCAAAATTATTTTAGTGCCTAATTTTCTTCCCTATAAACTATGAATTAGCATTCTCCTATAAAATACCAAAAGGATGACTTTTCTGAGACTTGTCATTCTAAATTCTGAGACTTGTCATTCTAAATATATTTTTCTCCAAATATATGTGTATATATATGGAAGGACAGATCGTGAAGCTGAGGCTCCAATATTTTGGCCACCTCATGAGAAGAGAAGACTCCCTGGAAAAGACCCTGATGCTGAGAAAGATGGAGGGCACAAGGAGAAGGAGAAGGGGACGACAGAGGACGAGATGGTTGGACAGTGTTCTCGAAGCTACGAACATGAGTCTGACCAAACTGCGGGAGGCAGTGGAAGACAGGAGTGCCTGGCGTGCTCTGGTCCATGGGGTCACAAAGAGTCGGACACAAGTAAATGACTAAACAAATGTATATATATGTATATATATCCTGGTGCATGAATCATAGAAGCATTGAATTGTAGAGCTGGGAAAAACTCATAGGATTATCTAGTCCGACCTCCTCAAATACAGGAATCAGAGCTAAAGAATCCCTGGCAGATGGCCATCCCACCTCTCTTTAAAAGCCTCGAATTCAGGATAGTCCACCACCTTCCAAGGTACTTCCCCCATACCAAACAGATATCCAGTGCTGTTTGCTAATTGATGGTGCTGATCGGTTTTTTGGGTTCTATTTGTACACATCAAAGAGGTTATTTGCAAAGTCAAAGGTTTTATGTTTGGGGCTGAATCTTACAAGTGGTTCTAATCCTAAAATGCTAGGTACCAGCCGTGGATACTATGCAGGCCCACAGTTCTCTGAAAATATAACTTCCTCCCGAAAACACAGGTCTAAGTGAGAACCTTCTAGCGATGTAGGTCTAAACCGCTGAGCCTCTTGGGCTTGCCTATAAGAAGGTCAGCGGTTCGAATCCATGTGACGGTGGTGAGCTCCCTTTGCTCTGTCCCAGCTTCTGCCAACCTAGCAGTTTGAAAGCACACCAGGAAAGTAAACAGTATTTCTGTGCGCTCTGACTTCTGTCATGGTGTTACATTGCACCAGAAGTGGTTTAGTCATGCTGGCCACATGACCCAGAAAGCTGTCTGTGGACAAATGCCGGCTCTTTCAGCCTGAAGCGAGATGAGGACTGCACCCCATAGTTGCCTTTGATTGGGCCTAACTGTCCAGGGGTCCTTTACCTTTTTTTTTTTTTTACCTCTAGCGATGTGTTTCTCTCAGAAACTGGGGACGTTTTTATTCTACCCAGCCATTTGCAGACCCTTGATCATGAACTATCTTGCTAGTTGTTTCTCTTACTGCTGTGCTGTTATGGTGTACAGTGGTATCTCGGGTTAAGTACTTAATTCGTTCTGGAGGTCCGTACTTAACCTGAAACTGTTCTTAACCTGAAGCACCACTTTAGCTAATGGGGCCTCCTGCTGCTGCCGCGCCGCCGGAGCACGATTTCTGTTCTTATCCTGAAGCAAAGTTCTTAACCTGAAGCACTATTTTGGGGTTAGCAGAGTCTGTAACCTGAAGCGTATGTAACCTGAGGTACCACTGTATATATTTGTCATTGTTTTAAATGATGAATAATACTTTGATACATGAAAGGAATATTTTAATAAATAGTGGTCAAACAATGATGTCCTAACTAACTAACCCACCCTTACTTCATTCTAGTATTTCTAAGCTAAGAGAGAGATAGAGTGATAGGCAGGTCTGGGATAGCTCATTCGGTAGAGCATGAGAGCCTTAATCTCAAGGTCACAGGTTCGAGCCCTGTGTTGGGCTAAAGATTCCTGTGGTGCCTTCCAACTCTACAAGTCTATGGTCTATGGTGATGGCTTCCAGATGTTGCTGGGACTACAACACTCATTATCCTTGACCATGGGCTATGCTGGCTGGGGCTATGGGACTGGCAGTTCAGCACAGCTGGAGGGTACCACAGTGGCCACCCCATACAAGTTCTTCCCAGTATATTAACTTATTTCCCTCTGTATTTTGAAATGAAGGTGATGGTTACAACTCAGGTGAGTTTTGGTTTTTCTGCTGTCATTTGTATAGTCAGTGAAGGTGAACCTTTCACAGCTTAACAGATTGCCTGAAAATGAATGGTGAGCCTCTGTTTTCCATCCAAGTTCTGGAGACAAATCATAGCTGAGAGGTAGCTGTGCAAAAGCATCCAAAGGCTTATTTTTCTGAGGGACCATGAAACTCCTAAGCTAACCTGCAGCACACAGCTCTGGCAAATGCCTGAGCCGCGCAAGTGAGAGAGCTCTGCAATCTCTAATCTTAGCTCAGTCTGATCAGAGAAGCTTAGGCAAAGCCCCTTCGTATTCATTTTGCCTGCACGTCTTCCCCTATTCTGTGCATCTATAGGCAGGGCAGGAAGAGAAAGGGCAAGGGCAGGGTAATTACTAGTGGCATGTTCCTTAATGTGGATGCTATAACTTGATGTTTTTGATGCATCAGGCTTTGATTTCAATGGATTTTGTTTACATATTGCCTATAAGACGTGAGTGGTTTGCAGAACTATTACACTGTAAATGCAACATGGCAGGGAATCAATCTTTTCTTTTAAATTTAATTACAATTTTCTTCCCGCAAGAAGCGAAATAGAAAAGATTGCAAATTTTGCAGTTTTTCATATTTTAAGAACTGCCATAGTTTGCATGCACTTTTCTTGTAAGGCTATGTTTTTGAGAGCACGCTTACCTGAAAGTCAATGAGCTCTTCTCATATCACTTCATAGTGTGGTTGCCATTTCTTTATGCTCCAGTAAGTGAAAAGCATTTTAGTCACCATCAGCCTAAATCAGTCATCAACTTGGTTATGCAAACATATTTGCATCTGTTTTATGAATTTGTAAGCTGTTGCAGGGACCAGATTAGTTTACCTAAATAAATGTGACTATGTCCACAAATGACGTAGCTCATTGCATGAGAATGAGTTATTAATAACATGGGACCATATTGGGCTAGGCAGGGGGTTATGAATCTGAAGAACAGCTTCCTGTTGCCTGGCTACTTGCCTGCTACTCAAATTCTGTCATAGCATGCCATGCACTAACATATAAAAATTTGCTAATTGTGAGTTGGATCTAGAAAAGATTGAGTGGACCTCTGTTGGGTGCTCAGTGAAGTGGCTAAGCTCACCAAAGGAAACAACTGTTTAGCAGAGTTATCTCTACTAGGCCTACACATTATGTACATACATAGTATTATCAGATGTTGCAAGTAGTTTTCATTCTCTGAGCCCAGAGAAGGTTCTTTGCCCACAAGGTCCTTGCTAAGTCCTGAGTTCAGTTGCTTGCAAAGTCCTCTGGGGTGGTGTGGGATGGGGCACTGAAGCTACAGGAGGATGAGGAAGTTTGATGGTGGCACCAGGCACAAGCAGATATGCTTTTCTGCTCACATGAGACCCTTTTAGACATAAGCCAATATATATTTTCAAGTGAAATATAGACAAGGTCAACCATCATTAGGAAGTACTGGCTATCATTTATCTATCTGGGAAATGCCCAAAGATATAACACTGAAAGATCAGTGAATGTGCATATCACCTAAAGGTCATTGTCTGCTGCCGACATTTGTTAGTGTAACTCTATAATTTTTGGCATTCATCTGGAATCCTAATATGCCCTCATGTCTGAAGTTAATCTCACTTTGAATATTCATTGCAGCGTATATAAATGTTATATCCTTACTGTCCAATTATTTCTCTTTATTCTTATTAAAAAGATACTATACTATAAATAGAATATAAATAGAATATAATACTATAAATATACTATATACAGTATATTGCATACCTATAGTTATAGGAAATAAATTTTCAAGGAGTTCTGTTTGTACAACATACTCCAGATTTTTGCTTGATAACATCTACTGGCTACATTCTTTTAGTTATTTAAAAGAGAAAAAGAAAAACTTCGGTTGGCTTTTTCTTTTTTTTAAAAAAATGGGAGCATCACTGCACATGTCTTTGTTAAGCCTTTTCTGATGATCTTTTGCTGCGACCTACGAAAAGAGTGTTGTTATTGTTCTGAATAGGGGCAAAGTACTATTTGTGCAAGAAACCATAACTATTTCCTTCAGGCTTATCTCAGCCTTTACAACTTTCTCCTTCTTTCATTTCTATTTCTCTGAAATATAGCATCTCTCTGTGCTGAGCCAAGCTAAAATACATTATAAATTAGTTCTTTCCTCTCCCCCCTGCCCCCAAATAACATTATCAATCCTTTTAGTGGCCAAAAATGGATCTAGGTGGAATATATTGGAAGCTGCTATGTGTAGGCAAAAGGCTAAACTATAGATGCTGGTAATTTTTTTCCTCCTTAAATGAGCTTGACAAGTCCCTGAATTCAGCACTCACCTGTATCAAAAGGGCTAATTGCAGTAGCCCTCAGGAGAACTAAATATCCACTCCTGCTTGCATTTGAGCAAGTAAAGGAAAACAGGGATGTTTGGGGGATGGGGATAGCTGGTGGGAGCTGGGTTGTCATTTTCCAAGCCTCAGATTGCCTGAAAACAGAAGTAAGTCAGAGAGAGTTTGCCTATCGTGAGGCTTCAGTTACAATCCTATACTCACTAGCAAAAGTAATCCCTATTGCATTAAGTGCATTCTACTGCCAGGGGTGTGTGGGTGTGTGTGTGTGTGTGTGTGTGTGTGTGTGTGAGAGAGAGAGAGAGAGAGAGAGAGAGAGAGAGAGAGATTGCAGCTTTAATACTTCTGCATTAAGTGCTGTAGTACATTAGAATGCAGATGTTAAATCCCATATTGAATATTCCCTGTGCAAACAACGAACACACTACAATTATAAAATTCACTGTCAGTTTCTGGGTATTTCCCCTAATATCCCCCCCCAAATTATAAGGTGGTTCAAATATGCATCTAGGAATGTCTTAAAGTCAATCAAAGTCATGCCCCCTTTTTTTACCTATTTTGCTCTGATTCTAATATGCATTAAAATCTACTGTGTAAACTTTGAAGAATTCTAGACAATGTGCTAATATGCGTCATATTGTTTCATGTCATCCCAGTCTCTTAAGTGGTGTGAAATTTCAGGGGTTTGGGAAAGGTAACAACAGGAAGAATTAAAGGAACTATTGGAAACTCAAGGCAGTAGAGATATAAGATGATCAGAACCCCACCGAACTTGAAGCATGGGAAGCCCCAATAAAAATTTATAATTTGGCGGAATATTTGGACTATATGATATGTATTTTTATAATCTGGAATATTTAATGTGATTTGATTGAATTGCTAAATTGGAAAATTTAATATATATATTTTTTTTAAAAGAAATTTCAGGGGTTTGGAAATATGGCAGAGTGAATAATGTGGTGTCTTTATGATATATGGTTTATTTACACACACAAACATACACACAACCTTAGCCTACGATGGAGGGATTCACAGCATTAACACCCCAAAGTTTTTTGTTTCTCTCATAGCCACAGCCAGTGGCCGAGCTTGCCCCTGCCATAGTGGGAAGTGAAGAGGATGAACCTGGTAAGAAATCACTCATCTTGAACCTTTTTAAAAGTGATATTTTAAAGATCTTTTAAATCTTCATGGGATGCCTTCTCCTCCTGCTCCAACATGAAGCATTCCATTTAGTTGAGTGACTCATGGCTCCCCAATTTAACCCCACAAATAATATTTGTGTTTCCCTGCCTAGAAGAGAGAGACTGGCTAAGATAACTTAAACATAGGCTTATGTTTAGAAAAGTTTTAATTTCATGCGTTCTCAAATTATATAAATAGTACAGTTTAATTTTTCCACCTTTCACCTTTCGTTTTGTTACATACGATTAAAAAACAGTTAAAGCAAGAAATAGCTGATATATTTAAAGTGAAACTATACAAAATAGGTGCTCATGGCACAGACATATTTATCCACCTGAGAGAGCCTGTCAGAATTGCTTCCAGAATGTGTAGATTGTGAGTACAGTGGTACCTCAGGTTACATACGCTTCAGGTTACATGCGCTTCAGGTTACAGACTCCGCTAACCCAGAAATATTGCTTCAGGTTAAGAACTTTGCTTCAGGATGAGAACAGAAATCGTGCTCCGGCGGCGCGGCAGCAGCAGGAGGCCCCATTAGCTAAAGTGGTGCTTCAGGTTAAGAACAGTTTCAGGTTAAGTACGGACCTCCAGAACGAATTAAGTACTTAACTTGAGGTACCACTGTACCCGCCATATCTTGTCAGAAATGCTATTTCACAGAGCAGGGGCAGCAGCACAGAAAGCTACTGTGGAGTGGGCTTTTGAGATCTTTCAAGAGACTTTGTTTCCTTCTGTACAATGTGGCTTGACTCATTGACTCACTTCCTCAACTTTGATTGAGGAATCTGCTGGTTGGGCACTTTAGTATGGAACGCAGTGTTTGCTCTTGTTTATTGTTTCCAGAAATATGTGACTTACCTCTAATACTTCTGATGTATGGAATCTGTGTGGTGGGGTACTTGATTACCTTTTTGTTCATTCCTGCTTTTTGATTCTAACTTATGTAATGCAGCATGAAAGCATGCTACACTGGAGTGTGTGTGTGTGTGTGTGTGTGTGTGTGTGTGTGTGTGTTTGGTTGGGGGGTTGTTTTGGAGTCAAACATGAATACACATGACATGAAAGATGTTAACAGCAAACGTCACCCACAGTTCTGTCCTTTTCTTTGCACCAATGATTTGCCTCCAGCTATTGTGTGCACTTATTAATGTATTAATCATCATTAGTATGAAGTCTGGCTCAAAAGTTTGGTTACATAAAAAAAACCAAAAACCCCACCAGAGGCCATATGAGGATTATAGCTACACATTATGAGTTTGTGGGTGCCAGATCCATTTAATCCCTGGTATCTACTTGCACTTTGACATGCTTTCGAACTGCTAGGTTGATAGGAGCTGCGACCGAGCAATGGGAGCTCACCCTGTTGCAGGGATTTGAACCGCCGACCTTCCAGTCGGCAAGCCCTAGGCTCTGTGGTTTGGACCACAGTGCCACCCACATCCTTAGATGCAAAAGTAGCAGACTGGAAAAACACACACATACACACACACACAGAGAGAGAGAGAGAGAGAGAGAGAGAGAGAGAGAGAGAGAGAGAGAGAGAGATGCCAGATCTCTGCTTGAATCCAAGGCTGTGACCATAGGCACCTGGTCCCAAGGGCCCTGGGTGCTGTGGCTTCCACAACATTTTAAATGAGGGGACCGGGCACCCACAAAGGGTGGTGTGGCTGCATATCCCGCCCCCCGTATGCATGCAACTATCATCGTGTCCCCAGCATGTGCGAGTGACATCAGTGTGTTGACATGCACGTGCATGCCAGAGGGCATGATGACATAGCACACATGCTCTGCATGCACTGGGGATGGCACTCAGCCCCGGGCACCTGCAGTCATCCTGACTTGTACATCTTTCAGTATTGGGAAGGAGAAGAACCTTTTTCTTAGCTTAGTCTGACAGTCATCTTCTTGAAATATTGGATCTATAGGACTGAGACAATGAAATATCAAAGGTTACTTCCACTTTTCCAAATTCGGTCTGAGATTCTACTTTTCTGTTCATAGGCACAACTATCACTTCAATAACAGCCATCTTGTAGGAATTATCACTTTGTAGGAATTGTGTCTCACGGTAATATATTGAAAAAGTTACTGGATAGTGAGCATGTTGTGGATTACACTGTAAAGAAAGAAAACGAGGATCTGGCAAATAATAGCTGTTGGGCATAACCATGGGAAGGAAAGTGAAGGAGGCTCTCCTGGAAACTGACAAACACTTTAATCACTCCCATGTCGTTCATATTTCTTGAGCATAGCCTCTCTTGATTTTAGTACTGATTGCTATTCAAGACAATCAAGACAAGACCTTGAGTTGAGGTGAATTGTCATTTCTTCAGGAAACACATTGGCGGCCATGTCAATGCATCGGCATCAGAAGGAACATTCCACAGGACTGGGCCTGTAGCAATAAAGGCTCAGCTTCTTGCCACTGTCAAAGGAACCTCACTAACTCAAGGCTCCAAAGCGCCCTGGGCTCTTTGGCATGCAAAAACCATCTGCTAATGCAATCCAGGCAGCTCCCTGCCACTCATTAATCAGTACTTCAGATCATAGTTTTTTGTTTATTTCATTGGTAGTTGGTGTCAGGGAGCAGCTGCAGGGAATAGGGGGAATCTGGGAAAATTTCCCCACTACTTTACAAATATGAGGTGCTTCAATATATTGAAGACTCTTCTGTAAATGAATTTGTCCCTTCTCAGATCAGCTAGTCTGGATCCAAAGTCACTTAATTTGATTTGTTTGCTTGCTTCTTTTTGAGTTTCCTGGCAACCTGGATCTCTAAGTAGCCATGACACAAACCCAATTCTGAATAATCATAACCTTTTAAAAAAATAATAAGCATGCAACAGTTACTTTCTAACAGTATGTGCCAAAAAAGAACTCTCACCTTTGAAAACCTGAATTTAGTGATTTGTTTAAAAAATGATACGATTTTGCTAAAGCCATGGCTCTTTTGTGGCAAATAAGCAATGATTTCTTGCTATTCTACTTAAATAAAAGGAGACCTTGCTTCATGAAGAAAAATGAAGAAACAAAATTGAATCTTACCTGAATAAGACTGATTGGTCTATTTTATTTGGGTGGTTGTAACAAGAGTTTGTCATTACAGGTGGCTGGAGAATTGCTGAATAGAGCCTTTCAATGGAGCCTTTTCCCACAATGAAAACAGCTGCTTTCTTCAGAAATGTGTGTGCCTAAACTTCTTTTCGGAATATGTTTTCCAGAGAGAGAAAAGTTTTGTCCATATATTAAGAAGGGAATTCAGAGTGTATTAAGGCAAACTGAGGTGAACCACCCTGAAGCAGCTGATTTGCCACTGTCCATAGATGCAGCTTCATTTGAGCCAGGAATCATCAAGGCCATTTAGTTTTCATAGTAGGAATATGCAAAGTAACTTTTGCTAATATGCAATCTCAACAATTCCATATCTTGAAATGAGGTTCAGGACTTCCAGGGTGAGGATCTAGATTCCCAAATAGGTTGAGGCTAGTCTCCTCTCTTTACCAACACTAAAATGTCAGCTAAGGTGACCCATTTGTTTGACCCAGCATGACATTTTTATATAGCCTCAAAATGCAGCTGAGGGGATTTGCAGAGGAGGCCAGGAGTACAATGCTGAAAACAGGCCATTTTGAAATCTTTGGGTGACTTTTAGAAAACAAACTAGCATCTCCTTTTGCCTAGCAGCCGGCAGATAAGACCGGCTATGATCAGAAACACCCCAGAGGATGTCAAAAGGGCAGCTGAGGCAAAATACAAAAGACCCAACAACAAGACCAAAGGGAGCTATTTGTGCACCTGCATTTTGGGTCTGCTATATTGTTTGCTAGCCTTTGAGGTTTCTATCAGGAACATGATTCTGCACTTGCTTGCATAGTCTATTGTTAGATACACAGAAGGGACTAGGTTGTACCCTACATTAAAAAAAAACTAATGCAGAGGAACTGCCTGGTTTATTTTCCTTCATACATTCTTTTCATTACCCTTGTTATTGAATTGGTATACTCTAGCTTCCTTCTGATCATTTGATTTGTGGACCTTTGATTGACACACTGTTACACATGCAATGCATATTTTAATGTTAATAACATAGTGAACAGGGATATGTAATTGGTTGTTGGACCTTGTTATCGATTTCAAAAATAATAATATTGGGGTCATCTATAAATATCCCTTGCTTACTTCAGAGTAGCAATAGTGAGTTGATTCCAACTAAGTTTTCCCACCATAGACCCACTGAAATTAATGAGCTAGGTTAGTCATGTTCATTAACTTCAGTGGGTGTACTCTGAGTATGTCTCGCATTGAGTACAGCCCAATATTGATAGTGATGGATCTGGATAACATTATTTTGATTGTGTTTATGTGTAATGTTTTGTGATAATGTGAGGCTTTGAATAAAGCCTAAGCAGCCTGATGTGAACTTCTTTGGATCTTAAATCAGGACAACTGGAAAGGTTTGGAAATTCGGAGCCATCCACTGTCCCACATGTTGCTGTGGCCAAGACAGCACATCCCATTCAGTCTGAAGGGCTCAGATTAGCAGTCAAATTCCTTTATTGCTTAGCTCATTTCATTTTGCACGATGTGATCTGAGAGTCTCATGATTTTATCAAGAGTCCAGACAGGCTCTTATTACACTCTAAATCTTTATTTTAAGAATTTCCATTCTATCTTCTTGCCTAAAATTAGTTTAATTGATTGTCCTTTTCCACTCTAGTCAAGAATACTCACATACAAAATCAATCTGAGGTTCATATTCTCCTTCTATTTAATAGCTAAGGTCTGAACGCACCTGGGGAATAAACAAATTTGCTATGTCAATCCACTCACAACAGAATGGGAACCATTTCCCCCTCTCTCACTTTCAGGAGGCTACACCTTTACTGGGTTTTCTCTACAGTAGTACCTCAGGTTAAGAACTTAATTTGTTCTGGAGGTCCATTCTTAACCTGAAACTGTTCTTAACCTGAGGTACCACTTTAGCTAATGGGGCCTTCCGCTGCTGCCACGCTGCTGCTGCACAATTTCTGTTCTCATCCTGAAGCAAAGTTCTTAACCCTAGGTACCATTTCTGGGTTAGCGGAGTCTGTAACCTGAAGCATCTGTAAACTGAAGCGTCTGTAACCCGAGGCACCACTGTATTTGTTGCTATTTGTCCCTGGCTGAGTTGAAGAGAAGTCTTTTCAAAGTCCACCTGTGTTCAGGATAACCTTGTAGCACAAGCTTACCTCGGCCCAGGGCATTTATTTTGCCCCCTTCAAGTTTCTCCAGGGCCAACCCTTTAAACACACGTCGTCTAGAAAAGCAATGTAGCATTTCTCCATTGCTTTGCTAGAATGTTGCTTTGAAGGTCTGTCCTTGGAGAAAGCTCTCTCTCTCTCTCTCTCTCTCTCTCTCTCTGTGTGTGTGTATGTGCATGTGGCAGAAGTCCACTTTCCTCATGGGAAGGTTCCCTGTAGAGCTGGGCAATATGTTAACACCCTGTACTTTATTGTAGGATGAATTGAGAGTGTTCTGATTATTAAAAAAGGGATTAGAAGAAGAAAGGCTGTCCTGCTTCTAATCAGAGGTATAGCTGTAGCCGTGTGGGATTACAAGAATCATACATCCTTTAGCTCTCCAAAGTAGCATTTGTGAAGTTAGTTCAAACACCATTAATTGTAGTGTCTTTTAGATCTATCCTTCCCTTTTCTTTGTTCCATGGTTTTAGAGATAAATAGGATACTTTCACTATCTTTTTAGAGATTCTTTGTTGGCATGTCTGCAGCCTGTCCACCATGTAAATGCTCTCCCGGTGAATACTGTCAAAGGGAAAGAACAAGAGGATGCAGAGAGAAAATGCTCTGAAAACAACTCATACCATTGTCCACTCAGAAAAAAGAGCAAGAGTTTCCAAGAAAAGAGTGGAAAATTAACAGAGAGTAATGTGGGGTTTAAGGCATCTTTCCCCATCCTGTGATGGGAGATATTTTGACATCAGTGGATAGAGCCTGAGTCAATCCTGTGGTCTGGGTCACAATGGGCTGGCAATAGGTTGCTGGACAGGGCAGGGGGCTGATCCAAATAAAGTGTACTGGGCCCAGGAAATCCTTTTGGCATCCTTGCTCATATCTTGTTGAAAGGACTGTATTAGCACCAAGTGGCTGCCATGGGCAGAAAAGAGAGAGAGAGAGAGAGAGAGAGAGAGAGAGAGAGAGAGAACGAGAAAGAGAGAGGTGATGGTCCTTGTGTACTGCTTTTTGTGATGGTACTCACCAGTACAATTATAATCTGAACTGTTGGAAGTATATTGCTTCAGAAAGCGTGAGTAGCTGTATCCCTCACACAGATGGACCCTCTTCCACAACTTCTGACTTGTACAATACACTCCAATATTATTACAGTGGTACCTCGGGTTAAGAACTTAATTAGTTCTGGAGGTCCCTTCTTAACCTGAAACTGTTCTTAACCAGAGGTACCACTTTAGCTAATGGGGCCTCCTGCGCCGCCGCCATGCGATTTGTGTTCTCATCCTGAAGCAAAGTTCTTAACCTGAGGTACTATTTCTGGGTTAGGGGAGTCTGTAACCTGAAGCATCTGTAACCTGAAGCGTCTGTAACCCAAGGTACCACTGTATGGCTCTAGAGCAGGGTGTCCCAAACTTGGGTAATTTTGGCTGCTGTTGGACTACAGTTTCCATCACCCCTGACCACTGGTCCTGCTAGTTAGGGATGATGGGAGTTGTAGCCCAACAACAGCTGGAGACCTACGTTTGGGAAGCCCTGCTCTAGAGCAAGGGTGGGGGACCCTTGGCCCTTCAGATGTTGCTGGAGTCCAATGTGCCTCATCCCTGACCATTGACTATGCTCATTGGGGCTGATCTGAATTTTAGACTATCAATAGATGGAGGTCTAGATGCTCCCCGCTCCTGCCCTGGAGTCATACACTGTGCCAGCCCTCCATCACTGACCCTTTGATCTGTTAAATGAAGATGTGAGGAGTTAAGCATAGACCTTCTGTGTGTTCTGCCTCTAAGCTACGTGCTCTTTGTCAAGTACTTTGAAGCAAAGTTCTACATCTTAGATTTGAAACCTTTAACTTTGAAGGACGTGTAAAAGGTAAGGCCATCATTCTCAAATGACTTGTGGCAGTAAAATGCTTTAGAGGCTTGTTTCTAAGGATGGGTGAACCTCTCTTCCTGTTTACTATCTTTGATGTCATTGGGTCGCTCTCTGTAGGGACCACCACATTGCTAAAAGCTTTTGCCACCTTTTTATTTTTGGTTTTTGATTATTATTTTTCCTGAAGACCAGAATTTTGAAACCAAAAAGGCTTGCAGCTAACTGACACAGATTGGATATTAGTGGGCTCTGTGTGGCATCATGATTAAAGACCCCTCACCCAAAAAGGCAAATTCTATTAGCATTCTTACTTTATGTTTATGTATGACTATCCTTATTGAGACGTGGAATTGCTGGTAGCTCATTGAGATTGCAAGCCCCCATTAAACATTACTCATGGGTGCACTCATGGGTCCCTTCAAATGGGGTGGCTCAGAATATTGACTTGGAGGTGCAAGTCATTGGTTTAGCACTCTGGTAAGAAGCAAATGTGGAAAAAAGGTGTAAAATAAGTTAATGGAAAGCGAGGAAGAAAGAATCAAGGACAAGAGGACAGAGAGAAACTGAGAATGAGAGAGTACATGGTAGTGAGGTGGGGGGACATTTTACAAAGTTCCCAATCCAGGCATATCCAGAAATAATAAATATATGACCCTAAGACATGAATGGCAAATCTGTACAGATCTGTATGTGGGTGAGTGGGGGTGAAATATTTAAATCAGTCAATAAACGTAAGACAAGCCATGTTAGATCAGACCAGAGGCCCATCTGGTCCAGCCCCCTTTTTTCATAGTGGCCAATCAGATGCCTATGGGAAGTCCACAAGCTTGAAACAAGCATAACAACACTTCACCATCCATGATCCCCAGTAACTGATATTCAGTGGCACATGACCTCTGACACAGCAGACACAAATAGTCTTCATGACTAGTAAAAGCCACAATGAAATTAAAACCACACCACCTGCAGACTGAAATAAGTTTAAGATTGATTGATTCAAGGAATTGTTGTGCCCCTTCTTGGTGCAAAACACATTTTGCACCGAAACAAAGAAACGAAAATGGCTGCTCCCATTAAAAGCACACACACACACATTATTTGTAGGTTTGGGAATCAGTTTACAGCAGCTCCTTGTAATACATAGCTTCTTGGGCAGGCTGTGTTGGCAAATGAAAGGTAAATGGCAGAGTCTTCTTCTCCTTTCTGTTCAAGATAGTTGGAAGGCTTTAGCTTGGAGAATATGCAATAAAATAATAGAAAGTGAAAATGTATCTTAAGAAGTTCAAAGGGCATATATCCCTCATCACCCATTAGAAATTTGGGGAAAGGCTTCCAGTTCAGATGTAGACACTCAGCCATAACTGGTCGTTTTCTGGACATTAAGCAGCAGTGACAACCACATGGAGATGTGTGATCACACTCAGTAACAGCCACATTGAGGCATGTTGTGTCACACTGAATATTTCTTCCCTTGTCAGAAGAACTGTGCTCTGAGGAAGGAAAAAGAGCAGCTCCTATGAAGAGCTTTCTCATTACTGCCAATCACACTGAAGTCTCCCCCAGAAGTCCAGCTGAACCAGCCTTTTAAATTTGACTCATTAAAATGGTATCTTTTTTTAAAAGGCCAGAAATAACTAAGGAAAATGACCCTTAATGTACATCTTTATTTCAGAAAACCAAGGCTGCATATTTGAATCCTCTCTTTAGTAGTACCACATCACTTCATCACATTCTGTGAGGCAATTAAGAAAAGTATCAAGATGCCCAATAAGCACATTACAGAGGTCAACAGGTCTCTGATTCCAACAGGATCAATATAGCCCCCTCACTTCTTTTAAAACTACAATCTTTCAGTTGTTTTAAAAAAGCAAACATTGCTTTAAAAAAAATAGTTTTGGTTAAAAAAAATAGTTTTGGTTAATAGTTAATTTTGATGGGAGATATGAATGGAGTAGTTTCAACAAATATGGACAAAGCACAAAGACAGGTAATAACAAAAGATGGAAGACTACCAAAGACTTTTTTCGAAATGACTGACAATATGGACTTGATTGACATTTGGAGAACAAAACACCCATTAGAAAGAGAGGGAACCTTCTTTTCTGAAGCCAAAATGACATGGACAAGGATTGACCAAATCTGGGTGACTAGCAGTATGGCGCCGAATATAAAGAAAGTGGAAATCTGCCCAAAAACCTTCTCCGACCATAACGCAGTAAAGATGGTGATGAAGCAAACAACAACTGGTTCCTTCAGATGGAGAATGAATGACAACTTATTCAGAGACGAGGAGATTTGCAAGAAGGCCCAAAAAACTTTGAAAGACTAATTTGAAATTAACTTGAGGACTAAAGTAGAAAAAAGAATAGTATGGGACGCAAGTAAAGCCGTGATGAGAGGGTTTTTGATACAACAAAATACATTAAAGAAGAGAAAGCAAAATGAGAGGAAGGAAAAAATCTTGGAAAAGATAAAAGAAGGGGAAAAGAAGTTAAGATTGAAGCCGAAATCGCAAGAGATTTTAAGAGAGATTAAATTTCATCAAACACAATATATGGAGCTGACGAATCAAGAATTAGAGTGGAAAATTAGGCAAATGAGACAAAAGACCTTTGAATCTGCTGATAAATGTGGCAAGCTATTGGCCTGGCAAATAAAGAAGAGACAAAAACTCAACACGGTAACAAATATAGAAGTGGAAGGAAAGAACATAAGTAACCCAGCGGAAATTAGGAATTGCTTTCAGAACTACTTTAGACAACTTTACACACAAGGGCCGCAGAAAGAAATGGATATACAACAATTCCTCGAGAAAAATGGGCTGAAAAAGGTTTCACAGGAAAGTAAGTCAATTTTGAACCAGGAGATATCAGCACAAGAAATAGAAGATGCCATTCAAGGCATGGCGTTGGGCAAATCCCCCGGGCCGGATGGACTGACTTCCAAATACTACAAAGTTTTGAAGGAAGGATTGATACAACCTTTGAAGGAAGTCTGCAACGAGATTATGGAGGGGAGAAGGGCACCCGATACGTGGAGAGAGGCCTACATTACACTTATACCAAAGACAGAGACTGAAAAGACCCAACTTAAAAACTACCGACCCATCTCGTTACTAAATGTGGATTACAAAATTTTTGCTGACATTTTAGCAAAAAGATTGAAAAGAGTTTTGATGGAGGAGATTCATGGGGACCAAGCGGGCTTTCTCCCGAAAAGGCATTTGTCGGATAATGTAAGGAATATAATTGACATTTTGGAAAAGTTGGAAGTGAATATAAACACTAAGGCTGTTTTGATATTTGTGGATGCCGAGAAAGCCTTCGACAACATTTCTTGGAGTTTTATGCTGAAGAACCTCCGGGGGATGGGGGTAGGCCAAGGGTTCGAGAATGGTATAGGTGCAATATATTCTGAACAGAAAGCAAAATTAATTGTAAATAACGTGGTTACAGAAGAGTTCAAGATTGAAAAAGGGACACGTCAGGGGTGCCCTATCTCCCCACTACTTTTTATATCGGTCCTGGAGGTTTTGCTTAATATGATTAGGAGGGACCAGTTGGTTAAAGGGATTCAGGTCGGAGCTAAACAATACAAATTGAGAGCATTTGCAGATGACTTAGTACTTACATTGCAAGAGCCAGAAGCTAGTACGAAAAGAGTTTTGGAAATAATCCAAGAGTTTGGTCAATTGGCAGGATTTAAATTGAATAAGTTAAAGACAAAGGTATTAGAGAAAAATTTAACACAGATTGAAAAAGAAAGGTTTCAGAATGAGACAGGGTTGACCGTGGTTAAAAAAGTGAAATATTTGGGTATAAACATGACAGCTAAGAATGTGAACCTATTTAAAGACAATTATGAAAAAACTTGGACAGAAGTGAAAAAAGATTTAGAGATTTGGTCAAACTTAAAGCTTTCCTTGTTAGGTCGAATTGCAGTTATAAAAATGAATGTATTGCCAAGAATGTTGTTTTTGTTCCAAGCATTGCAAATAATGGAAAAAATGGACTGTTTCAAGAAGTGGCAAAAAGATATATCTAAATTTGTCTGGCAGGGCAAGAGGCCCAGAATTAAATTTAAGATATTAACGGATTCAAAGGAAAGAGGGGGGTTTGCCCTGCCAGACTTTAAACTCTACTATGAAGCGGCAGCTTTCTGCTGGCTGAAAGAATGGCTGCTTCTTGAAAACACAGACATTTTGGATTTGGAAGGTTTTAATAACATTTTTGGGTGGCATGCATATTTGTGGTATGACAAGGTTAAAGCACACAAAAGTTTCAAAAACCATATTGTCAGAAAAGCACTATTAAATGTTTGGATCAGATATAAAGATTTGCTGGAAAATAAAACTCCAAGGTGGCTGTCGCCAATGGAAGCTAAGGCAGTTAAAAAGTTAAACATGGAGTCGAAGTGGCCAAGATACTGGGACATTTTGGAAAAGGAAGGGGACAAATTGAGATTGCAGAGTTTTGAGAAATTAAAAGGGAAGGTGAGAGATTGGCTGCACTATCATCAAATAAATGAAGCGTTTAAATTGGACAGTAAAATTGGCTTCCAGGTGGAAAAATCAAAATTGGAGACAGAATTGTTAGAACCCAGTACTAAGAACTTGTCAAAAATGTACAATTTGCTGCTGAAATGGAACACACAAGACGAAACGGTTAAATCAGCTATGATTAAATGGGCTCAGGACATTGGTCATAATATCTTGTTTGCTGATTGGGAAAAGTTGTGGACCACCGGGATGAAATTTACGGCATGTAATGCTCTAAGAGAAAACATTATGAAAATGATATATAGGTGGTACATAACCCCAGTCAAGCTTGCAAAGATTTACCACTTGCCTGATAATAAATGTTGGAAATGTAAAGAAAAGGAGGGTACATTCTTTCACCTTTGGTGGACGTGCCCGAAGATTAAGGCATTCTGGGAAATGATCTATAATGAACTTAAAAAGGTATTTAAATATACTTTCCCTAAGAAACCAGAGGCCTTTCTCTTGGGTATTGTCGGACAGGGGGTGTTAAAGATGGATATAACTTTCTTTTTGTACGCTACAACAGCAGCTAGAATACTTATTGCGAAGTACTGGAAGACACAAGAACTACCCACACTGGAAGAATGGCAGATGAAGGTGATAGACTACATGGGCCTGGCAGAAATGACGAGCAGAATCCGAAACCAGGGAAGAGAAGCAGCGCAAGAAGAATGGAAAAAGTTCAAGGACTATTTAAAGAAATATTATAAAATTAACGAAAGTTAGAATGATGTTGGACTGGAAAGTAAATGGTTACTATTAGCAAGGGTTAAGACAAGGAGAATAAGGAAGATTAGATTAAATTCAAATTAAAATAAGGGAAGATTTGCTGAGTAATTGATAAGAATTTGGAATACAGAAAAGGGAGGCATGAGGAAGTCGGGGAAGAAAGGTATAAGAAATTAAGATATGAAATGGTACATGTTTTTTGTTTTGTTTTTGTTTTTGTCTGTTTATGTATTTGTTATATGTTTGTTGTTGTTATAAAAACCTTTAATAAAAAATTATTTAAAAAAAAATAAAAAAGCAAACATTGCTTTAAAAAAAATAGTTTTGGTAAGAAAGGAAACAAAACACTGCACAAAGATTCAATCTTTTACACAACCAATCCGGGGCCTTCCTGCGACTCGGCTGTGGGTAGAGGTACGTAACCAATAATGTTGTGGCATTATTTATCCCATTAACCCAATATTCTTGTGTTTGTGTATTTGTTTTGGGGAGCTGGGGGGAGCCGGGGCCTCACCACACAAATGGCAATGCTTAGGTACATAGCACTGTCCCATATGGGACTTCTTCAAGGGATTCAGATAATTTCAGATCATTAAGCTTAACAACAGACATCCCTTAAAATAAACTTGAAAGAAATATTAACTTCACTATTTTCCAATGAACTAAACTGGGAGGAAGAAGATAGCAAAGCATTATTCTATATTAGCCAGAGAGAAGACTTTGGCCCAGTTCCCTGTTGCCTTGGTTAGAAGATCACATGCCATACCATACATGACACATAGCTAAACTATGTAATTCTCTCCCACAAGAGATAGCGGTGGCCACCAATTTGGATGGCTTTAAAAGATAATTGGGCAAATCCATGGAGGATAAGGCTATCAATGGTTACTAGCCACAGTGGCTATTCTCTGCCTCCATGGATGCTGGAAACTGCAGAAGGAGAGAACCCTGTGGCACTCATGTCCAGCTTTCAAACTTCCCACAGCCATCTGGTTAGTCACTATGAGAACAGGATGCTGGACTAAATAGGCTTATTATATGTCAAGACCGATGGAAACATTTACTGTCTCATTAGTGGCAAATATGTGCAACAGGACTTCATAGACAAGCCTGCTCTTCATTCTGTATCAGTCAGGCTTTTCCTAGAACAGCAAGGATTAGAAAACTATAAACGACAATTTCACAATGCCTTCACATTGGTATTAAAAAGCCCGAAGCTGTCAGGAGATAGTGGTGGAAGACTTTGCTGAACTGAAATGGCAAGAAAATTAGACATGGGTGAGAGCTTTTCCATTCACCTCAGATTAAGTTGAAAATGACCAGAGCTCCCCGCCCCCCCCACAGAAAAATAATATTGAAAAAGAACTCAGACTTGTTTTACCTAGCTATTCGGAGACTTGGAAAAATGGCACACTACTATCTTGTCTTCAAGACCCCTCTTATGCCAACCCCACTTCTTGAAATACTCTCGACTCCCCTTTCCATTCTTTTGTTCTTCATCACCATGAACAACGCACCAGGGTGCAAAGTATGAGTCATGGCAGTTGTTTCTCTCTCAAGGGCTACTACGGTGTCCCATAGACCCCTTTGCTGTGCCCAGGCATGGTGGTAATGAGAATGCCAGAGGGAAAGATCAAACATCCCTCCTCTTTACTTCATAGGCTTGCCAGGTAAGAGAAGAGAGGGGAAGAGGATGCTTTGGGGACTGAGATTACCAAAGAAAGCAATTGGGAGGGTGATGGCTGTGAGAATGGAATTGGAGATAAATTGGGAATTCCACTTTGGCTCAGGGTTTGTTTTTTAAGATGGCCATTTCAGGCAGATTTTTTTTATGAGCCCCTGATTTTTTTCATTGGAACTGGCTTGGGAAAACTTGGCTGCCAACTCTAAAGAAAATGCCATTCCCTTCCTGATTCACTTTTCCTTGAAAGATTTGGAGTTGCCATAACTCTGAGCCGCTAAATGGTTTCAGAAAGCCGAGTTCCATGAAGCAATAATGATAAAAAACCATTGCAGATTTCTTTAAAGGTTGCACAAAGGAACAATGATGCCCTTCTTATGTAAATGTTCCCTGCTCCTAGACAAGGTCTTGAAATGCTAAGAACAGAGGTTCAAAAATTGCACTTGACTCAGCGAAGCAGCACAAATGGATTGTTTACTGTATACCAGACTGTTTAAAACTGCTCTGCAGACTTTGATTAAACTGCCAGAATCGAAACATCTGTTGAAGAGTTAGGCAAACCGGTATCCCTCAACCTCAGTTCTCAGTCTGTAAAATGGGGATTTTAAAAATATATAGCTGACATTAGCCTGCATTACAGATACTTACGTGTTTAATGCATGGTTTTAAACAAGAGAGACAAAGAAAAGACAACTTTCTAATATGAGAAAAAGGCATGTGTGGATCGCTTTCAACTAGAGTTTATTTTTCTGCTTTTTTAGTTATTTGTAGGTAACATGATATGTATCATGGACTCTGTTGTGAACATGTGTCCTTCCAATCTGAGGAAGAGGAAGGGGCAGGTTTAACTGGTCAGAATAATTTAAATAACTCTGTACAAGCTGGAGTTCCTAATGCAATATGTTCCTCAGCCAATGCCTGACCCAGCCAACTGCTAGCATTGTCTGTCATTTGGACAAGATAAGCAAGTGGTCCCCCTACCCATTCTTTAAATAGCTGCAATGGTATTGCATATTGATTATAACACATACGTTTTGTGAGTCAATGAAGACTTGGAGTGCACCAAAGCACACAAAGTTTCAGGACTGATCCTGCTGTGGAAGTGCATTGATTGCATCTATATTCCATCTGCAGTTTTCTTGCTTGGGTTGGTTCTAGCAGGATCTGACCTGAAAAGGACAGAGGCGGATTTACTAGTTTGCTCACACTGGGCATGGAGCCTCAGGGGCACTGCTGGGAACACCACAACTAGGATTACCATACTTGATATTTTATGTATTAGTGTAAAATCACAATACAGTGGTACCTCTGGTTACAAACTTAATTCGTTCCGGAGGTCTCTTCTTCTCTCTCCTGAAACCATTCTTAACCTGAGGTACCACTTTTGCTAATGGGGCCTCCTGCTGCCGCTGCACGATTTCTGTTCTTATCCTGAGGTAAAGTCCTTAACCTAAGGTACTACTTCCAGGTTAGCGGAGTCTGTAACCCAAAGTGTTTGTAACCCGAGGTGTTTGTAACCCGAGGTACCACTGTACTGTTAACAGAGTCAGACATACCAGGAAAATATAGGAAAGGTTGTGGCATATAGAAAGCCAAATCCTTGCATTTCAACCTGGTGGTTTGAAGTTCGATATCCTAGAATCCGCACAGACCTAAATATCATGGAGAGGGCAGTATTTCTGGAAGCAACAATTTCAAAATGCCAATTCAGATCAATAAATTCAAAGGTACACAACAAGGCAGTGTCGCTTCTGGCTATGGGAAATACAGCTTCTGTTTGCTGAAGCATTTAATCAAGAGGCTCTAGGAGTAACTGCATTGAAATTAATTTTGACAACAATGACGACAACAACAACAACAACAACAGTCCTTAAAGACAGTATAGCTGAATGGGCCCCTCTTCCTTAGTCCCTTATAGTACTGCTGAAGAGGGAAGAGTATTTGTGTTGGCTGGAGTGAGATAAAAGGATCACACTAATTAGTGCCAATTAGTTTCTACAAAGCATTGGAGTTCAAATAAAAGGTTTTGCAATCAAAGAGTCTTGCAACCATTTCAGAGACTACAATGAATTAAAGAAATCCTTAGTTTAAATCTCAGTCCCAAATCTCTCATGCTGGTTTTCTAAGTTTGGGTATTGTGTGTGATCTCTCTCTCTCTCTCTCTCTCTCCATATGGACATCTGGTGAAAAAAGGGTGGTTCACCTGCTACTTTTTGGGGTGATACAAGGTAGTCCTTCTATTCTTCTATTGAGTTTAAATGTACAAATGTTGCTTGGATATGCATTTAATTTCACTAACACACACACACACACACACACACACACACACACACACATCCATATATATATATTTACAAATATATATATATTTACAAATGCCCATAAATGGCACCTGCACCTCTTTTACACTGGATGGATCTGCAGTACAATGAGAATCAAATAGTCTGGGACAACCCCTTTTAGCCTACCCACTCATTGTCTCATATAATTGGTAATTGTGGCTGATGTTGAAATATTTGAGCATATTTGTGTTTTGAGGGCATCACTATGTCACTGTTTTTCATTAAACTGTGAAGATGACAAGTCACTATTCCACAAGCCACTAGGACTCTAGCCTTTCAGCTTCTGTCCCCAGAATACTTCACTAACCATCCTTTTTCCCCTGTGAAATCTTACTCCTCTTTATATTCTTATGTTATCGGAGCCCTCCTTCTGTAGGATGCACTTTAACATCTGGGCTTATATTTGGAATGCACTGCTAATGCCTGAAGATGATTAAAATGCCCACTGAAGTGAATTGAAAGGTTTTTGTCTGAGTTAGATTGATTCCTTGGTAGGCAGTATGATCTTTGTCTAGTTATTGTCATTTTTCTTAACATAATCATAATTGCATTTGTTGGACCAAGAGCTTGTACACACACATTACACTGTGCACAGCATTTTCCTGGAGTAAATTACTTTCTATGCTGCATGCTTGCCATCTGTCATGGCCTGAGGTTTCCTACTTACCGTACCTCCAGCATTTCTTACAGCAGCACTCCATCTTCCTAGAGGTAAAAGCAATGATTACTTCTTAGTATAGCAACCTAAGGCTGGCATGTATTGAATTACTGATGAGCCACCAGTAATTCACGGATCTCTGCCGTGCCTTTAGGCCAACATTTCAAGGCTACCAGCCTCTGGATTAATCAAGCTAGGGGAAAATCAGTCAAAATACTTTCTTGGCATAAGTGATTTTAAAAGTGCAATCAAATTTTTTGTAGAAGATATTCATATTTTAAAGCAGGGAGGAAGAAAACATTTGACAGATGGCCACCAGAAATTTGAATGCAGTTTGTAGATAAAGTGCCTCTGAGGACTGGATCTACCTTCTGGAAGGAACATGAAAGTCTCTCAAGCACCAAAGACAAAGTCTTCTCTGACATCCACGAGCCCTTGCCAATGAATGTACACAAGCCAAAGCCATAGTACACTATACCACAAGAGGGAGCAGGTTCTCCACAGAAGATGCTTATGAAACAAATGGTTCTCAAAGACAAAACAAGTAAGCCAAGCCATATGTGACAGAAGAAAGTCAAGGGGAGCAATGAGAAACCAGCTTGACCTAAAGTCTCAAATACAGGATAGATAAAAAGAAGTAAACATGTGGACTCGGCTCTCACAAGATGCGGTGATGGCAACCAACTTTGGATGGCTTTAAAAGGAATTTACTCAAATTTTCATGACTGTGTGACATGATATAAGACTGAGCTGAAAGTGCAAGAACTTTGAAGGCAGAGCAATCTTTGGGTGAAGATCTCTGCAGCACCCAAAGGGGCAGTGGGAAGTTTCCACATCCTCCTATTGCACCGTCTCTATGTACTGCTAGGCTGGCCACTCATTAGTCAGAGCAACTACCTTTGGCTACTATATTGCTGCAGGGCATGTGTGAATGTGCTGTTTGACTGATACCTCTAGAACATATAAAAATGAATAAACACTTTTGAAAACTGGTGCCAGTGCTTTAGTTTCTGTTCACGCCTACTCTGATCCCAGGCTGAATTCATGACAACTGGTCCTGCCTCCTTCTGCAGAGGGACTGGGGAACCTTTTTCAAGAGTTACATGCCCTCATGGGCAACTTTCTTGGGGCTGAGGTTCCCCAGTCTTGCTCTGGGGAGCCAGTGTGGTGTAGTGGTTAAGAGCGGTAGACTCGTAATCTGGTGAACCGGGTTCGCGCCTCTGCTACTCCACATGCAGCTGCTGGGTGACCTTGGGCTAGTCACACTTCTTTGAAGTCTCTCAGCCCCACTCACCTCACAGAGTGTTTGTTGTGGGGGAGGGAGGGAAAGGAGAATGTTAGCCGCTTTGAGACTCCTTAGGGTAGTGATAAAGTGGGATATCAAATCCAAACTCTTCTTCTGCATCTCTTTAAAAATGTGCCTCGGAAGCCATTCGACTTCCGAGGCACGTTCGAAAATGGAAGCATTTACTTCTGGGTTGTCGGCATTCGAAAGCCAAAACGTTCGACAACCAAGGTTCCACTGTACATATAATTTAGTGGCAGGCAGATCTAAGCACTTTATTCACTGCTCACAATAGCAGATCTCCAGAAGACGGAGCCACTAGGATCTTATTTTCTCTAGCTGGTCATCATCCACGAACCTGGCCAGAAGCGAGTACTGCCATTCAGCGGTGGAGGAAGCTGCTCAGGCACCTAGGGTAAGACGCCCATGGGGTGGGGCACACCGCAGGGCCTCCAGAGTCTGCCTGCCTCCTCCCACTCAGCTGCCCTACAACTGGGGGGGGGGTAGGTAGCCGGCGGACTGTTTGGGCAGCGCGGAGGCTGTGCGTGCCCAAGCCACCATGTCTCTCCCAGGAGAGACGCATGGCTCGGGTGCACTGCAGGCCCTGTGGTGAGTGCTGCCCAGCATTTTGTCATCCCCCTCCGTGGTGACACCTGGGGTGGCCCACACCCACCGCACCCCGTTCCTCCACCCCTGCTGCCATTGGCTGACTCAGCGCTTGCCAGGTGACAGGATTAGAGGCTTCACCTGGATCTTGACAGCTTCAGAATTTAAATTAGAGTATCTGTTTGAACAACTTATTGTAAGAGGGAAGACCAAGTCCTGGACCTGTTTTCTCATCTGGCTGCTTCAAGTCTGCCAGCCTGAGTCTCAGCCAGATTTACTGCTTGTCCAACGCAGTCAGGGCTCTGCCAGACATAACATGGATTTGCCTTTTAATTCCTAAGGATATGAAGATGAAATGGCCTTTCCTTCCTCTCAAAATGATTCTAATGGATATCCTTCAATGCTTGTCTTTTTTATTACTGCCAATTTTAATAAAGGAGTCATCACCAGAGATTTGTCGATCATGCTAAATGCAGCCCAGGGCCCTCCTTTGGGAGGAAGTGTGGGATATAAATTTAATAAATAAATAAAATAGGATGGAATGCCAATTAGCTACTTGAAATATGTGGCCTTTTTCTGATCAGCTTACAAAATTACATTGATTTTAATTTTTATGGAATGATTGTTGCCAAAGCCCATAGTCAACATCAGCAATAAAGCACGTGGCTTAAGAGCCTTTTGCAATTCAGCCCTGCGATGACATCCATGATAAATGCAACATCTGATCCACCAATTCTTAATATAGTTTGAAAGAAGACACAGCAAATGAATCCAAACCTTTCCTTCTGTACTGTCTATTCTGCAAAGAATACTTTGGGGAATGGAAGAGGGGAGGTGATGTTTAAATGTACAATAATGATCAGTGTTGTAGTGGCAAATTTTGAAGTGCAGGAGTTCATCGTGATATTGCCTGCCTAAAAGCTATCAAAAGCTGAAGAACAGTCAAAAATTGTAGTGGGGCTCTCTGGCAGATAATGGCATTCCTCCTGCTCTGAAAAAGCATCCTGCAGCTGTGCCCCCCTCCCACGGCATCACTGATAATAAGAAATGGTGTAGAAAAGTCATACTTGGAAGTACAGTACTTAACAGCCACAGAAGATGATCCCTGAGCTGATAAATGAAAGCCCCATTCATGCATGATTCAACACTGAAACGTGTTACAAATACATTAAAATGTTGTTACAAATACTGAGCTTTCAATGAGAAGATAATTAAATGCTTAAAAACAAATGGCTATATTCCCGAATAAGTAAAATATAAAGGCAGCTTTACTCTGAAAAATTATTTGGCATATTTTAGTACATCATCAAGATGGGTAATAATTCTCGCATGTCAACTGATTAAGAATGCCTAACTTAATCATATGCCTTTTAACTAATCAATCAGTTAAATAATTATATTTAAATACATTTGAATATTAGGAAGATGATAGATAGTTAGGATTGCCTGAAGAGTTGTAGGATTATCTAAAACCATCTAGTGAGAAAATGAGATAAGTGTGAGGTTGTGTAATTTAATAATAAGGGGCAGTGCCCCTCAACTTCTCAATGAACAGCTGATTTGTGACAAAGTATCTATCTGGGCATATGCACACACAACTCCGGCTGTTCCAAGTGCATGAATTTCAAATAGAACACTTATGTAGATGGTCTGTTGTGAGCAAGAAAAAGAGTATGCTCATTTGCTGTACAATAAAACCACTGGAGAGGACAAAGGGCTTTTTATTAACTCTGCTCGGAAGTTTATGACTACCAATATTGCTTATTGATGTGTGGGGATTCCCTCCCCTCTTAAGTTAGTGCTGCAATGCTTCTCACAGGCCAGGAAACCATTCAGATGAAATGCGGCCTTCCAGAATACAGTTTTAAATTCTGGAAATTTGCATAACTAACCGCAAAGGCTGTGTGCATCCGTTAGCTTAGCCAAAGAGACTTCATTGCAGCACGCCATTCATCACTGACCTTAGTCCAATTCTAATTGTTTAAATGTGCATCTGTTCTTTTAATGAACTGGGTTAGGGATGGATTAAATGGAGAGCCTCAACATCATTAGCTCTTTCACAGCCAAAATATAATATTGCTGCTGACACACCATGTCCTATAAATTAGACAGTTTTGTGAAAGGCTAGTTTACAGGCAATGACATGTCCACATCCTATTGTATTTTGGCCGTAGATAGGCTACAGGTTTTGAGACTCAGATTAATTGATCCTTAATTCTTCTATTTGACGTGTTCTTTTTATTTTTTATTTGTTCCTGGGCATTCAGTAAAAGGATAATTAAGGCAATAAATAAATATATAACTCTTTTCAGTGCAATCCTTTACTCAGAACTAGGGCTGCATTAAAAGCCTCATTGCACCAGACTGGTGGGTTAGATGGGGCAAAGATGTCCCTCAGTCCAGCCCATAGAGCGGCCCCAGCATCACTTCCCTAGCACAGAGATTCTCATTCATTCTGCTGCACGTGTGGGTAGAACTCTGTTGGGGCAGGGAGGAGCCTCAGCCCCACTGCTTGTTACGAAAAAGGAGCAATGCTGCTGAGTGCTCCAGATGGCTGGAAAGCCAAACAGGATGTTGATGTTATGGGACTGTACCGTGGGAACAAAGGGACAGTCTATTCTGTGCACTGAGCACCGGATGTTAGCTCAGAGTGTCACATGACCCTGTACCAAAAGTACATGGGAGGAGTCATTTTCTCTCTGTTGTTGCTGTAAAGAGAGTGCAGACATGATTTCTCTGCACTGCTGGAAAGACAGAAATAAAGGCATGTAAATACATTTCTGTCTGTCTCTCTCCCCTCCCTGGGAGTGAGGGAGGAGGGATGGTTGTGTTCTTCTCACGTTGGGAAGGATCGGCCGATAGAGATCTCGCCTTGTCTTGCCGGGAGTCGCTGATGGGGGAGATCAACAAGGAATCCAAGCTGGGCACCTGGAGAGTGGCCAATTCCTCTGACTGATATGGCTTTAGATTCCAACACTGCTGTCATGTGAAGGCACCAGCCCTGATTCAGACCCCCTTGCTGCACCATCTCCAGATCCTTTGCCTTCCAACCAAGCCACTGTGAGTGGCAGCGCTGAAGATTTGGCAGCAACCTGCCAGGTTTTGGATTGCAGCCTGAGTTCCATTGTTTTGAATGGGGTTTATTCTGAGATAAGTTTGCATTGGGTTGCAGCCTATAAAGCAGTCAGCTTTATTGTGAAGTTACTGGCATATACCATATTTTTTGCTCTATAAGACTCACTTTTTCCCTCCTAAAAAGTAAGGGGAAATGTGTGTGCGTCTTATGGAGCGAATGCAGGCTGCGCAGCTATCCCAGAAGCCAGAACAGCAAGAGGGATTGCTGCTTTCACTGTGCAGCGATCCCTCTTGCTGTTCTGGATCCCTCTTGCTGTTCTGGCTTCTGTGATTCAGAATATTTTTTTTCTTGATTTCCTCCTCCAAAAACTAGGTGCGTCTTGTGGTCTGGTGCGTCTTATAGAGCGAAAAATACGGTACTTGATAACTGCATCTTGGATATCACTGTGACTATAACCTTATCCTGTGCCACATTTAGGGTGGTGTGGGCAGTTCCTTCACACAGGGTATTGAGCTGAGGGGGCCCAAAATCGAGAAGATCCATAATTGAGAAGATCTATTTCGGGATGGCAAATTTTGGCCTTGCACAGGGCGTTATATTATGGAAGATTACCAAAGTCCTGCCTTATCCACATCTTCCCCCTCATGCATGGGGGGCGTGGGCATGGAATATGACAGTGCTCCCTCCCTGTACCATCTCTGATGTATTGCCATCTTCAACATGATGAAGAAGAAGATCAGAAGTGGGGAAGTTTGCTCCAGAAGCCTGCACTATCAAGGTTCTGAATCACATGGGGGACAATGTAAATGAGTACAGCAGACATTCTGAGTTAAGTCATATTCAATTTTGTGGTCAGATCTCAACCTGAGCATCTTCTGGTCCTCAAATTTGCACATCTTTACCAATATACATTGGATAATTTGAAAGATAAGTGACACATTTGTTTTTAGCCAATGTCGTCATAGGACTTTTTTTGGAAACATGAGGTGTTAACAAAGAGAAAAATAAAAACCACATGATATGAAAACTTTTCAATGACTTATAAAAATGCAAAAATTGTACACAATTTAAATGCTTTCACTTTATTGAACCAAAAATCCCTCTCATCTTTCATTTCATTCTTTTGATGTGCCAAACTGAAAATTTGCTCTTCCATATCAAAGCTCCAAGTTGCACTTGCTTAAAAAGCACAACACAACCTGAAAACATTCAAATATGCACCTTTTAAACTTTTATAAGTCATAGAAAAGCTCTCAGAGGCAAATAGAATATTAAATAAAAATATTTAAATCAACAGCTCAGATTTTCAAAATGATTGCTCTGACTAAAACATGTCATTTTCATATGTATTTAAAACAATCTTACAGTCACACTACAATATTATATGATTTGTCTTTGCCTTATAGTCTCATGAAATTTTAAGAAGAATGTTGTGAATTACAAAAATATGAATTAATCATGAACAAATAGTATGTGACTGGTAGATTTACTGTTCTTTAGTGCCCCCTCTGACAACTGTATAAAGTCATGTTGGTATTGAAATGTGTTTGCCATTCCTGTGATTTACAAAGGGCTAAGGAACGGTAAATAAATATTACATGAAGCTGAAGGCTCGGATAATAATCTTATTGCAAATTCTCAGAAGGAGACAAATTAGCTATGCCAACAATATATGCAAAATGGTAGTATTATTTATTCTGCGTAATTGAGTACTGAATTTCTGCTTAATACAGGATTCAAATTATGCCATGAATATTGATGCATATATTCCATTTAGGACAATGACGTTCTTAGAGCAAATGCAGCAACATCAGCAGAGCTTATTTCACTGACTGGCAGACTGAGATAAATGCACAAAACCTCCCAAATGAATAGTGGGTTAGATCAGATTTCATGTCATGGCTACTTTAACTCCCATTGATGCCAGTGCATTACTCTAAGCATGACTAAGTCTGAATCCAACACAATATTTTAATATCTTAGTTACATCAGCAGCATCATCATCATCATTACCATTATTAATCATTTCATTTATATAGCTTCACATCAGTAAGCAGCGCTGAGGGGTGACTTTCAAACAAAACAGTGCTAAAATGCAGTATCTCATGATTAAAACCAACCTGTGAAATAAAAGGCAATAAAATATTTTCATTACTACAGAGATGGCATTAAATAGCCTCCTATTAAAGCACAATTAAAAAGACTGGGTAAATATAAAGATCCTCACCTGCCATTGAAAATACAATTAAGAAGGCTCCGGGTCAGTCTCTCCAGGTCACCTTGGTAGCCACTCACCTAAATTCACTTGGCCAGGACACCTGAAGAGGATCTGAAGGTTTGGGTAGGCATATATGGGCAGAGGTGATCTTTCACTTCATATTTTAGGCTCAGTGCTGTTCCTGGCTTCGTATTTGGGTCTCCCTGTGTTAGATTTATACTATATTACTGTCATCAATGAGTTACACTCTATTGCATGAGTTGTTCCATGGTCAGGAGTTCATAAGATTCTGATGGGATAGTGATGAAACCAATGGGCTATTTTATCCTTGCACAAGTAGTGACATCACCAAAATACATATTTGCTTTGGTCAAAATATAAACTTATCCAGTCTGAAGTGCTTGCCTGCATTATGGATTTCCCCTAAAATTTCTTCTTCACCTTGAATTTCATGTTTGCCTGTGCTATATAACAGATATCCTGTCTCTTGACCATCAGGTTCTCAAAGCAGCTTACAAAATAGGCAGATTGGGAATGAGAGATGAATAGAGAAGCCTCTAGTGAAAAGTTTATGTAGGTGGAATGGAAGAAACTGTTTGGGCAGGAGTTGGCTGGAGGGTCTGCAGGGGACAATTTGGCACCAGCCATCGGATCCCATTATATTGATGGTTTCATGATAGAGGCTGAATTCTGGATTTGGGGTTCAGTGTGTCAAGCCTAGTTCTGAAATGAGTCAAGGGGAACTCACCTGTATACTCCCTCCCAGTATAACATGAGAACTGATCTAGCTACCATACCATAGCATACTATACCATACCATACCATACCATACCATACCATACCATACCATACCATACCATGCATCTTTCTTTATAAATCATTGTGGAATACATTGTGGAGTTTTCAATATTAGACTCTGCTATTCTCACCAACCTTTTGGTATTCATGAGCTATCTACACCACCACTCCATAGCATGGTAACTTTTAGCCACAGTGCCATGTATTCTGCAGGTTGTGTGAATGTTAATGATCTGAACACTGTGGATCACTGTGACTGATATCTTTAGCACAGAATCCCATCTTCCTCGTTTCGTCCTGTTGCAATGGTGTGCTAAGAAAACTGAGCCAACTCCTGACACATACAGTGAGCCAGCTTAGCATGGGGGCACAATAAGTAAAAATCTGTGGAGTTGAGTAAAAAGTGCAACTGCCATGGCAAAAGAGGGTTGTGTGTGAGAGAAAATATTTCAGGGTTATGTCCCATAAGAGCCTGTTGCTCTTTCATGCCTGAGAACAGCATTATGTACAGCACATATCTTAGTTTACTCATTTTCAGTTTTGCCTCATGCTTGGCCCCTGCTCTTCCCTTTTTTACCTATGAGCATACCGGTAATTTTGTTTTCTTTGCTAACTTATGACAGGTAAGAAGGACAGGAACATAATCATTTTCTTTTCTTTCAATCTGATTCAACTTTAGGGTATAAAACAAAAGAACATTGTTTTTTCCTGTGAGAACAACCAATCTTGATGGGTCTTTTTCTTTCTAAAAGGCAGCTGGCAAACATGAAGCCTTGTTGTTGTTGACTGTTATTTAAAATGAAACCTGCCAGCAGACTCCCGCAGGAATAAGACATTCTTCTTCTCTTTAACCCCCAACCAATTATCTCCTTAATAGAAGAGTCTCTAGAACACAGAAATGTGTTGCTTTGAGAATTTGCTTTAAAGCCTCTTCGAAGGGGTTTTATTGGGGGGGGGAGGGTTTCAAAAGCATTCCCAATGACAGCTTTTGATAGCAGTAGGTTAGCAGAAAAGTTTTTTAATTGTGCACATTTCCATTCTAATCTAAATTAGAATATAACAACTAAGCATAGCCTAGGCTGGATCCAACCACCTGGCACTGTCTCCTGCTGTGGCCCTGGTATTTATCACCATGTCAGAACTACCCATCATTGATATACATATCTACACACATTTATCTAACGCTGGAGTAGGGAAGCTTTTTTCAGACTAAGAGTCACAAGCATCTTTGCGGGGACCAAATGCCAGTGATGGGCATTGTCAGAGTGGGCAGAGCAATGGATATGCCTTTTAACTTTGTACAGTTGGGTACATTCCATTTTTTAAAAAATAATATTTATTAAAGGTTTAAAGATTACAGAGCAAAGAAGAAAGAAAAAATGAAAAGTTAAACAGAACAAATCAATACCTTACAATACATAGGGGGAAAAACAAAAAAACAATACAACAAAACTAAAAGAAAAACAAAAACAGTTAAAAACACATCCAATATTTCCATATCTTTGTCTTTCATTTACTTGTTTCATCGACCTCCTCACGCCTCCCTTTTTTGTATTCTAATTCAATTAGCTATTTCAGCAAATCCTTTCCATCTTACTCAATTTTTGTTCTATAATTTATCTTAACACAATCTAACCTTAAATTTTCCACTTTGGCCCAATAACAATCTATTTTTACTTAATTCTTTATAACATTTCTGCTAAAGCCATATAACTTCATTCCAGCATCCTTCTAACATTCATTAATTTTACTGTATTTCTGTAGATAGACTTTAAATTTTTTCCAATCTTCTTCCACCGACTCTTCTCCCACAGTTGAGTACATTCCAGTCAGGCAAAAGCTAGCCATTTCGAGACACCTGCATCTCTCCATCCTCCATCCAGGCTAGCAAGAGGCATTGTCACACTCCAAGGACATGGAAAGCAGAACTAGAGTAGTCACCCCTCTGTCGGTCCCCACTTGTTCAGTCAACATGGTGTTGGAATGCCTTCATGTAGGGCTTATATAAGGATATTTGCTCCTCAAATAAAGACTAGAACCTGGAGCTGGAATGATGGGCGATACAGGGGCTATTGATGATTTTGGAAATTGTTGAAGCAGGGTGTCTGCTGCTTGGGAGCTGTCCTGGGTACTACAGAGTATATATTGGACCTTGATTTTGTTTCTTGTTTTATGATAATTTTTCAGTTTCTGGTTTAGGGTTGGATACCACCACCCTGTTTCTCAAGTGGACTACTCTTATTCTCTGATAGTATGTTCAGAAAGTTCTGTTCAGACTCTCCACGGACAGGTCTGGATAGTTTTATAGCATTACATTTTCTGTCATATGTATTCAGATAATAAATATATATGTTTAGCATCATTGAAATGCAGCAAGCTGCTTTCTAATTTGGAGCCAGTGAAATTAATAACCTGTTGGCACACACCAGATTGCTTCATAGAAGCCGGTCATTTTGCTTGCTTATTCAATACAGCACTGATTGCAGACTTGATTAAAATGTATGCTTGCTTGCTTAATATGAGATTAGTGTACTTACATTCGTCACTCAAATGTTTGAGCTGAAGAAGAGCAAGGTACGCTAGGGTTGTATATAACATTAAGGAAGTGTATTTTCAGCACCCTTAAGAAAAGCATGTCCCGAACAGTGTCACTGAAATAGTGAGGAAGTGAGTTTTTAGGCATAAAAATCACTTTGTCTCCCTACAACTCCCACATAACCCAAGCATACTGGAATTAGTTATGTTTCTGCCAGCTTCACATTGTTGATAATAATCGATCAGCAGCTGATTCCAACTGTGCAGAAAGAAGATGAGATTTCCCTCCCACATTCAAATATCCTTGTCAAGTAAAAAAGATAGATGAGTATTCCACAAATACTTTTCCTAGTTGGGTTTGGAAGTCCCTTGCAGCCTTCTCACATCCATTCAGCTCCTCCTCTGGCAGTAGAAGGAAGTCAAGAGAAGAGAAGTCACAGAAAAACCCTTGTTCTTCCCTTCCAGAAACCAATCAATTCCAGAGAGCGAAAGGAATAGCAGAAACAGCTGTGATGATGGATATGAATCTCTTTGTGGGTATATATAGCACACGGCCAGTCATAGCTCCTCCTGGCACCCCAAAGCTTAATGGACATGGGAAGTTCAGACTGTTGTATGAATTGCTTCAATTGCTGTGCTATATTCCTCCCTCCCTCACTGCACAAGGACAAATCCGCTTAACAGACCAATCCTATGTCCATTTGCACTGACCGAAAAGCTTTTAGGACAAGATATTAATATCCCCATTGCCACAACAATGCTGTAGTTTCATCTCCGTGCACTAGCACTGCCCCTGCTACTTTCACTTGCATCTTGAGTTGTCAACCTTTGTGTTAGCTGTGTGGCCATATTGCATCACTAAGTTACACCTTAAGTCAGCCTTGTATTTAGCAAGTTGCCTGGTTGTCATAGGTGACAAAGCAGGCAAGTGAGAAGGTTGGCCGAGGAGGAGAAGATTGCTTCATGGCTCCTCCATAAACCTGGAGTAGCTTCCATTTCCATGTTGACCACCAAGCAGAGCCAGTGTGGTGTAGTGGTTAAGAGCGGTAGTATCGTAATCTGGGGAACCGGGTTCACGTCTCCGCTCCTCCACATGCAGCTGCTGGGTGACCTTGGGCTAGTCACACTTCTCTGAAGTCTCTCAGCCCCACTCACCTCACAGAGTGTTTGTTGTGGGGGAGGAAGGGAAAGGAGAATGTTAGCCGCTTTGAGACTCTTTCGGGTAGTGATAAAGTGGGATATCAAATCCAAACTGTTCTTATTCCCTCTTCCATGTCCAGCATAGAAACACAGGCTTCTCTCCTCTTAGCAGGTGAGTAAAAAACTTGCAGGATAGTAACTTCTGTGGACTTATTTATAAGGGAGCCCCAATCATTTAAACAATCTGTATGATAAAACTATGTGTTGCATGCCTGGTTTTTATCGTTTTAAACAATCTAAAAATATAAATAGTGGCATAAATATAATTGCATTGCAGAAATTAAAAGCTCAAATATGCACATTAGATCAAAATCTGGATTCTAGAACCCATACACTATAGTTTAGCTATAGATGGGTAGGTATAAGATGGAAGAGTAATTTCCTTCATGTCCTGTATACATGGAAACAGTGTGCCTTAAAAACTCCCATCAGATGTCGCTGGAGGCCAAAACTCAACACCACATTCTGTTTAATATGTTTGTTTAAAAGGGAAGAAATCTAATGAATGCTTCATTAAACATATGGTAAGCTTTGGTTCCCTGGGTAAGGATATGAAATCCAATAAGCAAATTGAGCTGCAAGTTTTGGATGAACACAAATGCTTATTAATATACCTTGTAGCTGAACTCAAGAGAACAATTAAATGAATTCATATTGGAGAGAGATGAACACAGAGGGATGTCTACAGGGTGTCTTTTATTTCGTGATAATAAACCTAGGTCCTGATCCAGAAATAGTCACATATAACAGTGCAGACCTAATTCAAGACAGTGGCCAATGATGCTCATTCTTAAAACATGTCCTTATGATGAATAGAATGGAAATAAATGGATCTCAAAGCACTTAACTTTGCCTGGATTGAGCCTTATATTTGAAAAGTCTGTCTGCTACTTCACACAAAAAAATTTTGTGCTGTATTATTTCATGGATAACAAGTCTGGCAGATAATAACTATAGACGCTAGCATAGTCCAAACGAAGGCAGGCAAAGGTCACAGGCTGACCAGGAATGCCTTCATGTGTTACCTTAATACTATTATGACTGAGTTAGTGAGCAAGAAAAAGGGAAAATGTCATTCTTGACAGCAACATATGTTCAGCTTCAGGCTCTCATTCTCAAAATCATTCTATACTTCTAATGCAGAAAAAGAATAAGTATGGAAAGATTTTATGTTTCTCTCTCAGATTGGGTAGGACAGAGCCAAAAGAGTCTGAAGGGTGGCAGAAATGGGGTCACAGATCACAGGTCATGTTTTTATTTCTTAAAAGAAGCTGTGTGAGAATGCCTACCAGCATAGATGAGTCATAGAGAAATGTTCAACTTGTTTTTCTTCTCAAGGAAGGCTGTGGATAAACCATATAGGCAGATTTTATGTCTCTATTTTTCTCTTTCCTTCCATTTATAGGAGCTAGGATACAAATTAAAGCGACAAACACTAACACAAAAGAATGGATAAAGCCTCTTGCATCTGGCATGTGCAAGTTTTAGAAGGAAGAAACCCTCTAATGGCCACGTAAGGAAAGAGGCCATTTGTTGTTTAGTCATTTAGTCATGTCCGACTCTTCGTGACCCCATGACCTCCAATGAAGGAGAGCCCACCACATTCAGAAGGAGTCCATTCCACTGACAGATCAGCAAACAATGGTTATGATTAAAACAGGAAATAGGTTCACCAGGAGGTAAGTACCACTGGACATGTATTGGAGTACACTGTTAATTGCTCTTATATTGAAAAAGAATAGAGTTCCTGTGCTATTAGCAGTGACCACTGTTCCTACCAGACAGTCAATCCTCTGAGCTGTAAACTTGTTTACTCAGCAAGCATGAGAAGTAGAAATACTTGTATATGCCAGGAAACATGCAGCTCTATGCTGCAGGAGAGAATTTTTGGACTGGACTACGGGGATCTCCCCATCATTACATAGCCTGCATAAATGTTTATTTATCACTAGGGAATTCAACTGTTTTTGCTATGTCCTGGGCCATTTGGCAGATAAATGATGCTCTGTACTACTTCATTGTTTCTTGAAATTAAATCAACCATCTCTCAAACCAGTAACTGAGAAATAAACAGAATAATACATCAACCATGTAACAAATAATACAAATTGTCAAGTTGGATGAAAGTATGCATACTTATAAGGCAATGATCAGGTAATGTATTGATCACATGCTTAACTTTAAATGTGTGAATAATGACTTTGATACCATTAGGATGGGATCTGTTTTCTATGAGGATGAAATATAATGGCTTTAAAACAACTGCAAAAGTCCAGTATCAAAAATTTCCCCCAATGACTTTCCATAGCATCTCCAAGAATAAAGGATCTTTAGCTGTGGTGGGACAGGGGACAGTTTCAGAATCAATGTGTATTGTTTTCCAGTGACATGGATAGGATGACTGGAGTTTTCCGGTACTCATACTGCTTTATTTCACTTTACATTAGTCTAGGGAACAAGAAAACTGTTTCATTTCACGAAGCAACAGTTCAAATGACTGCAAGGAAAACTAAGCACTGTTGAAGCCAATGTTCTTTGTTCTAAGAGAGTACAATGCCCCAGGGCAATTATTTTGGAAATTCCTGTTATTAGTGCACTGAATTTTGTCCTATCGAGTTATTTGCTACCAAAGAAAGCTAATTTTTCATCCCAATCTTTTATACTCTAGTCTTAGTCAGGAACTATACCACTTGGTTGATCCAGAATGAACTGCACACTGCATGCTTGATCACTCACAGTCCCATGTGTAGGCATGCTGCTCCTGTGTACAGTGGTACCTCGGGTTAAGTACTTAATTCATTCCGTTCTTAACCTGAAACTGTTCTTAACATGAAGCACCACTTTAGCTAATGGGGCCTCCTGCTGCTGCCGTGCTGCCGGAGCACAATTTCTGTTCTCATCCTGAAGCAAAGTTCTTAACTCGAGGTACTATTTCTGGGTTAGTGGAGACTGTAACCTGAAGCGCATGTTACCTGAAGCATATGTAATCTGAGGTACCACTGTATATGGGTTGCACCTCTACACAAAGCTTTACAGAAAAGTGGTGCATAGCTGCATTTAAGGGCAATACAAGATGTTGTGGCAAATGTGTGCTTGCTGTCAAAAAGAATGACTGCCTAGCTAATTCCCATTTCATCCTGTAACGTCATGTAGAACTTACCCTCTTGTGTTGTGATACCCAGACAGCATTCTGGGTTCTACTCTTGCTCCACATAATCTGGCTGATGATAGAAGATGGAGAAATAGGGAAAGCTGTGACATCACATGAAGTACATTAAAGATGATGAGAGACAACTGGAGACATGGACAACATCTTTGGTGATAGCTGCATATTTGTCATAAAGTTTAGCTTGGCCCTAGGACTAAGCAATTTATTTGTTCAAGTATATGTAAAAATAGCTTTGGGCCCTATTGCCTACATTATTCATTTTAATTTAATTTATACTTGCTCATATACTCCCTTTGCTCATTGGAAAATGTGTGTGCTAATGGGATCCTGGGAACCTTTATTTTTCTTCTTAAATTACAAATGAACTCTTTCCCAAATCAAATTCTAAAGTGAGCAATGCAACTCTTTAAAAATTTGTCCCTGAGCTACTCTAGACCTAGTAGAATCAAGAGAGTTTAGGGACACATAACTTTTAATTCCTTGAGTTTATACAATTAGAAGTTATACTAACAATATTTAGCAGCTTTTCTCATGATACTTCTCTGATCTGCTTTCGTGGGAAGAAAAGTTCCAGACAGATGTTTCGGTGTTCAAACAATGACATGTGAAGTAGAAAAGTGATGTGTTTCATTATAGCTTATTTCCACCTACTCTGGAAGCAGTATGAATTCAATTACAGTTCTCCTGTGGCAATAAACCCACAGACGAAATCTTAATTGTTCTAGCACTATCGTGTAATTTGCATTTCTACTGCATTGGCAACTCTAATAAGAGATTTCTCATATTAGATAAAACAAACAGAGAATTTTGGAGAAGCAGGTTTTTGTCTTTGAGGAACAAAATAGCCAATGATAAACTTATGCAAATCTAGCTACTGCATTTCTTTCACTAGTTCCTTTGCCTTAATTGTAAAGACCAGAAAATTTTCATTCAACAGGAGCAACAGGAGCCCACCCCATCATGCAGATTTGAACTGACAACCTTCTTACTGGCAATCCCAAGAGGCTCAGTGGGTTAGACCACAGCGCCACCCATGTCTTAGTCAAATAGGGATACGAATCCAGGCATTCACAGGTTAAATGCAACCCATTGTTTTACAATAAATGAGTAATAATTTTAGGTTATAGAAAGCTGACTTTTAAACACCATAATCCAACGGAACTAGGTAAAGTGGTGTAGGATTGGACCCAATATATATAAGCGTGTTGCATGTTGGCTGGGCACATGTAAACACAGTTACCTCCTGTATCACAAGTACTAGCATCAGAGGCACTTGTGGGTGGAGGAATGGATGTGACTTACCTTTGTGCAGTGGGCTACATTATGGCCACACATAAATCAAAGGTCTCTAACACACACATTTCCATCTTCCACTCTGGCATTATCACTGTTCAGGTACAAATTCTAGCCAGGCAAAATCACTCAAGGAGGGGACAGAGCAGGGAAGACATCTCTATCTGAGCCATAGGACTGAGAAAACATACAGATATCATTGAAATCAGCAACCGACGCTAGCAAGATTAAACTTGTAATGGGTGAAAACAACTTTAATTGTGCAGGAAGTAGAAGACAGCAGAATTAAGTTCCAACTAAATAAATATTTCTGTGTGTTCTGGATGAGGTGCAGCCATCTTGAAGGTAATCTAAGATGCTTAGAAAGCTGGGGTAATTTTAAATTGCTTTAGTAGTTTGACTTTTGTATGTTTTAAAGTATGGTTGTGAATTTTTCTTGATTTTACTGTTTTATATTTTATAAACTGCTTTGAGGTGGTGTGGTGGTGTTTTTTTACAATCAAGCGGTGTATAATTTTTATGAAATGAAAAAATAAAATAAAATAAATTAATTCGAATGAAATGATTTCATTGACCTGATGGCATGAACCATGCAATGTAACACCATGGCTTGGTAAGAATGATAAGTGTCAAGTTACTTAAAATGAGAGGTATCATTGAGTTTTGTAGATACCCACATTGGATATAGAAACAAAACAAAAGCACTTAGGCAGTTGCAGATCTTTAAGATTATTTATTGCACCTTAAAAACTACTTCATAGTATTAAGCATTCTAGCCCTCTGAGAATGTATATTCAAAGCAAACACTTACAGTATGCTTTCAGCACTTTGCAATATAATATTTTCATGCAGTCCACCTAAAGCACTTTATGGGTTGTGCATTTGACATACCATGAAAGTATTTTGAAAAACCAGTCAGCATGAATGTGCATTATCTGGCCCCTTCTCTGTCCAATCTCCCGCAACACACCAGAAAGGTCAACAGCGTATGTGACTATTATTCCCCAACTGAAATATCTTTCTTCACTTCAGTATACTGTACCTTGCAAAATGGCTTACAGTGACAATGTCTAAAGATTTTGTCCTGAAAAATATTCCATTGATGCGAGCCATTTTTGAGAAGAGTTCTGTTCCTATTTTATTATTATTATTAACACTAAAGAACGTAGTTGAAATATTTCAATTGAATTCAGTTTGTGGGTCATGGGCTTCTGGAGTAAAGCCTTTCCCGTGTGGATTTATCATTGCTGTCAAGGCATACGTTGCGCATATAAATGTCAGTGGGAGCCATTAGCAGCTGCTGCTCTCCTTTCTGGTGACTTGCCAAGCACATCAGTAGCATGCTGATGGAGTGACAGACAGCAATGCTTTGAGTTTCACTCCTTTCTAAAAAAAACAAGATGTTTGTAGAAAGGATACCAAGGTTTTGCTAAAATTATGCCCAAGAATATGGATCAAACTGCCAGAGCTGCCTAGCTCATCATCCATAAGAACATCAGTAGGCTGGCAAACTGCCTAACAGGAGAAAACAGTTCAAATATCCATGTCACAAGGGAAATGAGTAGAAATGAACAGACTTCTCTCATTCTATTACTCTTTTATGGGTTCATGTAATGGGACAGCAAGGTGCATCTGGCATAGACAGGGTCTTGTATATTCCAGCACATGCCTCTAAATTCCTGGCAATACATCAAGGTTCCATTACCGGCATTTGCAGGGTTCTTTTGCTGACAACAAGACATGGCTCAGAACATCTTATATCTTATAATGGCAATGGCGCCCACCTGAGGTGCTGGAACTGAGTTCTGGTGAATTCTGGCTGAAAAGAAGACCTCTATATGTCCCACTGTTCTAGTTCATATGAAATACATGCCCCCCTCCAAAAAAAAACCCCAACCACTGTAATAAAAACAGAGGAAGTGCAACAGATAAAATATGGTGGTACCTTGGTTCTCAAAGGCCTTGGTACTCAAACAACTTAGAACCCAAACACTGCAAGTGTTCCAGTTTGTGAACTTTTTTCGGAAGCTGAACATGCTCCATTTTGAGTGTTACACTTCCAATTTGAGTGTTACAATTCTGTTTTGAGTGCCACACTTCGGTTTTGAGTATTACTTTGAGGTCTGTCTGTTTTTGCTATTTGTGTTTTTGCTTTTGCAGCTGTTTGTTTTGTTTTTGTGACTGTGTGGAACCCAGTTCAGCTACTGATTGTTTAATTGTGTGACAGCAGTACATTTTTTATTGATTTCATTTTATGGATCAATGGTCTGGTTAAATTCATGTTAAATTGCTGTTGTTTTTAAAAGTCTGGAATGGATTAATCCATTTTACATTACTTTCTCTGAGAAAGCGTGCCTTGGTTTTGGAACGCTTTGGTTTAGGAATGGACTTCCGGAACAGATTAAGTTTGAGAACCAAGGTACCACTGTAGAGGTATTGGATAACAAACACCTGCCTAAACAAGAAGGTGACCATGTGGTGAAACATCACCAAAAATGTGGGAGGGGGACTGAACTTCTTATAGTCAAAAAGTCTTACCAAATATTGTAAACTGAGTCTGACAGGTCTGCAGAGGAAGGGGGACTCAACCAAAATGGAGCAGATGAATCTCACATGGCTAGAAGGTTCCCATTCCTGCTGTAGCCCTATAAGACACAGACGACAATACGCAGTAGGTCCTTCTACAGGACGCTGCAGGAGGGAGAAGAGGAAGAGAAAGATTAGTTGAGCAAACTGCCTCCCATTCACATGATGTTGGATGCAACCCTAGCTGTCTTGTAGATGTCCCTTGGACATATCCAGCCAATGTTACTTGTGAACTGCATTATTCCTTAGACCGCCTTTGGTCACACACAAAAGCATTGAATCATAAAACGTCACATGCTTCCTATTTTCCATCATCAGTGAAAATTAACACACGATCTTGGCTACTTGTGAAGGGTAATCTACTGACTAAGCTCCTGAAATCACTGTACAGTTCTTTCTTATCAAACCAGATTAGCTAGTGCTGGGAAGAAAAGAAATGCATTTGGCTTTAAAAACCTGTTAGCAATGGGATAAATCAGCCAAAAATAAGCCCTTCTGTTTCAATGAATCCCATTGATTTTCATTTGTCCCACTGAAATCAATTTGGCTTATACTACTTAACTTTGACTTCTAGGGCATGCCAACTATTTATATCTAAAAATGATTATCCCTAAGAACCAGACTTTGGACAGGAACTTTAATCTAGTTATTCTAGAGTAATCCCATTAGCACTGGCATTAGCCCAAATGGTGCTACAGAACCTACTTATGGTTTTATTGTTAAAAGTAATAAATCAAGGAAAGGAAATTGAAAGCACACCTGGATATAATTCTTTATGTATAGGAGGCTTGATCAATCCTTTTCCTCCCTCCCATAATTATAAAAAGATCAATAGAAAGCAAACCCTCCAGAGTCAATTCAGGCTTTGTTGTCCCATATATGAAGGCTTGGATCCTAAATTAACATAAGGAAGTTCATGTTATGACCCTGAGGTTCCACAGTGCTCTGAAAAAGGCATGAGTGAGGATTAAATTTGTCGTTCCCTCTGAGAGAACCTTCAGCACTGTTCCTCATGCCCTCCCAAACATTATCTTCAGACTCCAAGAACAAGCCTCCAGAAGCTGCTTCATTTTCTAGGCCACATCTGCATGATAAGCATTATTCTACCATGCTAAAACTCATGGCACACCCTCCCCCAAGAATTCTGGGAGCTGTAGTTTGTTCAAGGTTCTGAGAGTTGTTAGGAGACTCCTAACACGATCACACAACAGACACTACACAAGTCTAAAGTAGTAACAATTGATGCCTAATTATCTTCTACCAAGCCTTGGACAATCTCTTGGACAATCACCTCTAGCAGTCAAAGCAGCTATGCTAACCAGCTCTAAAGAACAAAACGAGAGCTTGTGCTAACCAGCTATAAAGAACAAAACGAGAGCTTGAATCAAGTCTAACTGATGACTTCAGCCTCAGTTTTATTAATTTTTTTATTATTATTTCCATACTGCCAACATTAAAATAATCATTTTGGTGAACAAAGTACAATTACATTGATAAAAGCAAATTCAGAATACATCTTAAACAAAAAAGAGAAGCAGCATATGGATGGTAGGTCTTACCTTCAATAAAACAATACACTAACAGTGATTAGCCAGCAACATTATCAATAAAGCATCTTGTTAACAAAACAGTTAAGAACATTTAATCAATGACCCCATGCAAAAAGTTCAAAATAATTATTATTTATAACGGTATTGAAGCATTCTGATAATAACTGATGGGATACTTTGTACTTATTTCTGAATGGAAACTCTGATTGCAAGATGTTCCAGGGAGAAAAATATAAATGGATGCCATGATTCAGTCCACTATGAGCAGAGTGCCTACATGTTGAGGGCTCCTCCTAGGACTGGGGAACAAGAAATGAAGAAGTCGTTCGATTCCCCCAAGAAGGATGTCACACTGGAAAGCCTGTACTGCGAGGAGCATTATTTTTGTATGGTAGCCATTCCTGACATACACATGAAGCAGGCTATGCAATCTCTCTCTCTCTCTCTTTTTTTTTTTTTTTGGCTTGGAGGAATCCCCTTTCATGCTGCTTTACTCTCTCTACTACGTTATAAAAGCCATAGCCAAGATGCTTCACTTCCCATGTAATTAAAAAAGAAATAAAAGCCAATCGTGATCTACTCTAAGCAGTGCCAGTAGTGACACAGTTTGAATGCCATGCTGTTATAATTGCCTTCGTTTCTAGACAGTGTGCATAATGGAAGATTTGCTAAGTATATTAATCATAAATATGATACACCCTCTGCAAACATCTTATATGACATATAGAGTACACATCCACATATTTCCCAGTTCATTAAACACACATCTTTCTTGATCACTGGAGGGAATTACACCTGGCTAAAAGAGAGGAGGAGATTGCAGAGATTAAAAGCAATGTGGGGTGACTTTAGCTTCCAGGCTTGTCTGTGAATATCTTGAACTCAGTATAGAACTACCAGTACTTATGTATTTCTGGCTGCATGTTTTAAACAGATCTTAGCACTTGGTGTTCCTTGAGCAGTGCAAGTAGTGTATGTCTATTAGGAAGAATGTTTTCATTTCTTTAAAAAAGCCTCTTCTTTTATGGCCATGATTCTTAAGGAGCAACCTAAATGAACATTTATGGATGAATCTGTTTAACATCCAGGCTCACTTGAAATTAGCAAAGCCTCTCTAGGCCACGTTGCGTTTCCAATTATGCCAACAGGACTCTGGTAAGGCGAAGACACTCCCCCATTATACCCTTCTCTTGTAAGCCTTCCCTGTTTCACTATTTTCTTCTTCTTTTTGCAACGTTATCACTGGTTAATAGAAAACGGAGAAGGAAATTTGGATTTCACAGAAGCCTGGATGTTGTGAGCATTTGCCACAGCAAGTGACATGTGCATTTGTCTGTGCTACCTCAGGCATGTCCAGCACCATCCAGGCAGGCACACCTGGAAGTGTGCTTCCTTTCCCATCTGGACACTGCTGCGCATGCTCATACCAATGCCCAGGCATTATTTGTGTGGCTAGTTGTGCACTGCCAAAAAAGAGGAAATGCATCTACAAAAAGTGGACAGAATACACATTTGCATGAAATTTGCATGTGCTGATTTACATGTGTAGATGCATATTTAGTTATCTGTCACCTATCTTCTGCCATGGAACCCAACATGGCATGCATGTGCTTCCTAAGCTGTTGCCCATCTAGGCACTGACCAGTTCTAGACCTGCTTGGCTTCAGCCAAGGTGGGGCAGCTGATCTGCCTTCAAGCTATACTCTGGAATCGTAATTAGAAAAAATAAAAAGGTAAAGGTAAAGGACCCCTGGCAGTTAAGTCTAGTTGCAGACGACTCTGGGGTTGCGGTGCTCATCTCGCTTTACAGGCCGAGGGAGCCGGTATTTGTCCACAGACAGTTTTTCCAGGTCATGTGGCGAGCATGACTAAGCCGCTTCTGGCGCAACAGAACACCGAAACAAGAGCAGCGCATGGAAGCGCTGTTTACCTTCCCACCGAAGCGGTACCTATTTATCTACTTGCACTTTTTGGCGTGCTTTCAAACTGCTAGGTTGACAGAAGGTGGGACAGAGCAATGGGAGCTCACCCCGTTGCGGGGATTCGAACCTCCGACCTTTGCAGAAATTGATTGGCAGCTTCGCTTGCCCTCCTTGGAGCCCACACGCTTCCCTGCGTGTCTCTGCTGCCCCGGGCCTCCAGCTGCAGTTAGCAGAGCTTAGCACAGCGACAGAAGTAAGAGCCGATGATAGCCTTGTGTGCTCAATAAATCAGGCAGACGCTCGGTGTCTTCCTTATCTTACAAAGAGCTTTAATCTCGTACAAATCAACAGATCGTAAATCCCGGTGACAGCGCACTCATCTTCGATCCTCTCCCGGATCTGGCTAGACTCACACTGAGTGTCAGCGTAGATAGACACTGCCAGTGTTCTATGCCCGCCTCTGAATGTGAGACGTCACTCAGAACTTCTTAACCCTGTAAGTTCTGACTCTCACCATACCCCCTCTCGTATCACATTCTGAGAGGACTTGTGAACACACCTTTACAGACCTCTGTGTGTCCCACACCTTCCCACCTGCCTGTTGAGTCTCCTCACAAATCTCTGGTTCGCACTGTGCGAGACCAACCCACGCATTTGTGACTCGAAACCTCTCAGGTGGAATTCCCTTTGTTGCCCGTGAAGACCGCCTGGGCACAAACTGGGGTTCTTCTTCTGACCCACTGGGGCCAGCAAGTGCGTCTTCTTCATCAGACGACTCCCCCTCTGACTTGACCCGTCTGTGAGCTTTCTCCATTACTCTAACAGGAGATGAGGGCTCACTCTTGGACACTCCTTTCACAACCTGTGGAGACGCCTCCCCCTGGTGCTGATCCTGATCATCGAACAGATCACCATTACCTGGCTCTCCCTCCTCCTCAGATTCGGACAGACAATCTGAGACAACGTCATGGCTGACTTTGCGCCTTGACCTACTTTCCTGCTGCTCTTTGAACTCAGCATGCTTACTGACCAGAAGCTTGGTCTGATCACCTTCTGGGTATGCAAATCTCCACCCCTTTGTCGCGGGCTCATACCCACAGAAGATCATTTCCTGGTACCTTGGACCACCCTCTTGCTGCAGACACTTTGGTACAGGCACCATGGCTCTGCAACCAAACGAACGGAAGAAATGCACCTGCAGCTTCTGTCCGTTGAGCAAGAAATACGGGGTGTCACCTACCACTGCATTGTAGCACCTGTTCATCGTGAAATTGGCCGTTTTTACTGCCTCCCCCCAGAAACTGTGAGGCAACCCAGAGTCACACAGTAGGACCTCTGTCGCTTGGACCAGAGCTTTACTCCTCAGCTCTGCCACGCCACTCTCCTGGGGCGAAGTCACCTTGTGACGTATCCCCCTCTGGCGAAAGAAACTCTTTAGAGCAGACCCAGTGACCTCTGAACCACGGTCACACTTGAATCCCTGCACCTTGGTGGAGAACCTCTGTTCCACCTCCGCAACCCAATCCCTGATCAGTTGCGTTGCTTCCTCCTGCGTTTTCAGCGAAAAAGCCCAGGAGTTCTGAGTAAAATCATCGATCAAAATCAGCAGAAACCTGGCTTTGCCCAGACTTGGCTGAGGCATAGGCCCAAACAGGTCTGCATGCACAAGCTCAAAAGGCTTTATGGTTACTCTCTCCACCCTGGGATAACTGTATCCCTTGTTCTTGGCTTTCCTGCAAGCCCTGCAATTTAGGGTTTCACCACATTCTCTTACCTTGCACCCTTTGATGCATTCTGATAACATCTGCAAGTCATCACAAGACCCATGTGCAATCCTCTTGTGCCACACGCATGCACATGAAACATGAGTGGGGATGTTTGCTTTCCCAGCATTCCCCACTCCCTTTTCCTCCAGTGGAGTTGTTTCCAGAACAAAGAGGTTGTTCTGATTTTTCTCAACACGTACCAGTTGCTTCCCCCCTCTGGAAATTGTACAGACATTGTTCTCAAAACAAACCATATACCCCTCCTGTAAAAGACACGGTACAGACAAAAGACAACAATTCAGTCCCGGCGCCACGTAGACTTCCAGCTGCGCCTGCAAGAAAGAAAGAAAAACATTGCCGGCTTTTGTTACAAGCCTCTGTGACCCATCAGCAAAACACACTGATTTCCCAGCTGAAACAGCTCTGCAGTTTTTTATCTGGACACCAGGTGTCTCAGGCACGAGATGTCTATTTGCAGCAGAGTCAATGACCCAACGTAGCACACTGTCCTTCGTTGCCTTAGCAACAGAGTTCCTTCTGCCCCCCTCCTTGGGGCCTTTACAGGTGTCTTTCAAAACAGCCATTGAAGCAGACAGCTGATAAGCACCTCCTTCCCCTTCCGGCCGTCCCTGCGACTTCCCACGCTGGCCTCTTCTCCTGGGCTGGTTCCCATGGGAAATGTCCTTGGGACTTTCCTGCCCTTTCTCTCTCTGTGGACAGCAGCGGCGCAGGTGTTCAGGGGAACCGCAAACATAACAGCGACGAGTGGAAAAAGCCTGAACTGAGCACTCTGCTGGTCTGGCCCCTCTGGATCCTGAAGAGCCGCCCGTACCAGCTTTGCCCTCTCTGATGCGTCGTTCTTCTTCATCCCCCAAACGTCCTGCGATGTACTCCATCGTCAGCTGTTGTGGGTCCATCGACTCCAGAGTTAGACACAGATTGTCGTAACTCTTGTCCAGAGAGCTGAGCAAAATATACACTTTCAGCTCCTCTGAAAAGTCCACTTGCAGCAATCTCAGCTGGTTGAACACAGAAATCATCTCGGTTACATGCTTCCTGATGCTGACCCCAGGACGCAGCTTCATCTCAAACAAGCGTCTGGTGGTGTGTATCTTTGCCCCAGCTGTTGTTCTATGATGCACTCTCTCCAGTGCACGGTAGGCCTCCTGCGCAGTCTCAAGCCCCTCAACCAATGGCAGTTGCGACCCCTCCAAACTGAGCACTATAGCTCCCAGGGCCTTTTGATTCTTTCTCTGCGACGCATGTGCGCTCGCAACTTCTGCTGCCCAAGCTCCGGCTGCTGGTTGGGGTAACGGAGGCTGTTGGACGGCTTCCCACAGACCCTTGGCGACCAGCCAGGCCTTGAGCTTCCTACTCCACTCCTCCCAGTTCTTGCCGTCCAGCTTTTCAAAAGGGACGGAGTACGATTCATGGCTGTCTGCCATCTTCTCCCCCGGGGCCCAGCTTACTTACGAACAGTAGTAGCTTCTCATGCACCCGGTACAGCACAGCTCCTCCAGCGAGCTCCTTGCCTCACGATCTAGGCACAGCTCCCAGCTCCAGCTGGCTTCAGCTTTTCGGCTTTCAGCTTTCCTCCCTGGCAGGAGATTGCAGCACGCACACACCGGCACGGACTTGGCTTGCTTCACAGCGTCAGCTGACTCCCATAACCTTTGCAGAAATTGATTGGCAGCTTCGCTTGCCCTCCTTGGAGCCCACACGCTTCCCTGCGTGTCTCTGCTGCCCCGGGCCTCCAGCTGCAGTTAGCAGAGCTTAGCACAGCGACAGAAGTAAGAGCCGATGATAGCCTTGTGTGCTCAATAAATCAGGCAGACGCTCGGTGTCTTCCTTATCTTACAAAGAGCTTTAATCTCGTACAAATCAACAGATCGTAAATCCCGGTGACAGCGCACTCATCTTCGATCCTCTCCCGGATCTGGCTAGACTCACACTGAGTGTCAGCGTAGATAGACACTGCCAGTGTTCTATGCCCGCCTCTGAATGTGAGACGTCACTCAGAACTTCTTAACCCTGTAAGTTCTGACTCTCACCATACGACCTTCTGATCAGCAAGCCCAAGAGGCTCAGTTGTTTAGACCACAGCGCCACCCATGTCCCATAACTATAAATAATACTGAGAAGTAATTAAAAATAATGATAATAATTTTGATAAAATAACCATATTAATATATTTCACCATAGTGTGGGACACAGGTGTCCTGTGTCCACTGACTCTGATGACCAGTTGCCACTTTAAGGGCACTGCTCTCCTTTCTTATGCCCCAAACCCTGTTTAAACCAGATTTGGACCAGACCATCCCTCAAATATAGGGCACCTTCAAATAGTAGCATGTCTTCTGTAAAAACCATGTATGACAAAAGGGTTCCTATGCACTAGAAGACGTGTGTGTGTGTGTGTTTTCTGTGTTGAAACAGTTTTGTTTAAGACTCTGGAAGAATGAGGCTTGTGGGTCCAATTCTCAACAGTTTAAACCTGCATTCTTTACCAACAATGTGTTTGTGTGCGCGCGTGTGCGCCCGCGTATGTGCACACACACACTGCATATTTTACTCTAAGTATGAACTTGCTTTGTCAATGATGTAAGCATAATGTTGTCACCTTCATTAAAGTAAACGACTTAGCCTAAATCAAAAATTAAGCAGCCAAACATGCCAAGCTAAATCTTCATGTGTCAAATCTACTTTCAGAGGGTGGTAACTGGAATTTAATTAAGCCCCAAAGAAAGCAGTAGAACAATTGCATTAGATATATCAATCTTTCAGTGTTCTGGGTACGTGAGCTGCATCTTTTTGTCACTAAACAAAACAACGATAGAATGGAAGCTATATTTGAATAGTTAGCTGCTATGAGACATAGTAGCAGCCCATGTTTGGTTCATAGATTTGGCTCACCATGGTGACATAGAGATCTGGGCCCTTTGGTAATGAATTCATTTTGTCAAGTACAGAGCTCCAACAATGTACTCTACTTAACCATAGAGACTGAGCTTATCTAGCCTTAAGAGGTCCTGGAACACCTGCTTCACCTTCTTTCTGCCTGGATACAGGCAAATCTGTCCAACTGTGTTTCCTTAGTATGAAAATGCTCCCTTCAAACTCATGCAAACACACATAGTGAGAACTGGACAGTGTCAGACTTGGTGGATCCAATAGATTGTATACCATGCAGAGCTAAGTAACCATCTCAGCAGCACAAGTATTTGGCTTGTGCAATGGGACTTCCCTTCCCTCTCCTACCCCTAAACCTGTTCTGAGGTTTCCCAAGCACATTTGAAGAGGGCCCTGGGAGAAAATTCTTACACAGATGTGGTGGTTCCTTAGCTCTGTATTAGAGACAAGCCAATGATTCTGCAAGACCCTGTGGTTACTATGTTAAGAGGTTTTGGTGGACACAGCCACTCCTAACCTTGGAAGTAAATATCCTCTAGCAAGACTTTGCTAAATCTAATAATATCATGCCACCATTGGCAAAAGCAGATGAGATGTTTTTACCAGTCTCTGAAGACAATGATCTGGGATTAAAAATTGCCCACAACTTTATTGATTACAGCTACAGTTATACCTTGGAAGTCGAACAGCTTAGTTCCCGAACATTTTTGCTCCTGAATGTTGCAAACCTGGAAGTAACTGTTCCGGTTTGCGAACTATTTTTGGAAGCCAAATGTCCGGTGGGGCTTCTGCAGCTTCCAATTGGCTGCAGGACCTTCTGGCAGCCAATCAGAAGCCGTGCTTTGATTTTCGAATGTTTAGGAAGTCAAACATACTTCCGGAACGGATTCCATTCGAACTCCAAGGTACGACTGTATAGGTAGGCTTTGGCTCGGGTATTGGGTGTATATCCATTACAGCCTCCTGATGGAGGGCTGACGCTTAAGCAGGGTCATGTCTGGGGTATGGACCATGTCAAGTGGTCCAGTCCTGGCCACTGCTGAAACCTCTGTGGCCCATTGGCCCCACACTTGGCTTCTGGACAGAGATTTCCACTTAAACCCTTCTAACAGGGTATCCTGTGACTGCACGTGCTATAGGTTGGGGTGATGCACTACTTCATCCCAAACCCTTTTACGGACCAGGATGCCTTACCTGTGCTGTCCTCCTGTCACTCTCTGTCACTTCTGTGGATCATCACTCTTTGGTCTTCTGGTCTTCTTGCTCTTTGGCTGACTCTGCTGAGCAATCCAGGCACAGTCAGCTTTTATTCCTAGGCGGCAGACAGGAGTGAAGATTCTTGGGCTCTGGTCTATCGCCCAGGATCCACCCCACTGCCTGCCCATGATTGGGGAGTTCAGAATTTAGGTTAGTGGGCTATCCCACCACATTAAGCTGCTAGCTGGGGGAGGGCCCAATAGCTGGCAACGAAGAAGCAGCTTTCACCCTCTGGGGGCAGAGAAGGAGCCTGCAACAAGCTGCAACCACCACCCACCCTTGAGCAGCGGTGTCCATTCTATACTGTCTTTCTCCAGCTTGGTGCCCTCTAGTATTTTGGACTGCAATTCCTGTTACCCTTGACCATTGGCCATGCTGCCTGGAGCTGATGAGAGTTGTAGTCCAAAACATCTGAACAGATTGGGGGAGGCTGCTCTATACATTCCCACTCAGCTGAAGAGATATGCAGTAGTAACTATGAACTGGTGGGAAGGGAGCATCTTGCAACAGGCACTGGAACAGAATGTTTCTTGTTTTCTGGGCAGGTGTTTCCAAAATGTGAAATAACATTCTGTAATTATTTGTTTTTCAAATTTATGAGCTAGTATTCCATTTCACTTTTTAATTCACTTCAGTTGTTGGAGTGAACTTCCAACAACTCCATTTAGTCTCTCTCAGAATTAAAATGCACATAAATGAGCAACTTGCTTCCCCTTTTAATTACTGCTAAGACCTCTTCTTTATGGCCCCATCCCGTGTCATCTGGTCCCTCTTGTTCTCAGATTCCATGCAGATTGCTGCTGCTGCTCATTCATATCCATCTCTTGCTGCATTCTTCTCTTCTACTCACTCATTTGGCTCCCTGGTGCTTCTTTAGCTCTTAAATCTTGCATTTATCTGTTGCAGTACTTCAGAAGTAGCAGCAAACAGAGGGACCAAAAGGAAAAGCATAGTACAATTTATTGGAGTTGTTCAAATCCCCCCTCAACCAGAAAGTTCACTTTGTGTCAGCTACTACCTCTCACTCTAACCTACCTTATCTTGTTAATGTGATTTTAAAAATTGGGGTGATTACCTATGTATTCCAGCCTATGCTTCTTGGAGGAAGGATGTGATACAATGTGTGATATTCAATGCTAGTCATACTTGGAGTATACCCAGTTGGCTATCACCTAAGACCTTTTGCCTGGCAGAAGCCTCAACACACACCAAATTATGGTTGCCAATCTATACTCCTGGCATGGGTTCCCATACGCCCTGGTTTTCCCCGGAGATTTTGGCCTATTTTTGGAAATTCTGCCTGGACGCTATTTTTGGCAGACAAATACCCTAAAAATAGTCTTCCATATATACCACTTCCTTTCTGAGTACCATTGCTCAGTGCTATCAAAGGGTGATAGCCAACTAAGTCATGCTCAGAGTAGGTCTGCTGAAGTCAAAACAGTTAAGTTGCTTTCCATGGTTCTACTCTGAGTGTGACTACTGTACTGCTGGAGATCTGTGCACCTCCTGACTATTTGATTATATAGAGATGGTACCACATACATCCAGATGGCTCAAGTTTTGATGACACATATAGCAGCTCTAAACTAAAGACCTTTCTTTAAAAGGCAAATAGCGTCAAGCCTGAATGTTTGAGTTCCTCATTTGTTTCAACCTCTGATACCTTTTCACAATATTGTAGTCAGGGCTGAATAATAATTTCATTGGATGCTCATGCTTCACCTATTTGTTATGCTTCATCAGTGTGCAGACACATGTAATACAAAGGCCGATTCATTTTCAAAATTGTTTCAGCAGAAGATAGCATGTTAATGAAAATGACTTCAGAGAACATTTTCTTCCATTTTTATCACCTTGCAGTAATGATTTCTATATGTTTAATTAGTTCATATTATACCTGTGTAAAACGCTAGGCTAGTGGGCCATATAGTACAAGAAAAATTGAGAGGACAGCTACATGTCCTTTATTCCTGACATATTTTAGTACAATACTTTCACAAGAGATGTAAATTTTAAACACACAAGCCCCTCCCCACCCCTGCCACAAAAAACCAAGCCCAAAGCCATTAGAATTTATCATTGTAGGTCCGGAAATTCCCGCTGCTTATCTTCCCCATAGTCCTGGGCTTTCTTCAGAAGAATCCATTGCTGCTAGGAAGACTGGGAAATGGAGTTCACGGTGCCTCCCACCTCAATGCACTAGGAAATGAGAAACCTGTTGCCCTCAACTTGATACTTCTGGACAGCAATATTGCAGGTATTAATATCGTGCAGCTTGAAGTGACTAGCTGCATGAAAACTGACCCCTTCTGGAAATGAAGTATTTTCCAGACCCATTAGATATTATTCAAACCTGCAGAACTTTCTTCAAAACGTAACAAAAGCATCAAAGATACATCAAAAGTAGCGATACAATATATTGTGCTGTCCAGCACAGGCTCAGCATCTTAGAAAATATGAAATGATCCCAACAGAACTAGAAGCAGAGGCCTGTCTCTCCCAACAGCCTGCATCCTGCCTTATGTTGTTTACATGGAGAGCTTCATTTACATCCTCCTTCCACAAAGTTTGGGAACAAAGAACCAAAGGCAACTTCCTTCAAAATGGCGATTTGCAATTCAATACCTTAATTGCCTGATCTAATGTTACTCACTCACATGTTAGTAAGCTAGCAGAAAACAACAGTTAGTTAATTATCAATCCATTAAGGAACTCAGTAACCACTTAGAAAACTTCTGTGGCAAACCCCCAATGTTAGCAATACACATTTAACCATTTTCCATTTTAAACTTTCATTAATACACAGGCATTTCCTTCATTTCTGTGTGAATTAAACCAATTATACTTCACATGCAACTCACTTTACCCTGGACCCATTGACCATGCCAGCTGGGACTGATGTGAGGTGAAGTTCAACAGCAGCTAGAGAGCCACAAGTTTCCCACATTTTAATTAAGCCAAGAGATGTTTAGAGGCTTCCAGCCAAAAATATGCACATGTTGAAAAGTAGTCACAGCATTTAGGCCTTCAAGATTTGGAAACTACTACTTTATTTTTGTAAATTTCCATGAAATAGTTAAGAGGGGAAAACAATCCTAGAACTTCAAGATGAAGCATGGAGAATGTGGCAAGTCCCACACAGCAAGTCCCCCTTCTGGGAACCAGCTCTCCTTTCCAATATATGGTGTGGGAAAGAGGGGTGCCAAGCAGGCTGCTGACATAATGGATTTGACTTGGCCAGAGGTTTCTCTCTTTCACAACATATATTTATAAGAAGCAGAATGAGCTCTATTGTTGTCTATAATACCATGCCACTCAAGCGTTTTGGAACTGTCAACATGCTCTGAGCAATTATTTTTAACACGGTATCTCTAGGGACTGTACGATGTTCGAATTTGGTTATGAAACTGTAGAATGTGATACTAGACTGTTCTAAGTCTTCATAATCTTGCTTTATATTTCCTTTAGGGAAACAACATTCTGTTGGTTAATAATGCGAACTGTAGCGCCAGGGCTTTTTTTTTTTGATGGAAGATAAATGGATGAGACAAAACACTCATCCTGTGCCCAGAGAATGCTGCCAGTACCAGTGGCTAGCCTCGGGCCTCCAGCACATTTTGCTTTGTATGCGATCTGTTTCATCTTTCCACTTGAACTTCCCAAGAGAATCCCAGTGTTCAAGTGCAAGAAAAAATATGGATGTTAAGTTAGTTATAAATACAAAAGAATTGTTCCTAATATGCCTACTTAAACAAAATATTGAGAAAAAGGCAATGCTTCTCCCGTTCTTTCATCTTTACTGTAGATAAGTTTAATACCTTCACTGGCAAAAGCCTATAGGATATCACACAATGTCTACTGAGTAGATTCTCCCCTTATATTGTTTGACTAGGACACACTACAATTGCCTAATATAAACAGTGAGGTGTTTTAATATTTTATTTTCATAATATATCTGTATTGTATGCAAGTGTCTCTAGTACCTGTTATATTTCTGAATCAACTTTCAGCCAAATTCTAATCCTGAATCCACTTACCTTTAAATTCTGACTTGTAGAAGCAGCCACTAGTCATTCACACTGATATTTCCCTGACCAACCAGGAGAACTGTTTAAGGGACAGTATGCATAATACTAAGTGAGAACTCTACAGCTGAGATGATCAGTCCTTCAATTTCCTCCAGCCAGAGGCATTTCATTTGTTTCTTCTGTCTCTCTTCAATAATAATAATAATAATAATAATAATAATAATAATAATAATTTATTTATTTATACCCTGCCGGTCTGGCTGGGTTTCCCCAGCGACTCTGAGTGGCTTCCAACAAAATATTAAAAATACAATAAAACATCAAACATTAAAAACTTCCCCAAACACGGCTGCTTTCAGATGTCTTCTAAAAGTCAGATAGTTGTTTATTTCCTTGACATCTGATGGCAGGGCATTCCACAGGGCAGGCGCCACTACCAAGAAGGCCCTCTGCCTGGTTCCCTGTAACCTCACTTCTCGCAGTGAGGGAATCACCAGAAGGCCCTCGGCGCTGGACATCAATGTCCAGGCTGAACGGTGGGGGTGGAGATGCTCCTTCAGGTATTGTCAGGGAACTGCCATCGGAGCCAGAGGCGGAGGGAAGGCTCCAGAGGGATGCCGGAGAGGGTCCCAGCAGGCAGAGAGGCAGCCCATCTGCTGGGGAAGGAAATCAGCGTAACACCAGTGGAGAAGGGGGGCAGATGGGGGAATCAGAGAGGAGGCTCCAGGACTCTTCGCCGGAGACCAGCGGAGAGAGCACGGGTGCTCCGCTGCCCACACCCTCCCTGCGCAGAAGACTTTCGCGCAGGGAGAGTAGGAGGAGACTTGGCGTCAAAGAACTTCTTTGCTGGAAGAAGTTCAAGAAACGCCCACTGACGGATTCTGCCAGCGACTGAAACAGCCACGAAGTGAAGGGCTGTCCAGACATAAAGGGTTCAACCAGGTAACCTAGCCAGGAGTGGCGGCAACTTACGCACGAGCAACCCCTATAACCATTACAGCAATCCGTCAGTCCCCGACATTGCTTGTGCACAGCTACAGGGAGGCAGCATAATGAGCCAAACCAGAGAAGCCGGAGGGACGGAGCAAGCAGCTGGAGTGCAAAATCTGGTAGAGAGGAACCGAGATTTGGAACAGCATGTGGCTCTCCTGACGGCGCGGCTGGACGAAAGACGGACTCAGGATGCACAGGTCAGACCCACCTCCATCGCAAGGAAGGTACCGGGGCTGGTACACAAGTTTGGGGGGAAGCCCCAGGACTACAACGCGTTCCGAATGGAAATAGAGTACACTTTGGAACTGCAGCATAATGACTTTTCTGATGATGGGGAAAGGGTGGTCTATATTGTGGGGCATCTAGAGGATGGGGCACGGGAATGGATCAGGCCCCTAATGGCGATGCAAAATGCTGCCTTGAAGGACCTTAGGAAATTTTTCCAAGCGATGGATGCGATGTATTCCAGTGAAGTGGAGCAAAGTGTGACTCGACAGGAATTGATGGGGTGCAGTTAGAGACTACTGGTCGCGCTTTGCGATGTTGATCCACCGGCTCGGGTGGGATCTGGACTCTGAACCCATTCAAATGTTGTTTGAGGAGGGGTTGTCCCCAACTGTGAAGGACGAGCTGTCCCGCGCGCCCCGCCCGCAATCGATGGATCAGCTGACCAAGGCTGTGCTTGCGATTGGAGTGCGGCAGGAAGCGCGGGCTCAGGAGAAACGCGAAGTGAGAGGGGAACGTTGCCATGACTACTGCATTCCTGAAATACCGAGACAGCTTTCCCAGGTGGCTGAACCAATGGAAATAGATGGCGCGCATTTGTGCGAGGTTTCAAACTCCAGTGAAGGTCGCAAGAGGGAGGGAAAGGATTGGAAAACCACCAAGAAGTGTTTCCTCTGCCAACGGCCAGGACATTTTGCCAGGGTCTGCCCTCAAAGAAAGGCCTGGCAAGGGATGGTGGGAGCTGCTGGCTGTGAGGAGAAGGGGGGAGAAGGGCAGGCGCAGGGAAACGACAACGCCTGGCTGCCAACCAGCGGGGCCAGCAGCCAGGCCAGCAACCAATAGAAGTGCCCCAGCCTGACCCTCCCAGGGCAGCTATAGCCATAGAAGTGGTGCTAGAACTCCCGAATGGGCACCCAGTCAAGGTGGAGGGGCTGCTGGATTCAGGCAGCTCCTGCAATTTCTTCAGCAGGGACTTCGCTCTAGAGCACCAACTCTACCTGCTGCCCCTGGATTTTCCCTTGCAAGTGACCACCATCGATGGCAGGGAACTGCTGGGAGGGGAAGTGACACACCAGACCCCACCAATGAGAATGAGGGTTTCCAGGCACACGGAGACCATTGCCTTTCACGTAGCCACACTGGCAGGACCCCCAATAATACTGGGGATGAGCTGGCTGGCACTGCATGATCCAGTAGTGTCATGGCACCAGTGGTCAGTCACCTTTGGGTCAGCTTACTGCTTGGAACACTGTCTGGGGCGGGAGAACCCAAGGATGACAGTGGCCAGGGTGGCTGGGCTGGCTGTGGAGCCAAAAGGGGAGGTGCCACCACAATATGCTGACCTGAAGGAAGTCTTCAGCGAGAAGGAGGCGGATAGACTACCCCCCCATAGGCCCTTTGACTGCCAAATCAACTTACTCCCAGGGGCTCAGCTGCCGGTGGGTAAGCTGTATGCCATGTCTGACCGGGAGATGCAGGAGTTGCGGCAATTTATTGACAAGAACCTGAAGAGAGGGTTCATAAGAGAATCAAAGGCGGTGGGGGGCAGTCCAGTGTTCTTTGTGGACAAAAAGGATACTAATCAGCCCAGGCTCGTTGTGGACTACCGGGGCGTCAACCTGGTGTCAGAACCCGTGACCTTCCCAATGCCCAGGATTGATGACATTTTAGCATGGGTGAGGCAGGGAAATTTTTTTACCAAGCTGGACCTCAGGGGAGCGTACAATTTGATTAGGATGAGGGAGGGGGACGAATGGAAGACCACCATGTTCACCACCCTGGGGGCCTTTGAGTACTTAGTTATGCCATTTGGATTATAGTCGGGCTCCGCCTGCTTTCAAGCTTTCATGCACCACGTGTTGGGGTCCCTGCTGTACAAGAACTGCATAGCCTTTTTGGACGACGTCTTAATCTATTCGGACAATGAGAAGCAACATGTCAGAGACGTCAGGGAAGTGCTAAAGAGACTGCAGAAGCACCAGTTGTGGGTCAAGCTGGAAAAATGCCAATTTCACGCCAGAGAGGTCGAGTTTCTGGGGTACAAGTTGTCAGACAAGGGCCTAGCTATGGACCCAAGCAAAGTGCAGGCGGTGCTGGAATGGAAGGCCCCCCAAACCCGGAAGGACGTGCAGAGGTTCCTAGGGTTCAGCAACTTCTACAGGAAGTTCATCAAGAACCTTGCCCATTTGACAGCGCCCATCACAGATTGTCTCAGTAGCAAAAAGAAGTTCGCCTGGACAGAAAGTGCTCAGCAATCCTTTGAAAGACTGAAGAAGGCGTTGGCTTCGGAAGAGCAGCTCCTGCACGTTGATCTGGAGAAGCCCATGAGGCTGGAGACCGACGCGTCAGACCGAGCCATCGGAGCGGTACTATTGCAGCCAGGAGCCCAGCAGGGCTGGAGGCCGTGTGCCTTTTTCTCGAGGAAGCTGGGCAAGTCGGAGCAAAACTACACGGTGTATGACCGCGAACTGCTTGCGATCTATGCAGCATTTCGCCGATGGAGACATCTGTTAATAGGGGCGCAGCACAAGATCCAGGTTTGTATGGATCACAAGAACTTGGAATACTGGAGGACTGCACGAGTACTCAACCAGAGACAGATTCAATGGACACAGGAGTTCTCCAAGTTTTCCTTTGAGATCCGATACGTGCCGGGAGAGGAAAATGTAACAGCAGATGCTCTCTCCCGGAAACCGGAGTACGTGGAAGGAGAGGGACCGCTGGAGATCCGACACGTGTTCCCCGAGAACTGATGGGTGTGTGGGGGAGCGTTGGTTGGGAAACGAGAACTGGCCGGGCTTACTAGAAACGACGGGTTCGCTCAAACTAAAATCAGGGAACTCCGGGACGGAAGGGAAAACCATGGAGGGTTTGAGGAAAAGGAAGGGCTACTGTACTATAAGGGGGCGCTGTACGTACCGGGGGAGACTTTGAGGGGGAAGGTACTCAAACAACTCCACGACAACCCAACAGCGGGGCACTTTGGACAGCACAAAACCATGCTGCTTGTCACCAGGCAGTTCTGGTGGCCAAGGGTGAGGGAAGATGAACGGGAATATGTACGGGGGTGCAACTGCTGCCAGAGGGCAAAGGGGGAGAGGGCGGCCCCCGCAGGGTTACTGGAACCCTTACCCATGCTGGGAAGACCCTGGGAGGTGGTGTCCATCGATTTTATGACAGATTTGCCCAAGTCAAGGGGGAAGACAGCAGTCATGGTAGTAGTCGATTGTGATGGGATGGTGAGCTGCTTGTGCGTAAAATCCTGATCCCTCAGAGTTTGGCTAAGTTCCCAAACCTCTGTCTGTGATGGAGCTCCTTAAGCATGGCTCCATCAATCGCTCGTTGAATCGGACAGTGGGCGTTTACGGAACTTCTTCCAGCATAAAAGCTCCTTAACGGAAACGCGTCTTCTGGACTCTCGGCGTGACAGTTTCCGCCAAGGAGTGGGTGTCCCTACGGGAGGTCCTGAAACCTCCCCACTGTTCTCGCTTGAAGTGTCTCTGAGCCCTCCCTCCGACTCACTTTCCCTTGGAACTCCACTTCTCCCCCTGCTGGTCCCCTCCTCCGCTGAGTGGTCTCTCTCACCCTCCATGAGCCCTTTCACCTCCTTCGTCTCAGATGACAGTTCCCTGACATCCACCTCCCCTCCAGGGCCCCCTTCACCCCCTCCCCTCCCCTCCTCTGCGGGAGGCGAGGGAGCAAAACCCCTGAAGGAACCTCCCTCATCTTCCGAAGTTTCGAACACTTCCCTCCACCTTTTGCTGTTTCCGGTTTCCAAGTACTCCTCCTCCTCGGAGTCTGTACCTCCTTCCAACTCTGATTCCCTGAATCCCTCCAGTTCCTCCTCATCGTCGGTGGTGCCAAAGTACTCCCTCCGGAACCTCGCTACTGGCTGAGGTTTCCTGGGGAACCTTTGGTGGAACGTTTCGATCAAGATCTCGTCATGGACCTCCTCTGCCTTCACCCAGGTGTTTTCCGACTCCGGTTCCCCTTCCCACGCGACCAAATACTCCACCTGATTACCCTTCCACCTGGAGTCGATGATTTCCGCCACATAGTTGCGGCTTTCCCTTTCTTCTATGGCTGGCCCCCGTGTGGATACCCCTTCACCTTCCCCCCTGTATGGTGACAGTAATGACCTGTGGAATACTGGGTGCAGTTTCATGTGGTTCGGTAACCGGAGTCTGAAAGCCACTGGGTTGACCTGTTGGATGACCTCAAATGGTCCCAATCTTTTGGGTCTCAATTTCTTGCAACCCCCCTTGAACGGCAATCCTTGGGTTGATAGCCAGACCCGACTCCCCACCCTAATTGTTTCACCTTCCCTTCTGCTCTTGTCTGCCTGCCTCTTATATTCTTCTTTGGCCCTTTCTAAGTTGTGTTGGAGTTGACGATGGATCGCTTCCATTTCTTCTACAAAAAGTTCAGCGGCCGGAACACTCCATCTCTCTCCTCCTTCCCCTGGAAACGCCCTGGGGTGGCACCCATAATTAGCCAAAAAGGGGCTCATCCCGGTGGACACATTCTCTGCATTATTGTAAGCAAATTCCGCTAGTGCCAACTTTTCGACCCAATCGTTTTCTCTGTCATTGACATAACACCTCAGGTATTGTTGAAGGATACCGTTTGCCCTCTCCGCCTGCCCATTGGTCTCAGGGTGCCTGGCAGTCGAAAAGTTGACCTCTACGTGCAACAAGCTCATAAGCTTCCTCCAGAATCTGGACATGAACTGTTTCCCTCTGTCGGAAACCACCCTCAAGGGGGCGCCATGCAGCCTAAAAATATGTTCTACAAACAATTTCGCTGTCTCTTCCGCCGTGACTGCATGTGAGCAAGCTACAAAGTGACCCATCTTAGTTAACAGGTCTACTACGACTAGTATGGCGGTTTTCCCCTGGGATTTGGGCAGATCAGTCATAAAATCTATCGACACCGCCAACCACGGTCGTTCTGGTGTGGGTAACGGTTCTAATAACCCCGCTGGTGCCCGCCTTTCTCCTTTGGCTCTCTGGCATTGGTCACACCTTCTCACATACTCCCGTACATCCTCCCTCACCTTGGGCCACCAAAACTCCCTGGTTACCAACCACATGGTCTTGTGTTGCCCAAAATGCCCCGCTGTGGGATTGTCGTGCAGCTGTTTGAGTACTCTCCCCCTCAATTCCCCTTCGGGTATATATAGCGCCCCTTTGTAATACAATGCCCCGTTTCTTTCTTCAAAACCTCCGGGGTCTTCTCCCTCTCTCCTTAAACCTCTGAGCTTATCCTGGGCGTACTCATCATTTACCGTTCCCTCTACCAGTTCTCTTTGCCCCACCCAGGCCGCACCACACACCCAGTGGTCCTCTGGGATAATATGTCTCTCTTCTGGCGCTCCCTCCCCCTCCAAATATTCAGGTTTGCGAGAGAGAGCGTCCGCTCTGATGTTTTCTGGACCTGGCACATAGCAGATTTCAAAATGGAATTTGGAGAACTCCTGGGCCCATCTCACTTGTCGTTGGTTGAGCACTCGTGCCGTTCTCCAATACTCCAAATTCTTGTGGTCCGTACACACTTGCACCTTATGCTGTGCGCCAATTAGTAAGTGTCTCCATCTCCGGAACGCTTCGTGAATGGCGAGTAGTTCTCGGTCATATACCGTGTAGTTCCTCTCGGACTTGTTCAGCTTACGCGAAAAGAAGGCACACGGTCTCCATTCCGACTTATTGCTCCCTGGCTGAAGCAGCACCGCCCCCACCGCCCGGTCTGAGGCATCAGTTTCCACTCTCATGGGTTTTTGTAAATCCACATGCAGGAGCTGTTCTTCCGAAGCGAATGCCTTTTTCAATTCCTCAAAAGCGTGCTCCGCCTCCGCCGTCCAAACGAATTTCTTCTTGCTGCTTAGACAGTCCGTGATGGGAGCCGTTAAGTGGGCAAAGTTCTTGATGAATTTACGGTAAAAGTTCCCAAACCCTAAGAACCTTTGCACATCTTTTTTCGTTTTCGGTGTCTTCCATTCCAGCACCGCCTGGACCTTGCCTGGATCCATGGCTAATCCCTTGTCTGATAAGCGGTACCCCAGGAATTCCACCTCCTTGGTGTGGAACTGACACTTCTCCAATTTCACCCACAACTGGTTTGCTTGCAGCTGGCTCAGCACTTCCCTGACATCCTTTACATGCTGCTCCTCATTCTCTGAATATATCAGCACGTCATCGAGGAAGGCCACGCAATTCTTGTAGAGCAAAGGTCCCAGTACATGGTTCATGAGCGATTGAAAACAGGCAGAGCCTGCTTGTAATCCAAAGGGCATAACGAGATATTCGAAAGCCCCTAGGGGGGTGAACATCGTTGTCTTCCATTCATCCCCCTTCTTTATTCGTATCAGGTTGTAAGCTCCTCTCAGATCCAGTTTCGTGAATATCTTTCCCTTCCTCACCCTGGTCAAAATATCATCAATCCTGGGCATGGGGAAAGTCACTGGTTCTGACACGGCATTTAGCCGCCGGTAGTCCACGACCAATCTCGGTTTATCCGTGTTTTTTTTGTCCACAAAAAACACTGGGCTGCCCCCCACCGCTCTGGACTCTCTGATGAAACCTCTCTTCAGGTTTTTGTCAATAAACTCCCTCAACTCCTGCATTTCCCTGTCTGACATGGTGTACAGCTTGCCCACGGGGAGCTGGGCCCCAGGGACCAGGTTAATTTGGCAGTCAAAGTCTCTATGCGGTGGTAGTTTATCTGCTTCCCTTTCGCTGAAGACCTTGCTCAGGTCAGCGTATTGTTTGGGCACCTTCCCTTTGTCCGCCATTTCCGTCCCTGCTAGGGAGGCTTTTGCCCCTTCTGGCACCTTCCCCTCTTTGCAGTGTTCCAGGCAATGTGCTGACCCAAAGGAGACCACTCTCTGATGCCAGCCCACTAGCGGGTCATGCAACGCTAGCCAGCTCATTCCCAAAATGACTGGCGCCCCTCCCAGGGTGGCTACATTGAACGCTATCCTTTCGGTGTGCCTTGCCACCCTCATAACCATTGGGACGGTCTGTAGGCTAACTTCTCCCCCCAACAGCTCCCTCCCATCGATCGTGGTGACCTGCAGGGGGTTGCTTAAAGGGAGTGTCTGTATCTGGTGTTCAGCTGCAAACTCCTTGCTCATAAAATTACAGGAGCTGCCTGAGTCCAACAGCGCCTTGGTCTTCAGTGGGTATCCGTTTGCCAGCTCTAGCAACACCTCTATTACTAGGGCTGGTCTTGGAGGTTCCGGAGTGGGCACTTTTACTGCTCCTTGGCCTGTCTGCAGTGCCCTGACAGTGGCAGACAGGCGTTGGCTTTTACTGGCTCCTGGACTTCCTCCTCCTTCCCCCCAACAGCTCCCGCCATCCCTTGCCATTCCTTTCTTTGCGGGCAGACTCTGGCAAAGTGACCTGGCTGCTGGCAGAGATAACATTTCTTGGCGCTCTTTCCCTCCTTCTTCCTCCCTTCACTGGGATTTGAAACTGCGCGCGCGCGCGCTGTTCCAACTTCCATCGGCTCTCCGGGCGGGAAACTTGGTTCTGGAATCTCTGGAATGCGGAAATCCCTCCAACGCTCTCCTTTCCCCTCCCGCTTCTCCAAGGCTCTTGCCTCCTGGCGCGCTCCAATGGTCAGCGCTGATTTGGTCAGCTGGTCCATAGACTCTGCCCTGGGCGCCCGGGAAAGTTCGTCTTTCACCGCCGAAGAAAGCCCCTCTTCAAAGAGCATTTGAATGGGTTCCGCCGATAGGTCCCACCCCAATTTATGTATCAACATTGTAAACTCAGTCCAGTACTCACGAACCGATCGGCTCCCCTGTTTGCAAGCCATCAATTGTCTGCGCACCAGTCCCTGTTCAATCTCGCTGGAAAACATCAAATCCATGGCGCGAAAAAACTTCCTCGCGTCCTTCAGCATGTCACTATTCCCTGCCATCAGGGGCCGGACCCAGTCTCTCGCCCCACCTTCGAGATGGCCAATCACAAACGCCACTCGCGATGCCTCATCGGGAAAGTCGTTAAACTGCAGTTCTAGAGCATACTGCATCTCTGTCCTAAAGGCTTGGTAGTTCCTGGGGTCCCCCCCAAACTTCTGCACCATTCCTGGCATCTTTCTTGCTAGTGTAGCGCCTTTTGCCTTTTCTGCATCCTGCGCCCTCCTTTCTTCTAGCCTCGCCGTTTGCATTGCTAGCTGGAGTTCCAACACTCTGTACCTTTCTTCCAGACTTGGACTTTCTCCAGCTCCTGCTGCTCCTCCGGCTCCGGCTGGGTTGCTCATGATGCCTCTCTGCACAAGCTGCTTTCAGGGACTGTCCGATTGCTGTGATGGGATGGTGAGCTGCTTGTGCGTAAAATCCTGATCCCTCAGAGTTTGGCTAAGTTCCCAAACCTCTGTCTGTGATGGAGCTCCTTAAGCATGGCTCCATCAATCGCTCGTTGAATCGGACAGTGGGCGTTTACGGAACTTCTTCCAGCATAAAAGCTCCTTAACGGAAACGCGTCTTCTGGACTCTCGGCGTGACAGTTTCCGCCAAGGAGTGGGTGTCCCTACGGGAGGTCCTGAAACCTCCCCACTGTTCTCGCTTGAAGTGTCTCTGAGCCCTCCCTCCGACTCACTTTCCCTTGGAACTCCACTTCTCCCCCTGCTGGTCCCCTCCTCCGCTGAGTGGTCTCTCTCACCCTCCATGAGCCCTTTCACCTCCTTCGTCTCAGATGACAGTTCCCTGACATCGATCTACTGACGAAAATGTGCCATTTCATAGCTTGCTCACATGCGGTGATGGCAGAGGAAACAGCCAGGTTGTTTGTGGATCACATCTTCACGCTGCATGGGGATCCCTCGAGGGTCATCTCAGATCGCGGGAAACAATTTACTTCCCGGTTGTGGAGGAAGCTCATGAGCTTGCTGCAGGTCGAGGTGGACTTCTCGACGGTGAGACACCCGGAAACCAACGGACAAGCAGAAAGAGCGAACAGTATACTCCAGCAATACCTACGCTGCTACGTCAGCGAGAGACAGAAGGATTGGGTAGAGAAACTAGCGCTGGCTGAATTTGCATACAATAACGCTGAACATGTGTCCACGGGAATGAGCCCGTTCATGGCCAATTATGGGTGTCACCCCAGGGCCTTCCCGGGGAGGGGGGAGGAAGGATGGAGTGTACCTGCGGCAGAGCAGTTTGTGGAAGAAATGGAGGCCTTGCACCAGCAACTCAAGATGAACTTGGAGCGGGCCAAGGAAGTTTACAAGAGGCAGGCAGACAAGCACCGTCGGGAGGGGGAGGCCATACGGGTGGGAGACCGAGTGTGGTTGTCAACCCAAGGGTTACCTGTTAAGGGAGGGTGCAAGAAGTTGCAGCCGAGGCGGCTGGGACCTTTTGAGGTAACACAGCAGGTGAACCCCGTGGCATTCAAGCTCGTTGCCTGACAGCATGAAGATACATCCGGTGTTCCATAGGTCCCTACTCTCACCGTACAGGGAGGGCCGGGAATTTCCGGGGCGGGAGGGAGGAGTCACCACCCACCCGCGGGTAGAGGAGAGGGAACACTACAACCAAGCCACGGAAATACTCGATTCAAGGTGGCGAGGGCGCCAGGTGGAGTACTTGGTAGCTTGGGGGGGGGGAGAACCCAGGTCAGAAAACACGTGGGTTCCCGCTGAGGCAATCAATGACGGGTATCTGGTGGAAGAGTTCCACAGCCTGTTCCCAGATAAACCAAAACCAATAGCGAGATTCTGGGAGGAAGAATTTGGAACCACAGACGACAAAGAGGACTTTGTGGGTTTTCCTGCCTCCGAAGAGGAAGGAGGGGAGGTGTCAGAGGGAGAAGAATCAGACTGGGAGGCCCACCCCGTGGGAAGAGATCGGAGCGGGTGGGAAGCGGGTTTTGAATCCTCAGAGGAGGGCGACAGCTCCTTCCGGAGATTCCCCGCATCGTCGGCCGAGGAAAGGGACGAGGTTGAATCAGAAGGTCGGGCCGGGGGTGGAGGGGGTTCTGGGGGGGAGGTGGATGTCAGGGAACTGCCATCGGAGCCAGAGGTGGAGGGAAGGCTCCAGAGGGATGCCGGAGAGAGTCCCAGCAGGCAGAGAGGCAGCCCATCTGCTGGGGAAGGAAATCAGTGTAACACCAGTGGAGAAGGGGGGCAGATGGGGAATCGGAGAGGAGGCTCCAGGACTCTTCACCGGAGACCAGCGGAGAGAGCACGGGTGCTCCGCTGCCCACACCCTCCCTGCGCAGAAGACTTTCGCGCAGGGAGAGTAGGAGGAGACTTGGCGTCAAAGAACTTCTTTGCTGGAAGAAGTTCAAGAAACGCCCACTGACGGATTCTGCCAGCGACTGAAACAGCCACGAAGTGAAGGGCTGTCCAGACAGAAAGGGTTCAGTCAGGTAACCTAGCCAGGAGTGGCGGCAACTTACGCATGAGCAACCCCTATAACCATTACAGGTATACAGGACCGAGGCCATTTAGGGCTTTAAAGGTCAGCACCAACACTTTGAATTGTGCTCGGAAACGTACTGGGAGCCAATGTAGTCTCTCAGGACTGGTGTTATATGGTCTCGGTGGCCACTCCCAGTCACCAGTCTAGCTGCCGCATTCTGGAGTAATTGCAGTTTCCGAGTCACCTTCAAAGGTAGCCCCACGTAGAGTGCATTGCAGTAGTCCAAGTGGGAGATAACCAGAGCATGCACCACTCTGGCAAGACAGTCCACAGACAGGTAGGGTCTAAGCCTGTGTACCAGATGGAGCTGGTAGACAGCTGCCCTGGACATAGAATTGACATGCGCCTCCATGGACAGCTGTGAGTCCAAAATGACTCCCAGGTTGCACACATGGTTCTTCAGGGGCACAGTTACCCCATTCAGGACCAGGGAGTCCTCCATAACTGCCCGCCCCCCGTCCCCCCAAAACAGTACTTCTGTCTTGTCAGGAGTGAACCTCAATCTGTTAGCTGCCATCCATCCTCCAACTGCCTCCAGACACTCACACAGGACCTTCACTGGTTCTGATTTAAAAGAGAGGTAGAGCTGGGTATCATCCACATACCGATGAATGCCCAGTCCAAACCCCCTGATGATCTCTCCCAGAGGCTTCATATAGATGTTGAAAAGCATGGGGAGAGGACGGAACCCTTAGGCACCCCACAAGTGAGAGCCCAGGGGTCTGAACACTCATCCCCCACTACCACTTTCTGGACACGGCCCAGGAGGAAGGAGAGGAACCACTGTATAACAGTGCCCCCAGCTCCCAGGCCCTCTAGACGGTCCAGAAGGATATTATGGTCGATGGTATCAAAGGCCGTTGAGAGATCCAGCAGAACTAGGAAACAGCTTTCACCTTTGTCCCTAGCCCGCCGGAGATCATTGACCAGAGCAACCAAGGCAGTTTCAGTCCCATGATGAGGCCTGAATCCCAACTGGAAGGGATTCAAATGGTCCGCATCCTCCAGGTGTCCCTGGAGTTGTTCAGCAACCACCCGCTCAATCACCTTGCCCAAGAATGGGAGAATTGAGGCTGGGCGATAGTCGGCCATATTGGCTGAGTCTATAGATGGTTTTTTAAGAAGCGGTTTAATAACAACCTCTTTCAGTGGGCCTGGGAAGGCTCCCTCAGAGAGGGAAGCATTCACCACCCCACAGAGTCCATTGCTTAGCCCTTCCCGCCTCACTTTTATGAGCCAGGATGGGAAAGGATCAAGGAGACAGGTGGTCAGTTTCATCATCCAAGCAGCCTGTCCACATCCTCGGAGGTAACAGATTGGAATTGATTCCATGCAACTTGACTAGACAGGACTCTAGCACTCTCCTGCCCCGGCCCTGCTCCCACCATGGAGTCTACCTCTTTCTTAATCTGAGTGACTTTATCTGCAAAAAACTTTGCAAAATCATTGCAGGAAATCTTGGGGTCTTTACCAGGCCTCAATGGCAAAGGTGGTTTGATGGGATGCTGGATGCTATGATCCTATACACGACTGTGGCCTGATGGGAAGTCTTGCTCTCACGCTTCGCTCCTGCACATAATGCTGCACAAACCGTCCCAATACTAATACATTCCCTCACCACCCCAGAATGTTCAGTTCACATTGAGTTCATGAAACACCGTACCCTGACCTGTCCTCAATGCATAGTTGACCACATCTATTGGAACGTAATTGTTTAAGTCTTGCATTATCAATCATTAGTTATATTTTAATTAGGAGGTTTTCATGCCTGTCTAGTTCTGTGCTCCCTTTCCCAGTCTTTAATCTACTGGTGATTAATGCAACCTTTTGCTTTGTACTTGTGTTAACCAATCAGCAATAAGCACATGTGTGGCAATGCTGTAATATTCAATAAAAGGGACTCCCCGAGACTTGCTCCGGAGATGCCTCCCAGATGACGCTCGCTACCTGTCTGTCGTTATTTCAGCCCAACAGTGGTTCCGTTAAATTGCCTCAAAAAGGAAGTGGGAGGCAGTTTGGCAGATCAACCAACACCTAAGATATAGGGGCACTCCTGCTCCTCCCTTTCATGCACTGATGTGTACACTCCTGTGTTGTCTGAACATGCCAAGGCACCTTCTTAATCACACCCTCTCTCTCAGGTAATATAGCCTAAAAGTAACACATTTAGCATTTAGCATTTAGATGGCTGAATGGAAAATTCCCTGTCTGTCACACAGAACATGTTTAGGCACTCACAAACCTCATAAAAGAAAACCCATGTATTCAATCAACTCAATTTAACACTGCAGAGATATTAAAACTGTTTGCCGCATTTCTCAGCCGTTTAATATCAGACATATCTTGTTTCAGAATTTTTTGTATCATATGTTGAAAACAAGAAAAATGGCAATCATGCCCACTTGCCCAGAGAAAATGGAAGGCCCCTTCAGATGGCGGTGATAGAAAAACAGACTTTTTCTCAACTCTGCACGGTTATGATAGAAAATCTGCTGTATTTGCCAGATCGGCAAGGTTATGTTATCAGCTTCATCAAGCAACAGAACAATGCCAGTTTGCATCACCACTGACGTGATCTGCAATATCTCTCTTTTCTCACTGCTGCAGGACATATGCTTATGGCTAGATATGAGGGTATAAAACATTTGCTAGATGAAAACATGCACATTATTTGGCAGCTGGCTAACAATCCTTTCCCAGGGCTTTAGCCAGCTGCATTGTCAAGTAGCCTTAGGAAATGGCTTGTTTTACACTGCAATAATACTTGACAGACAATTAAACGTTTACTGTAGCTCTAAGGCTCTGGAAAAGGATTGTTATCCAGCTGCCAAATAAGTAGATCATCTAGAATGTTCTCTATGAAGGAATCTGCATTTGACTTTACAATCCAAAGGGCAGCATCTCTACTTCTTTTTGTAAAAACAACATTGTATTGAGATTTATTCCATATATAACCAACACCATTGCAGCTTTGTACTGCTCTGGATTGACCATTAGAAGAAAAATATGTGGGTGGTGGTGGTGGTGGTGGTGGTCACATGCATGACATGTGAAAAGCATAGTGTGATGCTTTACATCTGGTTTGTGGAACTATAATACTGAAAATAGGATGCAGCTGAAGGTTTTGGTATTAAGGTTTACAGATAACAAACCTATCTGGAGAAGATGGGCCTGGCATCAGTCATTCATGCCCTCGATACCACCAAACTGGATTGATGTCGTGCCTACCTTGAGGTGTTGCCTTGAATGACAATCCAGAAAATTCAGTTGGTGCATAACATGGCTGCTAGGCCGTTCGCTGCTATCATGATATTGGAGGCTATTTCTCTGATCTTACACTTTCTGTACTGGTCCCTCATTTTCTGCCGGGCTCAGCTTAAAGCGCTTGTGCATATGAGCCTGTTGGCCTTTCAGTTTGGCTGCAGGGCCCTGGTCTTTGTTCCTTTCATATGAGCTGCTAGATGGGCAAGGGACAGGGTCTTTTTGGTAATGGTGACAGTAGTGCCAGTGTGGTTAGGCAGAGCTGTGGTCCTGCCCTGCTTAGACTGGTGTCGCTACAGCTTACTAAAATGGGGCTGGGTGTTGGCAAAGTAGCAGTTGCTTAGATGCACTGCTGCTAGCATTGGATTGGCTCCACTGCTGTTTCTGCATGGCTTTGACCTCACCACTACCCAAGCCCTGCCCAGGTATGCTGTAATGATGCCAGTGTCAGGAGGGTAACTTGCTTTCTGCCCTACCACAGTTGCCACTACTGGGTGATGTAATTATGGAATGTCCGCCTGATGGAGATACACTGGGTTTCCCTCTCTCTGATTGTCTTTGACAGGTGCAAACATTAGTTGAGAGCTAGTTTCTAAGATGTGATCTAGTTTCTAAGTATTAGGGATATTTATTTTGTTGTGATTCTTGTTTTTATTTATTGCAATTGTTGTTTTAATGTTGTCAATTGGTTATGTGATTTTATTCTTCAGCCTCTATCGTATATTGTATGTTTTAATTGTAAACCACTTTTTTTTATATAGAAAAGTGGGGTGTAAATATTAAGCCAAACTAAACTTATAGGCATACATATATGGAACCAGTGAAATGAATAGGAGCCAAAGAATGATTTTGGACAGTAAAGGCAAGCAGGTGACGTATTAAGCACCCCTTCCCCCTGCTGTTCCTCCACTAAAAAAAAAAATCACATCTTCAGTCTGCTTGTCATTTTAAAAAGGGAAAAAACCAGTGCTTTTTTTCTGGGGGTACTTAAAGTTATGCAGTACCAGCACATATTTTCTAGAAGAAAAGCACTGGTTAAAAACATAGCATTTACTGTAACAACTTCATAGTGAGTACTGGCACCTCTTTTTCTAGAAAAAAAGCACTGAAAAACAAAAGAACTTTTATTGCTATGTTACATGCATTTATGTATAAAATGAATATGCCCCAGGTGTGAATGTACTATATAATTCATAGGCTTGACTAATCTAGAATGGTTTGTTGTGTTATCCACTCTCGATAACTGAATTTAGCAAACTTTGATAATTGAATTGGCACAGCAAATAATAAAAAAGCCATTTTATCTCTACTGCTTCCCACCAAAATGCAGACATGCTCTCAAAAAAAAAGAAAAGAGAAGATTTTCTCTTTTGCTTTTTGAAGCAAATACACCATTACTGCAGTTCTCAGTTTGGCAGACATTCATTTCAGATGATGCGAACATTAAATAAAAAGTAGCTATGAGTCTCCATAGAACAAGATACAGCAGTGTGTTCATGGCCGGCCCCAAACATTTGCTTCCTGAGGCAAAGGACAAGATGTCTTACCTCTCCATTCCATATACAGAAATTGATTGGAGTGGCAGCTGAATCTTGCTTCAACACTGGCAACTGGTTAGCATCCTTCACTGTACCTGTAGCAGCAGGCAAGTTTAGGGGTCTCCAGGACATGTCATGTGGCATACACAGCTCTGTCCTCCAACTGACCTTACCTGCCTAGACCGATAACACAAAACACATAATAGAAAATACTGCCACCTCCTTCACCAGTTATCCATTGCTGTTATTATCCAGTGGTCAATAATTCTGAATAAGATTTCCATAATCAAGATGGTTTTAAGCAGGCCTGCCCCTCATTTGCTGAAAGGTTTTGAGGTCTCAGTTGTGAGGGGAGGGGTGTAGGACTACGCATTTTCATCCAGTCTCATAACTCTCCTTGGGTTGTAGACAGGCAGTTGTAGTGTCTGTGAATGTTTTTCCTCCTGAATTCTTATTGTGTCCCTGTGGCTACATAATAGCCAGTAGCACGCATGGCATGACAAATCGCAACAGTAAAAACTCTTCCAATGCTGTTACTGCAGATGTGTGTAATCTTGTTTAATGTAATGTAATCTTCACAAGCACCTATCTGATAGTGTTTTGACTTCACAGCTGACACCAAACACAGCTACCTCCTTTACCCATGCCTGCACAGCTTGGTTTCCCTCTGTGCACAATGGTATCTTCCTTCTTCCATCTTTTGGGAAATAAGAACTTCTGCCTGAGGTGGGAAATGGTTTTGTTTGTTATTATGTTGTTTAGTTTTGTGTTTTTATACTGTAAACCACCCTGCAATTCTCGGATGAAGGATGGCATATGAATTTAATAAATAAAAACATAAAGTGGATATTTAAGGCTATATATAGTCTTACACTGATAAAGTTAGACCAATATTCCACCTGTTAATGTCTTAGTCCATGGGTAGGCAAACTAAGGCCTGGGGGCCGGATCCAGCCCAATCACATTCTAAATCCGGCCAGTGAACGGTCCGGGAATGAGCGTGCTTTTACATGAGTAGAATGTGTCCTTTTATTTAAAATGCATCTCTGGGTTTTTTTCTGTGGGGCATAGGAATTCGTTCATTTCCCCCCCCCAAAAAAAATATAGTCCGGCCTCCCACAAGGTCTGAGGGACAGTGGACCGGCCCCCTGCTGAAAAAGTTTGCTGACCCCTCGAAAAACCATATAGGTTTTATGAGCGTTTCTCTTCAATTCTCAAACAATCATGAGGGGTTATTCTAGGGTTTGAAAGCACTATGTAAAGTTCAAAAAGGTGAAGAGGCACAGCCCCTCACTTTCCTACCAGTCTCCACCATCTTTCTCAACTAAAAACAAACAAAATACATCAGGAAAATTCATTACCAAACAGTATGAAAACTACAAGTCCCATCATTGCTGACAGGAAATGACTCTCTGGGCATTATTTTTCAGGGATGATGATGGACAAGATCTCTCCTGTATGGTAATGAATCCCCTTTGCCCCCTGATGATACTACTTCCCCTTCTCCCAAAGTAAGGGACCGTTGCTTGGAAAGGCAGGTGGCTGTAGGGCAGGGTGTGACTGCCATTTTGAATCGGACCCAGGTGAAGGGGAGATGAGTGTTTCAAGTCATCTCACACCTCTTGCTGCTTAGCCTGCTTGGCACAGTTTCCTACAGAATCTTAAGTAAAAGACTCTCTCACTTCTGCTACTTGAGATCCTTTAATTAGGGATGTTGAGGATTGCAAATGGGCGTATAAAGTATATGCTCCCCTGCTGAGCTGTGCATTCTCCTCTCATAAGGAAGCTGCTGAATGCCCTTTCTCTTGTTGCAGGAGCAGAGGACAGACACATGCGGCTAGTGTACTGAATCTCATCTACATAAGTTAGCACTCATGACCTAAATCGTAGGAAAACAGTATAGCCATTAGAGGGATCTTGGCTATGGGAACTCATAGACAAAAGGAAATTATGTTTGCACAAGAAGGTTAAACCAATACTAGTCACACACTGTAAAAAGTATGAGATGAGATAATAGCATAAATCCCTCATTGCTGTAAAAGTCTTCAGTTTATACTAGAAACCTACTTAAAAAGTCATCTGAAGCTGGTGCATCAAAGGCAACTTCTTGATTAAAGCTATATGGTAGAAGTTGGTAATAAAAGCTGCATGATGCAGTATGATATCACATTTATACAAGATGCACGGCACTACCTTTATTATCATTCATTCATTCATTCATTCAGTTCCCTATGGATACAATCATATTCCCACATACCTAAATGGAGTAGGACTTTCTTCTGGGTAGGTATGCATAGGATTAATTTTGTGTGATACCTGTGATTTTTTCCTTGCTAGGTGTTAATTTTTAATGGTAAATTTATGTGATCTTTATGTGCTTTAATTACATATGATGAGCTTATTAAGAGAGTGCTTATTTTGTTTCTTTTTTGCAGTTCTGATTAAAGTTGGGGTCTTGGCATGCTTTTACTACTGAATGCAATTGAAACTTGAACCATGTTCAAGTAAGAATGAAGATATTGAAAACTGGCTAATATCCACTGCTGAGCTAGACTGGACAAAATTCTCTTGCATCTTGCAGGTTTCATCTGTAGCATGCAATCCACTGAGCTATTCTGCTGGACAAATGCCATTTGTTTAAATGAGCAGCTTGTGCAGGGGCTGCACTTAGTAAATTGTTGCTAAAATTTGCCTAAATTATTGGCAATTTGTTAGTCCTCTGCCAGGACTAACACAGGAATATTTCTGTGTGTTTTAAAGCTGCAGTTACAGTACATAAACCAGGGACTCAGCTATACAGCTGCAAATACTGTATAATGTTTTAAGTGTGTTTTAAGTGCATTATACAAATGTGACACTAGATCAGGCATGTCCAAAGACCGTTTCAGGGTCGGTTTAATCCAGCCCCTGTGGCAGTTTATTTCTTGGGGTAAAAAAAAACAAAACCCTACAGCACCTTCAACCCTAAAAAAGTTCAACACCTTCAATCTTTAAAAAAGAACTTCAAGAACTTCAATCCTAAAAAAGGTCAACAAGGGTCACGGCCCTTCACTTCATCAAATCTGGCCCTCTTGAAAAATGTTTGGACACCACTGCACTAGATGGAGATGGTGAGCTTATGCCAATTTCAATATATTTTTCAAAACTTTTAAAAAGCATTTTCATAGCGGGTTTTTTTTTAATGCGCCTAGATTACACCCAAGTATGCCAAAACAATATGGGGAACCTGTAGTATCCCAGATGCTGCTGGACTCTAATTTCCTTGAGCCTTAGGCAGCATGGCTGAGGGTTAGAGATCTCCTCATCTCTGTATCATATAGAATTCTACTATTTCAGTCTACCACTGCACCACACATAATTTCCTAGTTCTCAGTAGCAAATGTCTTCAACAGTACCACTTCAGAGGAAAAGTGGGTTCACAATCAAACTCATGACTGAATATTCTTCCATGCCAAAGCATTCTATGCACATAGAAAAATTGATCTCCAGGGAAGGATAATAGCCTAGCCCTCTCTCCAACAGGACAATATTTTATGAAATGGGAATTTGTTTGTTTCTTTGTTTTGTTTATTGTTTCAAAAGAGGATTGTTCAGTTATGTGGGAACCAAATCTCCCCAGGGGTAGTTAACACAGTGATCTCTAGATCAGGGCTCTAGATGTTTTTCAGTCCAAAAACAAGCATTGCTGACCATTGGCCATGCTGAAAGTGGCTGCTTGAAACTGGAGTCCAAAAGCTGAATTTTTCAGTTATATATAAAAAAAATCAAATTGGAGCAGCTTTGATGTGACTCAACGTATCTGACCTATCCTGAACACTTAAGTATGAATCCTAAGGGTTCAGTATATTTTTAAACAACTACAATTCTTAGTCATCAGTAAATGCCACAGAAAGGGAAATAGCTTTTGTCTTATCTATCTTACCTTCCTCTTAAAGAAAGCAAGAACGCAAATAAGCCACTTCAGATTAGTATGTGACTGCATAGTCAGAGGTCTCCATAGACAATGGAGACCAAAACACACTGTAGATTTTTATCCTAATTGGTTCTAGCCAATTAGTTCCTTCTGCCTGACTCAAACTGGAACTTTACCAGTGGAGGCAATCATTCAGCCCTATCGTGGCTGAAATGAGCTCTCTAAATGCTTTTCACTAGTGCTAAAAGAAAGAGATTTGTTCATAATAGAAGATCTTAACAGCTCAATACTGAAATTGCTTCTCCACAAATTAGTTATTAACACATAATCCCAAACAGATGTTCAATGCTATCATTGACGGCCGTACTGGAACTATGTGCACACAGCTCTGGCTCCTGAAGAGGACCTTTTGGTCTTTGGAAATAGGTGTGCATCACCCTACTGCTTAGTCACTTTATTAAGGAGTGTTGTTGTTGCTTTCTAGCATAATTTTTGCCAGCTAAAGATTTTGTGTATCCCATTATGAGCACGTTAGCTCAAATGGCTATATTTTGTTGGAAAGATCAGCTAACCTGGAAAGGATCTAGAAAACTGGGACAAAATGAAAGTTTCTTTGCCCAATATCCTCTACTGGAATTCAAGGGAGTGTCTGCACCTTCCAGTCCCCAGTGTCCTGAAATGATTAAATGATCAATCTTTGTTCAGTTCTACATATAATCAAAGCAACACTGTCTCACCAGTTGACTGACTATGTAGGGGCCCAAATTCTCAAGCATCCTTCACAAGAAATATTTCAAATTCTTTCTAAAGCCTAGACCCCATATCCTACTTTGTTAAGCAACAAGTTGTTGACATCTGTCTTGAGAGACAATTGAGGGTGCCTCCAGGAGTGAAGTCAAACCACTGACTTAGCAGCATCAAAGTGACCTATCTGGACTGCAAGCCTGGACAGTGTGTATGAAGGACCTGGGCTGCCCAGACGACAAGACACACACCCCGCCCGGTCTTGCTGATGTGGTCCAAATGAAAGCAGAACAATACATTTGGCACTAGCTAGGCTACAGGAGTTGCTTTTTCTTCTCCTGAAGATATCCCACAAGGCAGTGGAGGTTTGGGATTAGAGTTTTCATTCTCCTAGATGGGCTACCTTCCCAGGTTGACAAGCCCCATTCGACCCTCTACAGAACATGCAGTATCTGCCTTCTTGACCATTGGAGCCACTATTAGTCTCATCTGCTCAATCCACTGGAGCCTGTCTTCACATGCAGGGGAAGTCCCTAGCTAACTAAGGGTTTGAGACCAATGGTTACTCTTACCTGGTTTAGTCGGCTGGTTGAAGCCATTCCTGGGGTGTGTTCATTGTAGCATTCTGACAGCTTCTAGGAGCCACAGGTGAGAGGTGAGTGCAGGGTGGGGACTAAAAGTTTACATACTACCCCAGACGGAGCACAACATGTCCCCCACCAGAGGTACTACCCCTAACACCCGGTATAGGAACAAGACTATCATTGTTTCAGAGCCACCTTTCACATTTCTGAATCTTTGTGATCAATGGGTGTAACTTGTTAGTTTCTGTTTCTCACTGAGCAGCTGCTTGCAGTCACAAGACTGTTTACATTCCAGAGAGTCCAGATACTGTTGGATTCTCACGGGAAAGGGAGACGGGATGTGACGTTACTGGTTTCCTGTTTCCTTTGTTCTTTTGTTTTCTTTGTTAAGTTGCTCTCTGCTTCTCACAGAGAGATGTATATTTCTTTGCTCTCTGCATAGCTTAGTAATAAGGCATAGCAATGTAGCCCATACCTGCCTCATCCTTCCGTTGTGGTCTTTGTTGTTTTAATGCTCTGCTGGGCTCAAAGGAAGATGAGCCATATCAGCTCGGCCGACCGGAGCTGAATTTTCAATATAACTATCCAAGGACCCCTGAATTACACAAGTCACCCAAGTCCTTCACAAGTCTTTCCAGAGACCTTTCAGTGTGTCCTTTATGGGACTTGTAACTATATTTTGGGAGTTCTCTATACTGTGTTTGTTCTTGCACCTCTGAACTCCAAAGGATTCCAGAAAAGGGTACGATAGGTGTTGCCTGACTTTGCCCCCCTGCTCCCAGTGTATTGTATACCTTGATCAAGAAAAAATTTCCTATTTTTATCATTCTTTTTGGATTTACCTTGATATTAAGAACCCCACATACTCTCCTTATGTTGCAACAGAACATTGTCTTTTCTCCATGTCTCTTATTCTCAACAGCTTTTCAATGTGCAGTACGATGTGTGGAACCAAGGAATCACTATGCAGCCACTGTGGCTGAAGGCTGCCCTTACTACTCATTTTCTCCACCTTCACTTCATACTTAACTATGTTCATGGAAATAAGAAGAGTGCTAATGGAGCAGGTCAAAGTTCTATTTAGTTCGTCATCTTCTCCTCACAGTGGCCCACAAGGCATTTGCTAAGCAAATAATTGCATTGTAAGGAACCAACAACTGGTCTTCCTCTCTGAAACCAAACAATTAGTTTTCATATGGGAATACTTTAGTGGGCTTCTAAATCTCTTAAGCAATGTTGGGGCTTGTTTTCTGGCAGCTTTGAGCATCATACCATTTCCCTTTCACTTCTCGGATCAATGTCATGTTCAGGGGATCCTGTTCAGGGATCCTTCTCAGGTTTGGTTTTCCTTCAGAGGACTGCACAATGAAATCTACAAATAAGGATGTGTTAACATATTTGCAAGCTGAGAAAGAATTGATGGCAAGCATCAGATAGCATTGCTAAATCCAAAACAGAACCATAAAGGTTTGTTTTATGCAGAGTATTCTCACCCACAGTTCAAGTTACTCTTCCCTACTGAGAGGCTCTCAAGCATGGCCTGTTATTAAACAGATAAACAGCATTTTTCAGCAGTAGCAAACTCTTCAAAAGAACATTTAAAAGCTATCAGATCCCCAAGAGTTCCTAAAGCCAATTTAGAAACAATTAAAAGCCCAGGAAAACAAGATAATTTTGCTTGGCACCTAATGGTCATCAAATTGGATGCCAGGTGAACAAATAGGAGGAGGGACTTCTATAGCCAATGTACAACCAACAGGTATTTGGGATATGTAAAATCCCGGAGCTTTTGGGAGTAGGCAGTTCTCTTCAATGATATTTAGGGATTTAAAGGTTACTAAAGTCAGAATTTGGAATTGTGCTAAATAAGAATGGCTTATTCTTATTCAAAAGACAGTAGGCTTTCACATTTTTCACAAGTGCTTTAAGAAAGCATAACTGCTTTGATTTTTTTTAAGTTAGCAAATTATTATCAGGGCTGAGATGAAGGGGTCAATATTTACAAACTTTTTAAAAGGGTCTCTTTAAAAAAGATATTTTTCAAAGTCAGCAGCAAAAGGAGATGAAAGTGTTCAGCTGCTCAGGTAACAATGATCTGATTTGTTTGCCCTCAGTACTAACACTATAATCACTGCACTATAATCACTAGTCAGGATGGCCAATTTGATCAATATGATCGTTACTTTGATCTGCAGATCAGTTAACTGATCTACAGATTGTAAACTGCTAATGCCAGGCTGATGTGCTATATAGCATTGTCATATTATCACATGCAGATTGTGATTTCTGATTGCCTGGGATCAATTGAGAAAGGAGAAATGGGAGAAGAGAGGGTGATGGTGAAACATCATCAAGAAATGGGGAACTATAGCAGCAAACCTTTCCAAAGATGAGCATTTGCACCTTTAAAGATCTTTTCAGGAAATAATTATCTATCTCCTACAACCAGAAATTGCTACTTTTCAAAAGAACATCAAAACCAACTAACATTTGATCAAATCCTACATTTATTACAGAGTTGAACTCCATCCAATCAGTAGATTATTGCTCATTTGCTAACATTTCTTTTTGAACAATGAAAATCTTTTATTACTTCCTTAAAAACACATATTCTATTACTGAAGCAGGAAGCGACGTATTTAGAGATCACATTGAATGCCAGTGTGCTCAGATGAATGGAAAGAGATAGGGATCATATCCTCAGCTGGCATAAAATTATGTCAGCAGGGTGCTTTATTTCCAAAGGACGATCTAACCCAAGGGAAATGGAACAAACATTCTCCTCCTCTTCAAGTTAATTGCTTTTTTTTATCTTCCTTTCATTGTAGGATGAAACATGACATTCACTTGCCTCTTTTTCCCAGGGAATATTAATCTTTGATATCAAGAGATGTTAAATAGCTGTAGTCTAGCCACAGGTGGAATGTGTTTGGGGTGGTTTCATTTAGAAAATATATGAGCAACAGTGAAATGCTATACATATCTACGCAGAAGTAATTTCCGGTATAAGATTGCTATGTAAGGGAGGGATATAGCAGAGCAGAGGTGGGGCGTGAATCATTTGGCCCGTGAACCAAATGTGACCCTCCAGGGCTTTTTAACTCCTTGGCCACATCCCTTCTCCCCAGGCGATACCCCATATTTTGCCTGGCTGCAATGGTCCTTGAACTGGGCTCAGAGTCACATCATCAACCAGTGCAACTCTTTAAGGGTTGGCGTAATTTGTTTCCAGCCCATAGTGTCTGCCAGGATCCTGACCTCTGCATTTTGCCCCACTTGCAGCTTCTCAACACTTCAACAGCAGCCCCACATAGAGTTCATGACATAACCCAGTCCTGAGGTTGCCAGAACATCAGTCACTGCAACCAAGCTTTCTCTGTCCAGGAAAGGCTCACTCCTAGCCACTGAGGCCACCTGGTCTCAAGAGATGGTCCTGGGTCAAGAAGCACCTCCAAGCTATGAACCTGCTGTCTCCCCAGAAATGGATCTCCATCCACAGCAGGTTATCCAAGTGGAATAGCTGAAGCTCATACAAGATAATAGGAACCATCAATGCCTAGGACACATCCTCAGGACTATTCCTAACAGTGGTATCTAATTCTGTGCAATTCTGGGCAATTGTATACATAAAGCGCCTTGCAAATTGTCACAGCAAGTTTTGGGTGGTTCAGAAGACCCTTGGGTGGAATTCAGCATCACACTTTTCTAATTGTTACATCTGTGCCAGTATTACAGCTTATGAAGTGGAAAAATCCCTCTTCTCCTCCCGCCACCACTGTTCTGGGGGTGGTTCTTCCACGCACCCGCCCGAGCCAATTTTGACAGCTGTGGAGGGAGGAGTAGGAGGAAAGCCCTCTTGAGCAAATGTAAGTCCTTGCACAGGGCTTTGGCTGATGAAGTGGTTTAGGTGAATCCTCTCAATCCATCCAGATGTTACTAGTTGTCTAAGGACTTGGAATAGTTTTGCTGGACGGCTATTCAAGAATGCAATAGAGATGAACAAGTAGGTGTTATTTACTGCCTCCACTAGCACATGATGATGTGTCCAGTCATGCTGACATCAGGATTTACACCAGTTATGCTCCAGCCATTGCCCCTGTTGTATATTTAATGAATACACCTGCATTCTGTACATCTAACAAACAACCGCACATATGTTGTATTTTGAATGGTTTGCTTGGAAATATTCTTCTTCGGTTCTTTCTCCTCCCCTCTCCTCTATAAAAGTATAGTAACCTCATGCAAGATCAAGATCAGTTGGGTTTTTTTCTTGTAGTATTGCCTTTTAAACCACCATCTCTTTTTTGAAAGGAAGAAAAAAAGAATTATTAAGACCTTTACATGAGTCATAGTCTAACTCTCTAGACCTTCACTATTTAATCAGAAAGCCTCTCCTCTGATTGTTCCTTTCATTCCTGGACATTTCTTTCTTTAAGGAATTGTTCAGGGATCTTTAATATTCTGCTAATGCTTCCCCCCCTCCCCACCCCTTTTTCTTTTTGCTGCACAGATTGCTCATTCTCTTTGCTCTTCCCCTCCTTATGTTACAATTTGTCAGCTTCCCTTTGTCCTGTGCTGCTTTCTCTTCCTTATATGCCATCTACAATTTCCACACAAGAAACCTTTTCTTATTCCTTTTCTTTTCTGCACTCAGCACTGAATGTACTGCACTAATAACAGTCCATACATCAGTCCCCTCCACACCCCTCCCTCTCTAGAAAATTATTAATCATTTCCCCTTTGCTGCTCATTATTCACATACAAATCCATGCCACAGTGCTGGAAACTGGCTATCTGTCTTACTTAAAGCTGAGTAAAAAGATCCCAGAGATAAAAGTGCGAAATGTTTACAGTTTCAGCAGGCAGTGGTTGAGGGCACAACGGGGGAATGAAGGAAGGAAAGCATCAGTCCTGAAGTTGATTAGCAAGGAAAGATGGAGAACAAAGGGAGGAGAGTACTCTTTCTCTTCTGAAAGTGATCCACAGTATACGGTCTGCAGCTCGGGTGTCCCTCGCTTGCCTTTCAAACCACTGCTCAGAATATTATTACTGCCTGGACGAAGATTGATGGAAAAACATTTACAAAACCATCTATTTTCTTTCTTTTAAATACGTCTGATAAAACTTAGCAATACCTTGGGATTCAGGGTGCTTCCAGAGCGGGGCTTAATTCACAAATAGTATCACAATGATAGATCACAAATGTGTGTTTGGCAAGAGGCTATGTTTGTGTGTGATACTTACTGGATTTTCCTTGGAAGTGGTAAATGGAGCAGGCAATGGACTGGCCTTTTGATGCCAACAATGTTGTGTGGGAAATGTCTCCCCCGTCAAAACCAAAGTCGTGTGCATGAGCAGCGCCAACCCCACAATAAGAAGGGAGTTCCCTGTGGGCTGAACTGAAACGCACCACCCCATTTCATGGGGCCATACATCTGCCATAAAAGTGGGGTTATTTAAAGGGGGTTATTTTCAGAGTCACTCAGGTGGGAGGAAACAGGGCCCCACAAGCCTTTTTGAGGCAGTTGCTTCAAGTAGGACTCTGGGAAGGGTGGCAGATTTAGATCTGGGTGTTGTGTCTGCCCCCCGCCTCCTGCTTGCTTTCCTGTGGTGGCGTCACCTCCTTCTCACTGGAGCAGCTTCTCCATTCTTGCACATCCCTTTCTATCTTCCATTCAGGAAAGGTCTCATCTCAATCCCCTTCCTCACCCCACCAAACACCTCCTTTTTCCGTTCTGCCTACCTCTCTCACAGCCTTTAAGCAGGACCTGAGAGCAACAGTTCTCTTCCCTCCTGGAAACTGGTATAAATGACTAGACGAAGGGGGATTTCTTATTCTGCTGCATGAAAGATGCACAGTCTTCCTGAATAATCAGATTAGGTTGCTTATGTCTGAAGGTAGAATATCTGTTACTCAATACAGGGAGATACCCTTAGGATTTAGGTTTTTGGCTTACGTCATTGAATTAGGTTTATAATTAAGACTTCATGATCCGGTCAATAAACTATGCATATTTCCTTAAATGTGTTAGTTTTAATGATAACAGATGAGTTAGAAAAAGCTTTTCATTACACTTAGATGATAAATAGTTCAGAACAGGAAAAACTTGATATCAAAGTAAATTAGGTAGATGAAATCACAATTTTCAAAACATGTGGACATTAATTGAGTAACCAAAACTAATAGATGGCATTTAATACCAGTCCATATTAATGAAAAACATACGTTAATGAAAAACATTTCATGACCACAAGGATTCTGAATAGTTTACACTAAAGTCACTGGATGACTCTTACCAAGGTATTAGTTTGCATTATTGTTTGTCGGACTTTATTTAGTTCCTGCTAAATCGGTCCCTTAATGTCTTGAGCTGTAATACCCTAATTCCAAATCATATTTAGGCCCTTAAAATACTACCCTAGCCATACAAGGAGGAATGCCAGCCTCTGTGCAGGATCCCATTTAAACAGAATTTTATTTAGTTTATCTATGATGACAACAAATTTTATCACACCCGCCTGAAGGAGTCCATACAGAAACAATACAGAATTAAAAACCATTTAAGATACATGTGGAGACTGTTTCAGAAACAACACCTTCAGACCTGCTAAAACCAACTTTTGGTTACCAAATGCCTGGGTGAACAGAAAGCCTTTCAGATTCTTTCTGAAAGAGAATATTGATGGGGCCAAAACACATAATTAGGGAGGAGGTTCCATAAGTCCACTGAGAAAGCCTTGTTATACTCAATAACAGCAGGGCCTCCCCGTCAATTGTAAGGCCTGGAGAGGGTGATACTGGGGAGGAACTCTTTTAAGTACTTGGCCTTTCAGTAATTTAGGATCTTGTATACCAGTACCAACACCGTGAATCAGACCCACAAGCCCTCCTGCATCTAGTGCAGTGATTTGTTGACTGTTGGCGGGTGGTCCCACCATGTTGTCACACTCATCACCCTGGCTATCACATTCTGCACTAGCTGCAGCTTCTGGATTATCTCCAAGGGTAACTCTACATTACAGTACTCTGAATGAAGGTTGCTAGACTGTGGAGGCCAGGCTATCTAGTTGCAGGAAGAGCAACAGCTGGCAACCCAATCAGAGCTAGGTATAAGCATCCCTTGTTGCACAGGCCACTTGGGCCTTCAGCACTGGATTATGCATCTTCAGGAGTAGCACAAACCATTTCAAAGAAGTCCTCCACCTAATTCCTGAACACAGGAACCATCAGCCCACAGCATCTCCATCCAGCCCATCCTTGTCTCTAGGCACCCATCCAATTTTATGGCCAAGGGCCATGCGCAATTGGTTGTGTTGAGTCTCCTTTCACACATTCACAGATATCATTGAGCAAGTGTGGATGGGCCAGCTGTTACATGCTGTATCAGGAATTTCTGCAGGCAGAAAGAGCCAACAGAATGTGGCCATAGGAAGTCATGGCCCGTTGACGACACAGATTCAGAGCTTATCAGATGAGGCTTGTCTGAAGGATCTGCATTGTGATTCTCATAGTCAAGAGTCTGATAACCTTATCCTCCTCATTCTCAAGGAAGAGAGAATTTCTTTTCAGAGTCTACATTTGGTCAATTAATCTGTGGAATAACCTTGTCACCCACACTGGTGATCCTGCCTTGATGATCATGAGAGATATCATGACTGGAGTTATCTGGGGTCAGTCACAACACAAAGTGGCCTGTGGATGGCAATTTTGCAATCTGGTTCATAGTAGTTTAATTAGAGTTAATTAGATTGCCTTTTATCTAGCACCAGTTCCTGTAATTCTTCTTGGTTTGTGTAATTTTCCTGAATTGTTTGGATTTGTTTATTTTCTTTCTTCACATAATTCCAAGGGAAGATGAGACACACAATGTCTCACCAAAACTTAGAAATATGCCAAATTTGCAGCATAGGAACGTGCCCTGCAGCAAAAGAGACCTCAGTGGGTCATGGACTACTGAAGAAGATGAATAATGCTAATTGGATGGATTCATTATTTAAAAGACACACCTGCTTCACACCTGCTTGTAACTTTTTTTCAACCTGTATTTAAATCAGCTCATACATCCTGGGCCATGATTCATTCCTCTCTTAATGACAGGGAGATTCTCCATTGTGGGGCGGCTACAGAGAACTGTGTACTGCACACATTTGCATGGCAGAAAAACAATTCAGTCCAGAAGATGCCAGTTGACTCTGATGGCTGCAATGCCAAGAATCTATGATGTATTTTTTTAAACCCCAGATTTATAGGCCATGGCCAGCATCTTGAATTATGCTTGCAAGAAAACAGGGAGTCAATACAGATACTGTCATCATCAATGCTCAGTCCCAACATGCTTACAGGGTTGTAGCCAAAATGTCACTACTGAGCAACAAGAGGTACCTGCATGCTCAGGTGCATTTGAGGCATGCACAAGTACAAAAAAATCTGGAGAGAGAACCCAGAAGGGGGGAAATTCCTCCCCCAAAGGCTTTGATTGCAACTGTGAAGATATGCAGCATATGCTAGACTCACCCTGTTCTCTCCCCACTACAATCTATTCAGACCAAGCCCAACGTGGCAGGTTTTCATAAGTCCTTGGTGGAAGCAGGCAGGAGAATGAGAAATGGGATACAAACTAACAGATGACCAATGGAGGGGGTGAGGGCAAAGGTAGAGAGGAAGTCAAATCAGAAAGTAGAAGTCAGTAGTGGATGGATTACAAAAGCAGAAGCAAGAATAACACAGGAGGGTATAAGGTGCTGGCAGGAGCAGAGATAAGTGGGAGAAGGAAGCTGGAGATAGGCGAAAGTACAAGAGGGACAATGGAAACAGGACCACTAACAGCTGAAGGAAGAGCAAATGAGAAAGAATGAGCAGAAGGAAGGGAAAGGGCAAGATCAACCACAGACCCAAGAGGAGGAAACAAGAGAGGTATGAAATGGAAACTACAGCAAAAGAGTGAGGAAGAGGGACCCAAAAACAGAATGACAGGCAAAAGTGGGGAGAGGGGCATGGGGAGGATATGAGGAGTTGTCTGGGACATTGAAGTCCTTGCTTGATTAATCCAAGCAACATTTTGCTGCAGCCCCCACTTGTTCTCTCTAGGAGCAAAGGTGAGTGGTTGGATGGGAGTGAAATGAACAAGACCACCCAAAAACAAGGTAGCAGTTTATACCCAGGGATTCCCTGGGTACACTAAAGTATATCGATTTGTAAATAGATAGATAGATAGATAGAAAGACTTAAAAGCAGCCTGATAACAACTGTAGGTTTTCCAATTTGTACAGAGTACTGATGTGTCCTTTCAGGGAGAGGTGATTGGAGATGTGTAAGGAGAAAGAATTGGCATTCTCATGCCTCTAACAGTTTATAGTAAATATCCTGGAGGGGGATTTGACAGGACAGTCAGGGACTATGAGGAGGTGCTGTTGCACACCTCACTTCCTGGCAGTGGAATTGCTGCTTACTAAGAGTGGGAAAGGGAAGGGGCAGGGAGGTTTGTTTTGTGGGAGCGCCTCAGAAGAGCTAATCTGGCACTCCCACTGATGTGCCCATACTGTGTTGACCTTCTCATCACATCCCCATTCCCACTCCCCATAAGTGGCAGTGACTCCACACCTGGAAGCCAGGTGTTTGATGCTGCACCTCCTCACTGATCACTCTGGCATTAGGATGGGGGGAAAGGGACAAATGCTGTGATGTTAAAACTCTCCTCTCTACATTCTATGGAGATGTTTCAGGCAGAATAAAAGGGAGAAGGGAAGCATTCCCTCTTCGATAGTACCCCACTTTATTATGGAGCAATAAAATGTTTAAGTTTAGGACTGGCACAGTTGACGATTGCTTAGATATATGACAGTTTAGATTTATGAAAGCAAGGGAAACATCTTTGGAGAATCCTCCACTTTCTATTTTGGGGGAGCTTTGCATTGTGTGTGCTGAAAATAAACTTATAAGGCAAGCCATAGCAACGGGTCTTTTGCTTTATGGCATAGATAATAAATCAAAGCTGGAGAGAAGGAAGATAGATCAGCCCAAAAGCTTTTCAGAACATAATTAAAGAAAGAAAATGAAGTTAGGCTTTGCTTAACATTGGCACAGTCAAATGATTTGGTGATGTTGTCCCTGACTTACTTAAAATAATACAAAATTATTCTGCAAGAAAGGTTCAAGTTTACCTAGTTCTGTCTCAAGATTCCTTCCTACTGCTGTATTGATGATTTTAATCAGCGCACTTCATGGCCATGGCAAATGGTGCTCAGAGAGGGGTGTGTGTGTTGAAGCAATAGGCAAATAAAATGTTTAAAACCCACATGTATAATTTCTGCCGATGCAGAGAAAGACAGGCTGTTAAATTAATTGAAATGTCAAAGTACTCTGAGCCCCGTGGAGTTCCTGAGGAAGAGACTTTCACAGCGTAGGTTCCTTTCGACAAAGGACTCCTGCTATGTGAAATTTGCTGGCAGGACCTTGTGAAGAGGTTAGCTTCAACAAAACCACAGCTCAGAGACACCGAACATTTCTGGGGATCAATGCTCAGTAGTCCTCCCTAGCTAGCCATGTGTTTTAAAAATCAATATGCTGTGAAGTCATCAGGGAATTCAGGAGAATGTTTCAGTACCCACAGCCCATGGTTGCATTCTAGCAGCTGCTGTTTAGTGCACCAATTCTGATGACTGTGAGAAAGGGAAGTGGTACAAATATTCCAGGTACACTAAGTTCTCAAAGCTTCATTGAGAGTCTTACTGGCCATTTCCTGCACTCTGTGGTCCTTCACCATAAACCACTGCCTGCAGCAAATTACTGATATTACAGATGAAAAATCCTAAAACTGCATAGTGCATTGAATATGAGTGCTTTTTGAATTTTTCTGCCTTTTAACTTCTCCATATGCTTCCCTCCTGGTGCTTCTGTTTCCAAGCCTGCTCTTCTACCTGTTTCCTACCTGTATACCTGAGCCAATTCCACGTTCCCTGAACTGATTTTTTCTTTCAGGCACCAATTTACAATTGTCTTCACCTCACATGGACCTGCTGCTGTGCTCCATCTAGCTCTGCTATTTAGTTCAATTTGTTGTCAAATAAACCAAATTGACGCCACAACTTAAAATATAAACAACTCAACTGCCATAGAATAAAATGAAATAGATTCTAGGTTCATATCCCACTAATCCCACTGTCCCTCCACCAAAGTCTCATCCTCCAAACTGCCAAATGAAGGAACTGCAGACTGTGATGTATTATTAATCCCCTTTCCATCAAAATTAGATCTGGCATTAGAGGTAGTCTGTAGAGTTACTCCTTTCACAACTTCAGCAGTGCGGGGATTCAAGCCTGCTGAAACTGATAGAGTGCAATTGGTAGATATTCCACTTGTGTTGCCAATTTAGGAACTGCAAAAGAGGCCAATAGCATTAAAAGGTACTGATAGTGAAACTATGAGCCTCTGTGAAGCTGCACTCTTTGCCTTCCTGGAAAAATGTCATAGTATGGAGGAGACCAACCTGCTCCTAGCCACCTGCCAGTGAAGAAGTAGTTGCACCAGTGCTTGCTTTCATCTACCCTCCCCATTCCTTCTACCTTTCGTATTGTGTCTAGTCAATTATCAGGCTGCAGGCGGGAGGCAGTCTTACCGTTTATTATGTATGCAGTGCTTAGAAAGTGTTAGAAGCTTTGCTAAATAATAACAGCAGTTACAACTAGAAGTTCCTACCTCAAAAACTTGTCTCTAATGAAGGGGTTGCCAATGTGGTGCCCACTTGTACTGGAAGAGGCTTTCCTTGGTTCCCACAGGATCTTTTTCCCTGCTGAAATTAATAATAATAATAATAATAATAATAATAATAATAATAATTTATTATTTATACCCCTCCCATCTAGCTGGGTTTCCCCAGCCACTCTGGATGGTTCCTAACAGAATATTAAAAACACGATGAAACATAAAACATTAAAAACTTCCCTAAACAGGGCTGCCTTCAGATGTTTTCTAAAAGTCAGATAGTTGTTTGTTTCCTTGACATCTGATGGGAGGGCGTTCCACAGGGTGGGGGCCACTACAGAGAAGCCTGGTTCCCTGTAACCTCACTTCTCATAGTGTGGGAACCGCCAGAAGGCCCTCAGAGCTGGACCTCAGTGTCTGGGCTGAATGATGGGGGTGGAGACGCTCCTTCAGGTAAATTAAGTTTGAACAAAGCACTCTGCTGCAGCTAATAGAATGAGTTGCTGTGTGTGCTTAGTTGCAGCCTGTCTGCAGTGCCTGTGAGCATTTCTTCACTTTCCACAAGTTCACAGGACCAGCAAGATTGGCTGTAATGAAATCTGATCCACTTCAACTCTCAGATAGCCTGTGGACAATTTACACTGTGGACTATTGCAAATCAATAAATCAATCTATCTATTTGATGTAGCATCCAACAAGCAACCTTCTTTCCCCACTACTTAACATTCATGGTATGTTTCATTGTGGTATGAAGAAAAAGAGCAGATGTATAAGACTAAAATGGTATTTGAGACTGCCTGAAACCTGCATCAAAACAAAAAATTTTTTTTTCCTTCCAGTAGCACCTTAAAGACCAACTAAGTTAGTTCTTGGTATGAGCTTTCGTGTGCATGCACACTTCTTCAGATACACACACATACACATGACTATGGCAGACCAACACGGCTACCTATCTGTAACTGAAACCTGCATGTATCTATATTAATTTGTCGCTTGCAAAGCGACATCAGGTGATCTGTCAAAGCTCTGAGAAAAAGGCAGAGATCATTTGTTAAAAACCAACACCTGTGAGCCGAGATTCATTCCATGGTCATCAAGTCAGACAATGTGCATCTCTGACATTATCCCATGACATCCCTCAGAAGGGATCAATTTTTATCAAAACAGGCTCATTAGCCCCTTTGCTCTAACTTAAAGCAGTATCAGATTCACACAAGTCAGGAAAATTAGCTTGGGCAAGAATCTTGGGATAAGATTTAGCGACTATCTGACATTAGTCATGTGTAAAGATAATTCTTTTCATATGCTGTGCTTACTGTTGGTTGCAAGGAAAAAAATGTGTATAAAAGGAGAATTCCTAGATGACAAGACCCAAGTTTGGGGCAAGTACTCTTTGGTGAGAGAACCCCAGTAGAGATTTAAAATCGCAAAATATGCAGGAAAGTAAAGTGTGGAAACATAGGTTGTTAGAGCTTTAAACTATGCCCTTCTAAGTTCCATCCAAAGTTACCCCTTTCCCTTAGGATAGGAAAAGACCACACATTCGGTAAGTTAAAAATGGTTTACTTACAAACTCTCCAGAGACCAAGTTCATGTGTTTTTCTATACAGCTATCAAGAAACACAAGCAATAAAACTTGGCTTAGTTACAGTGGTGAAAATTCCTAAGTTATTGGTATAGGAAGACAAAAGAGTGGTTTGTAATTAAATGGTTTCATCCTGTAAAAGAAGTATCCAGATTCCATCTATTTAAGTTCTTGGTCCAGTTGACTTCCAAATCTACCAACAGACCCCACTCCAAGTATAATTTAATTTAGGTACCCTGAACTCCAGGATCTGGTGGTAGGGCATGCAGTGTGTCTCATTGGGCAAGTACTGAAACCAACCTTCTGATAAGACATTTCTTCTTTGGGACATATTGTTCCCATTTTGAGATTCCAGAGATCTCAGCTGACCACATGAAATGGACCCAAATTCCATGGATCTCCCAAACATGGTGTGAAAATAATATCGTTTAACCATAGTTCACTAACAACACAAATACCTGCCTGAGTGGTTCAGGCTTTAAGGATCTGGTCTATCTTTCACCAGAAGGAATGTTGTCAGGATGCAAGCAACTGCTGGCTCTCATAATTCACCCACACGAGTTTCTTAAGCGGCTGGAAAAATCCTTCCAATGACATGGGTTCAGTCTTAAGCCTAGCCAAGGATATGTCTCTGCCTGTACAGGAACTGGGCTGGAATGTGTGGCATGGCAGTTTTGCAGGGGGCCCTGCTGACATCAGCTTTTAGCTTGTGGGCTTCCTTGTGCAGATATTGCAACAGTAAGAGAATTAGTCTGAGAATCTGTCAGGTTGTTTCTTAATGGTTTCCCCACTTTTGCTGAAATAGCAAAATGTGGCTCAAGTAAGAGCCACATTGGCAGTTTGCCCCAGGTTTTAAACTGGGGCCAAATTTATAAGGGGAAAAAATGGGTGCATTGCAATTGCTGAAATATTAAATGCAAAAATGTCAGGGGAGTTCTGAGCCTAACACATTGTGATCCAAACAGTATTAACGTATCACCAATATGTGATTTCCCCCTGCTTATTATTTTATTCCTTTTGGTGGAATGTGATTTATGCTGTTAAAAAGAAATAACAAGATTGCTATAACCTATCCGTCCATAAAAAATCTAGTGTGTCCAGTACATTTCAAAGGTAGACTGTGGCTTAATTAAGAGCTGTGCCAATAAAATAATAATAATAATAATAATAATAATAATAATAATAATAATACCTCTTGTACATCACTTAATGAGAAAAGAAACTGCATTCAAAAAAGATCAAAGGGGAGGGAAAATGTTGGTGAAAAATTCATGGGTGGGGTGAAGGGTTTTTCTTGTACTTACCTTTGAGGTGATTAAGGGTTTTGTGGGTTCCCTTTCATTCTGTAAGGCATCTCTGCAGCAGTATGCCTTCTGTAACTTTCTCAAGGGCCTGCATTTCCTGAAGACCTGGAGACGTTCTGAGGTGGACTTCCCAGGAAGCCCAGCTGGTTGTTGTAGTAGTAGTTGTTTTAAAAAATGAGAAATCACCTACATTTGATAGAGTGTGCAAAGTTGTTTATTTTTACTGGCAGGAAGGAACTTAGCTTATAAACAAGCTTTGTGAGTACTCAGTAGCCAGTCACCCTGGCTTCTCATGGTTCAATTAAAACCCAGGAGACAACATCATTAGGTACTTTTGCCAATGGTTCACCTCCAGATCAGGCAGCTGGGGAGACTGCAGAGTACTCATTAACGGGCAGACGCCACTCTCAGCATCTCATAATGATAAATTAAACTATATCTCACACCCACTGTAATTCTAAACAAATTCTGAAGTGCAGTGAGGAAGAAAAAAAATGGAAGGATTATCCTCTTTCATTGGGGAAAACAACTTTTGGGAAATTAGAGGATAGGTTTGAGCACAGCAATGGTTTAATTTGGACAGAGAGTAAAGGCACAGATCTGCACACCTTACCATATGTGATTAATCACATTTCTCAATGCTACACTGGAAGTTTAACTGGAAACCAGATTTTTGCTTCCAAAGTTCCATGGAACCGATGATGGAATAATCACATATGATGTTGGACTCACCTTCTCCTAGTTTCAGCTGGACCATATAGCTCTTCATGCTATGTGCCATTGTACACTCATAAGCACACACGGCCCATGTAAGCTGGTTGAACAGTTCAGTAGAGATGCTATGCAATATTTTAATAGTAAATTTCACTATTTAATAGGTCACTTTGTATTTCATGGTTCAGTTTCCATATAGTGATGCGGTCACATTTAATATTTACATTTCATCACTGTATTTTTAGCGTTTCATAGTAGATGGGATTCTAGCAGTGACATTGAATCACCTTCTAAGAGGAGGAAGAATGTTGGTCTGCAGTCATAGTGGAAGGAAGGAAGGAAGGAAGGAAGGAAGGAAGGAAGGAAGGAAAAGACAATTCTGACAGAATTCCAACAAGTTATGCTTACCCTTGCCAGAAAGCACAAGGCAAATATAGGGAAACAGTGGCCCTCCAGTTGTTGCTGTACTACAACTCCCATCATTCCTGGCCATTGACTGTACTTGCTGATGGCAGTGGGAGTTGTAGGTCAGCAGCATTTGGAAGGCCAAAGCTTCTCCACACCTGGCCTAAGGGCAATTGTCTGATGTGCAGCTATGCCTGGTATATGAACCAGTTGCCATAGTTCACAATAACAAGAAGAAAATGATGGTTGGCTGTATTAAAGCACTGCATATTGATTTGCTAATGAAGAATTTAAACAGCATTTATAAAGAACCCTAAAATCTGCTGGAGATGAGAGACCCTTCTCTGTGTTCCACCTGTGGTGGAGAAGTAAAGGGCTGGGATGAGAACCAAACCCAGATTATGGAATACAGTGGTACCTTGGTTGTCAAATGGCTTGGCTGTCGAACAAATTGGCTCCTGAACGCTGCAAACCTGGAAGTGAGTGTTCCAGTTTGCAAACGTTTTCTGGGAGCCAAACGTCTGACACGGCTTCTGTGGCTTCCGATTGAGCACAGGAAGTCTCCATATACCTCCCTGGAGAGACCAGTGATTGAGCAAGGGACCTTCTACCTGCAAGGCAGATTCTCTGTCATTAACCTTTACCCTTCCCATACAGGGAACTTCATTTGTTTCCTCCGTTGCTGTTTGCTGAGGTTGCTTGCAAATCTGCTGCACCTGCTTTTTATTTTGTTGATCTATTACGGTTCATGGAATTTTGATTCTTGTGAGCCTCTCTGAATAATGTGAATGCATTACAAGGCTGAGATATAAATTTCTGAATAAACCAAATAAATACATTAAATGAAGCATCTATTCTGCTTGGAATTTAATTGGATTTTAATGGGGTCTTCACTCACAGGTAGTCAGATCCTATAGCATAGGCTCTCCTTAGCTGCAGCTGCACAGACAGTGAGTTCAGCAGTAAAACCAGATTCAGTCCTTCCAAACATGCTACAGTTTTGCACATGACATGTATTATGGATAACCAAGGGCTAAGCCAGAGTTCAAAGTTCTGATGATCCCCAATGACCCAAAGGACACCACCTGCAAGTTAAAAAAGAGACAGATATTTGCATTTATTGGATCTAGCTTGTAAACCAGGGGTCAGCAAACTTTTTCAGCAGGGGGTTGGTCCACTGTCCCTCAGACCTTGTGGGGGGCCAGACTAGATTTTTTTTTGGGGGGGGGGATGAATGAATTCCTATGCCCCACAAATAACCCAGAGCTGTATTTTAAATAAAAGCACACATTCTGCTCATGTAAAAACACCAGGCAGGCCCCACAAATAACCCAGAGATGCATTTTAAATAAAAGGACACATTCTACTCATGTAAAAACACACTGATTCCTGGACTTTCTGTGGGCCGGATTGAGAAGGCGATTGGACCAGATCCGGCCCCTGGGCCTTAGTTTGCCTACCCATGTTGTAAACCTTTCTAAAGTGTCTACAGTCATACGTGCAGTTACTGCAGCATGATATGCAAATAAATAAATCCCAGAGTGTAGGAGAGTACAAACTTACACATACTTACTTTGCATTTTCAAGTGCCATTGAAAATAGCGGGACTGACTTAACATGTATAGGATCAGGCCTCATGGCTGTCATTAAATATATATTTGGATCATTGTTACGGCATCAAGGACCTCGAATCAGAGATGGGTGGTGAGGTAGCCTTCACAAGGAGCAAAAGAACAGTGTGACTTTGCCAATGGGCACTATTGTGCAAGATAACCAGAGGTAGCAGTCATTTATAAATCACTTAAATAAAATAACACCCTGTAAGGTTTACAGTCTGAAATTCAAAACCTAAAAGGAACTTGGGATGGGAAGGGCAAAGGAAAATCAGCAACCTGAGGTGTCTATTCTTAATGTTAAATAGTTGGTCTTATAGTGACCAGGTTATTTAGAACAGTTCAGAGAGGGGAGGAGTCAGATGGCACTCAGAGAAGCCACTAGAGAAGACACTGTTGTCCCTCTTCCTCTACTACAGCCAATTAGGATAGCAGAAATAGCTGTAACATTAAGGTGCAATTGTGCTCTAGCAAGTTGATACAGTATTATGATCTTTATCCTAATTCCATGAGTTTTGTGTCTGTGATTCTGGCTCGAAAGAGTAATTGCTTTTGTGGAGGAAGAGTTTTAACACTGTAGCTTTTGTCCCCTGGCTTCTCCTTTCCATAGGAGTTTGACTTGATTGTTTCTAAATAGCCAATTCGGTGGAACTGCATGAAGGTGCAAGAGCAGCTGAGCCTGACAAATGAGGAAAGGTCATTACAATTTGTCAAAATGTATGGCGCTTTGCCCAGGACTTGCTTTTGTTCCATTCTCCTCTTCGTCTAATTTAAGATGGTTAATTTCACGGGGAGGGGAGGGTTGGATAAATGAAGAATGCTAGGCCCCGTCTTACTATTGTATGTAGACCATTAATTTGATACTGAGCTCTAATTCTGCAGTGGCTGAAGCCAACTCTTCTTCCTTCCGTTGTAGCTACCTGAGAACAGCTTTTAGCCACTCTATTGCTTTGATCTATAATCATCCATAGGACTTTCCTGCAGGGGAAAAAACCCCACTTTCTCTTATATTTTTATTGTGCCAGTTTGTATTCTTCCTTGGCCAGTTCTATAAGTGTTTGTTTTGGCCTTAAACTTGTGAAAAGAAAGAAAGCTATTATGATTTAGGTTTACAAGAAAGCCACTTCCAGGCCTGCCCTAGGAGGTGGGGTTGCGGGCATCACGCCCTCCCCACGTGAGCGGGGGCTGGTTTCAGCCCCCGCGAGAACAGGGGAATCCCAATCGTCCACGCCCCCCCAGCCAGCCAATCGGCTGGCTGAGGGGGGGGCGTGGCTTGCCCTATTTAGGGCCGGAGCGGAGGGGGCTCGCCCTCTCTTCTCCGGCTAGCCCCCACGTTTTCCCACCCTCCCTCCCTTTAGTTGGGCTTTAGGTAGGTCTGACTTTGCTATGGACTTCGGTCTGTCGCCGCAAGGGGCATGGTAGGAATTTTTCCCAATTGGCAATTTACAGCCTTTTGGTTTTTCGCCTACCTCGTAGCAACTCGTCACAACTCTCGGCATTGGCGGTAGGCATCGGTGAGAAGGGGTTAAGAGGATGTGTGGGGGGGGAGGAACGCCATCACCTCCCCCCAGTGAACGAAGGGTGGTCCATTAAAGGACTCCGGGGGGCGTGGCCCTGTCCGAAGCCTATGGAGGTGTGGGCCAAAGGCACGCCCCAGAGCGGTGACCCGGGGGAGCTCCTAGTCGACGTGCCTCGGCGGGAGACTCCCCCGATTAGTGTTAACCCTTCCCCGTGTCTCCAGCAAATGGGCTGGTGCCGGATAGTCGATAGGACCAATGCCTAAGCCAATGCCTCTCATTCCTGAATTCAATAAAGTTGTGGCCTAATTCGCCCAATTAACCTTAACTATGGTGTCTCGTGTGTTTATTTATCTTGGTGGGGGGCGGGAACTCGCCACGCAAAGTGTTCAACTATGTAACAGATAATCTACTCTTGGGGTTCTACAGCTGTGCGTGTAATATTTTTAAAAAATTCAGAAATAGTTAAGACAGTGGGGGAAATATCTGCAGGAACCTAACTGTGCAGTCTTAGCTAAGGCCCCGACTATATTTAATGGAGCTCACTTCTTAGTAGGATTGTTTAGGAATGCATTTTTAGGCATAAATGTTATTGAGTTAGGAAGTCAAACTTGCAGATGACATCAAATTATTCAGGAAGATGAAGATCCAAGCAGACTATAGTCCTGTTTGGGCACTCAGTCTCTTTGTGTGTAAGCAGAAGAATGTGAGAAGTGAAGATGTGCCTCAAAGCTCTACCCACTAAGGCATATCACAGAGCCCTCCATAAGTCTGAGGGCAAATGCTTGACGTGTGGAGTCTCCTGTACGCATGGCAGCTCCCCATGCATAATCATGGTTTTAAGTCATCAGGGGAGCCTCCATAAGTAGGAGATGCTGACCCCTTCAGAACTTTCCCCACAAACTAATGGAGGCCTCTAAACTGTACGGATGATGTGCCAAAGAAGACTGAACTGTGTACAGATTACGCTTACTTGTGAAGAGATTGAACACCCAAATAGTACTTATGCAAACCTCACATATGGGGAGATATAGATTCTCTCCCCCAGATCACTAGGATTGGACAGCCCTGGAAAATAATTCACCGTGATTAAAAGCTAAACTTGTCAATAAAAATAAAAGATCCTTCTTTCCATTGTGGTCTGAGGTTTTCCTCAATCAGCTTTCTTTTGTTTTTCAGGGGTGGGGGGTGGGGTTGTTGCTGTGAGGGGTTTTTTTTTTTTTTTTGGAGACCTCAAGCCATGGAGACACTTGGAACCTTAACAATTCACTGATCCCTCATTTTCAATGCCTTGCTAATGGCACAATCCATTTCAGAAATCTGGAAACTGTCCACGAATCACTCAAATTTTCCTCATAATTTGTGGTACACCTAGAGCCATTGCATACTCCTAGTACATAGCCAACATGTCAAGGTCACTGCTTTGGTTAGGGGTGCCTCAGACTGATCTCACTGAACCTCAGAGAAGCCCCAAATTCATCAGAAGTGCTTTAGTGTTCAGGGTTCGTTCAAATCTGATGCACAACTCTACTCAATGCTAATCACATTGATATATCTGCATATAGCAGTAAAGCAGTACTTCCACCATCTTGGATAGTGTTATACTAATGGAACTGTTAGTTTGCCCTTTCTATGGATTTATATTCTACTGGTCCCTTACAGTTTAGCAACAGGCGACTTCCTAATACAGATGCAAGAATGGGAGAAGGGGGGAGGAGAGCGAGAAATATTATTAATATTCCATTATTGTATATAATCCATTAGTTAAGTAAAGTGTTCTCAAATTAGTATGCAGAATAGAGGTGGTATAAAACTGAGCAGAACGCATTTTTATCTGAAGTCTTTACAGAAGGCTGTGCTTTGCTCATAGTTTGGGTTTTTTTCCTTAGATTTCTTCAAAAGGTTGCCAGTAAAAACCAATCATAAATAATGTTTTATCATCACACCAGGGGCTAATATTTTCACTTATACTTAAAATATATATTTCCATTTGTGAAAGCTTAACACTCAAATTCACTGAAATGATAGGCTTAGTATATGACTTTTAGCTACAAAGGACTAAAGATTTTGGGGAAAATATAGTGTTTACATATGATTGCCCTAAACTTTATGATGGCACATGTGTCTAAAATGCTGGCACAGCATTGTGATTGATTCAATTAAAAGGACACACACAATCTTAGGATCAGAGTTTAGATCATGTTTAAAATATTTTATTAGCATTTTTTTTAAGCCTTTGAGACACCCTCTCCCTTTCAGATTATTCCTAATTGTGGGACAGCAACCACTAAATAGGGCTAATAGGAAAATGAAGAGAAGGGGATCCCAACTAAAACAAATGACATCCAAATATGTTTGAAGTGTGAAGTCCTTCTTCAGGAGCAAGACTCATGATTTTTACATAGAGTAGTCCCTCTCATACTAAGGCTTCAGTCCTAAACCCACTTACCTGGGAATAAGCCCAATTGAATTCAATTTTTAGTGCTGCCCTCCATATTCTCTTTTTGACAATAATAATATACCCAGTTAAACCCAATGCAAATTCCAGTTGTTTGCCACCTAATTTTTTTGTCAGATTATAGCGGAAGCAAAGGCCCAGATTTCATGCAGATTTGGGATGTCATGAACTTTATGAACAGATACAGCAAATATTCAGATTCAAGTGCAATTCAATTTTATTTATTCAAAGGCAAAGTGAAAATACCTCAAAGTTATTATTTTTCTTTGTTGGCTTCATATATTTACTGTGCCTCATCAAACAGTATTTTGAGAAATGTGGACCAATGGGAATAGTAAAGGCATCTTATGATTCTTGGCTGATGAGAAAATCTGTCGATTTCATTTCCACTCAGTTTCTCATTTTCCCAATATTTTGTTCATTTTTTCCACAGCACTTTGCTTTTTTTTTAAAGTCCTCATGAAAATTCAATAGTATTTTAGTGCCAGTTTCTCCTAATATACATACTGTATTTTTGTGTGTGTAAGACAATGCTTTGCGCTAAAAAAAAAAAGAGTCAAAAATTGGGTGTCTTCTTATACATGGATAGTGAATGCAGAGGGGGGACATGTGATTAATGGCAGCAGCAAGCAGGAGATTGGCAGCGGTGACTGGGTGGGTGATTGGTGGCTGCGGCAAGTGGGTGGGTGGGCCGTTGGTGGTGGTGAGTGGGCAGACAATTGATTGCAGTGAGGTGGGCAGTGGCTGTGGTAAGCGATTGGCAGTGGTGGGAAGGTGGGTGAGCGATTGGTGGACGTGACCTCCCCCCCAAAAAAGCTAAACAACTTAATTTCTTAATTTTGGATTTTAAAAAATAGGGGTTGTCTTATACATGGGGGCGTCTTATACAAGGAAAAATATGGTATTTGTATGCAATTTTGCCTAATGTGCACATTTTGGGAAAGCTATTTTATATAAATGCTGTTTAATATCACACATGTTTGCATGTCACACCACTATATGCATTTTTCTGCACACTTTAACTAAGTATATGCACTGTAGAAATTTACATGACTGGAAACTCAACTGCAAAATAAAGTGTGAATTTCAAAGGGTGGCTCTGTTTCAGTTTGTGTATGATTTTGACAAATGGAAATTAGGTAGGTTCGTCTTTAAATACAAACTGAATCAAATTTCTCCCCATCCCTAATCTTAACATCAAAGGAGCTTCTAAACAATGTATCTGAAAAGCAGCTATTTGTTTAAGGGTAGGTCCATATAGTTAAAGTAGTGATGTATGGAAGTGAGAGCTGGACCATAAAGAATGCTGATTGCTGAAGAATTGATGCTTTTGAATTATGGTGCTGGAGGAGACTCTTGAGAGTCCCATGGACTGCAAGAAGATCAAACCGATCCATTCTGAAGGAAATCAGCCCTGAGTGATCACTGGAAGGACAGATCGTGAAGCTGAGGCTCCAATACTTTGGCCACCTCATGAGAAGAGAAGACTCCCTGGAAAAGACCCTGATGTTGAGAAAGATGGAGGGCACAAGGAGAAGGGGACGATAGAGGACGAGATGGTTGGACAGTGTTCTTGAAGCTACGAAAATGAGTTTGACCAAACTGCGGGAGGCAGTGGAAGACAGGAGGGCCTGGCATGCTCTGGTCCATGGGGTCACGAAGAGTCGGACACGACTAAACAACAAAACAAGCTGACACCAGCTTTTGTTTTACAAAACTCCCATTTTATGTGTTTGATCTTTCTGCAATTTGCATGGAGAATTTCCCAGCCACTTCCATCATTTTCTAGAAGGGATGCCACAGTTTAACAGGCAAGGTATGTTATTACTCACACATCATGAGGAAAGGGCATGAAGATTTACTGAGAGTCAGTCTCCGAAAGTGCAAATGTCAAAAGGGAGTGGGTGAAAAGAAATTTAACAACACCCTCGGATAAAAAAAGGCCTTGGCATCTAAGTACAATAGAGTGTACTCTGCAAATATTATGAGTACCTGTAGCAATATGGTCCTCTTGAGATTTGAGGGTAGCACTTTATAATTACTTTGCATTGTTTTCATACTTCTGAAGGTAAAGCTGTGAAAGCAGAATGTACTTTTCAGTACTTCAGTAGTGACTGTGTAAATGGTGAAATGTGTTGACTTATGTAGAATTGAATTTGTGTTCAAACTGTGGATTTTAACTTACCATGGCTACCAGATTATTTCAAGGCACACTTCTACTTTTTCATTAGTTATGCTGGAGATGAAGAACCTAGACCCATCTAGAGGTTGATGGGCTACAGCTCCCATAATCACTGACCATTAGCCATGCATTCTCACAGGTTCCCCATGCCTGACCTATGTAATATTTTCATACTTTACTTGTCAACTATGAGATTATGCTTTATTTTTATGAAACACAAAGGGCAAAGGAAAATGATACCAATAATCTATAAAAATGAACAATAACTTTTGTTTTCAATTGTGACATGCTCCTGATTGCCAAGTGCTGAGCATAGACAACAATGGGAGAGACAATCACCTTCCACTCTGTGAGGTTCCTGGCTCTGATTGGCTGCTCCTGGAAAGAGTATGCTGGACTAAAGAGTATGCTTGTCTGATTCAGCAAGGTTCTTGTGTACTCTAAAGCAGCAGTTGATTTAATATAAACAAAGCAATAGGCTATGGGTTATCCCCTTGTCCCACACAAAATGTATATACAGGCGTACCTTGGTTTTCATACAGCTTAGTTCTAGAATGTTTTGGCTCCCGAACACTGCAAACCTGGAAGTGTTCTGGTTTGTGAACTATTTTTGGAAGCCGAATGTCCAACGGGGCTTCTGATTGGGTGCAGGAGCTTCGTTTTTTGACTTTTCCAAACGCTTTGGTTTTCGACTTCCAAGATACAACTGTATTGATTTTGGCCTATGTTTTTATATTGGAATGTGCAGCAAAGAATTATTAAAGCACCATAATGACTACCAACTTTATTATGACATTTCATGGACCAGTGGCCACTCCATCACATGCATATGATGAAGTGGACTCTTGTTCACAAACAGTCATGCAGTCTGTAAGGTACCACAAGACCTTTTGCTGTCTTGGCTGCTCCTCCAGAAAACAAACATTGCGTCTTGATGGTGTGGATACTTTGCTGCCTGGGGTAGCACAGCAAATGGCAACATTTCCTTGCCCAGAAGTCAAACGTGTATCTGAGGCAGAATATAGGTACCTCTCCCGCTCCCTTGCAGAGAAAAAAAAACACACACACACAATATAAAATAAAATAAATTAAACTAACAATTTGCTGCTCTTTCATGATACTGGAAGAAAACTGCTTGAGGAAGACACCTCATTCTTCCCAAGGATAGAACTGAGAAAGATAGCACTGGCCTTGCAGGTGAACCCCCAAACCTCAGCAGCTTGAACCTGAACTTGTTCCCCTCTTTAGGATTCATGTCATCTGAATGTGAGGAATTAATCATTTAAAAAAATCATGATGATTATATGTAAACGTAGGGGACTCAGTACATTTAAAATGCACAAGACCTGCATTTTGCTCACCAGCAGGAAAATATTTTGGTTTGTTGTCAAGGGCTGAATTTGTACAAATTATTATTATTTTCATTTAATTTTATTTCATACTGAATCATTTGTGGTAATTGTTAATTCCCAGAATGTGTGCATTTTAAATATTGTAAATTTAGTTTTTATACATCCACATGGCATTTTGGCACAGTAAATATACAAACCTAACGTAAAAGGCCATAATAATAGTAATTCACCTCTATTTTAAAAAGCACAGCATCTTCGACTTGGGGAAAGTGCTGTGGTAATAACATTGCATTCAACAGGCTTCCCATCAAGAAAAGTAAGGAATTCTCTGAAAGAGGTGCTTAATAATCACATTCACACTGAGTTCTTATCCAAATGGATATTCCAAATGCATGCGCTCTAAATAGTACAATGCTGTTGGTCTGTCTGCTTCTATTATAAGGTCTTAAATTTCTTCCTATTCACTAAAGAAAGTGTAGTTTAGGAGTAAGATTTTTTGTAAGATTAAGAAAATCAGAAAGGTTTGGGAACGTGTGTGTCTTAAAATATCCTTTATCAGTCACAATCTAACTGATTAGGGTGGAGGAACAGCATTTGACATCTCAAATCATGTTTGAGAGGTAACCAAGAGGTAATCATGCCTCTTGGTCCTAAGAAATAATACAAAGCATAATATAATTATATAGGCCAATGATGAGGAACGTGTGGCTCTCCAGGAGTCATTGGAGTTACCCATCAGCTCCAACCAGTGATCAAGGAAAGTGGTCCAACAACATCTGGAAGCCATGTTATTGACTGCCCCAATATAAACAATATGGATCAGAAAACACAGCCTGGACTGTTGACCACCGTAGTCTCTGCTGATATAGAGCTCTATATTTCTAATAGGTTTTGCAACAGAGCGTTTTTGCTTTACCAGTTGATATCTTTAAGATTCTTCAGGGATCCAAGAAAGTGAAAAGAAGTGGTCAAAGCAATATGTGGTTAATGGTTCTGAATATTTAGATGGAAGCCTGACATGGTCTACCTTGTACAGAGAGAGATGGCTTGAGAACCAAAGTAATGCCTGAGTCAGAATGATGCCAGATTTGGGTACATTATTAGAACGTCTAGGAAAATATGGAATGGTCAGGTATTCAAACACTAGAGAACTCATATAAAGACACTGAGTTCTATGAGGTCTCTAGTGTTTGAATACCCGGCCACTTCTTGATTCAACAGATCCCTCTTCTGACTCATACAGATCTGCAAACTGAGAGCTGGATTCTGAAAGCACTTGTGTTAACAAGAGCCAGCATGAGTCCCACCCAGCATAACAGGCATTCTCTCACTCTCCTCCCATTGGCTTGGGTCAGGGGTCAGGAGAACCCCCAGGAAATTATGGTGGGTGGAGATCATTCCATCTGACAATCAGAAATGCTTGCACTAATGGAACCATCATAATAGCCTGATGAAGAAGAGTTTGGATTTGATATCTCGCTTTATCACTCCCCTAAGGAGTCTCAAAGGGAATGCAGGTGGCGCTGTGGTCTAAACCACAGAGCCTAGGGCTTGCCGATCAGAAGGTCGGCGGTTTGAATCCCCGCGATGGGGTGAGCTACTGTTGCTCGGTCCCAGCTCCTGCCCACCTAGCAGTTGAAAAGCACGTCAAAGTGCAAGTAGATAAATAGGTACTGCTCTGGTGGGAAGGTAAACAGCGTTTTCGTGCGCTGCTCTGGTTTGCCAGAAGCGGCTTAGTCATGCTGGCCATATGATCCAGAAGCTGTCTGCGGACAAATGCCGGCTCCCTTGGCCTATAGAGCGAGATGAGCGCCGCAACCCCAGAGTTGTCGGCGACTGGACCTAACAGTCAGGGGTACCTTTACCTTTACCTTTAAGGAGTCTCAAAGCGGCTAACAATCTCCTTTCCCTTCCTCCCCCACAGCAAACACTCTGTGAGGTGAGTGAGGCTGAGAGACTTCAGATAAGTGTGACTAGCCCAAGGTCACCCAGCAGCTGCATGTGGAGGAGCGGAAACGTGAACCCGGTTCACCAGATTACGAGTCCACCACTCTTAACCACTATACCACACTGGCTCTCCAATGCTGAATTCCTCCCTGAGAATGCATTTTTACATTACCCGGACTTACAGCTCTGTTTCTGTTATGTTATTTCATCAGTAAGATTAATTGGATTCACCCACAGTTAAACTGTCCCAAGCTCCTACTTGGGTCAAGCACATCAAAAGTCTTGAAAAGAACTAAAACTTACTGTTAACTCCTACTTTTACTGTTCTGTGGACCATCTCTTTGCAGAGGTGATTTTTATTCAAATTGTATTTTCACCGCAGTCAGCTATAGGCATTGATTGATCCCTACCACTCTAGTCAAGTATTAAAATAGGATAATTTGCATGTTATGGAATACAAAGAAAGGAGAAGGAACACAACACATCCATTAGAGAATTGACAAATAATGGCCAAGTTTGAGGCAAGGAGTTTGTGCTAAGAGAACATAAAGCATTTTTGTATCACTGCAGAAGGTATTTGTTAGCAAAGGACAAAAGCAGACAACACATTATGGACATTATCGAACCTTAACATGATAAACCTATTCATAAAAGCTAGGAATGAAACTGCAATTTTCTTCACATGCGGGGAGGGAAGTGGTTCAGTCTATCAAACTGGCTATCAACAGACTGAGCTAAATTGAAGCACTTGGCACAAAGCTATTTGTAAAATGCAAGTACTGGCATTACAGATTTTAAAATGCTATCAAGTCACACCTCTTATTGGTTTTATAAAAGGCATGCCATGATTGGAAATGTTAAGCTGCTGGACAAACACATATGCCATTAAGATGTCAGGAATATGAGGTCAGGACTCACACCTCTAAATCATGCCAAAGGGACTTGTATGAAAGGACCATTTGCAGTTTCAAAGTACCTGCATTGGATCAAGCCTAACAGTGCAATCCTAACTTGTCTAATCAGAAGCAAGTCCTACTGAGTTCAGTGAGGCTTACTCCCAGGTAAGTGGAGTTAGGATTACAGCCTTAGACATGCTTTAAAAAGTTCTGTTGAAAGCACTGCAAAGAGCTATATTTGAAGCATGGCTAGGTCTGGTTTCCTTTGCAGATACTTTTGTTCTGACAGGCTTCCCCAGCTGGATAAATGGGTCTTTACCGCCAGTGTCCACTAGCCTAGGGTATTAGTCTTGCTTTAAATGTATTTGTTGCTTCTGTGGGTTTTAAAAACTGTTTTCAATTATTTCATGTGTAAACTGCCTTTAGACTGTTGCTATAAGGTGACTCATAATTTAATTGCAATAATAAACTATTAATTTGAATTCAGTGGGACTAAGAGTACTTATTTTGGGCAGGAATAATTGCTAGATATTAATGTTATATAATATTTCATAGAAATCGTTGCAATTAATAAGCTGTGCAAGGCGGTTCTGCTAAGATCCAGGAGATACAAGTCACAAGGACACCTGGAGCCACTGAAGCATAAAACTTTATGGAAACTCCAAGCTCTGATTCTAAAGATTTAAATCTGGCAGAAGGCTATGGTGCAACCGTGCAAGCCATATCTCTGCATTTCCATATGTTCTTTTGCTTGACAATTCAATCCAGCTGGAAAACATTTTGGCTCCTGAACGAAAGTTTCAATATTGTGATGCTATCTCAACAAGCAAGAAGAGGTCTGCGCTGAAACAGTTTCCAGTGTGCTTGTGGTTCCAAAATTCATTCAGACACATGAAAGAAGTGAGAATATGGTTTAATAGAATGTGTTGGGTTTTATCTGTTTACAGAAGGCCAAGGTGAAGTCGTGGAACGTTACTGAAAAATCTGTATAGGCACCTGTTGTATAAAAAACCAAAGCCTATCCCTACTGCACTCTTGTCTTCCTATCCCTATGCTGATTAAAGTTGGAAGATAATTATTTTGAACCATCGGCCATGCTCCAAAAAGCCCTTTGGGCATATTTAAAAGTTCCTGTATTCAGTGAGATCTCATTATGCTGTGTTAGAAGTTGCATCTGACACTTTGAGGGCAGATTACCTGGTGAAACAGGAGAACGTTTCCAGAAAAGAGCAGCTGCAAGGCCCAGAATCAACCATAAAGCATAGGGTGATGAGGATACAGTGAGTCCTAATTTTTAAATGTGTGGGTAGGGGAGCGTGGAGGAAGTAGAAATTACCGTAATAAAGGTCTGATACAGCACTGAGGCATTTTACCTCTTACCCTCTAAAACTTGCTCTATTATGGAATAATAATAAAATATTCTATTGCCTGGGGTGAGTGCTAAGTGAAACACATTCTGAATTTATGACATGACAGATTAAGAGCCATATATACGTAATACCTGGCATTTTCGGTGAGTTGGTATTGAATAGTACAATCAGGACTGTTTAACCTAGAGGGTAATATTTGTGGTGTGTGTGAATGGCAGGCATTCTGAGGAAACAAGCAAGGAATACTAAAGGAGCAGGAAAGCCTTCCTTGCAGCTATGACTAGTGATGCAACGGACAGAGGTTTAGGGTATTTACTATTTGCAGCATCAGCATGTTGCCATTAGTATTGCATAGCTATGATCACTTTGCTATCTGGAATTCCAAAAGTCAACAATCAACGTGTTGAGGTGTGTGTGCATGTTTGGAGGTAAGTTGAGAAAAAAAAATGTATCTGTATAAGTGTATTATATAATGATAGAGGATTATGATGATGGTGGTTGAACCAACATCATATATGAGTGGTAGGTAAAATAGGAGGAAAGGAATAAGCAGGACTAAGCTAACAAAGGATGAGTATGAGTTTTATACCATGTGATTTATCCTTTGTCTAACAAATTGGTTTTACAAAACAATAAACTAAGGTTATAATTTTTAGATAGTCTTTTTTAAAAAAAAATGTTTTGCTTTCTGATGAAGGGTGGTGTGTAAATTAATAAATGATGAAAAAAGATCTAATCTCAAAAATTTTAAGTTTCACAATAGTTGAATGAATGAATGATGTTAGCATAAGCTGATCATAGTCAAAGTAACCAAACTTAAAAAAATTAAAACCTTCACTAATTTGCAATAAGTAAAGGGCTATAGCTCTGGGGCAGAGCACATGCCCAGAGTGCAGAATACTCCAGTTTCTACCACCAGTTTCTCCAGGTAGGACTTGGAAATACACCTGTGGAATCCTAGAGAGTCATTGCCATTTCATACTGAAGTACAGTGGTACCTCAGCTTACATACGCTTCAGGTTACATACGCTTCAGGTTACATACGCTTCTGGTTACAGACTCCGCTAACCCAGAAATAGTGCTCCAGGTTAAGAACTTTGCTTCAGGATGAGAACAGAAATCATGCTCTGGCGGCGTGGCGGCAGCAGGAGGCCCCATTAGCTAAAGTGGTGCTTCAGGTTAAGAACAGTTTCAGGTTAAGAATGGACCTCCAGAACAAATTAAGTTCTTAACCTGAGGTCCCACTGTAGATGGACCAATAATCTGACTCAATATATGTAAGGCAGCTCCATTTGTTTCTTAAAGTAAACATCAATCTGATAATATTTACAATAATGTTTTCTGTTGTGTATGAAGAATAGGCAGTACAAAAGTGGGTTAAATCTATCTCCTCACCCCCTCTATAGGGAAAATCAGATTTGTGAAGAAAAGAGAATCTGAGGGTTTAGATATGAATATATAAATCTTACCTAGACTCATATTCTCCTATTGTGTTGAATTCAACACTATTCCCAAAGCTATCATTTAAAAATCAGCTCACCCCTGAAAACAAAGAGGGGTGTTCCATTGTTGTCTAGCCCGGCAGCCATAAACCCAATGTTTTTAGTCTGTAGGGGAAAGTAGAATATGTAGTGAGGCCCCAAAAGTTAATGTAACTAAAATTACATTAGGACAATGAAGAAGTTAGCTGAGGACTTGTTTATTTCCTTAACAAAAAGTATATACCACTTGATTGTAGTAAAAAACTATAAGTGGTTTACAAAAATCTTATATTTATCAGTAGAAACAGTTAAACCCATCAACACCCATGTGTGTGGGTCGGCTTGTCTAAACAAAAATGTTTTAAGTAGGTGCTGAAAAAACACATCAAAAGTGACTGCCTGGTGTCAAAAGGCAGGGAGTTTCGAAGTGTAGGTGCTGCCACAATAAAAGATTGACGTCTTACAACTGTGGAAAGAGTATTATGCGGCACCTGTAAGAATGGCAGGTCCAGAGATCAAAGAGGTCAAGTGGGCACATATGGGAAAGGCAATCTGGTTGATTAACTGCAACCTTGGATGAGTCATGCAGTAAAGCCTTATAAAATGAAGAATGCATGCTTTAAAAAATGAAAGGGAAGCAAAACTATTTTAGCCTGAATATGGAGTCAGCTAGGATGGAATGAATATTTGAAGAATATGTCCTCTATCCTTTCTAGCCACAAGTGTGGACTGAATTATTGAGCCATGCAGCTGACCATTTTTATATAAGCATGCATGCGCACCAATGACACTGGCCACATCCAGAATCATAGTTCCTACATGGATGGGCAATTCCTATCTTGGATGAGACCAACACCAAAGACTCAGAGAATCAATGAAGAAATTACTTGGTAAGTAACAGGTCCAATTATGTAGAAACATGGGGTAAGCTTTTAAAATTATTAAGACCAAGATTGCTTATTCATCTGCTTTCTGTTCTATCTTATTTCTAGCACACAAACTGAGCAAGTGCTTTAGAATAATTTGTTCTGAATGCATCCATGCTTGCTGTTATCAATCTATATCTTTCTTTCTTTTTTGGATGGAGCAGCTGGTTCATTTATTGGATGAGAGGTAATAAATCAATACAACATTACAAGGTTGTTAACACAGATCCATATGTCTTTACTGAAAACCTACTAGAAATATGAGCTAGGAAGAACTGCCAATATTGTTGATGCACAATTGCTAAGGCTGCTGTGCAAAGGTTGCAATCCTATGCTCACTTACTGTGAGTAAACCACATTCAACTCGGTGGGGATTATTTCTGAGTAAACATGGATAGAACTGCACTGTAAAACTGAATTTCTGTGTATCGGTATCAAAGTTATGGTATGCAATAAAGGATGGGGGAAATAGCTGTCAACTTTCAGATTTGAAAATAAGGGATCAGCAGCCTCAAAAATTAAGGGATCAGCAGCTTCACCTGTCCTGGGGACAGTCTACGGGATATCTAACAATCCCGGATAGCAGCGAGAAGCAGCGGGAAATGGCACTGGAATAAGGGAATTTCCCACAAGGGAAGGTTGACAGCTATGATGGGGAAGTCTACAGCCATCAGTCTTCAATTTGGTTTCATTTACCATTTTTATAAATTGCTGCCCACCAAATCTGCTACTAATGAATACTGATGAATAAATTCCTTGTGGGATTTGAAGAGTTAGTGCTCAAATCAGAAGAGAGGCTTACTTTACATTCTTAGACAGGTAGCATCTCAAATTTAGACCACTGCCAAGAGCCCCTCTGATTTTTCTCAAATGGGGGGACACAAAGAGATTACCGCAGAACTATCTTAGGGCTTGGGATTCAGGTGGCACTGTGGATTAAGCCACAGAGCCTAGGACTTGCCGATCAAAAGGTCGGCGGTTCGAATCCCTGCAACAGGGTGAGCGCCCGTTGCTCGGTCCCTGCTCCTGCCAACCTAGCAGTTCGAAAGCACATCAAAGTGCAAGTAGATAAATAGGTACCGCTCTGGCGGGAAGGAAAACAGCATTTCTGTGCACTGCTCGGGTTTGTCAGAAGTGGCTTAGTCATGCTGGCCACATGACCCAGAAGATGTACGCCGGCTCCTCGGCCAATAAAGCGAGATGAGCGCCGCAACCCCAGAGTCGATCACGACTGGACCTAATGGTCAGGGGTCCCTTTACCTTTACCTGTCTTAGGGCTATGGTGGTAATGTAGCTCTTGGTGTTGGCTGTGTAGAAGCAAAGGATCTCAGAGGCTTTGAAAGAAATATATACCGGTACATAAGGGCACTGAGGAAGGTATACAGGAGGTACAAGATGAAGTCACCCACCCAACACAAGAGCAGTGCAGGAAGAGTGCAAGACTGGAAGGGATGAGTGTCAGTTATAAAGAACCTTTTCAAGTCCAGTATGCTTTAAGTTTAAGCAATGCATTGCTGCATATTGATCTATGCAAATAACATTGTAGTTCCTGTGATTGGTAATTCTAGACACCTGAAATTCCAGCAAACTTGCATTTTAAACAAAGAAGGTAATGTTGTTTTTAGGGTGCTTTGTGAGTTTTGTGGTGTGTCTTCCTTTTCTCACAGCTGCAGAATTTGTCACTAACATAAAACCCAAGGACATTATTTGCATTTCTTGGCAGACATCCCCAAGATTTGCATAGTTAAAGCTTTGATACATATGAGTAAATGAGTTGCATAGAGGAACTCCACAATTTAAAAGGCCATCGTTTGTTTAATTAGCCAAAGGCCTGGAAGAAGAGGAATGTTTTTGCCTGGCACCTAAAAATATGTAATGAAGGAGCATTCCTGGGGAGAGGATTCCACAAGCAGGAAACCACCACAAAAAGGCACCCTCTTGACCTCTTCTGGAGAAGGGCCTCAGGTGATGATTGCAGGGTTCCGGTCAGTCAATATGGGGAGAGGCGGTCATTGAGGTATTACGGCCCTGTGTAATTTAAGGCTTTAGAGGTCAGAACCAGATGTTTGAATTGGGCCCAGAAACTAATTGGTAGTCAGTGTAGCTGGGCCACGATTGGTGTTGTATGCACAAACCATCTTGCTGTGTGCAGTGAGCAACCTGGCTACTGAATTCTGTACCAGCTTAAGTTTCCTAACTGTCTTCAGAAACAGCCCCACATATAACACATTGCCGTAATCTAACCTAGAGGTTACTAGAGTACAGATGATGAAGGTTTAGCTATTCCAGCTGGGCCATCACCCAAAGCTGATGAAAGGCGCTCCACGCCACAGAGGCCACCTGAGACTCAGGTGACAATGGATCCAGAAGTATCCCCAAGCTGCATATCCATTCCTTCACATGGTGTGTAACCCCATCAAGGGCAGGCAACCTCCCAGACATCTGGTCCAGGGAACCACTCACTAACAGTGCCTCAGTCTTATCTAGATTGAGCTTCAGTTCATTGGCTCTCATCCAGTCCATTACTGAGACAAGACAAGGGTCCAGCACATCCACTGCCTCACCTGCAGATGTAAAGAGGCAGAGCTGTGGGCCATCAGCATATTACTGACAACTTACTCCAAAACTCAGGATGAGCCCAGTCAGTGGTTTCATGCAGATGTTAAACAGCATGGGGAATAAAATCAAATCCTGGGGAACCCCACAGTGAAGGCTCCATGGGGCTGAAGAGCACTTCTTAAGCATCATCCTCTGAATATGCCCATCCAAGTAGGATCAGAACCACTGTAAAACAGTGCCACCCACCTCAGCTTGGACAGCTGCTCCAGAAGGATATGATGGTTGAGAGGTCGAGGAGAATTAACAAGGATACATTTCCCCTATTTCTTCTGACAGAGGTTATCACACCGGGTGCCCAAAGCACTTTATGTGCCAAAACTAGGCCTAAACCCCAATTGAAATGAATCCAGAAAATGAGTTTCCTCTGAGAGTGAGCTCAATAACCTTGCCCAAGAAGAGGAGATTGGCAACTAGCCAGTAATGACTTACATTTTCTGAATCCAGAGAAGGTTTCTTGTGGAGTGGTTTCACCACTGCATCCTTCAAGCAAGCAGGGACCTCCTCCTCTCACAAGGAGGCTTGTACAACTAATCTTTATATTTCCCTCTGTATCCGTGAACATCAGAGTCTCTTTTAGACACAGCTGCAGTAGAAGGTGGAAGACATAGCCTGAAATTAGCCAGATGGCTCTTGCTGGCAGAGCTTGCATTGACCCATTCATACTTAACTGCTAGAGCATTAAACATCAATGTATTATAACATGAAATGGAGAAATAGAGCTAAAGGTTAGATAATGTGCACATGGTGAGACCATTAGGACATAGACATTGCATTGCTGGATCAGATTAAGTCTCATCTAGTCCAGGATGCCACAGCAACCAGCCACTTGCCTTTGGATGGTCACAAAGAGAGCACGGTGGCAATAAAAATACCAGTGTCTGTTCCTAACGTTTGGGCTGTTTGAAGAATCAAGACCCAATGAAGCTTATGATCAGAAATGCTCCCTGAAATTCTTACATGTGGTCAACATTTGGCATCTAAACATCTCTATTGAAGCACTAGCATTTATTAATGCCATAGTACTTCAGTGTTCTCTTCACTAAATTCTTTCTATAATTAAAGTGTTCCTAGACTGATTGATTGGAAAACAGCTTATCATCAGATGGGCTGATTCACCAGAGAGGTTTTCATGCAACATGCTCTCACAGCTGTGCATAAAACATTATCCACGTTAGACAGCCATTAGATGTGACTTGGGGTTAAATTGCTTTCTTGGAGCTTCATGTCTCCAAATAAATAGTTTTCCCAGAATTATACTGTATATCCTCAGGGGATTCAGAAAGAGATCACAACGTGCTCCATCGATGTTCCTTGTCAAACTAGCTTTTCCAACCTTGAAACAAAAGCAGCTCACCTTATTACAACATAGCATGCCTATTTCTGCTGATGAGACATGACAGCATGATATGAGACAATGTGCAGAATCTTATCATCCTCCTTTGTTTGTTTGTTTATAGCCAGATATGTTAACCCTACGAAAATGGTGGGAAATAGCTATATGCCTGAACTGGTTAGCATCCATCCATCTTGGGAGACAATGGATGAGTGTTCTTTTGGGGCTTAAGTAAAACTGTTGGAAGGTTACAGCATCTGCTATGGCTCTACAGAGACATGTTTTGTTGCAGCTGGGGCAGATGAAGGTGTCTGGTTGTACTCCAGATTACAACATGTGAGTTGTGGTGGTGTGATCCATGAAAACTGTGATTTTCTGGGTTAATGAGTTTGCAGCAGTGAGATCTTTCTGGAAGCAATTAACATGGAAATGACTGCTAAACTTTCACTAGATGCTGCAAGATTTATAGAAGTGGCTTTTAGAATGTGTGAAAGAGCATATAAAACATAAAAATTAACAGGGAACGAAACACTGGGAAAATGTAATAAAGTGAATGCAGCCCAAGTCAGACCACTGGTCCATCAAACTAGTTCATTTTTCTCTATACTGACTGGCAGTGGCTCTTTGTGAATTCAGAGGGGAGTCTTTTCCAGTCCTACCTGAAGATGTGAGAGATTGAACCTGAGATACTTTGCATGAAACATGTTTGCTCCATCACTGAGCTACAGCCCTCCTCATCCCCCCAAATATTGGGTGAAATGGAGCAATGTTTTTGCAAAGCTGCACAATAAATAAATTGAAAACTGGATACTGTGCGTTGCCACGTACCTCAGAGCAAGAAGAGCAGATGTTAAAATCTGATAAGGTCATCAGCCTGCTAGAAAGAGTTGCCTGTGATGACATTTCCTGTAGAAATGCAACTCAGAATATGTAAAGTTAGATACCAAGGAAGGCAAGTTGCTTCATCATATCCCTTTATAATCAGATTTTGCTTGTACTGTCTCCGGATTTGCACTGCCTTTGACCCCGCATCTGCAGAACAAATCCGCATGCATAATCGGCAGAAGCTTCAACATCTGTGAAATATAAATATGTACCAAGAGTTAAATGGAAAACCTGACCCTTCTGTCAGGCTCCTGCCCTGAGACAGAACAACCCCTGCTGATTGTATCTCCCAAACAGATAACGTGCTGCTGAGAATATTTCAGAATGCCAAGGCTCACTCTGATGAGTCAATCCGGTATGGAAGGTCATTAAAATGGTGTGGAGATGTTGTGCATATTTCAATTTAAGCTCATAAAATATGCAATGGGAATCATAAAGAGAGATGGGAAAGTCTCATGTTCACCCAGGTATTAATAATGAAAGGGCTTCCAGGGTAGCAAAAGAGAGAATGTAAAGGGTCACAAAATGGATTAGATCTGCTGCACTCTGAAAGTGTGGTATTAGTGAGGTGATCAGCAGATTTACTCTTTGCCACTGGCAGGGGGTCTCAAGCAAGGATGGAAAAACTTGTCCATTTTCATTACTCTCAGTTTCTTGTTTTCCCAATCTTCACTTCAGTTCACTACATTTCTGCATCAGCTTGCATGCACACACGCGCGCGCGCGCGCGCACACACACACACACACACACACACACACACACAGAGTCATCAGCAGCATTCTAATGTGCTTTCCCCCAATAAACATATTTTGTATGCATTTTTGCCTAATATGCATATTTTTCCTATCAGTTTTCCCAAATATAATCCAACTGCATATGCTTTTTTCAGGAATATGTGCATTTTTATGTGCACATTCTCCCAACCTATCCACCTTTGTGCACTCTTTTCGGCTGCATAGCTATACTGCAAGATTAGGAGACGTCCACATTTTGAAGAACAGCTACATTTTGACTGGCTTATCATTTTGGGAAGTGTGAAATAGGTAGTTTCACATTAAAATTGTGGCTAAGAGAAATTTGGCATAGGATTTGCTTTTTCTAAAGCTTTATATTTTTTTGGGAGGGTGGGTAACGCTGGTTGAGAACAATTTTTGTTACAATGCCTGTTTCTATTATCATAAAAGCAGTTTTAAAACATGTCTGCATTCTGATGTCAGCTAGCCAATGACATAGTTCAGTCACTGGTGAACTCAGGTTTTTGTGGGGATTACAACTTCTGTGATGGCTGGGGTTGATGGGAGTTGTGGTCTAAAATATCTGGAGGGCACCAGGCTGACAAAACTTGACATAGCTCCATAATGTTCCTCCTGCATTCCCATTGCTCTTCCCTTTCAGACAAGGAACTAGACAAGTGTAAAACCTAGGCCTAGACCAAACAGAAAGTGATAAATCAGTTAAGTCTTTAAGCTCTAGCTGGCTTAAGAATGGTGGCTCCAAAACTCAGCTGTCTACTCAGATGCGTCTAGTAACTGTCAATAGGATTTCTTTCTTTCTTTCTTTCTTTCTTTCTTTCTTTCTTTCTTTCTTTCTTTCTTTCTTTCTTTCTTTCTATTTACGACATAGTCCACAACAACTCATACATACAAACAAACCCACCACCCATTGACAATTTAATTATCAAAATTAAACTCCTATCCCCTTACATAAGGAAAACAAACATAAAAATAAAAACTTCCTTTATCCTGTAAATGGCCACCTTATTTACTTCTTGTATACTGTTTCTTTTATATGTGATTATTACAATTTTTCCTAGGTAAAGGTAAAGGTACCCCTGCCCGTATGGGCCAGTCGTGTCCGACTCTAGGGTTGTGCGCCCATCTCACTTAAGAGGCCAGGAGCCAGCGCTGTTCGCAGACACTTCCGGGTCACGTGGCCAGCGTGACGAAGCTGCTCTGGCGAGCCGGCACCAGCGCAGCACACGGAAACACTGTTTACCTTCCCGCTATAAAGCGGTACCTATTTATCTACTTGCACTTAGGGGTGCTTTCGAACTGCTAGGTGGGCAGGAGCTGGGACCGAAAGACGGGAGCTCACCCCACCGCGGGGATTCGAACCGCCGACCATGCGATCGGCAAGCCCTAGGCGCTGAGATTTTACCCACAGCGCCACCCGCGTCCCTACAATTTTTCCTAGTTATGACTTAAAAAACCGCAAAGTCTCCTGTAGAAATTAATCAAAACAAGTCCAGGTATATATTTTGGGGCACCGTTTGGTAAAGTATTCTCTGGGCATTATTTGCCAGAAATTAGCAAAAAGAATTTGTGCTAACAAAAAAGGAATGGCAGGATAAATTATTAGGTTATACTGAACTGGCCAGATTAACAATCAGGGGACAACCAAGACAAGAATTTCAAAAAGAATGGGGAAAATGCAGAGAATACTGTCAATAGGATTTCACCTAAGGCACTGTTGGACTGGTTCCATCATTCCTCTGGCAAAGTGGTTCTGTGTGTTCTTGTACATACCATCACATTTGAGATGCTAAAATGATTGGAAGTTGCTGCCTTTCCCCATTTTCCTTCCTTGGCTGCTTGCTTCCGTTTCTGAAGTACCTTATTTATCTGAGAAATGAAGTGCTATTGATTCCTTTTCTTTGATATCTTCCCTTTAGGCTGTTATACAGGCTAGTAAAATTGGACAGGCACCAAACATGCACAGCCTTTTTCTTATAATGAAGGAAAATTGCCAATTCAGAAATATGTTATTTGTGGCTTTGGTGCTCTGTACTATCTTTTCTGGGAAGGGTGCACTATTAAAGTGACAGTTAATTAAATGCTGGTTGTTAGCCCCCCCCCCCTTTCCTCCTAGAAGCAATTTCATTTTAATTCATGGAGAGATAATAGCTGTGGTAAGATAGAACCTTTCCTGTTTATTCTGATCACTAGGATGCTAGCAACTCGTTCAGTTAGATATTGGATATGCGTGTGTTTATTTGGTTTTCTAGAAAGATGGATACAATCTCCCACTGAGTAATGGCAAAATAACATAGCAGTTAGAGCTGGAGGGACCTAGTTGGACTACATCTAAACAGGGGGAAACCCTTAACTACTACAGAAACACAATACAGAGGGTTTTGGGGTTCACAGTAAGGTATAAGTGAGGTGCAGGGCTCATAGCCCTGGAAAATGGTAAGCAGAGTCAAATTACTTAAGTTCTTAGTGAAGGACTGCCATGATTCTTCTTTGCCTTGGCAAACGAGTTTTGATCTGCTTAACTCCCGGCACACATTTTGCCAACTCCTTATTAACCTGTTACTTTACTACATTTTATTCTTCCAGTGTAACTCTCTTGGGTGCATTTTACACTATCATTATCGCCCCTAGAAATTAATTAGAATTAATAGTTTATTTAAGTCCATGCTGAAGGAATGAATAGCAATTAGATACTTGAAACATTTTCCTGTACAACATTTTGCTCTGTATTTGTGCTGATTAGTAGATGAAGCAGTAGATGAGAAAATGGGAGAATGGGGTTTTGTCCAAATTTTCCTTTCACAGGACTTTGGTATTCAATTGATCAAGATATATTTTAAAAGTAGAAAATTACACAATAGATTATACTTTAGGAAATGCTTGGTGTTTGAATGATGTTCGTGTTTATAAACTAATTCGCTATTGCCAGCCATATAGTTCAGGTTGTCCAGGCCATGGACTATTTTCTTAATGAACTCTAAAGTTTAGAGATATTCCATTTATGAGTTATTAAAAATGCCAATAAAAACTTCCATACATCAGAAAATTGTATAAAGACTAGTCATCAAGGTTTTGCTTGCATGACTTATAAAAAGCAGTCAGGGCAGAGAACTTTTGATTGGTTACTGACTTAAATAAAATTTCGGGGAATTTTAGACGTGACTACATCATACTACAAACAATGCAACATAAGCACCTAAAGACTCACTTATTTCCCTTTGATTTCATATACTCTTTCAGAATTGTCTTTCCAATTATTCAGGCAAAGTAAACAAAGTAAAATATGGGGCTCAGTAGGGAGACAGTTTACTTGAGCTATAAACAAACAGAACAACTCAGCAAATACTAATGAGACTTGCAGGAAGTCTCACAGAAATCAATGGAATTCAATTTGGATGGCCAGGTTGATCTCTTGGTCCAGTTAATACAGCTACAGTGGTATTTGCCAGTATAACACAGTTCTAATTCTAAGACCCTCCCCCACTGCAAAACAAATAAGAAAAATACCAATAAAAACAAGGGATGATCAAGCAACTTCCATAGCCTCCCTTGCAACTCTGCAGCCACTGTGCACTGCTGAGCCACAGTACCTAAGCAGAGAAGGCACCCAATTGAATTGTGGCAATGCTTTGCCAGAGGACAGCTGTTTTTTTTGTGATTTGGAGGCAATAAGCACATTTTTGGATGATGACTGCAAGTGTTATTCACATAAAGCAAGAATCAGCATACCGCACATTGCTAGCCTGCTTCTGAGCATAATGCACAGGTACTAGCCTGAATAAAGCTTATTAAAGGATAAACATGGGACGTGGGTGGCGCTGTGGGTTAAACCACAGAGCCTAGGACTTGCCGATCAGAAGGTTGGCAGTTCGAATCCCCACGGCGGGGTGAGCTCCCGTTGCTCGGTCCCTGCTCCTGCCAACCTAGCAGTTCGAAAGCACGTCAAAGTGCAAGTAGATAAATAGGTACTGCTCCGGTGGAAAGGTAAACAGTGTTTCCGTGTGCTGCTCTGGTTCGCCAGAAGCGGCCTAGTCCTGCTGGCCACATGACCCGGAAGCTGTACGCCGGCTCCCTCAGCCAATAAAGTGAGATGAGCGCCACAAACCCAGAGTCGGCCACGACTGGACCTAATGGTCAGGGGTCCCTTTACCTTTACCTAAAGGATATACTGCACAATACCTAACAATAGGGCAGAATCCTAACAAGACAAGAATGGCAAATGCCTAAGGCAAACAAGCAAGGCCCTACTGCTTATATTCCTTTAGTTGTACAGGGTAAGGTTAGGGTAAAGGACCCCTGGATGGTTAAGTCTAGTCAAAGGTGACTATGGGGTTGCGGCGCTCATCTCGCTTCAGGCCAGGGGAGCCGATGTTTGTCCCCAGACAGCTTTCCAGGTCATGTGGCCAGCATGACTAAACCACTTCTGGTGCAACGGAACACTGTGACGGAAACCGGAGCACATGGAAATGCCATTTACCTTCCCGCCACAGCGGTACCAATTTATCCACTTGCACTGGTGTGCTTTTGAACTGCGAGGTTGGCAAGAGTGGGGACAGAGCAACGGGAGCTCACTCTGTCGCGGGGATTCAAACCACCGACCTTCCGATCAGTGAAACAGTGCGACTGATGCACCTGACTTCTTTTGTTTTGCATCCTCTCAATTGTGGTGGAGATGCTGAATAGATTCTGGGTGCATTCTTTTGGGAGGAGGTACATTAAAAATTACAATTCTCAGGGGGCAGTATGATAAGTGCAGATCAAAATCTGTGCACTGTTATAAGCCAGAAGAAAATGCTCAGAAAAGGGTGAACTTTTTGGCCTCTAAGAGATCTCCCTTGTACTACTCATTTGGGGCTTTTTACTTTCTGAACTTCATGAGTGACTTCTTTAAGGTAGTCATTTTAAATTAAATGACTACCACTGGCAAAATTTGATTTAAATCATTGAATGTAATCAATGTTTTGATTTCTCTTTCCATCATTTTCTAAAATGATGATACATTCTCAACAAATAGCATAGCCATTGGAACTTATCATTTACAAATCAATAAAGCCTCAACAGTAGATTCAGTACACCTGTCTGAACGGCGATTGCAACTCAGTATGAGCTTCAGGTGTTTAATAAGCCTATAAATGTTTAAGATCCTGAGCGCTAATGGCAATTCACCAGCTTCAAAAATTGAATTAATGTCTGCATGCCCTTAGACTAAACAGCAAACGGTCCAAGGCTTATGCCCTCTGCAACTCTTTTATGCTGACAAGTGACTTCCTCAGAAGCTTGTTTAACCGGTAGACAGACAAACACAGGTCCAATTTAAGTCTCTCACTTAACCAATCGGACTTACCTGGGCCCTAGCACTCTATTCAATAATGCTTATTTTGTACTGTGTTTTTTGTTTTTTGAAAAATCAAGTTTGAATGGTTGTTTCTTTCAGCAGACTCATTTCAGTCTGACTTCAGGACTGGGTATTGTAGTGGAACAGCCTTGCTTACCCTGATTACGGTAGCTTTATTGGGAGAGAGATGGGGGGGGGGAGTACTACGCCATTAATTCTCTTTGACCTCTCTGTGGCTTTTGATGCCATTGACCATGGTATCTTCCTGGAACAACTGTGTGTTGGACATTAGACGCACTGGATAGCAGTGGCTCTGCTCCCAGCTGCAGGATTGTTACATTGGGAAGACCTATGCCATCTATCCTCTGCAGCTTCTCAGGGATTCACTTTGTCTCCCATGCTGTTTAACATTTCTATGATGTTTTTGGGAACTAGTTTTATTATACAGTTTCATATTTTATTGCTGTAAAACACTTTGATATATTTTTATGACATAGCAATGTATCTGTTTCCAAACAAATTAATACTCAGAAGTACCTCTGAATATATTAGGAATGAAGTAGGAGTACATGGTTTGAGAATGCAATCCTGTGTACACGTACTTTGAAGTTTCCTTAACATATAGAAATGGGCCATGTGTGACAAGTTTTAGCATTCAAATTGTGGTGCACATTATTAGAAATAAAGCAACTGTTATTAGGCAATATACACTAAACCACTAAATAAAAGCAAGGTGTTATAAGTGAAAAATGCAAACGTAAGTAAGTTTTTTTTAAAAAATCAGTATTTCTAATTAAAGTTGGAAATAAATCCTTTGCTATAACTAGTTTAACTGTGTTATGGTTTGTAGATAGTAGAAAATGATGGGTTTGGGGCCTAATAAACTGTTCTGTAGTCTTCTGCACTCTCCTTTGCTCTCTAATTTGCTCTGCAGTCACATTGCTTATTTGCAAATGCAGCTGCTGCTGTCATATTTAATGTAATCATGGAAGGAAATTAGTATTACAGCAAGCAAGCTTGCTTCTTCTTCCTGGGAACCTGTTTTCCTAATAGCTCCATGTTGTTGTTTGAATCAAAGGACATTTATTCTGTCTCACCTTTCCACATTTTGATGGTGCGCAGTAAGCCATGGCATATGCAGTGCTGCTAACTCTTGTGCAAAATGGCAAATGTTTGCAATGCCGAAACAAAATAAAAAAAATCCTTCCAATAGCACCTTAGAGACCAACTAAGTTTGTTATTGGTATGAGATTTTGTGTGCTTGCACACTTCTTCAGATACCATTTTCTGTGATAAACTTTTCATGAACACCAGTGATGTTGTTGTATGCTCTTGAGAGCTCAGAAGGCACAATGTCATCATAGTGCAGTTGCTGTGTGTCTGTAAGTTCCTTCATGGGTCTATCATTTTAATGAATTTGACTTTGGGCAATCTAGAAGCCATATTGGAAAGTAATCAGTAAAAATTAATGGGTTTGTGGATTTTACCTTAAGTTGGCTTTGGTGGCCAGAAGTAACAAGGAAATGTCCTGCCATGCAGCAGTGACTCAACTGGAGGGAGGTCAGATCAGCAGTACAGCCTCGCTGTACCATCTGCTACTGGACAGACTCTTTGTCCAGCTCTTCAGAGAGTGGCAGAGCCACCTTGGTTTTTGACAAGCTCATCCTCCTTCTCTGACTCCATGACAATGGCAACAAATGCCACCAACAGCCTCATGAAGTGCTACTGTAGAGAAAATTGTGCTGATCAAGCTTTGCTTCAGTCCCCTTTACCCACTCGGAAAAGGCTAAGTTGGAAGAAAAAGGACAGTAGATGAAACATCTGTATAATATTTAAGGGGAGGGCATTCCAAAGGGTAGGTGCCAAAGTATTAAAAGCCTGACTCCTGTATTATGTGGAACAGGTAAGCCCTTACCTGTAGAGCACAGGGATCAATTGAGTATATAATGGGGTGATGATCTTTTAAGTATCCTGGTCCCAAGCTGTACAGGCCTTAGACACTAAAATCAGCACATTGAATTTAGCCTAGCAGTTACTGATTGCCTCACTGAGGTATTCCTGATAAGCTCCAACAAATCTTAGTTCTGCATCCAAGTTATAATTTAAGAACATTGTCTCTGTTTATCGACGGTCCTACCATTTTCTTTGCTTTCTGTATCTAAAGTACTTGCAGATCTTCTTATTACGTTTAGCCTTCCTTACTAGCTCAAAATTTTGTAAACTTTCCTTTTGGATTACAGTCTTACCTCGGGTTGAATATGCTTCATGTTGAGAACGTTCGAGTTGCTCTCCAGAACGGATCCCATTCACATCCCAAGGTACCACTGTATATTCATACACGTTCTGTTACTCCTTTGCAAAATGATTAGATCTTGCCTGCAATTTCCTGTATGCTTTCCTGGTCTAGCTGTCAGGATGCTGAGAGGGCCCTCATTCATGTACTTTTGCCTTTGGGGAATTATCACTTTGTGCGGGGTTCCATTTCCTTCATGGATCACTGCCTTGTCGTGGCGAAGGGGCTTGAATAACTCAGAGAAGCTATGAGCTATGCCGTGCAGGGCCACCCAAGAAGGACAGGTCATGGTGGAGAGTTTTGACTACTTTTGCCAACTCATTAGAAGAGAAGACTCCCTGGAAAAGACCCTGATGTTGGGAAAGATTGAGGGCACAAGGAGAAGGGGATGACAGAGGACGAGATGGTTGGACAGTGTTCTCAAAGCTACCAGCATGAGTTTGAACAAACTGCAGGAGGCAGTGGAAGACAGGAGTGCCTGGAGTGCTCTGGTCCATGGGGTCATGAAGAGTCGGACACAACTAAACAACTAAACAAGAAGAAGGAGGAGGAGGAGGAGGAGAAGAAGAAGAGGAGGAGGAGGAGGAGGAAGAAGAAGAAGAAGAAGAAGAAGAAGAAGAAGAAGAAGAAGAAGAAGGAGGAGGAGGAGGAGGAGGAGGAGGAGGAGGATTCCATTTAGGTCCTCTCACTTGTATCTTTTGAGGCCCTCAGCCAGAGATTGAAAAAAATGTCTCCAGGAGGAGACTCTCCAAATTCAAATAGACTACAGATGTACAGAACAGGAAAGGGTATGTCTTTGTGATTTGATTTGATTTTTGTTGTTGTGGGGAGCAGATTTTGATAAATGTGGTCAGCATTTCACTTGCTAGGGCTAAGCCCTGATTTCCCCAAAGGGCCAGCCACCACTTCTAGCAATCATAAACATAAAAATATTTATATTCCTTTCCTCCACGTGGGAACAAAATAAGGCACAGAAAAAAGGCAAAGTACAAAGAGATTGTTAAATAAAAGTTTTTCAAATTATGTCTCAAATGCTTTTCTTGCCCTTTTGTGCAGAATGCAGTAATTATTGAGGAAAAATATGGCTTTCATGCAATGTTTCAGTTGACATTACCCATACGATAAAGTCTATACCTGTTAACAAAAAATACATCTTTTACCAGATTTCATCTCTTAGTTGCTTAAATTTGTAGCTGTAAGCTGAGAGCGTGTGCCACATTTTTGTCTAAAGAACATGAAAACAAGCTGTGAAACTTACCAAATACCATTCCTTCTACAAAGGTAAGAGGAATGGCTTCCATTAAAAACAAAATTATTGAGTGTTCTGATCTAAGGTGCTTGGTAGCTAGCATCCCCAGCTTTCCATATAAGAATTAAAGCCCAGTAGTTCTGCTGAGTTCTGCGATCCAGAAGTTGCAGATACCATCTGCCTGAATTTATAACTGCTGTAACACAATATAGCTCACCAGTGCTATTTTTCTAGAAAAAGAGGTGCTGGAACCCACCATGTTCACTTATAATGGCAATGGTGAGAAGTGCCAGAACTGAGTTCTGGCTGAAAAAACCCCCTGTATTTCACCATAATGGGGAAGACACCGGATGACTTGTGTGCCTGCTTAATGTGCTGACCAGGGTGCTGCTGACTGTTGGTGGGCAACTGCAAGGCTCCTTCTCTCCTTTTCCCTCATTCTTTATCTTGAAACTGGATATAATTGAGACAACCCTTCAAAATGCAGGTGTGTCTTCTGTAAAGCAGGACATCTTGCCACCCTCTTGTTGGGTGACTTCTTAACTGTAGCATCCTCTCTCACAGGCTCCTTTTTAAAGAATGCCTTTCATTGCATCTGCCGTATGAACCTACCTGGACCCTGCAGTCACCATCTAAGTCTCTGCTTCGTGTGCACCCACCACGACAGGTTTGGAGGATGGCAGCACAAGAACATGCCTTTTCTGTGATGGCTCCATGTTTGTGGAATGCTCTCCCCGGGGAGACTTGCCTGGCACCTATACTACATGTTTTTGCCAGGCATTTTTCTCTCTCTATAAACAGGCTTTGGGCTGATCAAACAATCTATGGCCTTTTAAATGTGTTTTTTGGGGGGGTTATTGGTTTTTGTTGTTGTTATGTTAGGTGTTTTCAACTACTCTATTCCGAACTTAAAAATGGAAAGTGCAATGCTGGTGGTCAACAAAAGAGGTTTAAAGACTGTCTCAAAGCAAATCTTTAAAAATGTAGTATAAACACTGACAACTGGGAAACACTGGCCTGCAAGCGCTCCAGTTGGAGAACAGCCTTTACCAAAGGTGTCATGGGCTTTGAAGACACTCGAACTCAGGACGCAAGGGAGAAATGTGCTAAGAGGAAGGCACATTTGACAAACACTCACCATGATCAACTCCCACCTGGAAACCAATATCCCCACTGTGGAAGGACGTGTGGATCCAGAATTGGCTTCCACAGTTAAAACCGTGTTTATAGAAGACAATCTTACTTGGCTACGAGTGATCTCCAAAGAAGAAATTTAATTAATAACAATAAATAATAGACAGAATACTCTGCATGCATATTTCTAACAATGGTGTCAGTTGTGCTTTTTTAAAAAATGTGCCAGTTATGCAGAGGTAGCCTATGATTCAAGGTGAGGACTTTCTGTGTGGGAGGTCAGACTTCCCCTTATATCCCTAAGAGTATTATTTGGGTCACCTTGTCTTTATGCTTCACACTACAGCTCTTTAGTTCACAGTTGCTTGTTCATAGCTGGCTGATCGTGTGACATATACTTCTTGAATGACAAACCCTGTGATGCTGAGAGCTCTCATCTTCTTCTCGAAATAGCCTGGTCCCTCTTATCACTGGACTTGGTGTGCAAAGACAGGACACTGTCAAAGGATAGTCTTTATGAAGATACTGTGATTTGGGGTTATGAAAACAGAAAAGCTATCATTGAAAGTGGGGAAGAAATATGATTAAAACGGTATAAGATTGTGACTAGTGATGATAATTTTTCCTGTTAATTAAAAAAACACACACAGCAAAAATGGCATTTAACAGCTTCTGACCTTAATACCTAGCACAGGGTTTGCCAACATTTTGGAGCCTGGGGACACTTTTGAAATTTTGAGAAAGCACCATGGGCAGCAGTCACAAAATTGCTGCTGTGGTGGTGTGTGGCATAAGACAAAATGGCTGCCACATGAGCATGGCACAGCACAAAATGGCTGCCACATCTAAAAGTGCAGAAAAAGTCAGGCCCACAAAATTGTGGGACATGCCACTATCACTGAGGAAGAGGCAGCCACGACCTTGCTTACTCACAGAAAGAAGCTCTATTCACTTTTCGTATTTTCAGAACAGAAAGTGTAAATTTATGGGATCCAACGAAATGCGGGTATGTAGGAGAGGCCAAGCCAATGTAAACAGCAATGGCGCAAGAAAAACAAACAGTATTTTATACACTGTGGATTTTTGCTGAAACTTTTTGTGGGTGCCATAGAAGGTACTGGCCAGATACACAGGCACTAGCTTATTTTTTCAAGAAAATGAAAACTACCAGGAAGTAACACACACAAAATACAATGTGAGAGTCACAGCCCCAAACGTTTTGAAATCCATTTGGAAAAATGAGTCTAGAAAGGATTAGATCATTTCATGCATGGAAGGTCAGTCAGTGACTCTAAGAGACAGACATTCTGATCCCATGCTTGACATCTATCTCATTCCCAATGGGAATTAAGCAGCTCAAAATTATTGCAGTTGTGAACTACAATTTTTTGTCATATAATGGTCCTCTCACTGAGCATATGTAATTGGTCACTAACTTTGAAAGAAAGGGTTATTGCCACATGAATGGATAAAGATGGCTCATCTTGAAACTGATTTCCCCACAGCTGGGAACGAAATACTCGAAGGTATATCCGCCTTGTAAATTTCTCATCATGTTGCTGTGATGGTATCTACTTAGCAGCTTTGTGGTTTTTTTAAAAAAAAAAAGATATTTATTGAAGTTTTACAAAAAGAAGAAAATTACAGAATAAAAAGAAAGCAAAAAAAGAAAAAAAAATACAAAAAATACAAAAATACATAGAAAAAAAGATACAAAATACAGAAAAAGTAGATAGAAAATAATTAAAAACAAATCAATTTTTTCATATCTTAAATTTCGTTTGCTTATTTCCCTGACCTCCTCACACCTCCCTTTTTTGTATTCCCGTTCACATGGTTAGTTCAGCAAATCCTTACCCTCTTTCATTTATCTTAACTCTATATCTCAACATATTATAACTTTATATTTTCATCCGTTATCAATCCATTTTTACATATTCTTATTAACCTTGTTGCTAAGGCCGCTTAATTTCAATCCAACATCATTTTAACATTCATTAATTTTACAATGTTTCTGCAAATAGTCTTTGAATTTCTTCCAATCTTCTTCCACCGACTCTTCTCCCTGGTCTCGGATTCTGCCAGTCATTTCCGCTAGTTCCATATAGTCCATCACCTTCATCTGCCACTCTTCCAGGGTGGGTAGATCTTGTGTCTTCTAATACTTTGCAATAAGTATTCTTGCTGCTGTTGTGGCGTACATAAAGAAAGTTCTATCCTTCTTTGGCACCAATTGGCCGACTATGCCCAGGAGGAAGGCCTCTGGTTTCTTCAGGAAGGTATATTTAAATACCTTTTTCATTTCATTATAGATCATCTCCCAGAAAGCCTTAATCTTTGGGCACGTCCACCAAAGGTGAAAGAATGTACCTTCATTTTCTTTACATTTCCAACATTTATTATCGGGCAAATGATAGATTTTTGCAAGCTTGACTGGTGTCATGTACCACCTGTATATCATTTTCATAATATTCTCTCTTAAGGCATTACATGCCGTAAATTTCATACCGGTGGTCCACAACTGTTCCCTGTCAGCATACATAATGTTATGTCCAACATCTTGTGCCCATTTAATCATAGCAGATTTCACCGTTTCATCCTGAGTATTCCATTTCAACAGCAAGTTATACATTCTTGAAAGTATCTTAGTTTTGGGTTCTAGCAGTTCTGTTTCCAATTTTGATTTTTCCACCTGGAAGCCATTTTTTTTGTCCAAATTGTAAGCCTCCCTTATTTGATAATAATGAAGCCAGTCTCGCACTTTAACTTTTAATTTCTCAAAGCTCTGCAATTTCAATTTGTCTCCTTCTTGTTCCAAAATTTCCCAATATTTCGGCCATTTGGCCTCCATACTGAGCTTTTTCTGAGCCTTTGCTTCCATCGGTGACAACCACCTTGGGGTTTTATTTTCAAGTAAGTCCTTATATCTTATCCAGACATTAAACAATGCTTTCCTGACAATATGGTTTTTAAATGCTTTGTGTGCTTTGACCTTGTCATACCACAAATATGCATGCCACCCAAAAACATTATTAAAACCTTCTAAATCCAAAATGTCTGTGTTCTCAAGAAGCAGCCATTCTTTCAACCAGCAGAATGCTGCTGATTCATAATAGAGTTTAAGGTCTGGCAGGGCAAATCCACCTCTTTCCTTTACATCAGTTAGTATTTTAAATTTTATTCTGGGCTTCTTGCCCTGCCAAACAAATCTAGAAATATCTCTCTGCCACTTCTTGAAACAGTCCATTTTGTCCAAAATTTGCAATGATTGAAACAAAAATAACATTCTTGGCAATACATTCATCTTTATAACAGCAATTCGACCTAACAAGGAAAGCTTCAAATTTGACCATATTTCTAGATCCTTTTTCACTTCTGACCAACATTTCTCATAATTGTCTTTAAATAGGTTTAAGTTCTTAGCAGTCATATTAACCCCCAGGTATTTTACTTTCTTAACCAATGTTATCTACTTAGCAGCTTTGGAGGAGCATCCCCATTTCATGCCAGGCCACTAATACAGTGGTACCTCGGGTTACAGACGCTTCAGGTTACAGACTTCACTAACCCAGAAACATTACCTCGGGTTAAGAACTTTGGTTCAGGATGAGAACAGAAATTGTGCAGCAGCGGCGCAGTGGCAGCGGGAGGCCCCATTAGCTAAAGTGGTGCTTCAGGTTAAGAACAGTTTCAGGTTAAGAACAGACCTCCAGAACAAATTAAATTCTTAACCTGAGGTACCACTGTATTTGGAGTGAATATTAGAATATGTTTCAGTGTAGATGACTTCAACGCTTCTTTTGTAGTGCCATGCTTGATTCTGTTTTCCAGGTGCTGCCGAACTCTAATTTTCATCATCCCTAGGCAGCAAGACCAACATTCATGAATTATGGGCATTATAGTTCAGGAATATCTAGAGGACCACAAGCTATACTATACTATACTATACTATACTATACTATACTTCAGCTTGGTTTTTTATGCACAAAGGGAGGAATTCAACATTCTGTTGTTCCATTCGTTCCATTCACACAAGCATTTCCACTTGCCGAACCCTCTCCTTTCCCAACATGCTGCTATGGGGGTTCTCTAGATTTTTTTTGGGGGGGGGAGGAGGGAAAGTCCCATTGTGTTGACATGTTTTAATATTTTACTGTTAAATTATCTTTTAAATTTTTAAACACATGTTTTTAACTGTTTTAACTGCTAATTTTAATATTTCTTGTACACACCTTAGAAGTTTTATTACAATCAAGCAATATATATATATATGTTGTTAAATAAAATAAATAAATATTCTTGATGTAAGTCGCGAAGCCTACATGTCTAAAAACTATATTCCTTACCAAACAGTGGTCGAGGACATTGATTTCTTTATTTAGAGGTTTTGGCATATTATGTTGTCCCTGAGGAGAAGTCAGTTCTATCTGGGTTCAGCTATCCATGAGGAAAAAAATCTATCCAGGGAGAATACAAAACCACTTGCTTGCAGATATCCCTTAAAGAAAGAGGTGTTTTGCTCGTGTTTACTTTCCCTGCGTGCTCTCCCAGGGCTGTGATCATGTGAAAAATACCACGTGAATCTTTAAAATGCAGTCATATTAAAAGAAAGTGCTATACCTAGCAATTTGGTCAAAATATAGCCACTAATGGGAGGCAGAACAAAGCGAATCATAGGATTGTAGAGTTGGAAGGGACCCTGAGGGTCATCTAGTCCATATTACATGTATTACATGCCAAATTAACTAATTATCTGGCTTACAGTTACGATAACATGCCATATAATTTGCGCAAACCGCATTTAGCAGGAACCATGTCAGAGCCCAACTGGATGCATTTAAATGTCTTTTAAATGAATGGATGAATAGCAGTTTTGGTTTGGGGAAGCCAAGATGGGAACCATGAAGTGCAGGGGAAGGGGTTGAACGCCCCCCCCCCCCCGATGTTGTGGTCCTGATCAGTTGTAACTGAAGCCTTTTGTGATTGGGCTTCCACATATTATCCTAGCATTCACAGAGTATGAAAAACAGTATTTTACATAAATTGCAAAACATAGAACAAACTCCTAGGAAAGTGAGGTGGCCAGAAGAATATAGCTTTGCCTTACTTATGGTATACTTTATTTGGATAAGATACTGACTACATAAAAGACCAAAAAAGGAGCTTTTGTGCATCTAAGTTTGCTTAAATTCTGCCTCTCTCCCAATAAAACTAGGGGAAATAAATTAAGATGGGTTTTGTCTGGAGTCTGTTTTTCCTCTATCACACAGTCAATGATGTTTAAATTCTCTTCTTTGCTACTATTTTTAACCAGACATGCAACCACAGATTATCCAGATTTGATTCTGCTGATTAAATTCAAGAAAACAGACATGTGTACATTTTGATCCATTTTCAGGGAAGACTGATGAATTGTGCTAACAACTATTGTTCTGTTGTGAATAAGAACCCCCTGCACAAGAGTGAATATAGGAAACAGCGTCCACAGAAGAGAAAGAAGAGTCAATCTTCCTAAGTATATCTATAGCAGGCTGTGTTAGTCCATTGTAGCAAAAGCAATAACAAGGAGTCTGTGGCATTTTAATGACTAATACCATCCAAACCATGCCTACTCAGAAGTAAGTCCTATTGAATTCAATGGGACTTATTCCCAAGTAAGTGGCATTAGGATTGTAGCCTAACACATTTATAATGGCATAAGCTTCAATGGACATAAGAGTTTATAGAATCATGTCAACAAGGCATATGTTAAACCACCTGGCGGGTTGAATACTGCTCTGCCTGTCATAACGTTCCTGGAATAATGTATATGCAAAACCAAGTCCTGCACTGCTCATTTCTGGTTTAGATGCAGACTATAATTCTACCAATTGGCTTCACCTCATTTAACACATTTTTATAATTTATTTATTTTGCTGTGTGCTATTTTGTCATGAGGAAATATAGTCAGTCCTTTACATGCAGCGAGTGCAGCTCTGTATGCGTGGAATCACTGCCAATACATATGGGGCATGTTGGCAGAAAATATCCACTCACAGAGCAGTGTGTGCACGTGCAAAGTGGTAGGAATAATTGAGGAATTGGATCTTTGTGAATTCCAATATGAGCAGAACTTTTGGACCAATGTGCTTGTTGGAACTGAGCTCTTCCTGAATGTTCTGACATAGTGCTTGACTGAAGCATACGTTTCAGGTTACAGACTCCACTAACCCAGAAATAGTACCTCGGGTTAAGAACTTTACTTCAGGATGAGAACAGAAATTGTGCTCCAGTGGTGTGGTGGCAGCAGGAGGCCTCATTAGCTAAAATGGTGCTTCAGGTTAAGTACAGTTTCAGGTTAAGAATGGACCTCTGGAATGAATTAAGTTCTTAACCCGAGGTACCACTGTAATCTGCATGGGTGGTGGGGATGAAATCTGCATGGGAACTCACATTTAAATACACGTGCCCCTCCAAAACAAACAAAACCATTGCTTTTCTAAACATACAGTATTATATCTGAAAAATACCCATTTTAAAATGCATGTTGAAGCAAAGCTTTTTTTACCTGAAGTGTTTGTAACCCGAGGTACCACTGTAATGTGGAAATGAAATGGAATGAACTTGAGTGAACACAAATGGAAGTGTCTTACACATGTGTGAATGCTGTTGCAGTCATGTCCTGCTTGCACGTTTCCCACAGGCATCTGGTTGGCCACTATAAGACTAGGACTAGAAGAGCCATAGGCCTGATTCAGCAGTCTCTTCCTGTGTTCTTATGTGACTTCAACCAGAAATAGACCCATTTGCCCTACTTCAGGGGATTCCACCGAGAAATTGTGCCCACCATCGCTAGCTGTGACTCTATGCCCCTAAAGTCCATCTGTGTTGTTTGGTAGTATGAGAAGTTGCAAGATGTAATAACTTCTTACACCGTAATGTGATTAACACTAAGAAAAAAAGGATGCAAGGTCAGCATGCTTTTAAACATCACGAAAGCTTTTTTTATATCTTTGGAATGAGAGGGAGACAACATAAATGAATTAGCATTTCATGTTATCCATGGTGTGTGTGCATAGCCGAGATGACATCAAAGTAATTACTTCAAGCATAATGGGCCATTTTATTCCACTACTTACTTTCTTTACAACTACTTTGAAAATTAATATTGCCCCGCTGACTTCAAAACCACATAAATTTGACCGGCAGTCTGCTTCATTTCTTTCCAGAAGCCCAGAACAGGAGTCAGAATGACAAGTAGCAAAGGTAGTTGTGATTTCAGTCTGGTGACCATAGTAATAGGTTTGGCTGGACAAGCCATTTCCTCTATAGTAGGGGTGAGGAAGCTTTTTGTAAATCTGAGGGCTGCATCCCCTCATGAGGAAACTTTGGGGTACCATATTCCTGTGAGTGAGCAGGGTCAGAGGTAAAAGTGAGTGGAACAACGGATGTGACTCTTAGCCATGCAAAAGTTGGAGGTTTCTCCACTCCCCCCACCTGCACCTCATCATTTCCTGAACTTGTGAACTTGTTTCCTATGACCTTGCAAGACCACTCCCAGATGTTGTGCACAATAAAATGAAATTCACTATTTAGATTCTGTCCCAGGCATGGAGATTGGAACTCCGCTCCCCTTCCCACCAAGCTGCCCCATCCCCACAATGGCAGCCTGGGGAAAGAATTCCTGTCAAGCCCTGCCCATAGTCAATATGGTAGCAGCTGTGTTGCCATGGCAATAGGGGCTTGGTGATGGCATCTCTGGTGACTGGTTTACTGCAGCTGTTTTGGGAGGGAGGCTACAGACTTAAAGAAGCCGCTGGCCTCTCTCTCTGTTGGCACTGATACATTTGGTCCCTTTTCCTCCATGTCTCAGGCAATTGAGGGCCCCCCAACTCACAGCCCCTCTATTATTGGAAGGCTAATTCCCCAGCCAGAACCACAAGTCTGGCTGTGGACTTATTGCCATTTTATTCATGCTTTATATCTGGAATCAAATATATTGATTATCCTACTCCTGGCAAAAGTTGAAATACAAAATCTCCTCCTGTGACACTCAAAAGCAGTGAGAAAACTGACTAATTCCTGCTCTACCCAAAGTGACTGGCTTTCGTCTGGAAGCACATTGGGTTTCAATGCTAAACAATACATTTTCTGTGATTCTGTTTCGCCTGACTGTGCAGGATCTCATTATAAGCTTGCATATAACTAGATTATAGATGAAAGAAGAATTGTATGTTCTTCCCCCAGTTTGCCTTTAGCTGATGGAATTATTTTGATATTATTTTATGGCTACTTCATCATATTTATATAATATTCTTCATGAAGAATAGTCTGGGGGTTTTTCAGCTGAAAGGGAAATATTTATACAAATGAAACACATTTGATCTGAAATATAGTAGTTCATTTTTGCCTTGTTAATTCAGTTCTAGCTAGTGTTTACAATGGGTTGTACCCAATGCTGGTCCTACTCAGAGTAAACCCATTGAAGTTAATAGACATGTATAACTTACCAAACTTGGCCCTCCAGCTGTTTTGGGACTACAATTCCCATCATCCCTGACCACTGGTCCTGATAGCTAGGGATGATGGGAGCCGTAGTCCCAAAACAGCTGGAGGGCCAAGTTTGGCCATGCCTGACTTAGGTTCATTGATTTCAATGGGTCTAGTCTCAGGAGGCCCTAGTTAGAGATAACCCAATGTGTTTCTTATTATGAAATTACATAGTCATGATTTTTTACTGTTTTCCTTAGAATCTTACAGATCTTAGCAAACATTGAGGAGAAATCCATTAATTTATATCCCACCCCTCATCCCAAAGGAGCCTAGGGTGGCAAATGCACAATTGATAAAACAACTCAAAACAATATCAATGGAGACTGGGAAAGATATCTGCTTAAAAGAAGGTTTTCAGTAGGCACTGAAAAGACAACAGAGATGGTGCCTCTCACATATTTCACAGGAAGGCATTCCAAAGGGCAAATGCCAACACGATAAAACCCTGATTCTTATCACTTACTGTAAATATTCTGATTCCTGCTCCCCTTAGATCTCCCTGTTTACACTGCATCTTCTCACTTCTTGCTCTATGAACTTTCACCAGCTACTGCTGGTACACACTCACACTCATGACCAGGGTTGGCCCAATACATTTTGGCATCTGAGGCAAACTACAAAATAGTGCCTACACACCAGGCAAGAAGTGGGGCGTGAAGATCTATATCAGGAACAAATGTGGGAGGAGAGCAGCAGCACCTCCTATTTGCCAAAGGACCACTGTAGAGGTGACATGGGGCGGAGTTTGCTGAAGAGACAGCAGGTCCAGCTTCCCAGGACTGCACCAAGATTGACATCAGGAACCCCATTCTAGCCAACCCAAGAAGGATAGACACAGAATGCCATTTTAATTGCTTTATTCACACTTTTATAACAATATATATTTGTTCCATTACACTTCACATGGTCATATCCCTGTTCTAATAATCTAACGTCTTTACAAAAATTAAGGAAAATATCCCAACACAGCATAAAGCCTTTCTAGACAGATTGATCAAGCATGTTCGTAGGTGAGCTTTCTCAAGACTAAAGATGTGGGTGGGTAGCCTCTAATGGTACGAGATACCCTTTATGGTAATGCAGGAATGAGTTCCTTCATGGAGTAACATGGGATCTTTTATATGATTTGTATCCATTTTGGATCTCTGCCAAATTGCCAGTAATGATCTAATGGGCTTTTCCTTATCACATTGACTCCTACTCTTATCGCACCACACTCACACTCCCTAAGCCTTGTCTTTTACTTGGTAAACATGTTTACTACTCCAATTCCTTAAGCACTGAGATGTGCTTTAATTGCTCCAACCCACCCTGGGACCTTAGGGTGAAGGGTAACGAATAGTAACGACAACAATATTTATGTACTTAGTATGTTTCATAGTCTTATTGTTGCTTATATTATTTCTTCGTATATATCCCTGACATGCTAAGCTTTCCCCCCCAGCCAAACTTTGCTAAATGGACAACTTTATCACGAGACTTTCCATTATAGGGCATAGCTTTAGGGTTCCTATTTATAGAAGTTTTCCCAATGCAGTGGATTGCCACAACAATAAAATAAAAAATATTGTCATTATATTGGCAAATATGACCTAGGAAGCACTGTGAAAAGATTTTCATCTGCACTCACCCCCAACCCCCCCCCTCCAACCTTGGACATTTTACCAATATGAAAGTGACCTTTCTATTGTAACAGTATGCCGTGTAATGACTGCTACTCATTCTCATGCTTGAAATGTCTGCTGCACAGGATTGACTCATATTATTAAATTACCTACATAAAATAAACGTGTGATAACTTTGGAATTCTGTAATACTCTAGATTTTGTTTAACACATGAAGGCGTATTATGTGCTCTAGCTAAACTCTCCATTCTCTGGCTCATTGGTTTTTTCTATATTCCACCTTACTTCTGGTTGATGATCATGGGTTCGTTGTTCAGCATGGATTCATTAGCCGTTTTCATTCCTCATTTTCTCCACTCAATGAAGATCACAGGGAGAGAGAGAAGAGGAGCATGTTCTAGCCCTGCTCCACCATCATATCCCATGCCGGTCTTGCCCCCTTGCTGCCCATGTGTTGAGGGCATGTCTGTAGATGAGAAGGCTGCTGAGTGTGAGAAGGCTGCTCCCAGAAGCTGGGACCTGATTGCACAGTCAACAAGACAATTGGTTACTTCTCTGCAGAAGTAACATGGGCTTGAAAAAGTACTTCATGTTCACCTCAGTAGTGAAGGGCATAACTGATAAGGATACTAACTCCTTGCTGAGCCATGATCAAGGACAATATGAAGCACCCTGAGACCTCCCGGTATAGGGCGGTATATAAATTCAATAAACAACTGTAAGCAGTAAGCAACTGCCAAGGCTTTGTTTACTCACTGAGAGGTTATTTTATGAAGGTGATGGACAGATCAACAAACAACCTGATAGCATTGCCATGGCAGATATAGCAGACTGGCCAAACTCTGAGCCCCTTACCCATTGCACAGCCTTAGTTCCACCTTATTGCTGACAAAACCCAGCGGTGCCCCAGTTCGACTGCTCTAATTGCTGAGATGCATTAAAAAAAAAAAAAAGTAGAACCTGCATAAGGCAGAGATAATAAGCTGCATGCAAGGACCCCATTCTTGCTGTGTGGCATGCCCAGATCAGCATCACTTACAGCTGATGGTTCTGACAAATAAACAGTATGTGAGTGTCAATAGTGGATGTTTCTCACTCAGTGATAAGGTTCACTGAATTCATGACCTTTCTGTTGCATTGTCGGTATTGATGCAATAATGGCCCCCTTTCCATTTTTCTAGGACCATTTTGGGCATGTTGTTAGGAACAGCATTAACAGAAAATAGTCTTAAAGCTTTTACCTTACACATGGTAAAGGTGAGCTATTTGTCTGACTCCTACACGAAATTTGGCAGAGAAGAAACAGAACAATGAGTTGCTATCAAGCTGCTGTAATATATTGTGGCCTCAAGGTTGGTTCAGCGCTGGCACTAGCATGGTGTATTTCTTTTAGCAACCCATTTCCTCTTCCTCCTGTGGGCCCTTTTATGTAGGAGTAATATATCTGAAACCTGGAAGTCCTATTAGAAAAGAACAAGGAAAGCAGCAAAGAAAAGGCACCAGATATTTAAAACTGAGCACGTTGCAGCTCCATCATGCGGCCTTGCACTTCGCTGAACTCTGGGAGACAGATTTACAGCTGATGGCATAGTAAAGTGGAAAAGTGAGGAGCTGGTTCCCTAACACCACAGCCAGCTGATTATAATCAATGTACTAACTTCAGTCATCACTCCTGAGTCACATGAGGGAAGTGAGAAGAAAATCAGGTCATCTGTTTTCTCTGATGCTGGGAGTTGAGAAGAAAATCTTGTGAACAATCAATAATATTTTTATCCTCTTATTGAGTCATAGCTCCTGTGCTATTTCTCTCCAGGCTGGACATAACTATAAACTCCTTGGTCCTGCATGCAGTGTATGGGTGTGATTTATCCTTTACATAGTCATTTGCCACAATCTATCTCCCAGGTAGGGCGTTCTGGATGAGAGAGTCTTTGAAACACACAACATCTGTAGTACAATTTCAGTAATGTTGAAGAAAACTGCCCATCTGATGGGGCTGCTCTCTCGCCTTCCCCCCTGCCTGCCTGCTATAGAATCTTGACTCTTATCACACTTTTGAAGCAAGCAGCAGCTTAGCTTCCCCACCGAGATCCAACAGTGCACTATGAAACAACTCTCAACCCACTGCCGAGGAATGAATAAGGGATGAATTCTACTTCATCCCAGTTGGAGGGATAACAGTCATGACCACATGCTTAGACATCACTACAGTGAAGTGAGTCTCTCTAAATTCAATGGAACTTGTTCCCAGGAGAGTGTACATAGGCTTGCAGACAAAGTCCCCATGCAATGGCTCGGATTTTGTATGTTGAGAAAAGCTAGAAGCTAAAGGTGACATTCTTAAGCCTCTGTCTGGTTTAGTCCTAAGGCAGCAAGGTGAAGAAAAAAGCCTGACCAAGGACAGAATGCCTTGCCTTATTGACACTCTCAACCATATCTCACAACAAGCAGGAGGAGTAAAGTTGAAATGGAGAGGTGATATGGAAACATAAAGGAAATACCTTGCTCCCTCAAAGGCATTTTCTAGGAAGGTATAGGAAAAGGGAGCGTGCCCTTAATACATCACATGGAACTGGGCCATCTGCAAAGTTAGCTGGGAAGATTGCTTGGTCTTGGCGAGCATCAGGTTGCCCTGAAGTATGGCAGCTCATTGCCTGCTGAGCCCTAGACCTTCTTCTCAAGGAAGTGTATGGATGGAAATGAGAGACAGAACACTGGCTTAATTTCCAGATCTAAGCCACTGTGGGATCAATTTATTGAAGGAGAAGTGGCATTAATGCACTTCCTTTGTTCTGTCCATACTGGAAGGTAAGGTTTGTCTTTGGGGTTTAATTATTGCATCCCTTTCTATAGGTCCTCAGTAAAGTTGTGACCAAATCTGTCACACTCTACACTCTTATCTCTTCCTTCTGGAGTTGTGCGTCTGCAGATGTGTGTCACACTAAACTGTACAACCAAAGTTGTTTAATCAAAACTGCAACCCTGTCAGTTTAATGTTCATTGTTGATCTCTATAGACCAGTGATGGGAAACCTGTGACTCTGGATGTTTTTAGACTTCAGCTCCCATCAGCCCAGCCAGTGTGGCCAATGGCCAAGGATGAAGGGAACTGTGATTCAGCAACATCTTGATATACAAAGCCAACATTATAAATGTATATACAATACAAAACCAGACATAATGAATAGCAAAATTAGATTCCAATTTTAAGAAAACCAGGAAAGAAACCAAATGATACACAGCCAAAAGTGGGAGGTGGGGGCTGTGTGCTGTGTAGAACATTAAATAGATGGGTAAGCAAAGGCAGAGTTGTGAGTCCAGAAAGCATAAGTATTTATTAATCTGCAGGGGAGTGCAGCACTTTCATACAAGAGTAAATATCATCTAGGCTTTCCCAACTGGTAAAGTCATTTTCTCCATTATTACAGTAGTAGAAAAGTTCGTTCTTCTGCTCTATATATGGGAGAGGTCAAAGAAGTTGCAAACATCAATTTTCTGAAATCAGATTTTAGCTACCAGATTTAGCTGATAAATTGTACTTCTTTATTGTGAAAATAAAATTATCCAGCTCCCCCTGCGAATTGCGGGGGATTGGAGTCACCCAAGATTTTGATGAGGCTGAATACAGTCCTCCAGAATAATTACCTTTCTATGAAATGTGCAGGCAGTGTGAGCGCCAGGATCTTGAGGAACTTCAGATGAGACACTCTTTATGGACTCTATTATTATGAAATAAATGGAGTGTGCAAACTAAGGGTAGTCTTCAATGACACTTTACTCAGAGCAGACCCATTGAAATTAATAATCATGTCTAAGTTAGGGCCATTAATTTCAGTAGGTCTACTCTGAGGACAACATAGCTGAATATCAGCCTAAAGGCTGTCTCGTTCTGTCTCATCTTTTTGGACACTCCATGCAATGCAAAATGAAAATGGTGGCACATTTGACCCTTGGCAAATGCCTGACCAGTGCACTATGGAGCCAGGTCAAAGTATAGGAAAGGTTAGTTATTTCCACCAACTTATGTAGATACTGTAGACTGTAGTTGTTGTCTACTCCACGTCCAGTTGTATAAAGGACTGTTCATATAAGCAGTCACAGGTGAACACATGCAGAATACGGCATATCATTAGTATCTGTTATTTAAAGGAATAATATGGGTAATTAAAGGAATAATTTCTCATGTATGAACTGGCCAGTTAAGACCTTCAGTGACTGACAGTTGGTTAGCTTGTGGTGCTGTTATCACCAAGGCTGGAGGTTTGATCCCCATCTGGGACAGCTGCATCTTCCGGCATTGCAGGGGGTTGGACTAGATGATCCTCATGGTCCCTTCCAAACTTGCAGTTCTATGATTAAAGATTTTAATGAGCCAATTTTCTTCCTTTGACCTTTCTTGAGTTTTCATTGACCTCTTACCTTTTGGTACACCTTTCTCCCTGGGTATCATTAGCTGATTTGCTCAGATTATCACAGGACCAGTAAGGATATATAAAGCAAGACTAACAAAGAGCCCAGCAGCACCTTATAGAATAACAAATGAATTATTTTTAATTATGGTGATCTTGTGGAGCTAGAAAATTTGTACAAAATTTTGAATTTTTTGCTTCTCTTATACAAACACAATGTTGGTTCTGGGCGGTATATAAAAAGACATCATTATGAAAACCAGGAAGTTTAATTTAGGAGGCCCTTGTAGTTAACAATAACTATAGAAAGATCAATAATTTTCTTTCATGTTAAAAATGTCTGTGGATAGCATTCAGTAGTACATATGCACACATCTGCTCAGCCAATAGGATTTATTCCTTTCCTTCTCCCTGAAGCCCCTGAAACTCTCAAATCTGTGTGTGTCCCTACCTGCTAGAGCAGATTTTGGAAGTGCATTGGAGGCTACTGGGTGGGATGGAGAGGAGAAATCACATTGCTCAAGTGGAAATCTCTTAACTTCCATTATATTTTAGCCCTTTAAACACTCAGCAGAATTATGCCTCATAATCTCTTTCATATAATTCACTCATATCATATTGATGAGCATTTTATTTAGTTCTGTTGTTTTATGACAATCTAATATAATGAACAGAAATTACTTTTTTAATGGGTTATAATTACCGTAGATATACTCAACTGGATGCAGTTCTTCATAATCGAGCTTGCCGCTAGACTCACATGGTTTACATAACCAGATTTGCAGCAGGGCTTATGCTTCTCACTGCATGTAATTCAAAAGCAAACCTTTCTACTTTTATGTACAATGCTGCTAGAGGATCTTCAGAAAAATAGTAGCAAAACTGAGAGAAGTCCCTGGCAAATTTAGTCGAACTACCACAGGCCAACTAAGGTCATGGTTGGCAGTTTAGAGCATGACCTACAACTTTGTCACATTGTACTACACAGAGGGTTCAAGATGCCATGAACATTGGTATAAAATAGGTTTGTTGATAAATTCTAGAAATTTGGCAAAGATAGTCAATTTCAGATTAGACTCTAAAATTATAAATCTGTTTCTGATTTGAAATATATACTTAATTCTCATAACTATGCAAATATGTGCCTGCTCTTCAGATGAAGAAAATGTGGCTTTTAGCATGCTTAGAAATATCTTATTTTCTTTTATATTTGAATAACTTTTTTATTCTAATTTCCCTGTGGATACAACTGTTTTTATCTATTGCAAAATATGCCTGTAGATTAAATTATCTGTGCCCATCTTACTCAGATACCTAGAGGCCTGAAGAGAAGTCTATCTGGTTGTCGCTAGAGACAAAATCTCCCCGCCCCCCCCTTTTAAAAAGATTTTGTTGTTTTAAAAAATAAGGGGGAAGTCATAGGGAGTTAGGGGTTAAACCCTTTGGAGTTTCACTCAGTGACTATTGGTATCAAAAGTTTCCTCATACCTCCATTCCCATGGTGCTGTGCTTCCAGTTTTCTTCTCAAGTTATTGTACCTTCCTCCTGAAGCTCTGCATGCCTAGCTCCTGATTACTTAACTGCTGGCACATTTAATTCTATTTATTGCATCCTGGAACTCTGTGGTCACTGTGTCTTGTATCATTCTGATCACTCTTGCTTGTTCTGTGGGTATATAAAGATGATATTGACAGCATTTATGATCCCTAAGCCTGTTCCTGATCTTGACTGCATTTATAAGCTGTTATTAATTTGGGGGCTCGTCAGTCTGTGGCATACACATGAAACTAGACCTAGCTCTTGACCTTGGGCCAGGATTGTCCTGCTCCTAAACCCCTGACAAATGAATTTGCACCCCACGTCTAGCGTGGCACGTTTCTATGTATGGAGCTTGTGTATACCTTTTCCACAAGACAGTATGAAAAGAGACAGAGAGAGATATGTAATTAAATATAGCAGAACCCCGTCAATTACTTTGACTGTAGTGGTGTCAGTGGGCTAGTGTTATCATGCTGTTGTAGAACAACACCTTGTGACAATGCCATCACCATTGTGGGTGGACCCATGAAAGTTACACCATTCATTTACCAAATCGTGTAATATTTGGTACATTTTTACATTACATTACATTAATTTATTAAGTTTACATCCCAACCTTTCTTCCCAAAGGAGCCCGGGGAGCCATATTGCTCTGTGTGTGTGTGTGTGTGTGTGTGTGTGTGTGTGTGTGTTTTCATATATGCCTGAATGTACCAAGGCCATTTAAGTGTGCAATATAAAAGTTGTAGCATCTAATGAGGTCTCAAACAATTTAGAAGTCTGGGAAGAAAGAAGCTGAAAGAAAGCCATAAAGAACTAATCCATGTGATTAGCAGATTAAGGGCTGGTACATGTATTAGAAACAGGAATAATTAAGCAGTGCTGGTAATCCAGTCTCTTCTACAACCATTACCAGGGTTTGATCAGCACTTCTCTTTCTGGTTTCTTGTTCTTCCATCTCTCTCTATTCATCCCTGCTGGCTCATCTCACCATTTAGCTAATTTCCTCAGAATACTTGGTAATAGGTTCTATGGCTCTGTATGCAATAAGACTTTACTGTGTAGAAGAACCTATAATAAGCATCTGGCCAGTACTGGAAACATTTGGGGAGCTGTGTTGGTGTTTCTTTACCACACTGAATGATTGTGCCAGTCTGGAATATTTTCCCCACTTTCTCTTACATAGCACTAAAAATGTCTATGGACCAAACTCCCACAAATCAAATATTATGAAGTTTACCCATGACTTTGATAAGGTATCGTTCTCCTCTCCCAGGTGGGATATTGGATCAACTGGAAAAATGAGTTCAGAAAATTATTTATAGACATATCAGTGAAGTTTTCCCAAGCCGGAGAAGAACTTTGGAGTTTCATCCTACCTTTGATGCCTGCAGTAGCCATTAGGAGAACTACATCTCCCACGGGCTCTGGGACAGGGACATGATGCAATGCAAGACACCAGGATGATGGAAAGGGAGGAGAAAAATGATTCTTTTGGTGTTAAGTAAAGGATGAGTATTTTGGGGGGGGCAGGGAATGCTGGTGGGAGTGGGCTCCTCTTCAAGCCTCAGATTGCCTTGGAAAATTATCCAATTTTTTCTCTGTGTGTGTTTGGAAAAGAAAGATAATTTTTGAGAAAGTAAGGCCCCCCCCCCCAGTCTCTAGTCATTTCCACCTGGGAACAAATTGCAGCCTCTCAATGGATAGGTAGTCAATAGCCCCCCTGACACACACACCCGACTCTCTCTCTCACACACTGCATCCCCCTCCCCCAGTGTGTTTAAAGATATTCCTCTTTGTTTGTTTTTTTGTTGCACCTTGTCTGTTTAAGAGTTTGGGGCTATAACTTCTGCCACTCAATCTTGGGTACCACCCAATGGACTCTTTCTTTTTGCACTGGCTCTTTGAGGACTGCTGGTATACCAGATATACGTTCATGTTGCTGAGACTAGAAGGGGGGCAAAGCGTGCCAGAATTCTTTAAGGGATTTGTATTGCTCTGGAATCACTTTTGCAGAAGCACAAATACCTTTCCATTAAGCAAATGGTAAATAAACAGGTTTGCTTGTTTGAGACATTTCCCCTGAGTCACCAAGATCCTCCAGGGGCTGGTCTAAGCTTCCCAACTTTCAGCCTCCCAGGATCCCCTCTTCATGAAATGGTACATATCCTGACTGGTAGAAGGACTGGGCCAAGTTATAGTTTTGTGTTTGAAAGAGAACTGATTGTCTGTGCCATTTTGTAAAAAAAGGTGGCTTCGCTCCACCCATTTAGACTGAGGGCGCTATATCCTTCTTCACTCTGAGTTAGCTTTCTGACATCACTTCAGATAATATCTTGAAGACATTTGAGTGTAAAGGCAATACTTCCTGATTCTCTTGCACCAAAGAGCCAAATGGCAGCAGTTTGAAGACCGTTCATGTGAGAGCATAAAGTATTGCCTTCTCTCTGGATGTTTGTCAGTAAAAGAGGAAGGTGCCACCGCACTGCTTGGGATTGCTTTTGCTAGGTGTTCTTTTGAAAAGCTGCAACATGGGTTGAAAGAGATGCTTCACAAGCTAAAATCAGCAAGACCATCAGTCTGACTGAAATAGACATGGTTCTGCTCTTTGTGGGCACAAACAGGACCTGGATGATGCATTTGCTTAACCAACTGGCCTCGTAGTACACATGGGCATTAAATTTACATTAACCTTAATTGCAAGAGAATATGGTGCTAACCTTAATTGCAAGAGAATATGGTGCTAAACCATAAACCAGTTTCTCAGTGACATTTCTTAATTCTCCAGCATGATCTCTCTTTTGAACAACAAATCTAGGACTATTTCTCTCCCCACCCACCCACCCCCAACAACAACACCATTCATTCTGTACAGAGCAGAGACACCTAGTCATGTGATACAGCCATGGGAAGAGTCCCGTCTGCTTAATACTATTTTTTCCTCTTTTTTCTATTTAGGCTAAGGAGACAATTCCCATTTGAAGTTACCTCTTCTTATAATAAACGACTGCTCCAGCTGCCACTCTTGTTCACCATTAAGCTATTATTGCTTTTCTGCCTGGCCTTTTTTCCCACACCCCCAGAGTGGCCTCTGGAGTATGATTGTATTGCCAAGTGGTACAGCTTCTCTTCTAGTGCTTAAGGTCTAACAATGGGGGAAATTGTCTTTTACTTCTGTCTTTCAAGAGATTCTGAGTGGAAAACCAGAAGCTAATTCAGATTCTTCTCTCACAAGAGATGGAAGATGAAATTTTTAGTTAGCTGGCTGTTAAGTTAGTTAAGTTAGGAATGGTTGGTCCATTTCAGAGAAGGGAAGTGGGAGATAGGTTGGAAACGGGGAAAGGAAAGGAAAGAAGCAAAGAGAATAGGGGAAAATGGCGAGATCTCAAAATACACATCCAGATGAGGAAGCATGGATCGAGCCCAGGTCGACCACACATTGCCCACAAAAATTTAGAATATTTAGTGGGATCCATTTTTATCTATCTATCTATCATCTATCATCTATCTATCTTTTTATATTTATTTAGAGCATCAGCCATAAGAGGCTCCCAGAGCAGTTTGTTTGTTTAGTCATTTAGTCGTTTAGTCGTGCCCGACTCTTCATGACCCCATGGACCAGAGCACGCCAGGCACTCCTGTCTTCCACTGCCCCCCACAGCTTGGTCAAACAGAGCAGTTTACACACATTTAAAACAAGACAGCCCCTGCCTACAGGCTGACAATCTAAGAAGTGATTACATGCAATGGGAAATGGACACAGAGGGGGAGGGGAAAAATAACAATAAAACTTGGGCACTAATTTTTAAATACTTGTTCTTATTATTGACTATCTGGCACAGTTAAGGGGCAGGAGATGCCTGATGGAGCTGGGCTTTCAGCAATGAGCTGACAGAACGAGCCCTGCTTTTTCTTTCTCTCCCAGTGATGGAATGGCTGCCCCCAGATGACAACTGAGCGCATGACGGAGCTGGCCTGCCACAGCAGAGCTGGCAGAGGTAGGTCCATGTCCCAGGTCTCCCACTGCTGGAAATTAAAGTACAGGACTAACCCAGGACCATTAATTTCAGTGGATCTACTCTGAGCAGAACTTTGTTGGATACAACCCAATATTATTTATCAAACAAAGCATTAGTACACCTCATGAGCAGAGCAGAAGCCCAAAGTATGCCTTTCAAATGCTTAGCTATTTCCAATAAACTGGGCAAAGCACCTCATGTAACTTGACAAGGTCAAACTCCCAGCTTACCCAGCAGCACTTAGACATTCCTAAGGGCACATATCATTAAAACTAATTGTGTTTAATATCAGAGCTGAAACAAATAGGCTTTTAGTCAGTTCACAAGTAGCAGCTCATTTTGACACTAACTTTACACATTCACTTTCTTTCCCTTCTGGAGGCTTTCTTGATTCATGTGTGTGTCCGACTTTGTGTGTCTCCCACCAAATGAAGCCTAAAAGCATTGGATGCAGTGCTATTATTTCTTTAAAAAATGTTTAGGGGTACTCTAATTTTCCTGCTCATATTGAAATACTGCCCTACCAATGAGACCAAACTTAGATTCACAAAATGTTTAGGGGTATGTGTCCCCCCAGAAAAAAAGCACTGATTGGATGTATTGCTCAATAATGTGTGCCTATCCCTACCAAATTCTGATCATTCTCTATTAGACAAATAGAGACACATAGCAAGAATATGGGCAGAAGGGATGGAGAAGAAATCATGAACTGCTGGGTCACATCTCAAGATACATACAGAACAACCCTATCCATATCTGTTATCATTTTAATTCTTCAGCTGTCTCCTGTCTCCAAACCAAACTTTATTAGAGAACAAATTAGAAATGTAAGCTGCTAGGAGGGAATGATAGATCTTTCAAGCTGTCATTTCAAATCAGGTAAAGTGTTGTCAATAATAATTTCACATGGAATCAAAATGCAAGCATGTTTGTTATTTTTCTGTGCCCTTCCTAGAAAAAAGAATCATTTGCTCTGGTTAATAATTTAGGACTGCGATTATTTGCTCATTTCATTCCTGCCCCCTCCTCCATAAACCTTGAAACAACATCAGAAAAATCTATCCCTCACCCTATAGCAGTGTTCAATCTCCATACTGACTAGTGGGTGGGTGGAATTAAATCTATCTTCAATCTTGCTCATTTTGAAATTACTTTTATGCACAAAGGACTGGAGAATATTTGAATTATCCAAAACTATTTTTGGAAGAATTATCATCTCCTTCCATACACAGAGCAATTTGGATGAGGGAAGTCATCAATATTCCTCTCAAAAAAATCTAGACATGGCATGCCAAAGGTGTCTGCCTGATAAACAATTCAATTAATTTATCTGGGCTCCCCCCACTTTCAAATTGAGAAGCAAAAGAGATGCATGTCAAAAACACACAAAAACTAATCACCAAGAAATCTTTGCCTGCCAGAAAGAGCTAACAGAAAGAAATTACTGCACAAAAGACTGACAGAGTCCCATCTTCATCTCTTCCGAACCTCTTCTCAGGAGAGAAAAGATAAACGTATTAAAATCAGGTGGATGTTTTTCTTTACAGATTTTATTTTAGGTGTAGATTGAAGAAACTTATTAGTGAATCACTTGAGATATATCACTTGGTGGCACAGTATAATCCTGCTAATAGTAAAGTGTACCCAGTACTGTATCATCATGACTGGGACAGTTTTACAACCCTGCCATTTCAGGTGTTATAGCAAGATACACCACAATCTACATAGATACATTATTTTTATGTTGCTACCAATGAACTCACCCCAAGAATTAGCAAATATTGCTCACTATCAAAACAACCATGCAGGGGTCAAATTCTTGCAGGCAAATTATTGCAGGCATCACACCTGCTTTGCTCACTCTGTTTGACCTCAGGAAGCTGGTCATTCCTGTGCTGAGGAGTTCATGATCAAAGAACAGCCTCACACCTTTCCAGTTCATGCATGTGTCTCTCAGCTTCACTCCAATGATACAACACACAGACTCCCTTCTATCTGGGACATCCACCTGCATGCACACCAGACATCAGACTATTTGTGGCCTGCAGGAATCAAATTTACTGCCTTGGGCTACTTCCTCTTCCTTACCTCTATCAGCTGAAAAGTTGAAAGCAGGCCTGAAGTCTGGCTGTAAGATACCCAAGCAACTTGGGCAGGCTGAAATGTCAACCCTATGGTAGAAATGAAACTGAGGGCATCTGTGAAACACAGATCTTTCATCCCCTCGCTTTCAGACCAAGATGTCTTCCCTGCTGTCATAGTCCCATTGCTGAGCAACAGTGTGCAGAACTCGGTGGAATGTAAGGCCAAGCATACAGAAGATACTGAAGGGTTTCTGAGATATGCTGGCCTGGAGGCAAAGTCAGCATCCAAAGTCAGCTCCATTCTGAGGGTTGGGCAAACAGCAGTCCATGTAGTCGGACAATCCAGAGGTCAGGAAATGATCACGAAGCCAAGGGTCCAGATGCAGGAAGCAGCAAGGTAGGGAACCATAGGCGTTGTTTCCAGTATCTGACTGCTGCCAAAAACTCTGTTTATGAAGGCTGGAGCCACCTGGTTCTCACCAGTGCCTTCTTCTCCATGTCCTTAAAGGCTGACCAGCTGTAGGTAGGGTCCCTTCAGCTTCTCTCCTTTCATGCTGCTCTTCAGCAGGGAAGACCCCTGCCTCTTTATCTTACACACTGGTCCAGCCTTTCCCCAGCCTGGTGCCTCCCAGGTGTATGGGACTTATCTGGGACTGAGCTCCCATCAGCCCCAGCCAGCATAGACTATAGTCAGGGGTAGAATCATAGAATCATAGAGTTGGAAGAGACCACAAGGGCCATCGAGTCCAACCCCCTGCCAAGCAGGAAACACCATCAGAGCACTCCTGGATGCCCTCCTGGGTGGAGGGAATTATAGTCCAAAGCATCCAGAGGACACCAGTTTGGAGAAAGCCGCATCTTCTCCAAAGGTTAATCTTACAAAAGAAGTTCTGAGTTAAAAGGAGCCAAAAGAATCTTATTCATATAATATTTTCATGAATAGCAGTGTTTATATGACGGAAGGCTGTTATGGCAATAGCGTATAGGAATGCAAATCCCGAATTTGGGAATCTTTGGTTGGGTATAACTTGAATATCCTCTAGGTGCATTTCTGGCTTCACAAAGCAATGTAAACTTTCACATTCCCTCCAGAGAACCTATCCCTGCTTGCCCTATGCCTTTGAGTGATTGGATTTCTTTTGCACTAGATTGTCCAAAGGACTTGCTTTCTGTGTGATCTCTTTCTCGAAAGGCACGGCTGATTTCAGTGCAGGGAACTCTAGGGATTGCTGCCTGACGCTTTATTTGTACAGCAGTCAAGAGACAATTATGAAAAACACAAGTCATGAATAAAAACATAAGATCAGCCCAACCTTTAGCCGCATTTTATGCAGTTTGTCTTGTAAACCTCCCTATGAAAATTGAAGTGTGTTTTCTGATTCCAAGTGTGAATTGAATACTATAAAAACATAAAACATTAGTTGGTTGTGTCAATATCACATCATGTCATGTCTTCCCTGTAGTTAGGGATACTTTGTTCTGCAAAACCTTTTCTGGTCCATCAAAACTTCATCATAGTTTTAGCCATATGGTACCATTTAGATAACTTGTATCCCATCTTTCCTTCATGAGGGAGATGCTATGAGCTATAAGGAGCATAAGATGATGCAAGGCCATAAACAGCACATGACCTTCAATGCAAGTGGTTTGGAAGATAAGGATAAAAAAAAATGGCAAAAAAGATTTGTTACATGTAAAAATACAATAAAGCCAAAATAGATAGTCTTTGCTCAGATATGCCCTTATTATGATTAGCAACTATTTCTATAGACTAAAACAACTTAAATCATTATTTTTTTCGGGATTGTGTTCTTTAAACCAACATAGATAGCTAGAAGCATAACATTGTTTAAGTCAAAATTAGGGTATCAATATAGTTGATAATAGTTGTACTGAAGTTTCAGAGAACTCAGAGAGAGAAATTTGACCAATCTAGAGCATTTTAGAACTTTAAAGAGCCTTTGCTAAAGTAACCTTCCAGATATTTTGGAGTATAACTCTCATCAGTGACAGCCAGCACAGCCACACTAGCTGTGAATTGCACTCCAAAACACCTGGAGGGCACCAGGTTGGCAAAGGCTGACCTAAACTATATTCCCAAATTCTGAATAGTACAGGAATTTAGGGTCAACACAAAGCAATTGGAGTAGAAACTTCCCAGAACGGAATTCTGAAATCCATATTATGTCCACAAAGGACAACCACATCTGCGTTACAGAGATCACGCTAGCAGTCATTCTGTTGTTGCAAATGAGGCTATGTTTGTATATTTTCAATTACTGGAAGCAGAGGGTTCTCAAGATTCGTTCAGTAGGGAAGTGGCATTTAAATTCTGTCAAGCAATCTTCTCGGATGTCAAAGCCTGCTTATGACACAATTTCATAGTATTTCTGTAAATCATTTTGTGGGTTCAAAGATGTCAACTGCCAAAACAGAGTTTAAGAAGAGATTGTGTGATGTATTCATCCAACGGGATTTATCTGCACTGTCAGATTCAAGAGTGTCTGCTTGGTACGTGATGATAAATTTCAGCAGGGGTTTGACAAATATCTAGACCATCAGAGTAAGTTCTCTCCGAGAAAGGAATTTACCCTTGTTAGATTTCAACCAATGCCCTCATCTGTCTTAGATGGAAGATACAGAAGCATCTCTTTTAATTTGTGCCACTTTGTTTGCAGAGAGCAAGTAGTGAAAGATATCCAAAGCTTTTTGTTCAGCTGACCTATTTCAGATAATGCACAGAACCCCCTATGTCCTTCACTACTCAAGGGATGGTAATATTGAATCACCCATCAAAAAAATTTTTGATTAGCAAAAATAATGATAAGGGGCTGATTAAAAACATGGATCCTATGCCAACAGAGTTATTTTCACATGCATATAACTGGCTGTCTTGTAGACAATTGAATATATTTGAAGGATAGTCCAGAACTTGAAATTCTGCTACAAACATTAATATTGTGCTACAAACATTCTTCCATTCATATTGATAGAACAATTTAGAGTTTGTTAGAGTGGGACTTCTTGTTGGCTGTCTTGAGAGACAATGCAGTGCATCTCCGGGGGTGAAGTCAAACTGCTGGAGAATCACAGTGCCTGTTGTGGCTGTGGAGACCAGTAACTCATAACTGCTGCATCACACATTGTTTTTGCTCAGTTAGAAGCACCAAAATGACCTTGCCAGGGCACAAGACTCAGCAGTGTGTATGGAGATCCTGGGCTACTCAGATGACAAGACCCTCCTCTCAGTCTTGCTGATGTGGTTCAAAAGAAAGCAGAGCAAAACATTTGGCACCAGCTTGGCTATAGGAGTTGTCAGAAGGAGGTGTACAAGGCGTCACCCAACCATTTTAGGGACTCCACTCTGGATTTGCTTAGGGTTTACTCCTTAGATTTTTCTCCTCCGAAAGATGTCCTTCAAGGCAGTGGGTATGGATTTTTCATCAAGGTTTACCCCCATAGCTTTTCTCACAAATGAGTATAGCTACAAGGCAGTGGTGGTTTAAGATCAGGGTTTTCCTTCTCCTAGATGGGCTACCTTCTCAGGTTCATGAGCCCTACCTGGCCCTCTACAGCATGTGCAGAAACCACCTTCTTGACCGTTGGACTCACTATTGGTCTTGTCCACTCAATCCGACAGAGGCTGTCTTCCCATGAAGGGGAAGTCCTTAACTCACCAAGGGTTTGAGATCTGTTGGCTATCCTAACCTGGTTTAGCCATCCAATAGAAGTTGTTTTCCAGGATGTGGCTGCTGTCGCATGCTGACAGTTTCTAGCAGCCGCAGGTGAGAGTTGAGTGCAGGGTGGGGACCAAAGTTGGACAAATTAGCCTAGAAGGAGTGTTATGTGTCCCACACTCCTCCCCTAACACCCCATACACCCAAATACTAGAAATAAGCTCTATCAAGCTCAATGGCATTTACTTCTGTACACACTAGACCTGCATTGTCAAGTTTTATTTTTTTATTTTTACACTGATATCAGTATCAGAGTCAGAGATTCAACGTGCAAATGTTTAAAAAGCACCAAATTACAAATAGGAATGAATATTATAAGGATTTTTCATGTATAAGAAAAAGAGAGAAAGAGTTGAGGGCTACTTTATTAGCCCAATAAGAATCCTGCACATGTTTCCTCAGAAGCAAGGCCCACTGTGTTTAGGAAAGTCTTTCTCCCAGGAAAGCATGCCTAGGATTACAGATTTAGGGTACAACCCTAACTTGACCCAACCTGCTAGGAGGGCTTTTCCATTTTTAAAGATTAAGGATTGTGTCCAACTAAATTTATTCAAAGTTCATTGACATCAATGAACCTACATAAATCATGTCCATTAATTTCAATAAATCTATTCTGATTAGGATTAACATTCAATACAACCCTAAGCAGGTTAGAAATACTTATAAATAAGTAAAAATGTTTCTTTTTGGACTTTTGAAAACATAGTTATATAATCCTTTTCTTAGGGGAAATGTTGACATTTTTGCGATATTTATGAATAAAAGAAAAGTCTGTTTTTATTTTATTAACGTATTAGGCTTTTTGATTTATCACCTCATATGCTAGAGATTTCAATGTATTTCACATTCTGTTTATTTTCAAGTAACAGACCAGGACTTTGGCTTCATTAAGTTCAGAATTAGCACTGAGTTTTTTAGGTCTTAAAATAAGAAATGCATTTACTGAACATGCTTATATAAAGCATTGTGTACCAAGCAAGTAATGGAATTATGAAAGTCTGAAAGACAACAACTAGATATGCATATTTTGAATTTAAGCCTCCCTCAGCATAGGCACACGACTGCTTGCCTGACAAGTTCAATGAAGCATTTGCTAAATTCCAAAATCTACAGACAGGCAACACATTTATTGAAATTGACCAAAATGTCACAAACGTGTAGCAAAATTTCAGTTTCATCAGAACTTGTAATCTGGCAATACGGACCCAAAACAGGTGGAGAGGAGATGAACTTCTTTTTTTCAGTACAAAAATTAGGCTAATGCAGCCTTGAAGTCAATTTATAGACTCCGTTCTAAACTGGTATGGAGATGGGCACCATTCAGGCAAAACCATGGGCAGCAATTCCCTGCCCCTTGTGTTTGAGGCCAAATGTGATTGTGCATGTTTCCCAGATGTACCACTATCACTGGCCACCTCACTTAGTCATTTTTATGAGAACAGGTTTTTATGAGAATAGAGAGCCTTTTTTCTGAGAAGGGCCACATTGCCTCATGCATAATCTGTTGGGGGCCTCATGCTAGCAGTGGGCAAGGAAGTCATTAGCAGCTGAGGCCAAACCAAAGTGGCCATGGCCAATCATTTGTTCTATCTTTTTGCTGACCCTGTTCATTTTCTCTCCATCTGCCCCCTTTCCCCCCACCTTTTCTGCAACCTCCTTACCCGCATCCCTCTGGACTGCCAGGGGAGTGGTAGGTCACTCTTGTCATAGATCTGATTGCCTGCAGAGGGCTTCCCTCCTCCATCCATCTATTTCCCGTCCAGAATTAGAGAGATCATCTGGTTATAAATGTTGCAAATAAGATCACTCTGTTTAATGAGTATAAATATAAAGTTCAAGAACCACAAGCTGATTTTAGTAGTGGTAACATCCTCCCCCCAAATATATTTCTTTTCATTTTCATTTGTGAGTATAAATAAATCTTATTTTAAAAAAAACACCTGGAGGAAACAATATTGACTGCCCCTACCTGGTCTGTTCCTGGCTAATCTTAAAAACTGCTTGATCATTGCTATTTTGATATCTTTGTGACAAAGTATAATGATTCCTTGATTGCAAGGAGGGATCTTAGCCAAATGACCCCCCCCCCCCATTTTTTTATGAATGTTTTCAACAATGCCAGAAAACATCCTCCCCTTTTCCCTTTTGTTTCTTGTTGTAAAAATCTTGGCTGGTTCATTTAAATTCCCTTCACTTAGCTCCTGTGATGTCATCACATACCCTAATAGAATTGACAGGGTAGCATTGTAGTATCCTCCCATTCCTTAATCGGATGGGATCAGCCAAGGGAAAAACGATGCCAGCAAAGCAGCTGCCAGAGAAAACAATCACAACCAAAAGAGGTAAATAGTTTGCATTCCAATTTTATCCATCCATTGATAAAAGGCTCTTCAATCCAGAGGAGACTTCTGTGAACAGAAGGGGGATTCCTCCTCCCATCTGCGGACTCCAACACTCCCAAAGCATCTGTTCCACAGAGTTGATGGGCTCTCCAGAATAGCTTGTGGGCTGCAAAGAAAACAGGGACTTTGAAAGCATCACCTTTCTCTGCTCTCTGTTCATGGAAACCTCCTCTGGGTCAAAGAGCCTTCTATGAGCACCAGGGACAGCCAGTATGAGCATCAGTGAGAGCACCAGAAAGGATTACAAAACTTATGTACTTTTCTCCATAAGAGTGAACAGCAATCCTTCTCACACAACATAAACTAATGAGGAGAACTTGGGGGTTAAATCTGCTACCTGCTGGGAGTTCTAGGACACTGAGCCACCAGAAATGAAGCCTGCTCTTATCTTCTGCATTGTATCATCCTGGGCTTTGTTTCTTAGTTGTAGAGTAGAACATGGCTGAATGTCACTATTTGTAGAAGTAAAATTCAGTTTCCAGGAGTGCTTTCTAGAATAAGGAGCTAAGATGGCTATAATGTTAGCAGTTCATCTATTTTACTGCTCAAGAGAGCAACAATAAGCATTCTACAGAACATTTCATGAGTCAGGTTTCCCAACTGCCTTAACTTGGTAACAGTGGCGTAGCGTGGGGGGTGCAGGGGGGCCGGCCGCACCGGGCGCAACATCTGGGGGTTAGGGCAAATCCATGGGTTAGGGGGCGCAAATCCACGGGTTAGGGGGCGCAAATTACTTGCCTTGCCCCGGGTGCTGACAACCCACGCTACGCCACTGCTTGGTAATAGGAAGTGCCACTCTTTCTTGCTTTAGTGCAATCTTCTCAATGTGTGTTGACACAGTTGGGAGCAGCACACAAAGAGTTGCACTTCCATCGGTGGTGGAAGGGGAGGGTGGCAAGAGGCTTGTCAGTTTTGACACTTCCTTGCCTGGTTCTTCAAAGAACTACATCTGGCATAGATTACCATGCTTAATCCTTTGATGCTCAAAAGACATTAAAAAGATGCACACGGAATTAGACAAACTCAGCTTCTGTTCATTATCTTTCAAGTTGTTCTTGTTTGCTTGCTGGTGCTGTTCCTACTTGGGTTTTGTAAACAATGAGAGCCGGGCCAATATGTGGGATGATTTGTACCTAAACTCTCCAGGATTAGCCACCTCCCTCTTAAAAAAAACAACATTTAATAATGGCCATCAATTATCTTAAAAGGAAAAGGACAGTCATTAATTCTGATGCAATTTTAATGCATTTAATGGGTTTGAGCAACAAAAGAGGCATTTTAATACACAGATTTCTTTATATAGCCAGTCCATTATTTTTTCATATTTTGCTCATCCAATAGTCAGCAGCCAATTATTCGCCACCCATCTTCAATTGTTGTTTAGAACTTGATTTCTCAACAATTTATTGCCATTTACTATATAAAGTGCATAGACGGAGTTCACTACTCCAATAGGGAAAAGGTAGAATGGATAGAATCAGTACAGGACACGGCAGCGCAGGCTGACACAACCCTCCCTCGTGCTGAACCCTATCTTCCAGTCATGTCTTATTGCTTCCTACATACTTCAGGACCGTTCCCTGTGCTGCTCAAGCAGTCCCAGAGCAGCAGCAAAAGCATGGCATATTGACCCTGTTGTGCAATACCATGTGTGGCTAGACTGCAAAATGGGTTCAGTATAGGAATGGGTATTTCATATTTTCTCATGTCCTTATTTTCCTACTCTTTTAGTTCAGTTCTCCACATTTCCACATACGTGTGTGCATGGTTTGTTTGTCTTAAAAATAAGTCTTCATGAAAATTCAGCAGCATATGAGGAGTTTCTCCTCATATACTAATCTTTGTATGCAATTATGCCTCATTTACACATTCTTAAAAGCACGTTCCCCTCATATGATGCATTTTGTATGGTATTTGTGCTAAAATATGCATTTTCCACACGCTTTACCCTAGAATATGTATTTTGGTGCATGTTGCACTAGAGAAATACGCATTTTGAAGGATGGAGGGGATTCAGTTTGTGCATTGTTCTGCAAAATGAAAATTGGATATGTTTGCCCAGTGTTTTTTTTCTTTAAAAATGTTTAGGGGTATGCGTCCCCCTGCGTCGTCGTCCCCCCCCCCCCCGAAAAAGCACTGTGTTTGCCTATAAATACTAACTGAATTTCTTCCCCATCCCTAGCTTAGTTGGTCCTATATTCTACAGCCTGTGATACTTTGTGAGCAAATTAGCACAATATTTGCAAGAAAATGGCAACAGTTTCCTGCCCCCTCACACGTTTAGAATACATCATCAGAGTGCCTCTGGGCACATACTGTACTTAGAAAGGATTTTTATAAGCAATATAAGGAAAAGATAAAAAAAAAACATTCCTGGTTTCTTATACCCCTTCATTCTATCAACCAAAATGGATGCCAACCTACACAATGGAAGATGTTGTTTTTTTAATGCTCATCTTTATGGTTGTTCATTACACTGTGAGGGTGTGAGTAAGGCTACAGAGAAAGCACTTCCCTTCTCACCACTGCACCTGCTCTTCATCTGTCTCCTCCTTCAGACTTTCATGACAGCTCTCAGTAGTGGTTTGGGAGAAAAAGGAGAGTGAGCCAGCCAATAGCAAAGCACCCCATTTACATTTAAAGCTTTTAGGAAACTCTGAAGCTTTTGGGTTTTGTGTTAACAAACATTATTATTATTTTTTAAAGCATGTAACAAATGTGTGCATCAGCAAACAAACATGAACCATAAACCAATCCCCAAGTGGCTAATTGCTCATACTGTTGAGAAAATTGCACTGGGCGACCTGCCTCCTTCATAGAAATGTGAAAAACAAGACACAATAGTAACTTGAGTCTTTTATCCAGAAGGTCTCTCCACAAGTTTCCATGAGTTTGAGGCGACCTTCTCATTTGATCTTCCTGGCACATGGTTGCCATACCCAGTGGCGTAGCGTGGGGGGTGCAGGGGGGGCCGGCCGCACCGGGCGCAACATCTGGGGTTAGGGCAAATGCATGGGTTAGGGGGCGCAAATCCACAGGTTAGGGGGCGCAAATCCATGGGTTAGGGGGCGCAAATTACTTGCCTTGCCCCGGGTGCTGACAACCCACGCTACGCCACTGGCCATACCACATCAAAGGGTAATGGGTTTTATTTACCTCTGGCTGCTTTTTTCTAAACAAGTTAACTCTCCTTCCAGGGTAACAGACTAGGTTCGTGTATACCAAGAGTTCAGTGATAGTCCCGTAGCAAACATTTGTTTTGAAAAAACACATTTAGCCAGTTTCTTTATTTGCCTCAGATAATAGAACGATGTTATGTAATGGTTATCATTTTTGGCTGGATGTCCAAACTATTGCCCAGCTAGGCATTGTAACTTGTGGTGTCTTTAGACCTACAAGGTTATAACAGGAAATAAAATCCCACCATTGTGAGAACCTTGGATTAGGCCCATGGGACGTGGGTGGCATTGTGGTCTAAACCACTGAGCCTCTTGAGCTTGTCGATTGGAAGGTTGGTGGTTCGAATCCACTTGACAGAGGTGAATTCCCATTGCTCTGCCTGCCTAGCAGTTTCTGCCAACCTAGCAGTTCGAAAGCACACCAGTGCAAGTAGATAAATAGGTACCACTGTGGCGGGAAGGTAAACGGCATTTCATTCCACTCTGGCTTCCATCACGGTGTCCCCTTGCACCAGAAGCGGTTTAGTCATGCTGGCCACATGACCCAGAAAGCTGTCTGCAGACAAACAACAGCTCCCCCAGCCTGAAGCAAGATGAGTGCCACAACCCTATAGTCACGTTTGATTGGACTTAACTGCCCAGGGGTCCTTTACCTTTACCTTTTTACCTTTTAGATTAGGCTCATGCCAGCTGTGACTTGCTTGCTAACTACTGTGTTCTCTACCTGCTTTACCTAATTACCTCCAAAGATAACTCATTGCCTTTTCCAGTGCCCAATCTGCAGCAACAGGGAGGTGATCACATGGTTAGTGGGCTGCATTCAACTTGATGAGTCACTGGGCCATATTCAACTAAATGCTTGTGCTATTGGAAGCCACTGCTCCAAAGGGGTCAGAGAAGAGGGAGGAGAGGGAGATTGTTTCATTGCACAAGCAGAAGTGCTTGTGATGATGGAACAATCTCCTTAGCACTTCTTTGAATATAATCCATTCCAGGTATTTTGCCTGGTATGAGAATTAAGACTCATTGCCATATATATTTAATATAACCAGTTTGATAAAGTTAATATAAGTAGTGATTTATACATTATTTTCATATATTGCTATCCCAAGATTTTGCGTGTTGTAAGCACCCTATTATTGGCACTTCCACTTCCTTTTCCCTATGGGCCTTTTACAAAATGCCAGGGAGCTGTTTAGATCCATCTATAATATTGTGAAACTGCTTTGAGCTTTTTGTTTTATTTTCCTCTGACATATCCCAAGGGTGCCAATACCCAAAGCCACTCAATGTCTCTTTTCCAACATAACTTTAGGTCTGACTCATCAACTCCTAATAGATCTCTGGGCTGATATCGAGGTGCTCTTTACTCACTCCTAAAAAAGCAACTCCCTATGGGTAAATGAATGTTATTAAAATGATGGCTTGTAGGAAACATCAATATCACACAGAGCCTAGCTCCCCACCTTGACCATATGCTCAAAGGGACAATTTCCTCAACAAAACAACTGAGTTCGTTATTCTCACACACTGCTTTGAAAAGCCTTTGGGGAATTTCCTACAATTCCCTAGCTGTGTAGAGTTTTAGGTTTATGTAGGGCAGAGATAGGGGACCAGTGGTCCTCCAGATGTCACAAAATAGCAGAAGTAAAAAATTATAAGATGGAATGGACCCAAAGGATCATCTAGTCCAACCCCTTGCAATGCAGGAATTCCATCCACAACTATCCTTGGGTGGGCTTGAACCAGCAATCATTTTGGGACTCTAACTCTCACTAGCCATGAGTAGTGGCCCTGCTGACTTGGGGTGATGGGAGTTGGAGTTTGATGACATCTGGAGAGTTGTACATTTTTCCATCCCTGTCATATGGGCTTAGAGCTTCAGCTGCTAAAGGTACTGCTCGTACACAACATTTTCAATATGAGGGAACATCAGTCAATAATTTTGGTGATCTTGAAGTGGTGGCCTTTGTGTGATGAAAGAAAGGACGAGTGCTTCCTTTGCTTCTACCGTGCACTTCAAAAAAACATATGAGTTGGGGCATCTATACCAATGGAGAGGTGTATTAATGCAATGCATTCTCCCCCCGCCCCTAAATAAAAGGATTGTGTGTGATGTCTCTGTGTACTTGGATGTTACTGTGAGGCCCAAGCTCAGATATTCTCTGAAGTGAAGAGTGTGTCACTGCTCTTCCACCATACAAAGACCATGCCAGTTCCTGGGGTGTTCCTGGAGAACATTGATACAGCAGCTTCTGGGTGAACTGATAAAGAGGGCATAGGGATCCAAGTGGACAACATGAGATGAAGCTGTGCTCTTCCCCCAACCCTTTTGGAGACCAATTGCTCCTATTGTTACAGCTTTCACAATTGGAATGGATAGAACGAAAATGTTTTTAAAATAACATGATATGAATTATGCACAAATAGACTTAGTTACCTTGGGGGGGGGGTGGATCAGTGAAGATGGAACAAGGTCTATCAAGGTCCATGAAATGGAAGACAAAACAAGCAGTAATTATAAAAACTGTTGATTTTTAACATTTTTAATGCTATCTCACTGATTATGTGACATGTTTAATTATTGCAAATAAATCAACCTGGCTGGGGATTATCTGTGCCACACGGCATTAATTTGTTCAACTTTTACATAACATTGTAACTTTCAGAAATGATTTTCCCTTTTGTCACTCACACCTGGCCCAATGGCATTGCTGCTTGCACCCTTTTCCAATGAGCCACACTCCTTTCACTGCCTGCTAAACTGCAGAGGACAGAGGTGATATTCCATTTAGTTGGTGATGCAGTTGCTCTAGAACCACAGAGCTGAGGGAAGAATACTTGTCCTTCTGCCATCACCTGAGAGACCAGGGGCCACTGGGATGTTGCCCCACCTATCTCCAAAGAAGATAATCAGAGTACTGGACCAATTTGTCCCTATCCATCAGTCAGTGAAGGGTCTTGCTTCTGACCTCACAGCCACAGAGAACAGCTGGCTTCAAGTGCCCTTTGTCCTAGGTGTCAAAGGGAATCGTGCTCAGCTTCATCCATAAGCCAGAAGTCCATCTAGAAAGTCTTAGCATAAGGTGGCATGTGAAATTTCTATGAAAATAAAATAAACTATTCTCCCTCACTAGTACGAAGTTTTTGGTACATGCTTAGTTCAAGTCAACCTGGCTATGATTACAGAAACTGGACCATATTAATAGCTAAGAATCAAACCCAAGGGCATGTAGTTTACCTCATGAGAAAGAAAGAGAAGTCCTCAGGTTGGCCTATGAGAATTCTGTTATCTCTTCAGATGTTTGAATGAGATTATGAGCGAGACGGAACTTCCTGTAGTAGCAGAGATATGGAAAACACACACACATGTAAAATTGCTCTTGTAATTTTATCTCAAAACAGATGACTTAGCCATGCCCGTTACATGGTGGCTGATATATCACCAGTCCTAATCATTAACCTTTCTGAATGTTAGCATTTGTAAAAACTGGAGACAAGCAATAGCGCTTAGTGTACATCGCAGTTCCATATTACAGCAGTTTTTTTTCTCCCTTGCCTTCTTTATAAATCTTTATAAAAACCTACCTTCTGCCCTTACTGATCTATTTGTGGACAAATGAATCACCCTTTATTGACAGAGGTGTCTACATATGTTTACTGGAGATAAGGGTCTGTTTCCTTCCTTCCCTCTACCCAGCTTCTTAGATTTCATGCAACACATGCAGAGAATGAAGTATATTTGAGAATCTAATGTTCCTGCCATTGCTGGTCATCTTAAATTGGCAATGTGACTGGAGGCTAGAGTAAATTAAGTTCATCTGCCTTACTTTAGTAGAAGTTATTATGCAGATTATTTGGGGAGAAATTGTCACACTGTTTAAAATGTGTGTGTTCACTAATGATAAGCAACTTTGGCACTGAATGGAAAATTAAAATATGAAGTTGAGGCTGGCAATGTATGCTCATTATGCCACCTCTGTTTATATGTGAATATAGGTAATGTTGTCTATGTTATATGTAGACCTACCCAACACACTCAGAAATCCCTTAATCTCAGAAGTGCTACTATGTCTCATCCTCCTCCCTATGTCCATTACTTTGACCCCCCCCCTGCTGTGCATCAGAAAAGCAGCAAGGAGATAGCATGTGCTATAGTACCGTAGAGGGACTATTTTATCCTATCTTTAATAACAAAAAATAGACATCTTACTTGTGTACTACATATAGGCAGAATGCTTATATGATGAAGGCATAAATGAGAGCCAGTGTGGGGCAGTGGTTACAGTGCTAGACCTGAGAGACCAGGCTTCAAATCCCAATCTGGATTCTACCATGAAGCTCACTTAGGCCAGTCATTCACTCCCATCCTAACCAATAATAATAATAATAATAATAATAATAATAATAATAATAATAATTTATTATTTGTACCCCGCCCATCTGGCTGGGTTTCCCCAGCCACTCTGGGCGGCTTCCATAGAAACAAAAAAACACTAAAATATCATACATTAAAAACTTCCCTGAACAGGGCAGCCTTAAGATGTCTTCTGAATGCCAGGTAGTTGTTTATTGTTTTGACATCTGATGGGAGGGCGTTCCACAGGGTGGGCGCCACTACCGAGAAGGCCCTCTGCCTGGTTCCCTGTAGCTTTGCTTCTCGCAATGAGGGAACTGCCAGAAGGCCCTCGGCGCTGGACCTCAGCGTCCGGGCAGAACGATGGGGGTGGAGACGCTCCTTCAGGTATACTGGGCTGAGGCCGTTTAGGGCTTTAAAGGTCAACACCAGCACTTTGAATTGTGCTCGGAAACGTACTGGGAGCCAATGTAGGTCTTTCAAGACCGGTGTTATGTGGTCTCGGCGGCCGCTCCCAGTCACCAGTCTAGCTGCCGCATTCTGGATTAGTTGTAGTTTCCAAGTCACCTTCAAAGGTAACCCCACGTAGAGTGCATTGCAGTAGTCCAAGCGGGAGATAACTAGAGCATGCACCACTCTGGCGAGACAGTCCGCGGGCAGGTAGGGTCTCAGCCTGCGTACCAGGTGGAGTTGGTAGACAGCTGCCCTGGATACAGAATTGACCTGCGCCTCCATGGACAGCTGTGAGTCCAAAATGACTCCCAGGCTGCGCATCTGGTCCTTCAGGGGCACAGTTACCCTATTCAGGACCAGGGAGTCCTCCACACCAGTCCGCACCCTGTCCCCCCAAAACAGTACTTCTGTCTTGTCAGGATTAACTTCAATCCATCTATCTTCCAACCACCTCCAGGCACTCACACAGGACCTTCACTGCCTTCACTGGTTCTGATTTGAAAGAGAGGTAGAGCTGGGTATCATCTGCATATTAACGGACACCCAGTCCAAACCCCCTGATGATCTCTCCCAGTGGCTTCATATAGATGTTAAAAAGCATGGGGGAGAGGACGGAACCCTGAGGCACCCCACAAGTGAGGGCCCAAGGGTCTGAACACTCATCCCCCCCCCACCACTTTCTGAACACGGCCCAGGAGGAAGGAGCAAAACCACTGTATAACAGTGCCTCCAGCTCCCAACCCCTCTAGACAGTCCAGAAGGATGTTATGGTCGATTGTATCAAAGGCTGCTGAGAGATCCATCAGAACTAGGAAACAACTCTCACCTTTGTCCCTAGCTCGCCAGAGATCATCAACCAGTGCGACCAAGGCAGTTTCAGTCCCATGATGAGGCCTGAACCCCGATTGGAAGGGATCCAAATGGTCCGCATCCTCCAGGCGTGCCTGGAGTTGTTCAGCAACCACGCGCTCAATCACCTTGCCCAAGAATGGAAGATTTGAGACTGGGCAATAGTTGGCCATACTGGCCGGGTCTAAAGATGGTTTTTTAAGAAGCGGTTTAATGACTGCCTCTTTCAGCGGATCTGGGAATGTTCCATCACAGAGGGAAGCATTCACCACCCCACGAAGCCCATCGCCCAGCCCTTCCCGGCTTGCTTTTATTAGCCAGGATGGGCAAGGATCAAGGAGACAGGTGGTTGGTTTCACGCGTCCAAGCAGCCTGTCCGCATCCTCGGGGGTAACGGATTGAAATTGATTCCATGCAACTTGACCAGACAGAGCTCTAGCACTCTCCCGCCCCAGCCCTGCTCCCACGGTGGTGTCTAGCTCCTTCCGAATATGAGTGATTTTATCTGCAAAAAACTTTGCAAAATCGTTGCAGGAGATCTTGGGGTCTTTACAAGGCCCCGGTGGTAAAGGTGGTTCCGCTAAATTGCGGACCACCTGAAAGAGTCTCCTGCTACTATTTTCTGCAGATGCAATAGAGGCGGTGAAGAAAGCCTTCTTCGCCGTCGCTATCGCCACTTGGTAGGCTCAACGTTGAGCTCTAACCTGTGTCCGGTCAGATTCGGAGTGAGTTTTCTGCCACCGACGCTCTAACCGTCTCAGCGATTGTTTCATCGCCCTCAGCTCTGAGGAAAACCACGGGGCTGTCCGGGCTCCATGCAATCGGAGAGGGCGCTTCGGAGCCAGACAGTCGATAGCCCTGATTAACTCCGCATTCCAGTGGGCCACCAGGGAATCAGCTGAAAGGCCATCAACATGGGATAAAGCATCTCCTACCACTCTCTGGAAACCATTTGGATCCATTAAGTGGCGGGAGCGGACCATCCGAATTGGTCTCACCTCCCTGCAGAGGGGAAGGGTCACAGAGAAGTCCAGTTGCACCAGGAAGTGATCTGACCATGGCACTTCTTTTGTTTCACTTTTACTTAGTGTCAGATCACCCACGTCACTAGAGGTGAATACCAGGTCTAAGGCATGTCCATGACTATGAGTTGGGCCCAACTTATTCAGGGACAGCCCCATGGAGGCCATGCTTTCCACAAAGTCCCGAGTGGCCCCTTGTAAGGTCGTGTCGGCGTGGATGTTAAAATCCCCTAGGACAACCAAACTAGGTGTCTCCAGGAGAACATCCGCCATGACCTGAAGCAGCTCGGACAGGGAATCCTTGGTGCAGCGGGGAGGTCGGTACACCAAAAGGAATCCTGTACTGCCCCTATTGCCCAACTTCCAGAACATGCACTCAGAAAACTGGGTCTTCCCAGTAGGACGCCTGATGCAAGCTAATGACTTCCTAAAAATCACTGCACCCCCCCCTCCCCGCCCACATGACCTGGGTTGCTGTGCGTAAGAGAAACCTGGTGGGCAAGCAGCGGCAAGGACAGGCCCATCTGCTTCCTCCAACCAGGTCTCTGTCACACATGCCAGGTCAAATCCTCCATCCACAATCAGGTCGTGGATGTCAGTGGTTTTATTCATAATTGACCTGGCATTACACAGCAACACCTTCAGGTCATGTGGGTTTCCCCTGTTGATTCCAGTATCCATCCGGTCAAGGCCAGACCCAGAGGCAGGGATAGTCCTCAAACAACGACTAAACCTGTCTCCTCGGTAATGACATGGTCTGGTCTTGGCGTAACTCCGCCTCCTGCCCATGATCACAGAGATCGGATGTCCCAGTGCTCCCCCCCCCCCGTGGACCTTGTCCCAGCCATCGTGTTGGCTGGGGCTCCACTCCCAGGCAGCCCTGATCACACCCCTGAAAAACAAAACACAAACTATACAGAACCAATAAAACAACAAAAAACAAAAACAGAACAATTATACTAAAATTAATCCCCAACCAAATATCCATCCCACCCACCCACCCCCAACAAAGGAAAAAAGGAAAAATAGAAATACAAATTTAAATTGCCACCGACTGCTTGAGGACATTTTAAAACACATTAACCACTTGGAACAGGGAAGCAATCGCAGAACACTTCCCACACTTCCCCAAAAGTTTGTTCCAAATAAGGGCCTGGGCCACACCCCCTGGGCCAGTTGGAAAAGGCCTTGGAAGGGAGCAGGCCCTGCAGTCCTCCCCACAGTCGATGGTCCCCTACTTCAAAAGGTTGTTGTGAGGTTAAAATGAGGAGGAGAGGAAATTTTCAGAATTCCCGGGATAACGGTTGTGAATTTTGTTGAGTGAGCATTAAAAATTATATATAAATGTTGATCCATGGGGAAACATATCCCCAATTTATAGTGCCCCAGCAGCAGCAGAAGTCAACTAAAAATGAGGCTTTAAGGGTAAAAACAACAACAACACCTGATTGTACCAATGCAATCACTTTCTTTATCTGGCTGTTGAGCGGGAAATATCCCTCCTATGTGCCAGAGATGTCATTAGACACATTTTATTGCTTCAGCCACATGCTCTTGTTTGCCACTGAACTGCCATCTATTCAGGATGACTAATTTATGTAAACATATCTTACAGAGCTTTGGTGTAAATCAAGCAAATGAAATAAAGAAGACTGCCAACTTCCTGAATTTTATCTGACATCATTCCCCTCCCCACCAATAATAATAATAATAATTTTGAATGAGGAAGCATCAAGCATTCTTGAAAATGTAAGCGCATTAAAACAGGCTCAACTGCTTTGAGCTGCATATGGACACAGTTATCTTTGCGATGTCAAAGAAGTCAGGTAGAAACAATTTTTACATCCTTTCATTTTTCAAATAGGCCATAACTGATTGATTACTATTTACCTACCACAAATTATCAAGGAACTACAGGATCTTATCCCACTCTCAGAAGTACACTAAAAAAAAAAATTGGTTGCTTTTATTTTCTGTGGCAGCTTCATTTTTATCACTGCTAGACATGATGAGACCTGCAAGACAGCACACTACATTTGTAACTGGGAACAGGAAGATAATTGCATCATCACGTACTGCAGTGTCTCAGCTTGTTGTGGGCAGAGTAAAGTGTTGGTTTTATTTCATCTGAAGGCATAGCCAGATCCTGTTCTTTAACAAAGACTCAAAATATGACCAGGTTACTATCCAGTACCGTGGTACCTCAGGTTAAGTACTTAATTCATTCCGGAAGTCCATACTTAACCTGAAACTGTTCTTAACCTGAAGCACCACTTTAGCTAATGGGGCCTCCTGCTGCCGCTGCGCCCCCGGAGCACAATTTCTGTTCTCATCCTGAAGCAAAGTTCTTAACCCGAGGTACTATTTTTGGGTTAGTGGAGTCTGTAACCTGAAGTGTCTGTAACCTGAAGCGTCTGTAACCCGAGGTACCACTGTATTCCAAACCAACCAAGAGTCCTGCAACACATAAAAAGCCAAACAGATTTATTGTGGTGAGCGTTTTCATAGAGTAGAGTCCACTTCATCAGAGCCAAGCAATACTGCAATAGGCAATAAATCTAATAGAGAGTGCAATTCTCTCCTGTCATCTGTTGATAGCTTTGGGGTGGGAGAGTGGAAAGAGCAGGACACTGCATGGATTTCTCATGGGGCTTCACCATGGAGTTGGTTTGAGCTTCAGAAAGAAGAAGGTATTGCTGTTGGCTCTCCCATTGGCGGTAGCTTACAGAAAGCTCTGAAATGCATGCATTGGGGTAGGCGGCTAACAGCAAAAGCATCTGATGAAAACAAAGTCCCACATCCTCAGAGGGGGCCAACCATCAGCTGCTGTAGCCTGGATCTGAGGACAGAATGTCCCTCCCTTTGCCCTGGTCTGTGGAAGCTTTCAAAATTTTAGAAGGATGGGTACAGAGAGATTGTGAAAGGCACCTTTGAAGTTTATTTGGAGGGCGTGACTGAAAACAGGCACGCTTCTCTGTTTTTATGGGTAACAATTAGTATGAAGGTGGCAAACATTGTAAACATTCCCCCTGTAGCAAGATTTCAGGATAGGTGCAGGAGCTAGAAAGTTATGAGGGATTGGGGAGAGCAGTTTTTTGCTCCTTTGCATTCTGCTCATTTAAAATCAAATTACAGAAACTGAGTGAGAAAGTGATTTGGTCAAAGACAGAACACCCTGCCTTGGAAATAGACTTGAAAGAGAAGTTGCTGAATTACAACTCATTACTAAACTGAAAACTATGGAGAGATCTGGTCTGAATAGAGATATTGGATTCTTGTCTCATTACACATGCTAAAGCTATTTTTGGTCATTTGCATACTATCCCTTGCTTGCCTGTAGGACTAATGGCAGTCGTTAACAGTCGTCAACAGGTTTACCATACCCATTGAATCAATCACCCGTCTTTTACTACCCTTCTGAGAAATACCCCACCCCACCCTCCCACTGTATATAGGGGTCTGGTGACTTCTGCTTCAGTGTATCTGAAGAAGTGTGCATGCACACGAAAGCTTATACCCAGAACAAACTTAGTTGGTCTCTAGGGTGCTACTGGACAACATTTATTTATTTATTTATTTATTTATTTATTTATTTATTTGGCCTAGTTTGGTTCATGATTTGTTCAGATCTGATGCATACATTCAGGAGGGAAGTGGCCATGCTACCAGATGTGGGATGTTGAAAAAACATCAGCTCAGGAAGCAGGGGAAATCCTCCTCTCTCCTTGATGTGAATCCCCACAAAAAAACACTCTTAGTATTCTCACATTAAAACCTGAGATGGTATCCCTGATTCTGCCATCCTACATGGTACCTTTTTTCTTTTATTTCTTTGAGGACAGGTGTGGAGTGGTGGATTTCTTGTGAAACAGTTTGATAATAAAACTGACTGCTGTACAGTCTACATCCCAGACTTCATTGCTAAAGGTATTTAGTCATTTTAAGTTTTTTTTAATGGCTACTGTATAACAACATTCTAAATAAGGCTATTAAAGTAACATTTAATGTTGGAAGGAAAATAAGCTCTGCACAGTGCTTGCATTTATGCACAGTATTTTCATCCGACAAATGAGCTGTAACAACATATCGGTTTACCAAGGAGCCTGCACAATTAAAATACAAAGTCTCTGTTGCTTTTTTCCTATATAGAGGGTCCAGCTATGGAAAATTATCAGATATAAGGAGCTTTGTAAAATTATATTGGAAATGGAAAACCTCTTCTCATATTCAGGGAATTTTGATTTAAAAATATGCCATATCTGAAAATAGCCACATTTGAAGACCAAAAGACATTGTAAGAGAAGTACAGTGGTACCTCGGGTTAAGTACTTAATTCGTTCCGGAGGTCTGTTCTTAACCTGAAACTGTTCTTAACCTGAAGCACCACTTTAGCTAATGAGGCCTCCTGCTGCCGCCACGCCACCGAAGCACAATTTCTGTTATCATCCTGAAGCAAAGTTCTTAACCTGAAGCACTATTTCTGGGTTAGCGGAGTCGGTAACCTGAAGCGTATGTAACCTGAAGTGTATGTAACCTGAGGTACCACTGTACTGTTGCTGTCACTTCATATCTTTTTGATTTGCAAAATTTAATACAAATGAAACAGAATCATGATGGCTTTTTCTCGTCATACCTAACACCATTAGCCAGTCAGGGGCAGGGAGATGCATATTGCAATGACGCCACATCACCAGTTTTTGGCATTAGAGTGCTGGCAGTTTCACCTCTCTTGTTGGCTCTCAGAATTTGGTTGTCATATCTCTCGTGTACAGAAAAATGTCTGCATGTATAATGATCCATTCCTATTGCACTACTGACTCCCTAAATTGGCCGTGATTTCACCAAACCTTCAGGACATGTAGACCCCGTTTATTTAATTAAACATGAACTTCTCTGTTGAAATCTATGAGCCATGCAAGTACAGAATGCTTAGCTGGATCCAAGATGTGCAACATGTCGGCAACAGTTATGATAAGCAATTTGCTTTCAGAACCTCCTGGAGAGGCAGCATCTTGGACATTGGATCTTTTGTGGGGGATTAGATGGAAAAGGGGAAATTGATGCTCAATCATTTCCCTTGCTCATTTTCTTCCCAGAAAAGAGGGGATATATCTGCAGGATTACAAGGGATTTAAACATGTTCTGCAAAGGAATGGAATTTGCAGAGAAGATTGGTATGGAAGGAAAAAGCATAATGGACAATGTATATGGACCCAAATAGTGAATAGCTAAGCTATATTGTATGTTGCTCGCTTTAAGGATATTGGGTTTTCTCTCTTTAATTTTTGCTTTTATAAGCATTCTAATCATATAGGTTGCAGTGTGGAGTGTACCTGTTCAGCATTCCAGGAAGCCAGCCTTGCCCTTTTTCCAAAATACTCCATTCCATTCCCTACCAACCTATTCCATGATCACTGAGAATCCTCAGCTCTTTTGGGTTCCCTGCTTAAGCATTTTCCTTCAAAGTATTTTTGCACTTTTGCAAACCTTGACCTGCTAATACCCCCCTCTTTTTACTGTGCTTGGAAGGTGCCATTTTGGCTACATAAAGGTCCTCACTCTGAGAATGGTGTCGCTGTTTAGTATATATGATGTAACTTGTGACAACTGAGGGTGTAACTCTGTGTTATATGTTCTTGGATTTTTCTAGTGCAAGAAAGTCAATTTCCCTAAATGCCACAACAACTTCATATTCAAAAATCCATCCTCTGGACAGAAGAGTTCCTTGTCCACAAAAATCCTAATGTGAACCTTCCTTTTTATTTCATCTCCTTGTATACAGCACCCACTGCTATAATCTAGACAACACTCCCATCACATAAAAGCACTTTTTGTTTTAGGCTATAAAGCTAATCAGCTTCTCTGCCACATTGCTGTTGTGACAAGTGTGATGGATGTTTAGCACCTTTAATCCCAAGGGTTTCCCCTCCTTTAACCAATTTCTGCTCTCACCTGTCAATGGAGTTTGTTGATTTGTTGCAAATACAGAATATATAAAGCAACTTGTTTCAGGCTGTCCAGTTCAGCTCAGGGACTGAATCCCAAATCTGAATAGGCAATACTTTGTGTCTCACCCATTCACTATTGTGGGGGGGGGGGGGAGAAACAAGTTTAACTTTTTATTCTTCTTTTTGATAGAATTAGATGAAAGTTGCAACTATAGTGGTTCCTCCTGAGTGGATAACACCTGCCAAATTATAGACAAATAGGTTCAGAAGGCTTTGTCCGGGTACTTCAAAAACTTGATTTTTCAAAAATGAACTGTGCATCACTTTATAAACTTATTTTGACAGTCTTGGATGAAAGTGGCAAGCGTGATGTGATTAATCACATCACAAGTGCAGTGGTATTCCAGCCTTTGTGAGCTACAAAGGTGAGTCCTGTTTTCAGGGCACACTATGACAGTGGGTGAAGTTGCTCACTACAGAGGGCTGTGGGGGAAGGAAGTGCTTCCCTTTGTTGCCTAGGGAACAGGGGTGCCATTTCCCTTTGTTTCCACAACATAGAGTAGATGTTTCGAACCTCAGGCCCAGAGAACTACCGTATTTTTCGCCCCATAGGACGCACCGGCCCATAGGACGTATCAAGTTTTTTTGGGGGGAAATAAAGGGGAAAAAAATTATTTCCCCCCAGGTGCTTGTGGTGCCGGCAGCGGGGAGAAGCGCTCTTCTCCCCGCCGCCCGCCTTGAGACCAGGTCCGGGGACAGCGGGGAGACACGCTGCGCCTCCCCACTGTCCCCGGAGCTTGCGGGGCAGGCAGCGGGGAGAAGCGCTCTTCTCCCCGCCGCCCGCCTTCAGACCAGGTCCGGGGACAGCGGGGAGACACGCTGCGCCTCCCCACTGTCCCCGGAGCTTGCGGGGCTGGCGGCGGGGTCTCCCCGCCTTCAGCCTCCAAACCACTTCGGAAGACAGCGGGATGGCGGCGTTCCGCCTCCCTCTGTCCCCCGACCTTGTGGGGCTGGCGCTGGGGCTCTCCCCTCTCACTCTGCAGGCTTCAGCAAAAGCCTGCATTCGCCCTATAGGACGCACACACATTTCCCCTTCATTTTTGGAGGGGGAAAAGTGCGTCCTATAGAGCGAAAAATACGGTAATATGGCCTCTCTTCTTGGCCCTTTGAACACTCCCTAGGCCACTGTCCTTGCTGTTGCCTGGCTTGAATGTATCATTGAACTCATAACTTCTCTTGTTTTCTGGGTGGAGGACAGAGAGAGATGTATGAAAAGCCAGTACAAAGGTAAAACTTGTATTCATTGCTCTACTCATTTTTGCCTTTGGATCCATTCGTCACCAGCATGTGGCCCCTGGAAAGTTGCCCAGAATGGTATGGGCTGGTAAAGGTTTCCCACTCCTGGCATAGAATCAGAAGTTGAATAAGTTACTTAGGCAATTTTGGAACAATGCATTGAAAAAACCGCTTTGCAGGACTAGATCATTCAGGCTGCAAACAGCCACAATAAGGCAAACTGGGCTGCTGCATTTCATGATCCACAAACCCCTCATGTCATCCATCACATTTTTTTTAAAAAAATGTTGTTTACATACAATATAAATTATGTAGTTGGATAGTTAAACTTACCGTATTTTTCGCTCTATAAGATGCACCAGACCACAAGATGCACCTAGTTTTTGGAGGAGGAAAACAAGAAAAAAATATTCTGAATCTCAGAAGCCAGAACAGCAAGAGGGATCACTGCCCAATGAAAGCAGCAATCCCTCTTGCTATTCTGGCTTCTGGGATAGCTGTGCAGCCTGCATTCGCTCCATAAGACGCACACACATTTCCCCTTACTTTTTAGGAGGGAAAAAGTGAGTCTTATAGAGCAAAAAATACGGTAATTTAACTTTAAACCGGCTTTAGAAACATATTGCGAGTTAGAAGCCCCCCTCTTTGTTCTGAAATATGTGTGAAACTAATGCAATCAATGAGAAGTGAGACACTCTTTGCATGCTCAGGGACATGCATCTCCAAAAGTAACTCAGCATGTGCTCAAATGAATCTCTGATGTTTACACACTTTAATATATAAATGGTCTTGGAATTTCTTTGTCTAGTATTCCTATACCATATACTCCATTGTAAATTTGAGATTTGAAAATAAGTGCCATAACAAGGCATGCCCCCAGGGAAAGTTCCCCCTCTATTTTAGGCCCTAGACATTATTTTTGTCATGCAGATTTCACACTCCACACTTTGAACTCACACCATTTCCCCCCCTTGTTGAACACCAGAGTTGACTCACAGTAACCGCGATTTGTGTCACCACCAGCAGACATATTTAGATGAAAGGAAAGGTGAAGAATTAATTCTTTTCCTTTCCTTCTGACTGCAGTGCTGAAAGCACAAAGGTAAACCGCCAAGACTGCAATCCAGCTCTGTTAAAAGCCATAGGAGTTTTGTCACTGGTATTACTGGGATCTGTAATCTATATCCCATATTTTCATTTTGCCAAGTTTAAGGAAGCACTTGAGAGGTTATTATTATTATTAGCAATGTTGACAGTAACAGGTGTGCTCATTTCACTTTGGGACAGGACAAATACTAGAAGGCAAGCAAAGGGCATGTGTGGATCAATCAGCCAGTCAACCAGTACTTAGTGTTCTGTAATCAGGTTTTTCCAGATAAAGCTGTTTTGAAGCCAGTATTTTATGGATAAAGAAAAATTCACAGGAAAAACAACAACTGTACAGGTGGACTCTTTCAAAACTGCAGTGATCTTGAGTCTGGTTTTGGAGACCCCTGGAGCAGTTGTCCTGGAGGGCTTCAGTATTCACACTGAGTCTGTCTTTAATGACTGTCTCCATTTGGTACCAGTCCAATTTACAGAGCAAGACGCATACTCAATTTAGTCTTTACCTCAGCGTGTGAGATGGATGGTCTGGAGATAAGGGGACATTGACATAACTCCAATGTTAAAGTCAGGCCAGCCTCTGGAGAGACAGTGAAGAGAACAATAATGGATGATGCATTCCATTAGAAAGTAGAAAGTGGATTGTGGCTGAAATCCTAATCCCGCTTAGCTGGGAGTAAGTCTCCTTGAATTCAGTCTGATTTACTTCTGGGTAGACATGGTCAGAATTGCAGTCTTAGAGCATATGTTGCCTTTGCCAACAAGCAACATTGCAAAAACAAGAAAAGCAAAGAGGCAACTGCATACATCCATAAATATGCAAAGAAATTTACATATTTATTTATCTATTTATGTATAATATGTGCATGTTAAAAATAATTAATTGTGGAGAACTAAGGTAAATAGCTTTCAAAGCAAGAGCTTGATAGACCATTTTCAACAGATTCCTCCTCTCACGTCCCTACCAGAGAGGGTTTATTTCTGCTTTATATGCCACAGAGGAAGAAGGAGAGGATGATGTAGGACAGAAGATGTGGTAGGTCGACACCTGTGTGAATGATTCGGAGCATAGCTAAAGGTTTGCGGAAAGAAGTGGAATGCAGAGGTTCTCCTCTATGCTACCCTGTGATGAACTGGACTCAGACACTACCTTTGTTGGCTTCTGGGAGCCTACTGTCAAAAATCTTCTCTGGAGGGTTAGTATACGTGTTATGGTGTTGAGAGATGGGACTGGGGGTTAGAGTGATAAGCTCTGGTAGGAACAATTGCTTGATTTAAGTCCCTTTTGTACAGTCTGGATCCAACCCTATGCACAACAACTGGCCCTGGCCCTGAGTTCTTATGAATCAGAGCAGAGAATACAGTGAGCCCAGTGGCGTAGCATGGGGGGTGCAGGGGGGGCCGGCCGCACCGGGCGCAACATCTGGGGGTTAGGGTTAGGGGGCGCAAATCCACGGGTTAGGGGGCGCAAATTACTTGCCTTGCCCCGGGTGCTGACAACCCACGCTACGCCACTGAGTGAGCCTTGTGTTTATTAGTGATTTGATAAACAGTGCACTGATCCTGGGAAACTCTAATTAAAAACAAAACATCCTGGCTGGGAGGTTTATGAGTCTTGGGGGCTATCCCACTTAACAATAGTCTCGTTCAAAATGATCTTGGTAAGGTGCCATATTACTTCCTATCTGAACATTTATTGCATCAGGAGGAAATCCAAGAAGTTATAATCATTCATCTCTTTGTAAACATAATATATATTATCTGTAACTTGTGATAAAGGCAGAAATGGCCTTCAGGCACCACATTTCCTTCTGTGCTCCTTTCAACTTGTAGCAAACAACCCATAAAGCTTTCATTGCTGTAATCTTGCGAGCACGAGGCCATCTGCCATTCTATTCCCAGAACATGTGATTTGCTGAAACATATAGTAATCTTAAATATTAACAATCAAGACCGTTGCTGTTTTCCAGTGAGTCCACAATGCAATATCCTGTTATATACAGGTCTTCAAAAGGGAATGGGACTTTCTCTGACCATTTATATCTCTAATAATCAAAACGAAGTGGGTGTAATCATGATTATTGGATTGGCGTCACATTTTAAATGCAGTGCAATGTTTGCATTTATGTTATTTCCTGTCTTACGTGTAATTTTAAATTACATTCTGGATTAATATATGTGGAATTGTTTTTTGGAGGGAAGAGTAATTATGTTAATGGTATTTTTGTAAAACAAAATAAAAAATATGTTGTAAATAGTTGGTGTAATAGCCAACATTAGTAATACCCGGAGCAGAAACATTAAAATCAATGGACTAGACAGTATTCAATGCCCTCATTTTGTTAGCACAAGCATAAATCTTTGTGCTAATTAAACAAGAGCCTTAGCGCTTCTTTGTGTACACAGCAATATTATTATTAATAATATTGCTTAGTTAATAATGGGTATGAATAATATGTGCTTCTTCAACATTGGGCTGTTCAAAAATATAGCAACCTACGCATCATACATATTCTACTGTATATGCCAAACAGATTTTACAGTAGTTTCTATAAAATTATATAAAATAAGCCCTCCTCCCTACATTGAAGCCATAGCCAAAAAACCTGGTCCTTAGGCAACATAAAATGCTCAGTATCCTTTGTACTTTCCAATTCTCATGGATTAACATGCTTTATTGTTCATTACATGTTGCTGTTGTCATTGTTGTCCAGTCTTAACCTGCTGTTTTAGAGAACTAGTGGATCAGTGCTAACTTTGCCTGGAGATTATTGAAGTGACGAAATCACTCCAGTCATGACAGAATGTAGGTTGGCTTTTGTGGGGATGGGGACAACAAATGGTCTGGTGTAAGCTATGATGGATCCATAGACAGTCAAGGTCCAGCTCCTGCATCCCAAGAGCATCCTATTTTGGGGGTCCTGAGCCAGGCAGCTACCACCAATGGGAGGAACACCAGCACCAGCTGGTTTGGGTGGAGGTCAGGCCTTTGTTGCAGTGGAGCCCTCCTATTCAGTGGCACTCCTCTCTGCCAGCACAGATGGCCTACACTTCATCCTAACCCCTAACCCCAAGTATCAGCGTTGGTGGGTTGAAAGTGTAGCCCAGGGCTGTGTATTCACATGTAGTCTGAAGGAGCATCTCCACCCTCATCCATGGCCCAGTATACCTGAAGGACCGTCTCCACCCCCATCGTTCTGCCTGGACACTGAGATCCAGCGCCGAGGGCATTCTGGTGGTTCCCTCAGTGTGAGAAGCCAAGTTACAGGGAACGAGGTAGAAGGCCTTCTCAGTAGTGGCACCCGCCCTGTGGAACGCCCTCCCATCAGATGTCAAAGAGATAAACAACTATCTGACATTTAGAAGACATCTGAAGGCAGCCCTCTTTAGGGAAGTTTTTAATGACTGATGTTTTAATGTATTTTTAATCTTTGATGGAAGCTGCCCAGAGTGGCTGGGGAAACCCAGCCAGATGGGCGGGGTATGTATAAATTATTATTATTATTATTATTATTATTATTATTATTATTATTATTATTGCCTGATTATCCCACAATAGGCCAAGCTTTACACTGGGTACAATGAAAATATCAGGTACAACACTACAGAGATGTTAGGATAACTTGCAACCTGGTATTCTGAAGATTTTGAATAAGAGAAATACTGTTTCTTCAGCTTTTTTGATAAACTGCAGCACTGTGAAACTGTGCCTTTGTCAAAGAAATGGATTTCCTAGCCCTTTCAACACTGAAGAATTAAAATGGGAGTCAAGGAGTTGAACCCTAGTAAGTTATCCTCAGAATAGATCCATTGAAATTAATGGGCCTAAGTTAGTTGTGACCATTAATTTTAATGGGTCTAACCTGAGTATGACCGATACTGGATATAATCCAGAGACATGCAAGCTTAATTTATAAAAATGTGACACTGTCTAATGGACTTTAGTTGGGTCATGTTATGTATAGAGGTGATCAAACTGAAATCCAATAGACAGTGCCACATTTTTACAATAATATTTGATTAAATCATTATTCTTGTAATGTAGGCATAATATAGAAGAAGGTTTGTCAAGTGTAACTTTGCAGATACTCCTCTAGTATATAATGCAACAATGACATTCCTGTGTTACCATTTCCATCTTTCAGACCAACTCTGGTTTATTTTATTTTTTAACAAAACTTATAGACTAATTGATTGTGATAAAACGTTCAAGCACCAATACACACAACCCCCAAGAAGATAGCTTCTGGTTCACAAGGAGAAGCTGTTTTTAAATGTCACCATACATGGAAATGAAATCTGTCTTGTAGAACAATGGAAAAGCCCAATATTTTAATGTAGCTTGGACTTAATACCAGTATGTCTGTCTCAACCCACAAAGAACAAAAATGGAGAGGTGAAACCCTTGAACAGTCCAAAGAGAAATGAGCATACTCAGTGAGCCTAGAATAATTAGCCATAGAAGTCAGCTCCTAAGGACCGAGATCCCTCTGCCCCCCATGAAATATTTGAGGCGGTCAGGCCCCCTTAAGTTGATGGACATTGCCATTCAAATGGTATATGCATGCTGTGTCTTGTGGTTGATTATGTGGGGCAGGTCTTACCTAACACCCCCCCCCCCAATATTTTGTTGAAGCTGCCACCCCGTGACTGATCATTAGAGGATTGGAGTGGGGAAAGAAAAGAGGGAAAATAGAATGGAGTGAATAGGGACATTGCACAGAAGCACTCCACCACAACATTTTATTGCAGCGCACCAATTGTGTATTTCTATTTTATGCTTAGAAATCAAAACAGGGGAAAAGGAAAGTTCCATCAATTTGTCATGTCTTTACAAACTGCATGTTTTGCATATCTTTATCTCCTCTTCTGTCCTTGTCCTTGTTTCCTGTCAATATTTAAATTGTAAGCTTTGGGAGAGTTATATTTCTTGTCTGGAAAGCTCTTAGTTTATTTTAAGTAGGGCTGTGCCAAAAGCAATTTTTGTGACTATTTTCATTTAAGGAATTTTTCAGGGATGGGTACAAAACAGGAATGAAAGTGTTCGCCTCAATCAGAAAGCATTGCCCTGAATAGGCATCATTTGAGGTTCTGTGATTGTCTAGGATCATCCGTGCAACTAGTACAGGAAACATTGCCCTGTAGCTCAGTCAGGTTTTTCGCCCTCAGTGATGTCAGCTTGAAGCCAAATCTGACTGGCCACAAAGCTTTCTCCCACCAGAACATCTGTGATTGTCAGGGTCACCATAATGGCTGCTATGTGATCCTGATTGGTTGGGTCACCAAGACTGAACTAGTTGTTAAAAAAACATAGAAGTAGATGGGGAAATAAATGGTGGTAAGTAGAATTGAAAATGGTGAATAGTCTCACTCATTAAGGGGGATTTGGAGGAATGTTTATTCAGCCCTCCGCCGCAAAAGTACTAGTTTCATCCTGGAAATGGAAATGGGTGAACATTTGGCACAACCCACATTTTAAGTGTGATACAAATAAATAAATAATCATCTACATGTTTAAAATCTCTCACTCACAACCCCCTGCCAGTTCAATACACAGAAAATATAATGCATGAAATAATCAGGCCCTTAGCAGTTTTATATATGAAAGTTGGAAGATATAGGAAGAAGACACCAAGAATTCTATTAGAGTAGGATGTCAGATGCATAAGAGGATAGGGCTTCTGTACCTTTAATAATTGTGCAGAACAGGTAATTTCATCACTTCTAGCCTCCACAACACCTTCTGAACTTTCATCTTCTACTCCACTATTAAAGATGCAGGGACCCTGTCTTCTTCTACATCTATTCATGATTAAGGAGAATGCATGCAGCATAGCATTTGTGGAGCAATGAAGCTCTGGAACTGCCCCCATCATATTCAATTCCTCTCCAAGATCAAGCTCTGGGTTTGGGAGGGGAATGATTTTAAAAGCTGAAGCAAACGCTGGCAATTATAGAGCACAACTTGGTCGCCACTGCCTATGATATCACCAAGACACTTCCTTATACAATGGCTAGAACAGGTTTACTATTTTTACTTGAAAAATAAAATAAAATGAAGGATGAATATGGTGCGTTGAATGGATCTCAGAAGTCAGGAAACATTGGCAAAACTGATGGCTGACCCAGGGTTAGCCTAGATAGAAGATACACCTGTTTTGTAGATGATAATCCTGGAAGAAAGCCATGCTCATCCCAAACTACTTCTATTCAAATATTACATCAGTTTCTTAAGGTTAGGGGGGAGAAGCTTGCTTAAATAGATTGAGGGAGGAAATGAGGGTTTTTGACTATAGGTTGGCAGACTGACTGTAAGCATTAACCTTGGCTTGAAACTATCAGCTTTCAGCTGTTGTATACCAACACCTCTTTAGGCCTGGGTGCAGCTGGTGGTTGTAGCAAAGATGGCAATCACTACCGAAGTATTTCAAGCTACGATTTAATTTATATAGAGGATGCAAGATCTGAAACCAGAAAGGGAAAAATAAAGCAAATGAATGAGAAAAATAAGCAGAATTGGGTGCCCTAATCGGCAGCAAAAGAGAGTGCACTTCAAAGGCTATGCAAATGTTACACTAAGAGCTTGACTGAAGTGCATTTGGAATGGTGAGTACTTTTTGCATATTTTTTTATTATTACTGTAAATATTGGCGCTACAACCTCTGGCATATTCCTCTGCTTCAAAATTAACTCTGATGTGTAGACTGAGGTAAATCTGAAAGTGTTTCTATCTCAAAGTCTCTCTAGCTATTGAGAGTTTTGTGAAACGATAACATGGGCAGCCTGTAGTGATGGCACATAATTTCAACGTTGCTTGTATCTTAATGAGAAAATGACTTAGTCACAGGCATATACAGGATGTTAATCAATAATAATAATAATATAAATTATTTATATCCCGCCCTCCCCAGCTGAAACCGGGCTCAGAGCGGCTAACAACCGTAAAGTAATACAGCATTCTAAAATTAATTCATTATAAAATCAGTTCAAATCCTGGTGGAACAGTTCTGTCTTGCAGGTCCTGCAGAAAGATGTCAAATCCCGCAGGGCCCTAGACTCATGTGAGACTAGGTTTCCAGAGGTTTCATTTATTTCAATGAAGAAAGAAGTGGCAGGGTGGGGTAGGACAACAAGACAAAGGAAGAGATAAAATGGCAAAAAGCTCATGAAACAACCACAAGAGTGGTCAAGAAGCCCAAACAGGATTTTTTTTGGGGGGGGGGCAGAGAAAAAGGCCTGTGCTAAGCTGGCCAGAGACAGGGCATTTCTGGAAAGTTGAGGGTGTTTAGACCATATGACTTTAGCAAGCCATCTTTGCTTTTCTATACAAATACTTTAGAAACATTTTTCAAACTGAAGTTGAACTGAAGTTGAAATCTGTCTTTTCTGTCTTTTCTTGCTGCTGTATGAGAAAGCACATTAATCTGACCTTTGAAGAGTTTGTAAGGAAACCATTTTTAACTTACCAAATGTGTAGTCTCTTTCTATGCTAAGGAAGTGGGAAACTTAGAAGAGGATATTTTAAAGGACTAATAGCCTATATTTCCATGCTTTACTTTCCTTCATGTTTTGTGATCCTAAATCTCTGCTGGGGCTATCTTGCCAAAGAGTTCTTGCCCCAAACCTGGATCTCGGCATCCAGTAAATTCTCATTTTATCGCACCATATCTTTGTTCTTTTAACTAAAATACAAAAACCAACACCTGATTCAAATTTATTTCTGAGCATTCTTGAAAAGACTTCTGAGAGTTCTTGAAAACACTTTCTCTAGTTTTATTCAAGCGCATTCTGATTTGAGTTTTCCTATTGCTAGCGGCAGCTGATGCAGAGCTGATGAAACTGAAGGAAGATGAAGGACAATGTGATGTGCAAATTGCTGAGGATGCTGGCAGCCACGCAAGGACTTATGATACTCAGAAAGCAGAAAGCAGAAGACAATGTAGGAATCATTTCAGTTCTGGAGAATGGTCTCACTAGGGAAGCCACCTGGCACTTTTGTGGATGCCATTTTGGTGAAGAACTTTTTTTATTCTCCCAGACTTTTATAACATTTTAGGCCACTGTAAAAGTTTTTATCTGCTGTGTTTTATTATGTTTGCCTTGCTGTTCTGTTGTTCTGCTATTTATTGATTATATGAGGTTCATGGTATTACATCTTTTATTGCGACTCATCCTAGCATCCTAGGAGCTCTTGCTGGGGGAGGGAAGGAAGGAAGGAAGGTGTAAAATGGCAATATAGTGTTTAGTATACAATGTTGCTCCCGTTGCTCGGTCCCTGCTCCTGCCAACCTAGCAGTTCAAAAGCACGTCAAAGTGCAAGTAGATAAATAGGTCGGTACCTATTTATCCCGCTCTGGCGGGAAGGTAAACGGCGGTTCCGTGCGCTGCTCTGGTTTGCCAGAAGTGGCTTAGTCATGCTGGCCACATGACTCGGAAGCTGTACGCCGGCTCCCTCGGCCAATAAAGTGAGATGAGCGCCACAACCCCAGAGTCGGTCACGACTGGACCTAATGGTCAGGGGTCCCTTTACCTTTACCTTTATACAATGTTAGTACAGTGTGTAGTTGAGGATATTGAGAAGACACATGCTGTGTGTGTACAGAACAGCCCAGGTTTAATCCCTGAGAACTTCAGCCAAAGGGTCTCAGGTAATAGTACAAAGATGCCAGGGATTAATGCCAATTGGGGGGGGGGACCCATATGGCATGGATAGACTAATGGTCTGTATCAGTATATGGTGGCTTTGTTGATTCAAATGTAAGCAGTGGGTTTTATACAATGGGACAGGTTTGAGTTTGTGACTGGTGATCATGAATAGCACATGAAGTGGAAATAGAAGTGCTGGAGTGTAAAATTCTACTGTCCGTTGCTGGATAGAATAGCATTGTGCTCTCAATATTTCCGGGAATTACCTAGACTTTAAACTCTGTTGTCAGTCAAACTCTTACAGAAGCCTTAAGGGTCATTATATTGACACAAAAGGCATCTTTGCAGTCCCCCCTGACCTTGCTCATTGCAAAAGTCCTATGGTGTCAGTGCAGAACAATTGTAGCTGACTTAATGAGAGTGCATGTTATAAAGTATAACCACTAAGCTTGTTTTTCTATTTCACTTCTGGAGCATCTTAAGTAGATGTGTGCATTTGATTTTATCCTTACAGGGTTATTAATTACACAAAGGAAGTTCACCTTTAGTGCCAGCTTGCTTTAACAGATAACACTGACATCACCTCGGGAATGCATACATGAATCCACTTTGAATAAATTGAATCTTGCTGGTCTGGAACTTTTTACAGTAAATTGCAGGAGGAGGGAAGAAACCTACGGAGACAAAACTTGCTGGGATAAATAAATAAATTCTCACCAACGTAATGTGTGCAACCTTTTTCATAGCTTTCACAAACAGTGAATTCCAAACACATCTATAATCTTTGAGAATTCTTGGAGAACTGGTGAGGTCCCTGCAAACTGGAAGTGGACTAATGTTCTCCCCACCTTCAGAAAGTGGAAAAAAGAAGACCTAGGTAACTACCAACCAGTCAGCTTCATGTAGTCACGGTTAGGATTCAATCCATACAAATAGTATTTAGGATCTAAAATAATGAGCTATGCCTATAATGGTGCGGACTGTAATTAGACTGTATCTGTTCTCCCCTGCACTCCCCTTCCTTGTCCCATGTCCTCTTCACTCTTGCAATCTCTTCCTGACTTCCAGCCTTTGTCTGCCCCACCTCTCTTCTGCTGTTCTGCAAAAAAGTTGGTTTATCATCTCACCCGCTTATGTTTGACATCAAGCTGTTGTTGAAAGCTAATTGTCTGTGCCCTTGTCTAGCAACTTGTGATGTGCTAACTCAGTTAGCCATGTTTGTGCAAGCTCTCCCTCCCTCTTCCTCATACAACAATGTAACTGTCATACCCAGCAGTAGCATGTGACTGAGCTAGGACAGCTGGTGGAACTAGGCAGGGTTAGCACAGGAAAGAAAACGAAGACCAAGGACAAAGAGTGGAGAAGGAAAAGTGCTAAGGACAAGCTTCATCCAGGACTGTCACTAGACATTTTGCTGTCTCAATGGAGCAGCAAACGGCGCCCCCATCTCAAGCTGCCTAGTACCAGCTGTGAAGTGAAGGGATGGAACAGCAGCAATGTTGTTCTAATGATGGCAGTGTGCTCAATGGGGTGGGTCAAGACATGGTGATGGCAAGATTGCAGGAGCTCTGGTTTGGTGGCAGTGGGATGAGAACAATGCTGCAAGACCACCACCACTGTCCATCCAGACTTCAGTCACTCTCTCTGGCAAGAATGGCCCTGTGTCCTGCCAATTGGTCTTCCTCTCTGAGGCATGGTAGGCAGCTGCCCAAGGCTTGGCTCTGTTGGCCTACTTTCACCTGTGGCGGAGTTCTGCTCTCTGAGAAGCGCAAGTGTCCTTGCTGTTGAGGGTGACTTGCAAGCTTGGTTGAATCCACAGCTCAGGCAAATCTATCCTAGGCCTTGTATTGCCTTCCTTTCTAGACTACATCAGTAGGTTGACAATGATGCCCCGAGGCTGCTAGTAGATATGGGCTAGATAGCAGCAGATACACCACAAGCACAACATACTTAGTATTTCATAATTATTATTCCTTGTCTATATTCTGACAGATGCTGTGCATTCTGGGAAGTCACACTGAAGCCTTGTTGATATATTTTTGGAAAAGAATTAGTGCCCACATGACTGCACTCGAATGACAGTCCCATTAGGCTGAGTTGAAGGGAAGCTGTTCCAGGAGTGGGACTTTTACCAATACTGTTAAGTAGATATTCATGATGGGGGAAAATTATAAAAATAGAAACTAATGTGCCAAATTAAATCTGAGAGGCAGACATGCTGAGGAGCAAAAAAGAGAGGGCATTCAACGATATTTATTTTTCTACCCATTCTTTACATTTATGTAGATGCATTTCTTTAATTGAAACAACAATGTTTACTCTGGGAAGAAGTAACTCTTGACCCACTTTTTATATTCCAAGTAGGAGCAATTTGCAAATGGTAAATCTTCCAGCATCAGCATGTGGTTGCATGGAATGAGTGTTTTATTTCTCTAGCACTTTGTATGATTAGGAGCAGGGAGAGTGGGTGTCTCTCCCCCCCTCCCCACCATTAAGGGCTGAGATCACTGCAGCCATGGCTTGCAAAAGGACTGTGCCACCAATTTTTATTATTATTACTATAAAACAAATCCTTAAAACCACTAAAACAACAGTCCCCAAACCCAAGAGAACAACAGCAACAGCCAGCATTACTTAAGCTACCAGATCATATTTATCTCCTCAACAGCCAAGACCCTTCCTTCAAATAAATATTTTTACACATGTAAACCATAAGAAAGTTAGTCAAATGACTCAACTTCCTTTGATAAAGGGTGCCATGGCATGGACAGGAAGTATCACCACTGAAGAAGCCTTGGAGTCCACATAGACCAGCTTTTACTTTACATTCTAACTCCTTCTTACTCAATTTCATATCCTGCTGAGCAGAACTAAGTGTCTCAATCTAGTATGAGGGATTTGTGAGTGGAAACAGTTTTCTAAGGGTTGCATCAATGAGCAGTGAACATATGAGCATTGAAACAGGGGAAAGGTAGTGATGACACAGTGCATAGAGAGGGGCATCGTTTAAGCAGGACTCTCCAGGATGTCTTTTAAATCCTAGGAACATACAAACATAGTTCTAGGAACATAAGTGCAGTGTGTGTGTGTGTGTGTGTGTGTGTGTTATAAATAGTCATAGTCACAGATGTGTAGGATTAGGGGCAGCAGGTCTATATCACTTACCTGTCACTTACCTGTCAACATTTACCTGTCAACAAACTGCAATGAATTCAGTGTTGGGCTAGCCATGGTTAGGATTGCACTGTTATAAGAATATCAACATTTACAGTGGTATGACTATTTCCCAACCAAAAATATCCTAAAACTTAAAACTAACACACACACACACACACACACACACACACACACACAGAGAGAGAGAGAGAGAGAGAACACTCATTTTGATAGAGAGGAGTAACAAAAACACATCCCATCAGGAATTGATAAACTGTTATTGAGGTATTGCTATGAAGAGCAACAGGCAAAAGACACAACAAAATGGATTCACAATCTCTGGATGCCTATAACTTTTGATATATGAGAATTTAACTGGATGTCTGGCGTGTGTTTTTCTCTTTGTCTTGAAAGACAACTGTGCAGATGGTACATTACTCAAGGTACTCTTTGAAAAGTAATAATCTCTTAGAGTATCGTATGTTCCAAGTGCAATAGAGAAACAGGTGCCTACTTTCATACGTGAGGCACTTGTAAATTTGCACCATTGAGAATTAGTAAGCAATGCTTGAAGCTAAATTACTGAACACATATATTTTGAAGTGTAAAACTTTGTTTATAAACTGTGTTCAGGCATTTGCCGAGAATGCAGGCAGGGAAGGGCAGAAAAAACCCACCCCTAAGGTTCCTTGGCTAAAAGGCTTTGCGTCAGAGAGTTTTAAGCATCCACAAGGGGGACCTTGTCTTATTGGGGTTTCTGAACAATCAAACATGCTTGAACTCCTCTTTGTGCCAATTGCACAAAGGTCTGAGGAGCAATCTGTGTACCAGAGGAGACCAGCCTATTAGAGCTAATGGGGCACTGCCCCCCCCCAATCCCAGTCTTCTTTCAGGCAGCTCCTATCTGCGTGCCGCCTTGGTTCTCACTTACAACAAGCCAAGGAGGTAGAACTACCTACCAGCTTCCTCCTCCTAAGTCTTAGTGTTCCCCCTTGTAGAACTCAGCCGGAGGACGATGAGGAGCAATTTTTGGCTTTGTTTGTCATTTACAGTTGGTCTCCTCGCCTTCCATCCTACCAGTTCCTATAGGAACCAGCCCCCACTGCTATGAACTAAGGAATGTTGGGGGCGGAGTTTGCATCCCTGCCCTGTTTTAGGTTTTACAGCTCACATGTTCAGGCAAATAGTCATTGCTCAGTGACAAAGCTTCGCAACTCTAGGTAAGCAGGGAATAATCTGTATGGACTCTGGAAAGCTGCTGTCAATGAGTGTCAGCAATAATGAGATAGATAGATCAATGATCTGGCTCATTATAAAGCAGCTTCCTATATCTGTACCTAATAAAAACAAACAAAACACTGTACTAATAATGCAATATTGTGAGCTATAATCTTACATGAACATTGCCTGGGGGTGGGGTTTCAGGCATGGGGAGCCAGATCTTTATCTCCCCTTACCCCCATGGGCCACCTTTGACAAGTGATGTCATAAAGACATCATGTGATTGACAGATGGATTGTCCCATCCACCTTGCTGCTGTGCCTGACCCAAGCAGGACTGAACTCCCTGCACATCAATTGACTTGGGCGATCAAGCAAGCAAGTGAAAAGTGTGACGATTAAAAAATAACCTTATTAAAGCATGAAAATAAAAACCAAGAAATAATGTGTAGCCTCCACGCAAACAAATCAGGATAACCGATAGATAAAGAAAGGACATAGTATAATCTCCAGGCAGGCTTTGTGTAAAATCAGAATAATAGACAGATCATCTGAAGGAGTCATGTACCTTTCTGTGTGATTTGCAGGTTTGAACACTGGTTTCCAGTTTTCCTAGAAATTCATCCACTCCCTACTATTACGGCTCATTGATATCATTTGCCATCAATGGAAAGATATTCAGAAAACCGTTTGCTAAAATGCATACATTTTTGAAAGTGAAAAAAGGAAAGAAAAAGAAAAAATGGCTATGGAATGTCAATCAACTTTATTGTGTGCTCCAGGCTGCTTGAAGCTCATAAAATATATTTTTCTCTGTCTTTTGCTCAGCAGAGCAGGAGCTGGAGTTGTAGTGGGAAGTCTTCAATGAACAGTAAGTAGAAGAAAGTAGTTTCCCCTTAAAATTATAGCAGATGTGCTGTAGGCCACTTGAACAAAGGAGGAAGCCGACTATTAAAAGATAAAACAGATCAGAAAGCTCTGTAAAAGGAATGCGTAGCAAAAGAAATAACTTTTGTAGACTGCCAGTTCAAGAGTTCTATTTATTACTCTGGCTTAGTTGAACAAACACCCGCAGCTTATTATCCAGAGCTCATGTGTACATGGGAGTCCTGCTGTGGGACAAGAAAGAAAATTGGCAGATTGGGGGTCCTTTTATTTAATTAATGAAATAAGATATAGCAAAATTTTAAAAAAGGAAAATACAGTTAATGTCATTTGTACACTTTGAAAAGAATCCACTAATTATGAAACAAATATTCAGTAACAGTCTACCTACCCTGCTAGATTACAAACATCCCATTCAGGAAGAACCCTTATTGAGGAACTAACTCCTAACTTCTGTCTGTTATTTGTTTTAGAAGGGCCCTGTCCTCCAAGTGTTTTGGACCACAGCTCCCATCATGCCTGACCATTGCCTATAAAAGCAGAGGTTGATGGGAGTTGTAGTCCAACATTTCTGGATGCCAACTGGTTGGGGAAGGCTATTCTAGATGTTGAACAGAAACATTTTAACTAGAGTCACAGTTTGGTATTAAGAGAGACAGTGCAGTGTGTAGTGATAAGAGCAGTGGTAGCCAATGTAGTGCCTTCTAGAAGTTGTTGGGGTCATCAGCCCTAACAAACATGGTCAGTGTTTAGGGGTGATGAGGGCTGTAGCCCAACAACATCTGGAAAACAGCATTTTGGCTACTCACAGGTTAGAGGGGGGGAGGACTTTAGTTCTTGCCCTGCCATGAAGCTCACTACACGACCTTGGGTCAGTCTCTCTCACACACAACCTAACCTCCCTAACAGGACTGTTCTGATTATAAAATGGAGGTGGAAAAGCCTTTTATGTTGCCTTCAGTACTTTGAAGAAAATGTGGTGTGTATTCATAAATGCCTGTATGTATAAATAAGGTGGTCAGTATTATCTCTGAATTTCGATGTTTTACACGAGGTTATGGCATGCTAACCCACCCAGGCATGATCTCAACAGCCTAAATGTTAGGAATTCATTATGCCATCACCTCAGCCTTGCAATGAGAAAATACGCTCCAGCTATGTAATATACTCTTTAAGTGTATAATCAAAGAGGAACCCAAATGAGGGAACAAAAAGTCGCCAAGGGACCTAAGTGACTGGAGATTTTAGAAACATATTAGAAGAGATTGTTGGGAACATGGCATAACATCTGATGAGAAAAGGCAATGGAGGGAAAGAATACAGAGGGGAAATGAAGAAGAGTTCGAAGGTAAATTAATAAATGCCCAAGAGAAAGAATAACCATCTGGCAATCTGTGCATTGCATCTGCTTTTGGGGGGAAGAAAGGGGAAATATTATCTGGGTAAAATGAAAAAAAAAATGTGATTTTGACTTGTATATGTGGATATCATTATGCAATAGCAGCACATAGTGGAATTGAGCAGTGGTTTTGTTCTTCCAACATTAGCAACATTAATACTTTTTAAAAATCTTTATTATAATAATAATAATAATTTAAGAATTTATTATTTATACCCTGCGCATTGGGCTGGGTTTCCCAGCACATACATCAATTTCAGAAGAGAGACTGGTAATTTATATCCCAACTAACTTTTCTTCTTTCTTTGGCGATCACTTGTAGCCAGGTAAGATTGTCTTCCATGAACACAGTCTTAACAGTGAGTCCATAAGTGACTGTGGAGGCCAGTTCTGAATCCACACCTCCTTCCACAGTGGGGACATATAGGTTTCTGGGTGGGAGTTGATCATGGTGAAGGTTTGTCAAATGTGCCTTCCTCTTAGCTGGTTTCTCCCTTTCATCCTGAGTTTGAGCATCTTCAAAGTCCATGACATCTTTGGTAAAGGCTGTTCTCCAACTGGAGCGCTTGCAGGCCAGTGTTTCCCAGTTGTCTGTGTTTATACTACTTTTTTCCCATTTGCCTTGAGAGAGTCTTTAAACCTCTTTTGCTGATCACAAGCATTATGCTTTCCATTTTTTAAGTTCAGAATAGAGTACCGGTAGTTCCTTTGGAAGACAATAATCAGGCATCCACACAACATGACCAGTCCAACAAAGTTGATGTTGAAAAATCAATGCTTTGACACTGGTGATCTTTGTTTTCCAGTACACTGGCGTTAGTTTGCCTGTCTTCCTAAGTGACATGTAGCATTTTTTGGAGACACTGGTGATGGAATCCTTCAAGGAGTTGGAGACAGCATTTATAAGTGGTCTATGTTTCGCAAGCATACAGTAAGGTTGGTAGTACCATATCTTTGTAAACAAGCATTTTGGTTTCCCTGCGAATGTCCTGGTCCTCAAACACTTTGTGCTTCAATCGGGAGAAAGCTGCACTCGCATTTTTCTTGATTTAGATTTGTGGTGCTGCAGAGGGGTTGCTTTGTGCTTGTTGGTGCAGCACTTCGGATTTTGAGCAATAGGCCAAGGTTTTTGTAAGCTTCTGCAAAGATATTTAAGATGGCTTCGAGGTCATCCTCTGAGTGTGCACACGCCACGTCATCATCAGCATACTGAAGCTCTATGATGGAAGTTATAGTAACCTTACTCTTTGCTTCCAGCCTACTCAAATTAAAGAGCTTTACAATGTGTAGGATCATGGCAATGAAAATAATAGAGTTGGAGCAATAACACACCTGATCCTACTGTGAATAGATCACTTTGAGAGCCATTGTTATCTGTGATTGTTGCTGTCATATTATCATGGAGGAGCGAAAGGATGTTCACAAATTTATCTGGGCAGCCAATTTTCAGAAGGACAGTCCACAGGGCGTTACAATTTACAGTGTCAAAGACCTTAGTCAGGTCAATAAATGCCATATACAGGGGTTGGTTTCGTTATCTGCATTTTTCTGTTGAGCAGTGAAAAGCATGTCCACTTCCAGGGGAAGGTCAAAAACCATTTTGGGATTCAGGAAGAGTAGCCGCAGATAGTTATGAGACAGTTTGCTAAGATCCTTGCAAGAATTTTGTCGGCTGTAGCTAATAAAGAGCTGTGTCGATCGTTTCCACAATCCACTCAATCGCTTTTTTAAAAAAGGTTGATAATTTTGGCATCCCTAAAGTCTGCTGGGATCTCCTCTCTTCCCCAGGTTTTTCCGATGAGCTTGTGAAATTGTTGTGTAAATTCAATTCCACCCACTTTGAAGACATCAGCAGGTATCCCATCAGGTCCACTGACTTTGTTGTTTTTCATTTGGTTAATAGCTGTACACAACTCTCTCAGATTTGGAGATACTGCAAGCTCATCTCTAGTGTGTTTTTGCGGAGTTTGTGAGAGGACCTCAGAAGCTACGGGGGAGTTGCCGTTAAGGAGATGCTGGTAATGTTCTTTCCAGCGCAATGCAATAGCTTCTTTATCTTTTAGAAGTGTGGTACCATCTGTTGAGCATAGGGGGAATATACCATGATTTATTGGCCCATAGGTGGTCTTTGTGGCTTTAAAGAAACTCTATGCATCATGGTTTTGTCGGCCAAGTGCTAGATCTCTTGAGCTTTTTCTTATCCCCCAGGTGTTCTGCTCTGAGATTGGGGGGGCGTGTAATGATATAAATGATGCAAAATATCTCCTACACAAAATTTATCATTCATTTCAGCTCATTGTGACTATAACTGGAATATTATTCCTAAAGGAAATCCCCAAGTGCACTAGTACTTCAGAGCACATACTGATCGAATGCTACATTTTCATAATATAAAATATGGTTTGAAGAAGATCCTAATATGACAAAAATAAATTCATCTAATTTTTTGAGCATTTTGTGTGCCTAAAAAAATCTATTAGCATATAAATTACTCTCCATCTGATATGTGTTAATAGTCAAAACTGAATTTTCAGGCCTGTGATTCAGACAAGGCAGCCATAACTCATTCTAGAGTTAGTGGGTGATCTTCCCTCGCAGACTAAGAGAACATTGGCATCAGGAACACTGAGTGCCTACCTTCCCTGATTAATAATAATAATAAACTTTCTGGGAATCTCCAGCAGTACTAAGGATAAAAGTAATCATTACCATCTAATCATTAGATTATTTATTTACCGGTATATAAAAGTATCTATAGTATCTATAGTATTTATAAAAGGACAGATCGTGAAGCTGAGGCTCCAATACTTTGGCCACCTCATGAGAAGAGAAGACTCCCTGGAAAAGACCCTGATGTTGGGAAAGATTGAGGGCACAAGAAGAAGGGGATGACAGAGTAAGAGATGGTTGGACAGTGTTCTCGAAGCTACAAACATGAGTCTGACCAAACTGCGGGAGGCAGTGGAAGACAGGAGTGCCTGGCGTGCTCTGGTCCATGGGGTCACGAAGAGTCGGACATGACTAAATGACTAAACAATAACAAAAAAGTATCTATAGATGATGATGATTATATGGAAGGTTTTTTTGTTTTGTTTTTTTATACGATAGAAAGGTAACAGTGTAATCACTGTTTAGGGACCCTGTAGAGCAACTTTTTGGGGATATGCAGGTGGCTGGAGGGGGGGGGGAAAGAAACCAAAAGCCCTGTGGATTTCTGTCAGATAAGCAGGTGGACATCATTTGATGTTGTTCATATTGTGTTATGCATTTTAACCATTGATTGAATGGATAATGTCCTATCACATTATGCTGTGCATGGCCCTGACCTCTTTCAGGGGGCATGATGATACATAAATATGATACATAAGCCCCACTGTATGCAAATGTCTGGGCAGACATAGGATCAGACTGCCAAACATGCAATGTTACTGGTTTGTTCAGCACCCTCGGCTTACATGGTGCTTTACAGAAAGCATCATAGCCACAAAACAAGCATACAAAGACAAGTGACAAGGAGTTATAGTGCATAAGCAGAAAGTTAGTTCAGTTTTTGCTGATAAACTAATAATTAACTAATTATAATAAATGCCTTCTTAGTTGATTATGAGGTTATCAGCAAAAAATATATACACCACTGCCAACTTTGGGCAGTCCTCGGATTGCAGCCTCCATCACTTTCCACACATGGTGGCTTGAAACAAATGTAACTGTTGTTGCATTTAGAATCTAATCATTTGTAATACATATAAATAAAATTTGGTCAACCCATCACATTAGCAAAATAAGACATCATATCTGTTCCGCATCACAGCATTTAAACATGGAGCTAGAAACAATATACAAGACTGGATACAGAGGACTCTAGTTATGGGGCACTTCTACTGGAGGAAGGATGGAGGTGATTTAATTTAAACAATTCAACCTACCTCCTGCAGTCACTAGTGCCCCCTGAAAAGAGCAATCCTGGAAGTGGTGCTGTGGGATGGAGGGCAAGCCACTGGATTGCATCATGAATGGAAGGAGGAGTTCTGTTCACAGAGGGGTGACTCTGGATCCAACTCAATGAAATTGGCCTTTTCTAGAGTACAGATGGATACAGGTGCAACACACCATGCGCACACCATGTACATATTTTAAAATACAGTGGTACCTCGGGTTGCATACACTTCAGGTTACATACGCTTCAGGTTACAGACTCCGTTAACCCAGAAATAGTGCTTCAGGTTAAGAACTTTGCTTCAGGATGAGAACAGAAATCGTGCTCTGGTGGTGTGGCAGCAGCAGGAGGCCCCATTAGCTAAAGTGGTGCTTCAGGTTAAGAACAGTTTCAGGTTAAATACGGACCTCCAGAACAAATTAAGTACTTAACCTGAGGTACCACTGTATTACCATCCACCATAACAACCCCTGGTGAGATGCTGGTGGTAATGCTTTCCACTTGGTACACTGCTAGCGATCCTTCTTGGATTTGCTATAGCCTTCACTTTTATATTATACTACTGGAATGCCTAAGCTGCCCACCAAAACAAAATTTCCATTGCATTGGGCTTGGGGACAGCGGGAGAGAGATTGGAGGAATCCTAACACTTTGTAAAAATGCACTGAGCTTGAAAATGTGCTGTTGGTTCTAGGATGAGTCCCAGAAACTGACAATGAAAACATATTGTTAGTCAATTAAATCATTGAGGGACACACAGAATGTAGAGAAAGAGCCATAATACTGATGACTCTTGAAAAGTTGCCATTTAAGGTCTTGTCATCTTTTTGTGGCTCTGCTTTGCTTGAAAGAGTCCCTGATTCTTTGCCTTCCTCCCCTTCGGTATTACAGCATACTAAGTAGCCACTGTTATGAAGAGGAGATTGTGTTCTGCATATAAACTCATGGAAGCCCTTAAATCCTCAGAGGATTAGATGTGTGAAGGCAAGCATACCTTTAGAAGGATATTGGTTACTCCTTCGCTAAATCAATTTCCCTATAATGAGGAATAGGCTTACAAGGTTATTTAATAGGTTGACAAGACAAAGGAGATTAGGAAACGGGAATATGTGGTCAGGTAGTTTTATTTTGATAAAGGAGAGGGATGGGAAAGGGAAATTAGACAGGTGTGAATTAGACTTTGTGGAATGTGGTCTCCTAGAAAGACAGATATGGGTGTTTCAACATCAAAGTCTGGAGACAACAATTGGAGCCAGCTCTGAGGTTTGGGGTGGGATTACTGTTAAGGTTACTCTCTTCTTTCTTTTTTTTGCTCCTGTGAGGCTTGGAGTTGAACGACCAGAGAGGAGTGTGTCTCATCACTAGCTTTTGCCTTTGCAGCCTAAACTATCCTGTTGGGCAAAGTAAAAAAGAAAGAAATGAAAATTGCTGTGAAAGGTTCAGATACCCGAGATAATCATTAAATGCAGCTTGTATGGGAGATGTGAGTGCTGTAAAGCCACAGATGGCTGCCAAAGTATCATTTCATACCAGGTATTTTCCTTTGATGTTTCTGTGACGCTTAACAGGAATGTTTCCCTGCATGCCTATTTTATTTCCCAGGCAAAACAAGACAAAACAACTGTAAGGGATCATTCTGGACTTAATGATGGGAAACTTTTTTAAAAATTACATTATATAATAATTGAAAACAGAGGAGTGTAGATGGGTATAGACGCTGCACACATAGAGCAGGTCTGGGTCAGGCGAGTAGGATGGGAGGGAGGGTAAGCTCTCTCACTGCCAAAGCAGCCAGCAAAAGAGCAAGAAGAGAAGGAAACCACACATCAGCCAGGCACGGTTAAATCCCTAAGGTTCCTTGGGAAATTTCCTCCGTCGAGCGAAGGTGGTAGCAATGTTGCAGTTTATCCGTAGCTCAGCGTACTATTGCTGCACGAGGGACAGAGCCGCTCAACCTTGCAGCTTCTGCCTCTGAAGGGTCCCGCTTGCCCAGATTAAATAACATTTTCAGCACCACGGACAGAGATTCGCCGACCTGAGTGACAAGCATGGAGCTGGCTGAGCCTGCCGTTCAACCTTGGACTTCAGACATCTAGAGGGGAAAGGATCCCACGCCTCGGATGATAAATGTAAGATGGGGGATTCTTTTGTATAAGGCATAGGGGATGGGTCTGTGCTGCTGTCGCTTTTTAAGGTGAAATGCAACTTGAATCCGTTTTTAATTATGCCCAAGGAAATATTTCCTGGTGCCTTCTAAAGTGCAAATTCTCTCTCTCATAAAGGAATCTTGTGAGCCCTTTGTCTGAATGAAACCTAACTTTGTGTAGATTAACAATGCAGATTTATTCTCAATAGAACACAAAAGGGTAATTTGACACTTCTTAGCAATGTCTGGTTGTTTCCCTGCTTCTTCAATGTGGGCTTTTACTTCTAAAATAAAATCAGTGCTAGGTACACTGGATAAGGAGAGATGATGTAGTGCTATCCATAACCTTAGGGCTGGAGAAAAGTGCAGTTCTGTAGATCTTATTTTAATTGTATTTCCTTCAAAGTTTTGGAAAAGGAAATTGTTAGTTAATTAATCTGATGTTGACTAGTAAAAACAGGTTTACAGAAGCATGTATTGTGAATATTAAGGATATTTAGAGAGGCTGATATAATGCCAAAATTATGCTGCCATCTACTGGAAAAACATAATTCCTGTGACTATTATAAAAAAAAGTAAAATGTTTGAATAAACGCTATTTGTACTCTGATAGTTTGCAAACTTGGAGGATTTTCAGGAAAAAAATATATTTTCAAAGGCCAGTTTCACACAGAACTCAGTCTCTGTAGATTTAGCATTACTTTCAGGAACTCTTACTATAGCAGCTTAATTAACATTGGTCACTTGGGGCGAGAAAGGGAATTTTTACATTAGCTTCAATGTTAAAGATAAGACTCTACATTTTCAACAAAAAATAATCCTAGTAGTATAGATAGTATTTTGCTGTATGCTTATATGAGTAGTTAAATTACATAACTGGGTTATTTCTTATTCTCAGTTCTAAATTTTAAAACTGGAATTTAATTTAAAAAAAACTTTTTAAAAATTAGCAGATGGATAAGATTTGAAATGACAGGAAAATAAAAACAAATGATCCAACTGAAATAATTTATCTCTGAATTTCTATATAAAGCTTGTATCTCAAATAGGATCCATTTATGAAAACCTAAGATCAAGTCTTATGCTGTCAGAGCACATCATTAATTAAACCAAGGAGGAGAGCAAAACAAACTGAAATAAATGGGCAGCTATAACCTTCAATGAAATGAGGCAGAAATCTTGGAAGAGTTACAGTAGTTTGCACAGGAACAAGAATTGCTTGAACAATGGCTTCTGGATATTGCTATTTGTATAGCATCTCAGAATAACAACATACTGCTAAGTTGATACTACTATTTTTGTTAGTGGGGCTTATGCAGTACATGAACCCACCTACACCCTGGAAGTAATAGAATTACAGAGTGCAAAGCACCTTATATGCTTACATGGTTATTCATGGCAAATTATGAAGGCCTATAGCAAAGTGCTGTTGACTCTGCACCCGCAACTCATTGGCATGATGATAACTTAATAGCAGTAAGTGTCCGAAAGCTTCAGTTCCAAATGATATCTCTTGTAAAAATCAAGGGCAAATGAAAGAGCATGTAAAAGTGATGCATAATAGTAGTCAGGATAATTCTCTATTGATTCAATGTACAATGTGAATCCTAATCATGTGGTTTTTGAAGGCTTCATTGTAAAGAGTGGAAGGCTTCAAAAGGGAAAGGGGGTATGAAGAGTAGAAAGTTGCTCTCAAATAGTTTATGGGTAATAAGGCCAGGTGTAACATGAACAAGCTCAAAGATGCTTCTCAACTAGGGTTGAAGCATGAAGTAAAACCTCAGTTATTCATTGCTGAAGGATGAGAATAAGTATCTGCCAGGCAAACTGTAGGTAGGCCAAAAAAGGGGAGGACTGAAATGAAATTAATGGGTTTCTGATAGCAAGTGTGACATAGATTAATTTGTGAATCTTATCTTATTTCCTATGTACATAGACTTTGGTGAAGATCCATCAGTGACATTTGTCCAAGGACTGATGAGTCCTGCAAAGTCAATGAATATGAAACAGCCACATATTTGCTACTGGCTTTCTTCCAAAATTCCTGTGCTTTCACTGGAGGCATTGCCTTCACAAGTGCAGGAGGCCCAAGCAAAGTTATCATGATGGACTACTTTAAATAGACATATATGCCTATGTTCTTCATGGTGCATAATTGCTAGACAAATGAAACAGGACTTACATTGTTCTGCAGGATTTACTGATAAGCTGACCCTAGGCCCAATTGCCAATATTTGTGTGCATGTCTGAAAGTACTTACACTGAATCGTATTCCTAGAAGCTATACAATATCGGAGGTACAAGAGTTAGAATGGCTGTTGAGACACCTGGAAGGCAATGGGCTTGAACAGAATTTACATTTTTCACTCTCTTGCACATACATCAGCAGAAGGGACAACCAAAAATGATGATTTTGTCCCACATGCGCACAGGTTTGTCCTCCATGCTGGTCAATGCAATATCCCTTTTACTTCTCCACTCTTTCCTTTTTTAAAATAGTTGTGTAGTGTCTCTGTGACACTCTTGGAAATGAAGATGGTGGCAGTAGCAGCAGGGGGTTGGTGGACTGATGGAGAAAGCAGGGCAGGAGCTGCAAAGCTGAAAAAGTGGCGCAGCACGTTCCCTCCGCCCACCCCCCAAAAGGGACCCTTAGTCATTTTCAAGAAGTGTCAGTGATCAGTGTTGGAGATCTAATATACAACAAGCCAATCTGGATCATGTGCTTTGGGTCTCTCTCAAAATCCCATCATTTTGGCAACAAGCAGAAGGGGAAGATAAACCAACCCCTATAAGCTGCTCTTGCTATCACCTTATTCTAAGATTATATTCATGCAGTTTTGGTCCATGCAAAATGATGGTGAAAAAGGGAACTCTGGAGCTGCTTTGTGGCCAAACAATCTATAGTTTTTAGAGTTCTTGAAGTGTAAATAAGTTTCATCAATAAAGAAATGACTGGATATCAGGTTGGACAACAAAAAAGAAAAATTATATACATGAAACTTTGGTTATGCATGATCAGATCTGGAACAAATATTTAGAATAAGTGGCATGTGCTGGAAACAAACACATGTCTTCTCAGAAACAAGCCCTGTTGAGTCCAACCAAGGAAGTATGTAGAGTCCATGTTCATTTCCCTCTTTTATTTTCATTTAATAGGTTTAGGGATAAGGATTGGCATAGGACCTATGATCTTACTTCATATTTATAATTGTTTCAGTATGCTATCAATTTGAAAACTAATTACATTTACAAATTGCTAAAGATGATTAGTTCATTCAGGTATAAAAAAAATTATTGGGGGAATGATGCACATGCAAATGTCATTGAAATCAGTTGGTCAAAGGCATGCATAATTTCGCACAATATTGTAGTTTGTATATGCTACCTTTACATCTACGGATGTGGCTTCTCTGTAGGAGAATAGGAGAGGATCATGAACACTCAGAATGGATTAACAGTCAATCCCTCTTCCCAGGGAACTCTGGGAATTGTAGTTCCAGGAGGGGAATGGGATCTCCTCGCAGCACCCTTAATAAACCACAACTCCCATGATTCTTAGGGGAAGCCATGACAATTTAAAGTGGCGTCATAGTGCTTTAAATGGATGGTGTGAATGTGGCCTAACTTAAGTCTTCGGTTTCAATTGGTCTGTTCTTAGTAGAACTAACACTGAATATAGCCCTATGCTCTCTTCACATAGAAGCTCCTCACTTGTGAATAACTTTGACCTAGGCAAAGCTAATAAAAAAACTCAGATTATAATCAATGGGCTTTATGTTCCTATGCAGCAAGGGAGATTCACACACATCTTGTGTGAAAGACTGTACATTGTGACTGCTATGTAGTCCTCACTGTACCTGAGAAATGGAGCTGATATTATTCTAGCATCAAAATATGACTAGAGCAGGATTGGGAGAGTACTGTTTATCACAATATTGTTCACCAGTGCCATCAAATGTCAATACACCATTCCTAGAAAAATACCCTATCTTAATTGCTGTGTCTGATGAGATTGATCACTAGCAGCCTTCATAAAATATGCAAATACAGTGTAATTTAAATGCAAAGCACCATTAAACAAAAATGTTAAGATAGGTGCAATCAAGTCACAATTAGTTTTTTTTTTTTTAAAGAATGCATCATGCTCACTCTATACATATGATTAGTTCCCAAACCAGGGCAGAGCAAGAACTTAAAAACAAAAAACGTAATAGCATGCAGATCTCCTGTCACTGACTTTACAGTTTGCCCTGTTAATCTCCAGTCATAATTCAAAGGCAACTCAAATATATTTTAACAGAACATGAATTGATGGCTAAACATAATGCCTGGAAGTGTTCAAAGTTAAGAAAATCATTTTCTTTTGAAGGCTCCCCCCCCCCTTTAGCTAGAGCTAGAGCCATAATTCATTCATCTCTGTAGCTGGGCTACACTACAAACTGTGATAGCATAAATCTTTGCATGTTTTCATGGAGTCAGCAGGAAGTCCCATAGCATCCAATGGGACTTAATCACCTGTGTGTTTTGGTCAGGTTTTCAGCCTGAATGTTCAATTTCAATAACAATTTTGTTTGAATTATTTTAGCTTCATGTTGCCTTACCACACTAAGGCGGACACAGCAGATGTTTTGTATGGCAAATGCTTAGAAATGTAAGGAAGAACTGTAGAAAAATAAATAAATGTGGTAAATATTACAGCCATGTACCAGGCACGTGGCACCGTGTGAGTGTATAAGCAGTGAAGTCAGAGAGAAAGGCAATACATTAAGCACAATCTGTAACAATATACATAATCTTCTGTATATACCTGCCAAATTGAGATGACATTTTATGCATTCCATGAAGTTGTGTCTAGTCCAGAAAGTTTTAGACCTTATTCTTATGATGAAGTGGACTTTTTTTATTTTTTTACGATAAAGGCAATATTCATTTGTGGCTAGTCTATTTATGGGGTCACAGGCTGTGGGACAAAAGTCAGGAATAAGGCGAGGCCAAAATCAAAAATGGCTGGCTTCATCCCATTTCTCTCTCTTTTTGCCTTCTCCATCTTTCTTTTCACCCAGCAAAACTCCAGAGCGGGGACAGGTTGGTTGCTCTTGACAGAGGCCTGAATTCAACACTTGCAGGGAGGTTTTGTTTGTAGGCTGAGGGCCTCAGGTTGCCCATGCATGATCTAATAAATATATTGGTCTTGAAGGTACCACAAGGCTCTTGGTTGCAAGAGCAGCCAGTCCAGCATGGTGCTGTCCCAACAATGGCAATGCTGCTGCCATTTTCCTTGATGAGGTGGAACAGGGCAATGGTGAGGTTGAGTCTGCCCAGGTACACCGAGAGACCAATCCAGAACTCTCACCAGTGCACCTGGGGAGCCCCAACCCAACCATTGCCCTGCCCCCCTTCAGCTAAGTGTTGCCAATCAGGAGAATGGCTCTGCCCCATGCCTGCCCCATGCCTGCAGCCCTGCTTTCCTGCTTTAGTGTGCAGACACTATGGGAATGTAGCCTAATGTGGGATTTCTCCTTGTAGAGTGTAGAAAGCTATCAATAAGTAATACAAAACCAGAAAAGTGATAAGCAATTGCAAGATGGTGGACTTGGTCCTTATTGACTTATTTTTACCATAACTTTTGCTTGCCTGCTTTCCCCCACTTCATTTCAGTCAAACTTTTTCTCAGCTTCCATGAAAGTCACGTATTTAAGAAATTACCCCTTTGACAGGATGGTTTCCATACATTCTGCTCCAGCAGTCTCCTTGTTTGGGATCATATGTAGGTTTCTCCTTAAGCTCTGGGGCTGCCATTTGCTTTTCTATGTAGTTCCCAACAACCAGAGCCTCCCACATGTCTGCAGCCACACAAAATAAGCCTGCAACCTTATTCATGTCTTGTGTACATTCTCACTGCAGGAGGTCCAGGAGGCCCTTGTCACTGAGTCCCCTGCTGAAGTCTGGGCCCCTGGCGCATGCCCAGCCATGCTGGTTCTTGGCTCCAGCTCTGTTCAAGTCCACACTTGGCCATTGTTTCATTAAAAGCTCACCACCACTTTTACTCCTCATCATTCAGTTTGAATCTGTTTGGCTTTGTTGTTCATCCTTTGTGATTTGGAAAGCTACAGAAATGTTCTAGACAGCCAACTCATCTGACAAGTAATTGGAACTGAGCCTCCCAATACTTTGAAAAAGTTAGCCATAAATATTGGCATTTAATTCTCAATGGGAAATGGCTGTGCTGATGGCAAAAATAAATTTCGCTACTATCAAATTGCTCCCTCCCTACCCCTCCCACCTCTCTTGACCTGGTTTAACAATAAATGTGATTATGGAAAGTAATTAATATGTCTGGACCCTTTGGGGGTGGGTGCTGAGCACACCTTTTTGTTTATATCTCTTTGACAATGTCTACAATGGACCATAATTTAGACTTGCCATAGGTCAGGAAAATTCCTGACATGTCCTGGATTTTGGGTGTAAAAATGGTGTCAGGGCTAATTTTGCTGAATAGTCAAAATGTCAGGAAAAAACCTGGATGTATGGTAATTGACTATTCTACCAGCTTCCAGGGAGCTGTGTGTCTGAAATAACCCCATAGCACAAGATAGATATTCTAAACCATCCCGATTGTGGTTTGTTCTTGTTTTTTTAAAGAATTAAATTATATCAAGCGTTTAGGAGTAAATATTTCCCTTTTTCCTAGACATGAAACCTGTGATCCTATGGTCACTGGGAGGGCGTCCCAGAGGCTGTAAGATCCCCTGACATGCTCCAGTAATTTGGGACAAAGTACTTCAGCCTCAGAGCTGGTTTGGTTTATTTCTCTCCCACTTTCATTAATCAGAGGGAAGGGGTGTGGGTGTGTGTGTTTAAAATGGAACAGGAGGTCTCAGTCTCACCCAACTTCATCGCTGCTCTACCAGCATGGACCTAGCATGACACAGAGTTTTGCTGGGTGAAAAGAAAGATGGAGAAGGCAAAAAGAGAGAGAAATGGGATGAAGCCAGGTAGCTCATTCATATTTGGTTTTCTACCCGTTTTCTACCTGCTAATATAAAGCAGATATTTTCTCTCATTAGCAATAGAATTTCACCTGATGATTTCTATTGCAATTCTAGGATTCCACTGGAGCTACCTAGCCATTTATCATCTAAATCACACTTGAGCACTAAGTGAACACCTGCATTTTGATGTGATGTTTCATAGATCCCTAGGGATTCTCCAGGAAGGAAATCTTCTTAATAGGTGACCTTTGGCAATCTTTGGTTTTAAATTGTGACATGAGATCTCAGCGGAGAATATACGTTCAGATGTAGGAATCTATTAGGAAGATTAATGACTTCAGAGAAGCGATGTGGCTTATATATTACTATTACAGTTTCAGTTTTCAAACAATATATTGTAAAACTGCTGAGAACCTGGAAAAGAATGTTGCCATGAATTATTGAATCTTGTGCCCTTCTTTCATCAGTACTTAATTGCCCCTGGAATGATTCCAAGTAGTATTGAATTATTGACCATACAATTTACTGTGGTGAATTCCACTTTGTGTGAGCCTTTGAAGGTGTCATCCAAAATGCAAACATTATTTTTGACTTTATTGAGCTCTGAATCCAAATCCCAAGTTTCTATGTAATTAAAGTGTGCTGTGATAGTAAAATTCTGCTTAAAAAGGAAAATCTCAGTGAAACAAACCCAGATATATGCCTGATCCTTTAATAGCCACTTCATAACTTTGGATGATGCAGCAACAATCAAATCTGTACTTCACCCTATAAGTATGACCAATATTCATTATAGGTCAGTATATTAAGATATAGGTAAATCCTTTTAAAACATGCCATGTTGACAAGCATTTGTGTGCCTGCTTTAGAAGAAACTTTATGATTTGAAATAATGGATATGATCCAGTTGAAGTTAAGCTCAAAGTAGATGTTACTTTAATTGCTTAGTTAGTAGTTACAACATGGAATTATTATTTTTATTTTAAAGTTGGACAGGAATTGTAGTACTTGAGGTGGAGAGGTTTAACACAGCCTTCCTTAACTGCTCTCAAAAATATCCCACCGTACACCAGAAATTAACCTTAAATGAAATCTCCAATTGGTGCCAACTAAACTAATTCTACTTTCAGTCTCAGAAACCTTTCCTTGGGTTGCACCCAGCTTAGAGTAGACCCACTGAAATGAATAGACCTAAGTTAGTTATGCCCATTAATTCCAAGGGGTTTATTCTGACTATGACAAACATGTGTTTCAATAGCAGAGTTAAGCACCTAAGACTTTCTGCTTGACTCTTTTATGGATATCACTGGGAAATAAAAGTCAGATCAAGCACAAGGTAATCAATAGATGGATAGACAGACAGACAGCATTCGCCTTTTAGAAATCCACTATATTCTGCTCTTTCCCCCCAGGCTTGAAAAACCACATATCTGAAAATCATGCATCGACGGCACACCACCCTCCGGGAGAAAGGGCGGAGGCAGGCCACCCGAGGCCCAGCCTACATGTTCAATGAGAAAGGCACCAGCTTGACACCTGAGGAAGAGCGCTTCTTGGATTCAGCAGAATATGGGAACATCCCGGTGGTACGGAAAATGCTGGAGGAATCCAAAACTTTGAACTTCAACTGTGTTGATTACATGGGACAAAATGCTCTGCAGCTTGCAGTGGGCAATGAACACCTGGAAGTCACTGAACTCCTTCTGAAGAAGGAGAATCTGGCTCGCGTTGGGGATGCACTCTTGTTAGCCATCAGCAAAGGATATGTGCGTATTGTGGAAGCAATATTGAACCACCCGGCCTTTGCACAGGGACAACGTCTCACTCTCAGCCCCCTCGAGCAAGAGCTACGAGACGACGATTTTTACGCTTATGATGAAGATGGAACGCGCTTTTCCCATGACATTACTCCTATCATACTTGCTGCTCATTGCCAGGAATATGAAATTGTTCATATATTGCTGCTGAAAGGGGCACGGATAGAAAGGCCCCACGACTACTTCTGTAAGTGCAATGAATGCTTTGAGAAGCAAAGGAAAGATTCCTTCAGTCATTCGCGATCGAGGATGAATGCCTACAAAGGATTAGCAAGTGCTGCTTATTTGGCTCTTTCTAGTGAAGACCCTGTTCTTACCGCTTTAGAGCTAAGCAACGAACTGGCAAGACTAGCCAACATTGAGACAGAATTTAAGGTAATACAAGATGAAAATCTTTTCTCCCCCTCCAAAACACACACACACACACATGTAATGATATCATAGAGTTTACAAAGAAAATGTAGGACCGAACTAAACTACCGTATTTTTCCATGTATAAGACTAGGTTCCCCCCCCCCCAAAAAATAATGTCCAAAATTTGGGGGTGTCTTATACATGGATAGATCTTCCCCTATTTTCTTAAATTGGAGTCCCCAAAATTAAGGGACATCTCATACATGGGGGCGTCTTATAGACGGCAAAATACTGTATATGTTAAATGTATGTGTTTAAAATGTCTGCATTTTGTTTTTCAAATTGCAGCCATGATGTTGGGGGTGGATTTGAATCAGAACCATGGTGGGCAAGGGAGGGAAATGATCTGTTCCTCATGTGCTGAGATCCCAGTGAAAATCCCTCCCCAAACAGCTCTTCATCCTTAGAAGAGAGCTGCTATTAATATCGAAGTAGCAAATTCAGAGGGGTGTAGGATGGCAACCATGGAGGGAAAGGGTTAAAATTATTTTCATACACACATGCACACACACACACACTATGGTTGCATCTCTGCTTGGGCCCTTGCAGCTTCTATTTGATAAACAAAAAACGCGACACCATAAATGCATACACACATTTAAGATATCTCCTGGTCTGACCATTTGAGAAAGCACATGTATCAGGGATTGGCAGGACTCCAAGGAATGTGTGGCAGAAGCAGCGGGGTCAGAGGCTGGTCCAGGAGAAGCGGGTAGTGATTTGTGCAGTTTTGTGCCTCTTGAAAGGCAGCAGCCAGGGCTGGAGGAAGGGGAAGAGTCTGAGCAGTCAGGGAAAGAAGAGGAGGTGCAGGACACAAGGCTGGGGCTGGAGGACAGGGAAGAGTTGTAGCAGCTGGAGACAAGGGAAGAAGGGCAGGATGCACCAGAAGTGGATGAAGGGATGGGGCCTGAGAGGGGGGTGGTGTGGAATCCCATCCATCCCTTTCCCTGCTGTCCCCCAGGACCAGGAGGGGCTTAAAGAGGAAGGTCCAGCAGCAACTTCCATGCTGGTTGCTTGCGTGCATCCCATCAGATGAAGGTACTTAAGCTTGGACAGAGGCATGGTCAAGCTGTTGCCCCAGAAGTCCAGCCTAGAGCACAAGCCTGGTGAGGGGATGCCATCTATTTAGTTGTCAGAAGTGTGTGTGTTCCATGCATCTTAAGAGTTACCGTATATGTGCGCTTTGTCAATAATGAATTAAGCTACCATCTATTTGTCCTGCTTGGGCTCAGCGTGCTCAGGATAACATTCTAGAAGTTGCTATAAAGAAATCTTATTTCAGCCTAGATTGATGGTTTTAGATGTATGGATGAAAGAAACATGAATCAATTTGATTTGGGTCACTCATGTAACAATGATCACCAGAATGTGGAAACGAGAACCCTTCTTGGTTCTGCTTGGCAGGTTGTTAGAATCTGTGGATGTTTCCATTCCATGCCAGCTTTGCCTACACTTAAAATCATGGCTCTGTTCCATCCTATAATTTTGGCCAGGGACCAATGGATGAGGCCTATGCATTTCAAAATGTAAATGGAACAAACATCTCCCCCATCCCTATTAGAACCCAACGTATTTTCACATTTGAGCCAAATCCTGAAAAGCTAGTTTCAAACATAGTATCTCAAATCTTACTGGAAAAGTCATTGACGTTATTCATGCTTCTGTTAAGAAGGGTAGAGTTCTAGCTATGGTTTCTTGGAGGGTGCTTGAAATGGTCACAGTCTGATGCTTAATCCCCATCGATCTATTAACCTGTTCCCAAATGTCTGTCTTTGGGAATGTAGTCGTTTCAGTTTCAGAAGTACCATGATGCCATACCTTCCAAGCTCTCTATCAGTTTTGCTTTTGGGTTCCTGAGAGACTGTGCACACTCCTGCCCTTCCATTCAATGGGTACATTGGCTCTGGTGATACCTGGAGTCAGGTACCATCAATAGGTTGCCCTCTGTAGGTATCAGAAATCCTACAGTCATGGTGCGTACTACTTAGTTCCTTCACCCTCTTTTCCCTGCCACTGAAATTCACCTGCCGCCTTTAAACAAACAAACAAAAAAACCCTGATATGGTTCCTCTGCACATTAAGTCTTTGCAGAAGTGTTTGGGGCCGGGAGAACAGCTCTGAAAAAGAAAAGAAAAAGCCCTTTCTTTTTTGAATGTGTCAAGATGTCAGCACAACTGATGGATTGGTTCCAACCTCTGTGACTTCAGTACCTGGGAGTTTGGAAGGAAGGGGGATAAGACAGAAAATGGTCCTGACCACTGCTAGAGGCAAGAATCAATATGACAGCTGTACTGCCTTCATTTTGAAAAGGAAACCACCAAGTATCTAGAATTGTTAATTGAAGTAGGAATAGCATTTGCTTTGAATGCACCCATATTTCTGTTAGCACGCCTCTGGCTGCCAGAGGTGTTTTAAAGATTAAGAATCAATCCAGATAAGAAATGAGTTTCAGAAAGTGTGTAATCATCAGAAACAGGGGTCTGAATTGCAAGGAATTCTGCAGTTATATGTGGTGGACATGTTGACTGCTTGCAGGGAAAATAACAGTAAAATATATTATGCAATAGACATTCACCTCAAATTAGATATTGATTACCCAGCCATGTTTCTTCTAATGAGCATAGGTGTTAATCCCATCAATACTTAATTGAGAAATCAGTATTTCTGTGTAGGATTTTCAGCTAGAACTATTTCCATGAATACTATTGCTGTTTATTTATTTATAATTTTATATATTATTAATAAGATTGTAATAATCATATTATTAACCATTACTATATTTATTATTAATACTTTATTTGTTTAGTAAGATATTACTCACTGCCAAAATACACTTCTAAACATTTTTTAAAAACACCAACTGCGCAAAACTATTGAAATACATAATTAAAATACACCATAAAACCAAAATGAAAGAAGTAGACAGAGAGAAGCCATGTATGCAAATATAATGGAAAGTTTTTGAAAGACTGATTCTCTAAGCAAGAAGACTTCGAGAAATAGTCGCTTTATTGATTCTTTTCTAACTAGTTGTCAACCTAAGATATACGGAATAATGATTCATTTTGCCTCTGCTTATGGATTTGGGCCAGGGTTCATCTTGAGTGAGTTGACGGTCAATGTTCTGACCAATAAACACTACCAGGGATGGCATTTTTTAAATAAAAAAATTCCCATGTATCACCTTCTTAAACATCCTTAGAGACCAGCCAGCAACAAACTTTGAGTTCTCTTGCTCTAACATATTACAGATCAGCCTTTCAGCAATTGATGGGTGCCTTACAACAATATGATTGTAAGGACATAACATCACCCCTGAATGGAGCCATAGCAGGGAAAGATAAACCTGCCTGCAGAATATTCAATATCAAATTTGTTTTAAAATCCCACATCTGATAATCTAAAAGACAGATTTCAGATGCATGTAGATATTCACCAATTCACATGAGCACACCCAAAACAGATATCTCCTTGCTTTGTGAATTTTCAGACCAGCCAGGACAGTTGTCTCGTCTTTTTCCACTGCTGCAGTAACTGGCTAGTATAGCTGAAAGGCCTGAGGATCAGGTCCCTCAGTTTATCTATGGACTTGGGATCCAATGGACCCAAAGTTTTCAGGGCATCTAGGATGGCCATGTATCCCAATTTACAGAGGGAAGTTTTCTAATTCAAAGGGCTATAGTTATTTTAAAAAGATTCAGACAGATTTTAATGGTTATTTAAAAAAAACCCATTAAAAAGGGTAATGGTTATTTTAAAGCATCAGACAGAATTGTCTTAATTTCTGTAAGTGAATTCTTCTTGAAGTTCTGATCAAACTCACAGTGAGACTGATTTAAGATCAAATAAACAATTTTAGAATGATGTGGTGCACTTCCAATTACAAGTTCAGAAAGTCAAGTAAACATGTTCTCATAGACACCAAGGTTATAGTCCATGAAATGCAGTTCCTCCTACACATATCCCACTGAAATGAATTAAGTTTTGATTTAAGAGGGGTTGAACCCTAAACATAACATTTAGAAATATATAATTACTTTGACCTGTGTGTCACAATATCATTCGGCAGGTGCATTTCAGAGCAGCTGACTGCCATGTAGCAAATTAAAATTATACAGCAACTTGGTAAAAAATGCAGGCATTTGTTCTCTGATTCAGCTTAGAAATGCCTTGTTCTATTTAATTTAAGAGCAGCAAATTCTCATCTTTAACCAGAAAAGACATATTCCATTCTCAGGTACAAGCCTCCTTGTCTCAATAATCAACAGAGTTCCTGAATATGTTTCTTTCATGAGTAAGTTGATTACATATTCTGTAAGAGCCTGGAAATTTGTCACTGAGGAGTAAGAGACACAATTTGACCCAATGCAAGTGGTATAAATTGTCACCTTCATGTGAAAGAATATGCAGATTTCCTTCACTCCCCTCCAACAGGTAACACCTGCAAGCAAGCAGGCAGCTCATTTCATAAATAAGGAACTGAAATAAACAAGAGCATTAAGTATAAAATGGCTGGATGCTCATTGATCATCTCTTCAGGTGACCATATTTTTAGCAAGCATTCTGACGGCAATGCCCTTGTAAATAATGTCATACAAAATGTCAAACCTTAGTGCTTCTAAATGAAAACCCAGAAATAAACTACACAATGCCGAACAGAAATTGAATCATGCATTCTTCTTATTTCTGAGCGGCAATATGCCTCTCCTTGTTTGTTACCTACCTAAATCTATTATCGTGCTGAGTACAGGGCCTTCCCCTTACGCAAGCGGCATTCGGTTTCAAGATCACTTTGAGTCCTTGTGATAAAGAAAGCAACATCCATAGCATTCCATTTAGTAATCTAAATTCAATTACAGAATTGCACAGAGGAACAGGATGCGGTTTCACCAGTCAGAAATGTTATTATAAGATTTCAAGTCACACTCATTAGTATGTGCTACTCCTCCAAACCCATGCCAGCAGAGTGGAGTCCACACTGTTTATAAATGCCACCATCAGGAATGTATGCTAGCATAACCTCATAAGCAGCTCTTGATCTTAATTAAATTTAGGATGCAATCCTAACTTTACTTCCCTGGGAGTAAGATACACTGAATACTGAGTAGCTGAGTTTAGGATTGTGCTGTTAGTTGAACCTCAAGTGGCTTTCGCCTTCTGAAGTCTCCAACCTCCTTTTTCTATCGTGGCTGTTAACACATGGTCCAAAATTCTTTACAATGCAGTTTTAGTGTTCATAAAGTGAGCTAAACCCTTATGTCAGGCAATGTGTGACAGTAATAGTCTCAGCAAGGCAGGGTCAGAGGAATAGTGAGCAGAAACAGGCATGCAGGATAAATAAGCATTGAATGCCAGCCACATTTACGTTGATTTATTTTTTAATAGAATTTCTCTCGCACTCTTCACCATAAGGACTCAAGTTACAACAATAAAACATACAACTATGTAGATGAAGAGCAATAGCAGAACAAGGGGTTTACACAGAAGCAGAACATAGTTCGCCTTGATCACGTGACCTCCTTAGATGCTGCCCATGTGGATTGGCTGGCTGGCTTCCATGTGGTGGTCTGCAAAGTAAGGTCCTACAGCCTGACACCCAAGGCTTTTAATTGAACTCCCACTGTGCTTAACAGGTTATGTGGTGTACCTTCATCATCCATTGCATGCAAGGGCCTGAAGTCTAGTGATATCTGTGGGATTTGGGCAGATGAACTATGAGGCAGATTGCAATCCTTTGTGTTTCCAAAGTTTTTAGACTGCAGAATGGCTTCACTGACTTTAACAAGATTACTTGAGAGCAAATGATTTTATGATTGGAACCAAACTCCCTGGTGGCTGGAAATATTGGTTTGAGGAAAAATAGACTATGGGTAAATCGTAGGCTTCCTGGAGGTATTTAATTATGTACTGTGTATTGCTTCCAAGAGAGCTTCCACAAGCTGACAATAAAAAACACCCCCAAAAACCTGAAGTTGTCTCAGCAGGCCAGATAATTAAATGGGGATATACAGAGAATTCAATAAATATTATGTCCAGGTAATTTATAAGAACCATTCAGCGAAACAGTTTTGTAATATAAAGGCAAACTAAGGTAGCTCATTATGACAACCAAGGAGATACAGGGAGCAATTCAACTTAGCACTATGGCAAAACTTCTGTCAGCACAAGCAATTCAGCTTGTCAGGTGGAAGACCCCTTTCTCCTTTCCCTGTGTGTTCTGTTTTGGAGGTTGGTTGGAGTTATTTGCGGGGAAGAGAGAGGGGAAAGCCTTGTTGCACGCCCGTCTATTGATTCTTAAAATTTCTTTCTTCTGCCTACTATAGAAATGCATCACATTTTAAACTCTGTGAAACTTGTTACGCTGCCCTTTGCCACCACCTAATATATTGTGGTCAGATGGCCATTTTAGCCAGCGCTTCTCAACCTTGGGTCCACAGGTATTGTTGTACTACAAATCCCATCATCCCTGACCCATCCCCCTGACCCAGCTAAGGCTGGGGGTGATGGAGGTTGTAGTCTGACAACATCTGAGGACCCAAGGTGGAAGAACATCATTCTTGGAAGAGTTGTTGGGCTGCAAGCTGGTATGGAAAAGCCGTCTGCTGCTGTAAGCACAAATGGGGCAGGCTTTCAATTCTTTTCTTTACAATTAAAAATAAAATAAATATTAGGAAGCTCTGTGAAGCGAAGAAAGGATGTATTCGTAAAAGGCTTTGTGCCACACGCAGAGCGGAACCACAGAATGTCAATGAGTTGAGCTCTACTTATTAAACCTTTGCATTGCTTGTGGTTGGGGGGGGGATTTTACTTTTCTTTTTATTGCTCCTCATTGATTACTCTGCATTCTTTTTCCTAGAACATCCTCTGAGCAGAGTTCAGCCCAGATAGCAAATATACCTTACATGTTCTGGTTCTAGATTGCCTTGCCCCACCATTCTGGCACCACTGTCTTCTAGTCTAGTTTTCTACCTGTTCATCTTTTGGCATCTGAGTGAACAGCCTCTTTCAACTGGCCTCACCATTTCTCTCCAAAGTTGTGCCTCCCCCCCAAGACCCCACCTCCACACCTTACGATGCAGTAAAGGTAAAGGTAAAGGGACCCCTGACCATTAGGTCCAGTCACGGCCGACTCTGGGGTTGTGGCGCTCATCTCGCTTTTTTGGCCAAGGGAGCCAGCGTACAACTTCCGGGTCATGTGGCCAGCATGACTAAGCCACTTCTGGCGAACCAAAGCAGTGCACAGAAACGCCGTTTACCTTCCTGCCGGAGCGGTACCTGTTTATCTACTTGCACTTTGACGTGCTTTTGAACAGCTAGGTGGGCAGGAGCTGGGACCGAGAAACGGGAGCTCACCCCGTCACGGGGATTTGAACCGCCGACCTTCTGATCGGCAAGCCCTAGGCTCTGTGAATTAACCCACAGCGCCACCTGTAGTATCTGGGTACAAATCTTGCAAATGTTGCAATATTACCTCTTTCTCTCCAATTTTGCCAGTTATTGACAACTTTTTTATTATTCTGGCAGGCTTTTTGCTATACACAGTAAATACTGGTTTTTATGTTTCAGCTATTGAACCTGCCTCTTAAGTAGGTTGATTTATATTTCTTTTTATTAAACTGCACTTTTTAAACATTGGAAGTTGGTCTTAGTGGTGGTGGTTTTGCACCAGAAGAATGGGAATAAAAAATATTTTACATTTTTAAAAATGGATATTCTAACTTTCCCCTCAATTCTGAGTCACTAACCAGCTTGCAACAGCTATGAAAGGTACACCTAGTCCAAGTGCATATATTTATTATTTATTTTCTATTTTTCTGTTGCCCATATTTGAACTGAATATACTTTTGTGGTATAAGTGCAACTATCATAGCCTGGGTTGAATCCAATATCTTTCCATCTCATTTTGAGACAAAGGTCCCTCCCGTTTGTTTTAAGATGGTGTGAGGAACCTCTGTTGCTGGACCTCAGGGATCATTAAAATTGTAGTCCAACATCTGGAGTACTACAGATGCTCTTGTGCCTGTATAATATGAAATACAGCTGTCCTTAGTAGGGTTGCCATAAAGTCAAATTGGATATTTTTGAGCTATTTCTGAGGTAAATTGGCAAAAATGACACTCCCAACCCTATATACAGTATATGTACCTATTTATCTACTTGCACTGGTGTGCTTTTGAACTGCTAGGTTGGCAGAAGCTAGGACAGAGCAATGGGAGCTCACCACTGTCGAGCGGATTTGAACCGCGACCTTCCGATCAGCAAGTCCAAGAGGCTCAGTGGTTTAGACCACAGCACCACCTGCTGTGGTGGGAAGGTAATTGGCGTTTCTGTGCACTCTACCACTCGTCATGGTGTCCTGTTGTGCCAGAAGCAGTTTAGTCATACTGGCCACATGACCCAGAAAGTTGTCTGTGGACAAGCAGCGGCTCCCTCAACCTGAAAAGCAAGATGAGCGCCGCAACCCCATAGTCACCTTTGACTGGACTTAACCATCCAGGGGTAATTTACCTTTTACCTTACAGTATATGTAAGTGTCATAGAATTCAGCATGCTTATTGCTGATTACCAGTTTGTTTCCAGGCCCAATACAAGAAGTGCTCATGTTAGTATTTAAAGCCCTAACAACTAACACCCCAAATATCTGAAAGACTGCCTTCTCTTACAGAGCCATCATGGGACCTCTAGGTGAATGAAAAGAAATCTAATCAATAATAATAATCTTCATAAACTCTGCTTTTCCATTGTGGGAGGCTGCATTATACCAAAGACTGTCACTGTACCCTACTCCATTGTAAGGAACAACCTCCCTAAGGCCCCATTAAGTTCCTGAGTCCTCAGCCACCTGTTTTCTTCTCCCACAATGTCTTCAGAAGCTTCTGCCTCCCACTCTTCTGTCTTATGGAATGGATATTGATTTGCAAATGTGAACACCCCTGAGGTATGACTTTCCCCAGAAAAACTAGGCAGACCAGATTTTTTACATGCATATGATTTCCACCCACTATGGGGAAAAATATGTGCCTAATTATTGATTCTCCATGACACACTGAAAGAGAGGTGAATAATTTGCAGGAAAATGAATCTTGCATATAAATTTAAAGAATGTGGATTTGATTGAAGCTGAGATACTTTCACATATCATTCAGCAAATATGCTATTTAATACTGTACAAAAACGTTTCCTGCAGTAATTGATTTCCAACATGCTTCCGTGTGCTGTTTTACTCACTGGTCAAATGCTGTCTAGGAAGCAAACACTCTGTCAATGTATATAAATTAGCTGTGTCTTAATTATTACAGTCCTCAGCAATATAGGGATATGTGCAAAATTCAAGGGCAAGCATTATTCTGCATTATGGCAAAATCCATTCTCTGAAAATGTGATATTTCTGTACTTGGACCAAACCAGGAAGGCAGGAAGAGAAGTGGAGAAGAAGCAGACTCAAAATTCCAGGCTGTCATACCACGCTAAATGCTTTCTGATATGGAAAGTTCAGATTTTGTCAGAGAAATGGTATAATTGTAGGAGAAGGGGAGAAATTGTCAGGCTGGACCTTTCTGTCTATCTGGACCTATAACACCTACCCTAGCAGGCAACAGCCCTTAGGATTTCAGGCTGAGGTATTTTTCAGCAATCTGAGAGCCTTTTTGTGTGAATCTGGGATATTATGTATGTAGAGAATGTGCTCTACCACTAATCTATGATAATGGATTTCCTTTTCATTCATTATAAGGTTTGGCTCAGATTAGTTATTAAGGTGAGAATAGGACTGTAAATCTCGGCTCGTTCATATAGTTAATTCAACCCCTGTCTTGACATTTCTCATCATTGCATATCCATACCTTGTGCTTTCTGTCTTAGAGTAATATCTGTTGAATTTCCAGTTCAAGTAAAGAGCAGAATGCTCATTCTAACCCACCATGCATGCTTGATAGCAACCTTTAGAGCATAGGTGGGGATCCTGTAGCTCTTTGGATGTTGGTAGACTACAACTCCCATTATCCTTGAATCCACTGTCCATGGTGAGTGGAGCTGATGGGAGCTGGAGTCTGGAAGGCTGCAAGTTCCCCTGTTTTAGAGATTGCTTCCACTTGGGTCCTGCCACCTTTGACCAAGGTAACATTTCACTAGAATGAATGGAACCTAAAGCTGGCAAAAATACATTTTTGAAAATGATGATTGAAGGGGTAAAGGAAGCTTTCCCTGAAGCCTCCCCAAATGATTCACAAGTGGAGCCAAACACCTGGTGCAGCACATAAGAAAAAAATAGATTTATTTATGCCTCTAAAGTTATGTCTTTTCCTAATCATATGAGAAAGTTGTCATTTTCTCCTGAACTTATTCATCCCCACGTGTACAGTTTACTGAGCCCATAAGCAAACTACACAATCTTCCAGACTCCTGATCTAATGCTAATGTATAACATATACTCTTTCCTTCTATAAGGTAAAGGGTTAAAAGAAGGAACTGAACATGTGAAGGTCAAAAATTGTTACAAGGGAAAGCTCTGAAACATAGAGAGGGAATGTGGGGTGGAGGACATGTTTATAGAAGACTTCTTTATGCATTCTAACTAATGGTAACAAAAATAAGGAACACTTTTCAATGAGCCTTTGTGCAATTTTACTTCAATCCCACCTGGCCATGGGAGGCATGTTAAAGTGATTTTTCCTGCCAATATATACCAGATGTTTTATCAGTGCACAGTTTAATAATCTAATTTTGTCAGTATGAGTTCCTTGGTTGAGGGATGTTCGTTTTTAAGTGCGACAGATACTTACTGGAACAGTTCATTTTACCACTGAGGCTCAAGCACTTTTGCTGTACGAAACCTTGTTACAAAACTGTTCAATGCATTCAGACTTTTTATATTGGTTGTGGCGTGGGGGTGGGGCAGAGTACACCACAAACTTTCTGCAAAAGTCTTGTACTGAAAAAGATCAGTAGCACATAACTGAAAATGTTCATTAAAGCCATGGTAGCATAGTTCTTAAAATCAATGTAGTCTACGGGTTAAGAATCTCTGCCATACCTGGGAGACCCAGATTAAAATCCTCTCTCTGCAATGAAGCTCACTGGTTGGTTTGGGATTCAATCATTATCTCTTGGCTTATTGTACTTCACAGGCTTGTTGTGAGGATAAAATGGGAAGGTCAATTGTGTGTGCTGCCTTGGGCTATGTAGAGATAAGGCAAGATATAAATGTAACCATTAAATGAAATATAGGATTTATGAATACAAAATGTTGAAGTAAAAATATGTAAAGATGAATGTCCATACCAGTTAGTAGGGGGTGAAATGGGGTGGCATTTCTGTAGCTGCATTCATTTCATTTTCTAACACAGAGACACCTCATAGTGGTTGTACCTTATGGAAGTGCTGAGATAGAACATATTACAAATTGTCAGCTTACAGAAAATCCCAAAGCAATTCACTGTTATTTAAAAGCAGAAACAAAATGGGTAGACTTATAGCTGCTACCAACTTCATAAAAGCAGGTGAGGCTGTGCATTGCCGAAGATTGGAGGGGGTCTGAAATACAGAATGGTTGAAGAAAATCTGGGAAATTGTATTACAGTACTGACAAAACATGAATAGAATTTAAGAGCCACACACAACATGCAATATAATAACTCATATTGGAAAGCAGTTATTTGTTTTGAATTCAGGAAAATATTCAGCTTTGTTTATTTCTATGCTTTAAAAACCAGCCCCTTTTTATAGGATACAATGGCAAGCTACCGGTATGTGTTGGGCATTACTTGTTTAGCAAGCCACTCTTATTTTAGGATCTTTACTTCATAAACAGATGAGCACATTTGTAGACCTTTGTCAATAAAAGACCATCTTGACTTTGATTCTGTTTGAATTACTTACTTGGTTTCTAAAACTTTGTACTCCTCCTCAGCCACAAAGCTCACAACGATGACCTTGGCAGATCACCGTAACCTTGTAGGGTTGTGAGGAAGATAAACTGGAGTCCCCCACTTTGAGGTCCTTGGTTGAAAGGTGGGATAAGAATGTGAGATAGGTGCAAAAAAATGTCATGGGAAATGTAGAAGCCATGAGAATTATATTTCCCATACTTTATGGCAGGCATCCCCAAACTCGGCCCTCCAGATGTTTTGGGACTACAATTCCCATCATCCCTGACTACTGGTCCTATTAGCTAGGGATGATGGGAGCTGTAGTCCCAAAAATATCTGGAGGGCCGAGTTTTGGGATGCCTGCATTATGGCATCTTCTGCTGCAAGCATGCCCAGCAGTGTCCTTGACACCAGGAACCATGGGCTACGTCTTGCCATGCTTGCTGATATCCCTCATCGGCAAATTTCTTTGGCTTTCAGCAGTAGGGTTTCCTGAGAATCTATTTAACATGCTGTTACAATCTTAGAGAGTGCTCCAGGGTAGGAGTGGGGCACATTTCCTGGTGAGGCTTGCTGTAGTCCTGGGGTGGGTCAGGAGTCTCTTTTAGCCCAGTGAATCTTGCTGGGACAGAATGCAGTTTGCTAAAGAGAAGGATAATTTGTGGATTCTCCCCCATCCTGTGCTTTGAAAGTGTGGCTGGGTCCAACCTGAGAGCAATGCATGAAATAAACAAGATTTCATGTGCTCGATATATTGGACATGCTGTACTGAAAGCAGTTATTAAAATCTCACCCAACTACCATGGTCAGAGATAGAGAAGGGAGAGAGAGACAGGGGGAGGGAGAGATTTCTGAAATGCATTTTACCAAATTTTGCAAATCAATAACTTTCTCTTAATGTAGATTCTTTTTTCCAGATTAAAAAAGAAAAATAATTGTTTGCCTCTCAGCAGACATTGCCTTGCAAATAAATGTCATGTAGCTGGAGGGTGATTCAGGAAAAGAAACTGCTCTGTTTTAGCAGACATTTTTATGTGAGAAATATTGTGCCTTTTATTTCCTGGAGAGTTGAGTATTGGCACAAATAGCTTGGCTGGGCGCAGCAATTGATTGCTGGCTGCTCTCTGTGTTAACTCTTCCCCCTGTGCACTTGGGTGGCTGGTGGTTTTCCATCTGCTTTCCAATTTGCTTTACTGCTCCCACCAAGATAGAAGAACATCCTTGCCACACTTAGGCTTGAATAAGGCTTCATTCAGTGAATGGTATCTTAATGCTGAGGCATAATGGGCACCAATTTCACTCACTACAGAGCCTAGCAACCACAGGTAATAGCTTGGGATGAAACGTTTTCCTGAGAGTTTTGAGGTACTTTGCAATGGTGGGTTATCTAGCAGAGAGATGTATCAATTGAATGCAGGACTCGTGAAGTAAAGGTCTTCTTTGACTTTGATCCTACTGTCACTCTTGAGCTAATTCAGACTGAAATCCTATACTCAGTTACCCAGGAGTAAATCCCATTGAACTTTGTGGAGTGTGCATATAGGATTCTACTGTCAGGCAGTTAAAGGGGGTTTGCATAAAGTAGGAGTAGCTCACCCATGACACTCCAGAAGTTGTTAGCCTCTCTTTAGCCCCAGCTGGTATGGCCAATAGTCAGGAATGAAGTGAGGTATAGTCCACCAGCATCAGGAGAGCCAAAGTTTAGGCACCTTGACATAAGGTTTATACTGTTTGGGGAAGAACACTTGAGGCAAGGGAGCTGGTGGTTCACATAAGCACCTACAGCACATGATTTGTCATAACTTGATTGATGAATATTTGATAGATCAGCTATCTATCAAGAATGCTTGATAGTGTTTGAGACAATGTGAAATGATGGTGAGGTTCTTTTGTGGCATTTGATCTGTATGTCTTTGTTTAGTAGGCAGGCAGTGGACTGCCCAGTGAGAAGCCAATGGTGGTGGGAGTCTCCTCAAGGGCGAAACACCACAAGGTTTTAGCCTTGGGTGTCTCCCCTTCTGGGATGCCATTGAAGCCAAGGACAGCACCAACATGACTGTGGTCAGTTGTGGAAGGGCCCTGAGTGAGAGGCAGGGTAGTGAAGTTATTCCAGGGTAAGAGGCTGGGACAGAGAAGGAAAGTTCCCAGGTGAGAGCTGGGTGAATCTATCCTTTTCTGCGAGGGGTAGGAATTAAGAGCTTCATAACTGTGTTCTTTTGCACTGCTTTTGTACTTTAGATATCCTGCTGCTGATTTTCCAGTCCTTACTTTTAAGCTGTGACCATTAGATATATATTATAATTGTACCTGAGATGATTAGGTAATAACTCATGTTATGAGAATCTGCATTTTATCAAGTATTTATTATTAGAATTGTGTTTCTATAACTGGTTTATTTTTGTATTTATTTTTGTATTGCATAGATATGGTGTTGTATATTGGCATTTTTTTGTTATGTTCTATGTTGCCAGCTGCCCTGTGGTCTTTTACTAAAGGGTGCTTTATAAATTTAATTAATTAATAATAGTACTAATAAGCATTATTTCAGCCCACTGGGTTTCACACTTATGAGATACCTATGTTCTGTGGGTTCCTGACTCTCAGTTTCCATTCATGTCCCTGTGATTGGGTTGATTAGGGTACTTTTCATAGCAAGATGCTTGTGGACCATATTTTGAGACTTGCCATTTTTGTTGGGAGGAAATAGCTTGAAAGGTACACTTTACTCATAAGGCTGCAGTGGATTGTCTTTTTTTCTCCTTCTCATCTGACTTATGTAGTCTCCATGCTAATAGTCAAATTCTTTTCCATGGCTGGGGTCTGTGTGATGGACAATGATGATGGTTTAGGCATCATTATTATATTACCTGTTGTGAAATGGTGGTTGCCAAAAATTCTTGATTTACTACATCATCTGGAGTAGTAAATTTCATCTGATGCCTTCATTATACACCTTTAGGTGCCAGGCAAAAGTGTTCCTCTTTAAGCAGGCCTTTTACTAATTGACATTTGATGCCCTTTTAAATGTGTTGTGGAAGGGGGTTGTATTGAGTTGTCTTTGTTCTTATTTTTATTATGTATCTTGTGTTTTTTATATTGTAATTTTGTATTGGGAACCACCCTGAGATCTATTGGTATAGGGTGGTTTACAAATTCTCATCATCATATTCTAACACCTGTATTCCAGAATCTTCACTATCTAGCCATTGATTGGTGGCCATTGTTTATGGACCTATAGAATCCTAATTGACTTTGGCTGGAGACCGCAATATCTGTTATGACACATTCAATTGTACACAATTAGAAATACTAGTTTTGTGTCAGGTAGTGGCATTCTCCTGGCTATTCTAGTCTGCACCAACAGAAGTATAGTACCCTGATCAAGGGAAGTTATACTCCACTCTATTCTGCTTTGGTCAGACCACACCTGAAGTATTGTGTCCAGTTCTGGACACCATTATTTAAGAATGATATTATTATTATTATTATTATTATTATTATTATTATTATTATTTATTTGTATCCCGTCCATCTGGCTGGGTTTCCCCAGCCACTCTGGGCGGCTTCCAACAAAAACAAAAAATACACTAAAATGTCACACATTAAAAACTTCCCTGAACATTAAGAAGCTAGAATGTGTGCTGAGGGCGGTGACTGAGATAATCAAGAGTCTGGAAACTAGGCCTTATGAGAAACAGTTGAGGGAAATGGTTATCTTTACACTGGTAAAGAGGAGACTGACAGGAGAGATAGATAGATTGATTTATTGCGGCCATTGGCCCATATCAGAAACAATACATCAAAATTTATCCATAAACAATACAATTTAAACAGTTCCAAAATTAAAACACCCATATAAAACCAATTTTACTTCAGTTAAGTAAACACTATACACAATAAGCTCCCTCTATGTAAACTGCAATTCAAATCCATCAGATTTTGGGGGGTATGCGTCTTAGTTCTGGCACTTATTGATGGTACTTAAGTTTAGCTAAGCTGTCAGAGTCATACAGAGATCCATTTCTCCTCTTTTGAAATAAAACATTAATCAGGTATCTAGCGACTGCAAGGGATCTACTTGTATCTTCGTCGTTTAATAAGTATATTATTTGGGCTTCCTGAGGTCTATCAGCTATTCTCGATAAATATGGGGCCAGAAACTTGGACCGTGAAGCCGAATGTAATGGACAACAGAAGATTATATGGTATAACGATTCTATAGATCCACTTTTACAGTCACAGAGGAGTGAGATCTGTCCTTTGGAGAGTCTGTTACCCAACACGTTTGATGGGAAAACATTGAATCTAGCCTTTATAAAGGCATACCTGTGCGTCACCACAGATAAGGTAGTTAAATAAGATGGAAGTTTCGTAGGTGGTGTTAAGCCAAGGTTTATCGGCGAACAGGTGCCACCACCTGTCGCAATATTAAATTGTAAATCCATCTCCTCTAATTTGTGAGTTATAATTCTCTTGGCAGAAATTAAATCCAATTTTAATAGTTCAGATGGAGATAGTCCTAGGGACACAAGTTTCCCATGTAGTATTTTTGCCCAGGGGCTAGGGAAGTCATCTCTCCAGAGATACTGTATCAAGAGGAGATTTGGAAGTTTATGCCATAATGCCAACCAGTAACAAAGGATGCATTTCCATAATGTGGTTTCTAGAGATGTAACATTTAGTTCCAGACGTATAGCAGTATTGCTTACACACCTGGGTAATTTTAGCAACCTTCTTAGAAGCTGGTTTTGGATTACCTCCAAATGGGTTAGATTAACAAAGGGCCCCCATATTGGGATTGCATATGCTATTGTTGCAATCACCTTTGCCTTGAAAACTTTTAACATTGATGGAATATGGAAAGCCCCATCTGAAAAGAAAAAACGCAGTAGCGCAAAGGAAAGGGCTTTTGCTCTGTTTAATACATATGCAAGATGGACCTTCCAGCCCATGTTGTGTTGGAGAAGGACTCCCAAGTACTGAAATTTAAAGACTTGGTCAATAGCTTTTCCGTCTATTCTCCAATTATAGGTTTTTCGACTCTTGGAGAAAATTAGGACTTTGGACTTAGCATGGTTAATTGTAAGAAAATTTGATTTGCAGTAAACATCGAAAATTTTTAATGCCCTCCTAAGGCCGACTCTTGAGAAGGAAAGGATCACTGCGTCGTCTGCGTAGAGTAGAAGGGGGCAACGATATTGGGCAAGACGGGGGGCGTGGATCGTTTCTTGAGAATCTATCAGAGGCACCCTCATATCACTTATAAATAGATTAAAAAGGGTCGGAGCAAGGATACATCCTTGACGAACACCTCTATTGATAGTTACTGAATTTGAGAGGTCGCCGGCCGGAGTGATTCTCACCCTGGCGGCCGATCCGTCGTGCAATTTAGTTATTAGCCACAAAAGTCTTTTGTCTATTCCCCATCGGGCTAATTTTCCCCAAAGTAATCCTCTGGGGATGCTGTCAAAAGCGGCCTTTAAATCAATGAAGGCCGCACAAAGTTGGCCTCTATTTGGGGAGGAATATTTCCGGGCAAGGTGGTATAAAACTAAGACATGATCAACCGCTGACTGATTCGGTCTAAAACCAGCCTGTTCTGGCCCAATCAGGTTGTTCTCTTCGGCCCACTTAGTAAGCTTAGTTAACAAGAACCGTGCATATATTTTCCCAATTAATGACAATAAACTGATATTCCTGTAATTTCCCGGATCATCTGTCGAGCCCTTTTTATGAATTGGAACAATAATCGCCTCCTTCCATATTCTTGGTACCTTCCCACTGTTATTTACGGCATCAAACGTAGCGGCCAGGATTTTCGCCCACCAGTCTGCATGAAGTTTTATAGCTTCCGCCGGGACTAGGTCAGGACCGGGGGCTTTTCCGATTTTAAGATTAGAAATGAGTCCGTGGATTTCTTCCGGGTCAGTGGGTGGCCAAAGAGGGAGCTGCTCATCAAATCTATCGATTGTATTAATATTAAGGTCTGGTACGGCAAAATAGTTCCTTAGAAAGGATTCCCAAACTGGGGCCGGAATAACTGTTAAGGGGTATCTTTTAGATTTTCTGTTAACCAACAGCCAGAATTTTCGGGAATTACGGGTACTTGAGGCAGCTATAAGTGCTTGCCAGCGGTTCAGTTGCCATTCCTGTTTGGCCTTTTTTTGCACATATTTGTAAGCTGATTTTGCCTGATAGTACTCCTTGGGAAGCGTAGTCGCCCCTGAGGATTTGTAATCATTATAGATAGCACAAAGATGTTGTTTGGCTTGTTTACAATTACGGTTAAACCACAGTGCACCTGTCTTAAAGTGGGCCCAATTTGCCTGGTGGGTTGGGACAGTAAAGAATGACGTAAGGTCCTTCAACAGATTGGCAAATAGATTAATAGTTTGATCGTGTTCATATGAGGTTATGCCAAGGGCTGAATAGGTTTGTATGATCTCCTGCTGAAAAAATTCGGAATATTTTTGAGCCTGCATTACAGACCACTTTATACCCTTCACTCGTAATGCCGTATTAGTACCCTCTACTGGGTTTTCGGCGTTAGTATCTAATTGAGTTGGATGACTGTGCTCAACCCCATGCCAGTCTAGGTCAAACATAGCAGCAAGTGGAAGGTGGTCACTGAGCTGGATATTGCCAATCTTAAAAGAGAGAGCTTTCGAAAACTGACAGGAGATAATACAGCCATCTTCAAATTTCTAAAGGGCTGTCACATGCGGGATGGAGCAAGCTTGTTTTCTCCTGCTCCAGAAGCTAGGACCCAAACCAAGGGATTCAACTTACAGGACAGGAGATTCTGAGTAAGAGCTGTTTTACAGTAGAACAGACTCCCATGAGAAGTGTTGGACTTTCCTTCCTTGGAGGTTTTTAAGCAGAGTTTTGCCATGTATGATTTAGTTGAGATTCCTGTATTGCAGGGAGTTGGACTAGATGAGTCTCAGGGTCCCTGACGACTCTACAGTTTTATGATTCTGCGGATCATTACCCCAAGCCCTAAGGATGAGATGGGCTATACTTCAAGTACTGCCTATAGGTTGATAGAGTGATATTCTTTGAGCATATACAAGTTTCTGAAGAACAAGTTATAAATGCATTGCAGGTCTCTTATTCTTGTATACATCACAGCCACCCAGACCAACATGTTAAGCTGTAGCACTACACTGTGGGCAATGCCATTATGTTGTAGGCACTTGAATGAAAGGAGCTTGAGTGGCCACAAAAACATAATCCCTTATCAGAAATTAATTATACTTTATATATAATCAGGAGCGAGAGGTCTTTTGTTTAGATGCCACTGTTAAAAAGTCAGCTACGAAATCAGGAATTTAATCACCATTTAATCATGAAGGGAAAAGAAAAGTGCACATTCGTTTTCTGTGCTCAGTCCTTCCCAATGAGCTGCACACATTCTCTTCCTTCCAAACTGTGACAATGGACAGATTTCCTTGTGTCAGTATGATCATGCTCATTTCTTTCCTCAGCTTCATACTCTGAAGTATTCTAGAAGGCAGAGCAAAGGAGTATAATGTTAGAAGAACGCTCCCCGTGTCATCCTGCTCATGCAGGACAGATGGAAGGATAAGTTCATGAGGGCCTTGGGGAACAGTGCTCAGCTGCAGGCTTTCCTGAAAATGTAGATATGAGCAGCACATGGTTCCCTGTGTGCCTATTGCCAGATGCCCGCAAAAGCACAAGGCAAAGGAAGAATATGGGACATTGCCCATCACTTCCAATTGGATGGAGCTACTCTGCTAAGCTGTGGCTGTTGGGTTTGCAGCTCTAGTGACGACCTCTCAAAGCAAACAAAATATCGGAGCTGAAGCAGATGAGCCTCTTTTGCAAAGAAAAAAAGTTGAGTTCTTAGATAAAGCTTCGTATGCTTAGTTTATTTCTGCTCCTTGACTGGACTTTATCCTATAAACCTAATGCACATGTATTATTCTTTTTTTAAAAAAAGCTAATTGGCAAAGTAATAAATAGCAACCAATCAAAATAGCAGGACCCACTGATTCATGAAATCCTCTTCTGTGCTCTAAAATGTCAGTGCATTCCCAGTAGATCTCTTTCCAATTTTTGACTGAAAAAAATCTCCAAGGAATGAAATTGTACAGCCCTCATGGGACTTGTATGGCATTGCTGAACTTTTCTTACAACATGGTGGTGATGGACTCCAGCTCCAGTCAGAATGGTCAATAGTGGGGGTTGTTGGGAGTCACAGCACAGCAAAATCTGGAGGGCGTCGTGGTGGCTACCTCTGCATTACAGTTATAAAGTTTTTTCTGACATGCAAACTATTGCCCACAGAACCACAGTCTTCATGCTGAACTGATAGTCACAAATAATGCCTAGAACACGTTTCTACATTCCAAAAAGAAATGAAGTATCTAAGTTTGCAGGCAATGTCTCATAGTGACGAAAGCTGAGTACAAGCAACAGCGGGCTGTGAGTATGTTGGGAATTAAGGATATAGTCTTATTTTAAACACAACTTTCTTGGTTTAACTTGGGAAACTGCTTGACCTAGGACAAAAAGCAATGGATTTTGCAGTATAGCATGGTACTATTGAATTTCTTGGAAGGCCTTTCTAAGAGAACAGTTCAACCTAGAGACTGTGGGGGCCCCTCCCTTGACAGTTGACAAAGAAGCTGCTACTGCTTCTTCATGGCAAGAAGGATTTGGAGCAAATCCCCATTTAGAATTGTTCTTTGCTATGAATCTGATTTTGGCTAATTAGACTGTTGCTGTCCACTGTAAGTGTTGAGTAAGGTTGTCTGAAATGTTCCCATCCGAGCTTGCATCACAGAGCGGTGAAATATCTCCATCCAAATCTTCCCCAGGGTATACTCTGTTTAGGAGAACATCGCTGAGCCCTTGCGTGCTGTAGTCTCCCTGGCTATGAAGTCATGACAATATTGAAATTGTCACTGCAACCAGGCAAGGGGTGGCATTGGTCATGAAGAGTGAGGGAATTTTATATCTTCATGATGTTTCCTGGGTACACTGAAGGCAGGGAAGCTACACTCTATCATCACACAATATTCTTTGGCTTCATTTTCAAAAGGTGCAAAGGATGCCCGTTAGTGTTTGGCAGCAGAGATGTACCTCGGGTCCCTGGCACCTTTGGCAAGGAGCTGTATCAGTGGCCCCCTGAAAAATCACTTCACCACAATACCCACATTAGAAATCACTACATTTTACAGGACCAAAGTGAGGGTGAGGTGAGGAGGAAGCAGGGGTGTATGAAGGGGGGGCAAAGTGGGTGGTCTGCCACACGTACCACTCTGGGGGGTGACAAGATGGCCCGCTGTTTCCCCCCAGCTGTAAAGCAGCCGAGGGTGCGTGTACAGTCAGTATGGGCGCCGCTCGTGCGGTGTCCGTACTGCTGCTGCTTGCGCACGGCGTCCATACAGGCATCCGTATGGGCTGCTGCACATGCGCAGTCCATACGGACGTCGCACAGGTGCCGCCAGGCAGTTCGCCCCACCCCTCGGCGTCTTGCCCCGGGTGCCTGAGAGGGTTCCTCCGTCAATGGGAGGAAGGGGGGGAAAAAAGACACTTCTTTGTGCCACGGTACGATATGGATGGACAGCTTTTGATCTCGCCACAACGGTAGTGGTGCGTTTCCACATACACATACATCATATAGTCCATAATCTGCAGTGGTCTACCTTCATACTAGCTTTCCATTTTTCCTACTGCTCAGCTCCCAGTTCTTGTCTAAACCAGCAACTTTACTCAGATTTCTGGGGTGATTTTTGTGCCCCCTGTGGGGGCCAGTTTCACCAACCCCTAGGTACGTCCCTGTTTGGCAGTGAACTAAGTACACAGTCAGAGTCAGGTCGCCTACTCAGGAGGGAGAAATGAGCTCCCTCAGGTGCAGTGGTGGTGGGGGGTAAATTTGGTTCAGTTCACATTTAAAGACGAACCTACCTAACTCACACTTCCTAGAGAAATACTCAAACTGAAATGCAACTCTCTTCTAAAATCCATGCTTCTCCAAATTTTTGTTCTCCAGCCAACTGATGTGCACAACAAGGCACATACTAGGGTAAAAGTGTGCATTAAAGTGAATATTATGGTAAAAATAACATGCTACAGAAAGAAACGTAAGAGCTCTTTATTGAAAATCCCATTGGCGACAAAGTATTGCTCTACAGCACCATCTGGTGCCGCATGTTTATAACACAGTTATAACAATGTATTTGACTAGTGTAGCTGAGTCCCAAGATGCATCATATAAACTACCTGCCCAACATGCTATATACAAATGTGCATTAGGATAAATTTGTATTAAAATATTGGTGAATTCCCATGAGGACTTTTAAAAAATGCTAGCTGATGCAAAAAAATGAAGAATTTAAGTTAAACTTGGAAAAGGGAAAATCAGAAATAAATAAAAACTGACATATTCAGGTGGCACCATGAGTGGAGGATGAAGGCAGGTATTGGTGTCTGAATGGCGCAACCAGTCTTTTTTAAAAAAATGTCGAGCCTAATAGGGTGCAGCGGAAACTGTGTTATTTTTGCTTTTCTTTCCGACAGCAAAATGCCATGAGCTGGCACCCATGCCTAATTTAATTGTAAGTGTATAGCTTAGCTCTATTGAACTCATTTAAATACTGATTGTGTTTTATTTACTCCGACCTATATCAGTGAAACATCAATACTGTCAAGCCAGTGAACTACTCTTTTGAGCTCCGTATATTTTTCCCAGTGGAAAAACGGGATGCTATTTCAGACTCTGAAAATTCGATACAGAGATGAAATGTTTTGTTACAGCTATAAATATATCACCAGTTATATCAGGATTGGAATAAAACTAATCATTTTTTTCTTGAAGGTCTAAGGACTGTGTGTTCTCTTAAGAGCTGAGCTGTATATGAAGGGCCTTTTTTCTCCATGCAGGGTTCAGGTACTTGAGGCTATGAAATTAAAATGGTCACTTTTGAGAGCAAAATTCATTGCAGAAAAATATATATCAGCATAGTTTAGAGAACCATTTGCTGCCTAGTGCGTCATTTGCTTCTGCTGCAGTCTCAGGCAAGAAGTAGACTTCTTTAGAATTGAGAAAGTGAGGACAATAATTGGACTTATTCCCAGGCAAGTGTGTATAGGATTGCATCCTTAGTTGCATATTGAAATCCAGGGTTGGCATATACTTGCCATCACATTAATTTAAGTGGTGTAGTGTCTGATACACAATTCACACACTGAACTTCTATGTGCCTTCTACAACTGACCACTAATATGGTGGCACATGTGTTGAGGGAACATTATCAGTACAGTCAAACTTTGGTTGCCGAACGTTGTATGTTCTGGAATCCTGTTCAGCTTCCGAAATGTTCAAAAACCAAGACGCGGCTTCCAATTGGCTGCAGGAGCTTCCTGCACTCGAGCGGAAGCCGCGACGAATGTTCAGCTTCTGAAAAAACGTTCAAAAACTGGAACACTTCCTTCCGGGTTTGTGGTGTTCAGGAGCTGAAACGCTCCAAAAAAGAGGTATCTGAAGAAGTGTGCATGCACACGAAAGCTCATACCAAGAACTAACTTAGTTGGTCTTTAAGGTGCTACTGGCAAGAAAAAAATTTTTTTGTTTTGACTATGGCAGACCAACACGGCTACCTATCTGTAACAAAAAAGAGGTGTTTTGGAATCGAGGTTTGACTGTACCACTACCAGTTTTTCTCTGAACTTGACTTCACACATGTCTACTCTTATTTTGATCCTGTGATGGTCTGAATCAACTGCCACAGATCAAATACTACAAATATTTTTCATGTCACACAACATTTTCCTTTATGGAAGCAGTTCATGGCTGCAACTCAGATTCAAAGGTATCTCATCATGAAATATGGGATAAATATGTTCATATATGCGCATGTGTGAATCATCTGGAATGACAAATCATGTAATGACTACCTACCATTGACCTTCCTGAAGTTGTTGGGCTACAACATTCATCTCCCCTGACCATTGGCCATGCTGGCTGGGGCTGGCTGGGGGTAAGTCAGGTTCCCCATCCCTGAGCTACTGTTAAGTTGGAGAGTCATATATTATCCTGCAAACTTATCCACAATTCCTATTAAATCACTGTGCTTCTATAACTCAGGTGAATCATTAATCTTTTTCTCTAGGCATTTATTCGCAAGAAGCACACTTTTCTTTTCTTTTTAAAGAAAGGTGGATATTCCTAGGTATCTTGAAAACAACCCAGGAAGTCCTGACAGTTAGCAGAATGGATGATACAAGGCCCCAAGGGGACAACACTCCCGCTTTGTGCTCTTTTAATGGTATAATGTGCATGAGATGCAAAATGAATTATGCTCAATGAATGTGGAGATTTGTTCGATCTTTGCATACCGGAGTGATTGCCTAACGCACTCTACACAGCTTAAGCTTGATATCCAGAGACTCTGTTGTTTATCGGCTAAAAACAGGTGTTTTAGCATAAACACACAAATATGCTTGGAGATATCTATAAGAGAGAAAAGCATTCTAATTAGCCGTAGAATCAAAGGCATGCGGATTAGTTGTGATGTGGAATTGAAAGCCAATTCAGATTAGAGTGGTGTGGTGACAAACACCTTAACAACTGAGAAGTGGCTTTCATTATAAGACTGCCTCATAAACCTCAATATATTCCTCTCTCTTGTGTGCAGAAGAATGGTGAGGTGTTGAATATGTTTAAAAATCGAACAGAATTAGCGACATTTTAGAATGTAGTTTTGCTTTTTGTTTGAAGCTTATAGGAGCTACAAAAAAACTCCTACTATTTTAGGACGCTTATATTTAGAATAGCCAGGTTCTTTTCAGAGGTTGCTGGGCTCCCATTAGCCCCAGTTAGCGTGGGTAATGGTCCAGCTTGGTAGGAGTTGCAGAACAACAACATCTCAAGGGTAGCTGCTTAAGAGAGGATTGGCTTAGAATGCATGTCACCTGCTCTGCATCTCAATAGACACCAGGGGAGGGCACAGAATGCATGAAATCACACAAAACAAAATACAGACCATAAACCACATTTAAACAATTAAACTAAATCAACAGAGCAGCTTAACCTATCACCAAAAAATAATAATTAATATGCTAAAATGCTGAAAATGCCTGGGCAAAACAAGGAAGTCTTTATGCAGCACCGAAATGATAAAAAGTGCTTCTAAAGAGATTTTAATAATAAACTAGGCACCACCCTAGGAACCTCCATTGAAGGGTGATCTAAAAAGAAAGGATGAATGAAGGACTAGCAGAAGTTCACATGGAGCCATCTTAATAGCATTTTCAGTTCCAGGTAAATACTTTTCTATTCATCTAATTTATCTAGTCCCTTATGGTTCACAGTCTTGACCTTTTGGTATTAAATTGTGTCTTTAAAAGTGTTTTAACTGGATTTCAGGGTTTTTTCTTTTTAAAAAATAAATTGTTACAATATAAAACAATAAAAACTATATGTTAATGTCTTCTGCCCAAAGAGCTTCTTTTTTAGGGTGGTTCTAAAAATATAGTACTGTAAACAAATACAGTGGTACCTCGGGTAACAGACGCTTCAGGTTACAGACACTTCAGGTTGCAGAATCCGCTAACCCAGAAATAGTACCTCGGGTTAAGAACTTTGCTTCAGGATGAGAACAGAAATTGTACTCCAGCAGTGTGGCAGCAGCGCAAGGCCCCATTAGCTAAAGTGGTGCTTCAGGTTAAGAACAGTTTCAGGTTAAGAACGGACCTCCAGAACGAATTAAGTACTTAACCCAAAGTACCACTGTACATAAATGTACCTACAAGAAAAGCTATCTTTTCTTCTCTTGGCTTCCTCCTGCTTAGGCAGGCAGGAACAACAGGACCTTCTAATTATCTATAAAATTTGGTGGAACAAGTTTCTCCGATCCGCTTTGCATTCAGCACGTTCAAAGTAGATGCAGAGAATACATATGGAGAATATAGTTTCAACAGTTGTCAGCAGTATTTTCAAATGATCTCAGAAACACTGAGAAATATAATTAAAATGCAAATTAAGGCTGGAAATATGGAAGGGGAAAGTACAAGTCTTCTTTTTCTGCCACTGGGACAGCTGGTCTATTTACATTTCAATATTTTCTGTAAAGTGAAACTAGGGCTGTTACCTGAACCCAGTGGTTGCCATACCCACCAAAAAAGTTGGGTGCATCTGGGAGTGCATGTTGGTCACACAGTGGGTCATTGCAGTGGGTCATATCTTGTGGGTCATTGCAGCCGATGAAAGGTCCAACAGCAGGCCTCCTCATCACTGGCAAATAAGCCTGATGCAGGTAAGCAGTTGCTGGTTGTGATTGCCTGAAGAGGGACCTTGAGCTGCATCTGTCCACCAGTCTCTGTTCGGTGTCTCCTAAGTCAGGTCCTCCATCATGGAGGGCATGTGTTGCAGTGAGATCACTAGAAACTGCCTCCCTGTTGTGGGGCGGGACCGTTTGGATGGCCACAATGCCCCATGTTGCTGGAGCAGAAATTTGGTCAGTTAGGTTGGCTAGTGGCTGCTGAGGGGCTACTTAAGTTGCTGCATGTTGCTTTCTTGTGACGTGCAGCGGATCACCCACCCTCCTCTCCCTATATATAGGGTTGTTCTTATGGCCTTGCTATTCCTGTCTAGGGGTCATCTGTTTTGGAGCAGGTGCCTGGTAAGAATTTTGCCATTTGGCTGATTGGTTGGAGCCACTTGGTTTTTGCCTACTGTGTAGAAAATCGTCACAACTTTGTAAGGTTGGCGAGTAGGCATTTGGTTCAATGTTTTGGGGAGGGGACGTGGTTGGCTGTGCCTGCCCCTCCATCGCTGGTGCTAGGGAATTCCATTAAAGGAATCCAGGGGCTCGCCTTGCTTTTGTCAGAATCCTGTCAAGGGGCTAGGGCCACGCCAGAGCCCCTGGGAGCATCTGGGGTGAGCTGTGAGATCGAAGGAGTTCTCACTCCCCCAGGATGCTTTCACTTACTGACATATGGTGGTGCCCAGTGTCAGTCCTGTTCCTGCCATCGTGCAGGTTCAGGTAGTCTGAAACCAATGCCTAAGCAACCACTCACATGCTGTAATCAATAAAGTTGTGGCCAAAATTTAATGCCAAGAATCTTAAACTAAAATCTGTGTCTATGGTGTCTTCATTTGGGGGTAGTTTTGGGGGTCTTCACACGCAATTATAGAGATGCAGACAGATAGGAACATTCCATTTTGACATCATCACTATGTCCCGGAACAATTCAGTGCAGGGAATGTCAAAATAATTGGCGGCTCATAGATGCCCACTATGGATTGTGTCAGTGCTGGTGCCCAGTACACCATCACCGTAAGCCCACTGGGTGGATGAGCAATGGCCATTTGCCCAGTCTCTGTGCACCCTGGAACAAGCCCTGTTAGCAAATGGTAATTGGAGTGCCATTTCCTGCTAAGAATCCTGGTGGTGTGTGCTCACCAACTAACCTATCCCTTTCCTATTTTTGTCTGGAGGTTGGGGGCATAGCAGAAAAGACAAGACTTAGAGTGGTAGAGAGCAAACCTAGATCTAAGTCAATCTGGCAGCTGTCTGCATAATTGAACATCCCTGCTTTGAATAGTTGTCCTAGCCCACCTAAAAGTTAGCAAGTATTTTCACCCTATCTACTGAGATATCATGGCTTGCTCTTGCTCTCCAGCCTGCTAGACTTCACAAATGACCCTCATAGTTGAAGGTAGATATTCATGTAACAAAAATTATCAGTGCTCTCCCAATCTCTTGTCTTATGCAGAGCAGTTTTCTACTCTTGCCCATTCTCCTGCAGGCAGACTCAGTACTTGACTGCTTTCCAAACATATGGCAACTCCTAGGCAAAATAAATAAGTGGAAGGAAATCCAATTTGGCCAAGCATACTATGCATATTTCATCTTAAGGCAGTTTGGCAAATATTTATAAGCACTTGAGATATTTGAAACGATGTGTTTCTTTGGAAAACTGGCAAGGAAGTCAAGATAAACATTATTTTTTTCCTTGCACTGGCATTCAGTGGTGCCTTTAGAGCCAGATAATGGGACACAGGTCTGGGAGGCCTCGGCCAACCCCCCCAAAAAACCCACACTCCATCAGTAACTGCTATCCACAATGTCATTTATTTATTTTTAAGAGAGGGTGCGTGTTGCAAAGCAAAGATCCAGACAGTCACACCTACCATCTTTGTATCCCAGAGTGATGCACTTCTGGACCCATGTGGGATGCTGGGAGGTGAAAATGGCTGTCTGAAGCTTTCCTCTGTAGCATGCCTGCTCAAAACAGAAATACATTGTGACCAGTTACTGCTACCACACCACCTGGTAAGACCAACTGGTGCGAAGGAAGGAGAAGGCCTGTATTTATTTATTCAAAAGTATTTGCAGGGGTAGTTGGGTCAGAACTTGACAACCTATGTGAAACTTTAGGAAGGAAGCAACAGGACCTGCTCATTCCTTCTTGCATGCTACCCGGTAAGCCAAACTCATGCCTTGACTCTTCCTCGTGAGGTCCTGGGCACAAAAGGCCATAAAATGCTTTCTGTATTGGAAAAGAGAGCCCCCCAGTCTCAGATGAGTCCAAATTCAGTAGAAATGAAGACTGCTTCCATGCTTAGATTTCCTTGCTGAGTTGGACCAATGACACTTTAAAATCCTAAGTGCTGCCACTGCCTGGGGGTTAACTCAACAAACCAAGGAGGATAGAATTATCATGGGTGACTACTGCTGTGAATTTCACACACACACACACACCCACACCCATTGCCCTTCTTATGTAAGGGAAGTGCATATCACACTGACTCCACACTTAAGAATTGCTGCCTGCAGATTTCCGCAGATTTCTGTCTAGTCAGTGGAACACACAAAAAAAAGAGAATCTGTGACTGGCAAAGTGTACGCACTCCTTTCTAATCTAATGCATGGGTGTACAAATCTTACTCCCAACCTCCCACTGCTAGATCTCTGCCACATCTCAGAATAAAGCAGCTGTCAAGAGCAAGTGTGCCATTTTTCTCTCACTGTTTCCACTGACAGCCTCTCAATCCATTAAGTTATCTCGTTTTTTTAAAAAAGCTGTTTTTCTTTCATTAATTAGCCAAGGTAGGCTGGCTGCTCTCATTGTATTCCTTCTAACCGATATTAAGTAGCAACATTCCTTCAGCTCCTTCTGAATCGAGGAAATGTGTGCGGCTTTGAACAGATGTAAAGGCATTACAGAGTTCATTTAGAACATAATCAGCAGATAATTACAAGGTACTCAGCTAAATTGCAATGAATGGCAAGTGCCAGTCGCTTTCTCCAAACACCAAAATTAGGCGTTTTTATCTCCACATGCGAAAGGGGGTCAAAAGGAGCAGGAAATGACTAATTTGAAAACCTTTTATTATGGCTGAGTTTTGTAAAATTGATATTGTACATTTTGTGCAAGAAAACAATGTTCTGATTGTTTCTGCTGTGTGGATCCTGTTCTATAGTAAATAATAGTAATCAGAAGCATTGTAAGTTTTCCTCCAGTTAGTCCAAAACATACACCACCTAACCTCAGCTTCTGCTGGACTTGAAACACATACAGATCTGAATCTTCATAAAAACTATCAATGTGTTTTGATGTGTCTGTTTTCAAAACATAACATGGCTTTCTATTTTTATTTTTACTTTTTAAAAAAGGATAAAGCCATTGCTCCTTTATTGCAGAATCCTAGGTGGATGGCTTGTTTATCTGTGGCACCTGGCAAACACTTATTCAGCCTGCAATCTCGGTCTTAGAAGTGAGTCTACAAGTTGAATTTAAGGCTTCCAAATTATTTTTGTCCTCTCCCCATCCCTTCCCCTCCTGCCTCTGCAACCTCACAATTGGCAGCAAGTCAGGACCCCACTTCATTATAGAAGGACTCACCTAATTTCTGTGATTGTTAGTTGATTTGTCTGGCAAGCAGACTCACCCAGAACAAGTAACTTTTTACACGTTTCCATCAGACATGAATTGCTAACTTAGGCTTCAAGCCTAATGCCACTTACTTGAGAGTAATCCCCACTGAATTCAACAGGACTTGCTTCTGAGGAGGCATGGTTAAGATTATACTGTTAGTCAGTACTTTGCACTCAAAATGATGGTCTTTGTTACATTTTTATCATGTCCTTCCTTCCAGAAACTCAGAGCTGTTCACATCCTCTATTTTATCCTCACAACAACCCTCTGAGGTAGGTTAGGATGACAGAGAGTGACTAGCTTAAAGATGCCAAGTGAACTTCAGGGCCAACACTACCATTAGGCAGGATGAGGAGGCTGCTTTAGGTGGCAGGTGATGGGAGGCAACGAGTGCTGGCGAAATAAGATTCAGCGACCAATCTACTCAGCTTCTGTAAGCAAAATGTCTATCTTGTCCTTTGCATCCAGCAGCAAAATGTCTTGGGGTGGCCCTGTGTGGCTGAACAAGGATTTGAACCTGGGTCTCCACTCTTTTTACTACGCACACTGGCTAAGAGCAGCACGGTTTCTGCCACCATAATGGTTTCCTGCAGATCATGCAGAGTATGCATATAGCTTCTACTCACTTGGTTCAGATACATTATGCGATCCTTGTGATGCACTATATAAATTATTTGCATTCACATCAGCAGAAACACCTCTGTGGCTTTACAATATCCATGCCTGCTTGTTTCATGTAATGTTGTCCTAAGCTGTTTTTTCAGATGTTACTTAAGAAGCTGGGGGGCTGAGTGGCTTGCAAGGTCTTAAGGCTGATCTCTTGGATGGCATAACAACACTTTGTTCCTTGGCACTTTTCTGTCTCACATGCCCTTTCGTGATCTTTATCAACTCTCCCTGCAGAAATACTGTCAAATTTAATAAACCACTCAGCATTATTTATAAAGCTGGATGCTCTAAGAAATGTAGGAAAGGGAAGATGCTCTGAGCTACTTCACATTACTCCTAGTCAAATGATGCAAACATGAGGCTTCGAGTGATATTTTGAAATCCTGTGAGTTTATAAATAGAGAATTTTTTTAGCATCTATCAACATTCTCACACCCCATTTTCCATGATAATTAATGATTGGCTTAATGTTCAGGGCTGTCATCCCAGGCAAATAGAACTAGGTCCTGCTGTGCCAGTGCAAAGTTATAGCCTTGTGCCATTGCTTCCAAGAGACTCAGGGTTTTGCATTGTTCAATGGATCCCTCCACAGCAGTGGGTTTCAAATGTTCCAGATGGGAAGGAATTGGGACAAATCGGGAGGGGTTTTTTCCACCATCCTTGTGGTATTTTGGTCACCACAGAGGCTCAGGAGACTCAGAGCCTCTTCAAAGGAGGTCTGCTACTCCCCCGCTTCTCCCCAGCAATGCCTATGAAAATGGCCCAGATTCAGCTACTTCCTGTTTGCTGCTCTGCTTTCAGGGCACTCCTGCTGCAGTTCTAGAATCCCAATGATGTGGATGGCTCTCAAAGGATGACTCTCATGGAGCTGTAGGCCTTTATTCGTTATTATGTTCAGCACAGAAACAAAATGATGTATTGATGCAGAACATCAGTGGATTATAAACCAAGAAATTCAACACTGGAGGGTCAAATGCCTAATAGATATTATACTGTTCCTGGTGGCACACAACTTGGCATTCTGGGGATATTCAGATAAGCACTTTTCAGATAACAATGGAATTTTTCTGCGGCTTGTACAGCTGCTTGGCAAGTATGATGAGGTAATGGGTGAGCATTTGCGGTGTGCATCTTCAAAGGCGCATATTGATCACTTCTGTGGGAAAACCATTGAGAATCAACTGATAGTCTTTATGGCCAAGGAAGTGTCAGAGAACATACAGAGCAGGCTGTACATAGCCAAGTATTACTCTGCCATACTAGTTTGCACACCGGATATAAATCCCTGTAAGATTTGTTGACAAAGGTGGGTGATAAAGGTTTCTGTAAAGGAATATTTCATAGAATTCAGAACAATGCATGAATTAACCAAAGATGGGCTTATGGACCTTTTTCTAAAGGAACTTGAGGAAAACAACATTAAGGTTAAGGGCTGCCACAACCAAAGTTATATAATGGTACCCACATGATAGAGCAGAAAAGGGTGCCCAGGCAACAACTGCTTACACTGAACTGACAAGCTACTCCATGGCTGTCATTCTCTCAGTCTATTCGTTTCAGATGCAGCCTCATCATCAAAGGAGTCTATCGCCCCTTTCTTTGTGCTATTCTCTGCCTCTGTTCAGTGGAACCAGATACTGAAAGCCAGTGATCACCGTAAAAGAGCCTGCAGAAGCCCTTAATGTTGATGCTGCTATCAAAGAACCACCATGTAAGCACTGCAAGAAGAGGAATTTTGTATACGAGGGTCAGGCTCACAATGAGGAGTGTGTTCAGAAGAAATCTTCAAATGAGAGTTCTTCTACGCATTTGTCAACATTACTCACGTTTCAGTTGAGCAGCTTGACTATATGGGTGATGCATGGGGATTCTTGTGCAAACTTGAGAAGCTACCAGAAGAGACACTTACCAGCCACTGTATGGATTTCTACAGAGCCCTCACCAACCACTCCAACATCAATAGTGCGGGTGTTTATATCGAGCTAGACCATCTGCACCACATTCTACCTCCCACAATAGGCTCACCACAAGGTGTTCTGCATTGTACAACCATGGAGCTCAGCTTGCTGCCCTTCCCTTATCTCAGCTTGGTGCTCAGACACTTGTTTTTGCCACCCTAGCTCAATGCAAACATGGAGCTGAATGCAAATGTCCTAGCACAATTTGGAGGGGAACACAGCCACAGAGTTCAGATTGGCACCATCCCTCCTTCTGTCTAATTCTCCAACCCAGGGATAGGATCTCCAGAGGTTTCTGGACTTGAATTTGCATCAGCCCCAACCAAGCTGTCCAATGTTTTAGGGATAAAGGGAGCTGTAGCCCAACAACATCCAGAGGTACGCAGGATTCCCATCCCTGTTACACAACACGGGTTGCCACCATCTTCATCCTAAATTTCTGCAAATAATCTCTATGAAAAACACCAAGCAGAAGGAAGCAGGATACATAACTGTGAATTTAGATACTAGCAACAACAACAAAAATATACCCAGTCTCAGCACAAGGAAATACAAAGCAGATTTATTAGGAATGGTATCCTCTGAAAGTCTCCAAAGACTTCCAAAGAATCCAGAAAAGTGTAAGGAAAAGCAACTCATGACCTCATCAACAAACAGGTTTCGCTGTCTTAGGTTTTGGTTGATTGCTTAATTATGTGAGCCTCTGAATTTAATTAACTCATCAAAGCTAATTTGAAAAGATCTCTCGAGGCTGTGAGAGCTTATATTGTGACTGCCATTTGTATTTGCTGGTTTGGGACCATCTATCAGGGTTTTGTCATTGCGTCAACATTAACTTTAATCTTGTTTGAATGTCATTGTGTTTACTCAGTCTCCAGTTTGGGGCTTTATATCCCCATGTGCAGTAGTGGCTCATAAGCAGATTACTTATAGGGAGGGGGCACCTGGTCTGAATGGTCACATGTGGCGAAGGGGGTGTGCTGTGCGTCCTTACCACTGAGCAACATAAGGCAGCAGCAGAGGCAGGGGTCACCTTATGCTAGAGTGTGGCTGCTGACTGGCCACTAACACCAATGGCCTGGCAGGGAACATCTGGCCAGTCCCAAGCCACATATCTATGTTGTGATGATCCAAACACTCCGCTGCTTCTGTTGATTGGATTATCAACTATGACGAGAGAGGGGAGGGAGAGAGAGAGAATTACTTAGATTAAGTGTGCGACTCTGCAAAACAACTGCCTTTGCAAGAGAATTCTGTTCAGCGCCTTTATGCCTGAGTAACCATTTAGGAGATAATTTTTTTTAATAAAAATGAACAGTGCAATCCTCTATGAGAAGTAAGCCCTGTTGAGTGCAATGGGACTTATTTGCCGATAACTGTGTGTAGGATAGCATTGAAGCCTAGGTTATTCCCTCAAAGGACTCTTGTGTAGAATCTTTACTGTACATCGTCATGCCATTCTGATGATCAGAACCCCACTAGGATGACCTTTGTTCTCACATTCTTTTATTTTCATCAAATGATTTTTTTCGCTACCATGCAGAGGTTGGAGGGCCACCTGTCATGGATGCTTTAGCTGAGATTCCTGCATTGCAGGGGGTTGGACTAGATGACCCTCAGGGTCCCTTCAAGCTCTTTGATTATATGAGTCTATGCAACTATTTTATTTGAATTAACCGTTTGTATCATGCTCTAAAGCAATGCTGACTATTATGATTGTTTTGTCATTTGCAATATAGAAGACTTTACATTTGCAGAACAGAATTGAGACTAGCACGTATTGAAGAGGCAGTTTGACCTTTCCACAAGATGGTTCTTTAACACCTGTCACCTATTTGAGCAATTTTGATTCTCGCTACATTCTCTATATCTGTATGCAAATTGTCTCGTATAATAATTATGTGCTTTGTATTTGTTGCAATCATAGTTTGGAACAAGAGGGAAGCCTGGTTGTGACTTGTTTGCATAACTCTTTCACTGCCTACTTTTTGAAAAAATGAATCAAAGTATCGTGCAATGAAGCACTGATTCATAGGATCAAACTTTTTATTGTATACACTGTTAATAGTTTACCACTGCTCTTGGTAAAATATTTGTATCTTCTAGAAAAAAACATAGTGGTAGATATCTGTGTGTCTGCAGAAGCAAACATTCCTTGTCCTTTCAAGTAATTTCAGGTACAGAATGTTGCTTTCTCAAAAGTACAAGATCATGTAAACTAAGGATGACAAATCGAACACATTTACCAGAGTGTACCACTTCATGCTGCAAGGATCATAAGCTAATGCTTAACATCCTGACCCCTGCTCATGAATAGGGATGCCACCCTTAATACACCTACTAGGGAGAAAGATGTTCCTACAAGTCACCTTATTGTGGCCTTGGTGGTGCTAATGCATACAAGTGTTTCACAACATTCATACAAAATCATTCTTATCAAAAGGCCATCTCATATACCCACCCCTCACCCCCCATGTAAATAAGGTTTACAATTTCTATGGATATTTTTACTCATTGGATTTTCTGCAGAAACAGTGGGTTTTATCTAACACTGCTGTTCCACTCACACAGCAGAAATCCACTTGTGCAATGGAGCTTGCACCTCGTCTCTCCTGCAGCCTCCACCAGATTCTCAAAATTTGTTTCAGAGGGATGGGGGACAAACAGGGGAGCATGAGGGAGGGAGGGACCACTGCATGAGTGAGAGCAGCTCACGCAGTGCATACCTCCAACATTTCTCCGATGAAAATAGGAACGTCCCATTCCATAATGATAATTTTACTATTTATACCCCACACATCTTACTGGGTTGCCCCAGCCACTCTCGGCAGCTTCCAAGATACATAAAAACATAATAAAACATTAAAAATCTTCCCTATACTGGATTGCCTTCAGACGGTTCGGGGGTCGGATAACTCCACACCCTCCAACATTTCTCTGGTGAAAATAAGGATATCCTAAGGAAAAGTGGGACATTCCTGGGCTGGCTTCTCTTAATCAGGGACGTCCCTGGAAAATAGGGACACTTGGAGGGTCTGACAGTGTTGGATACAACCCAATGAATCCAGTTTAAAGGGGAAAATAATGTGGGGTGGCATTTTGGTGAGTGGGGTCAATGCTGGCAGGGGCTGATTGAAGTTGTAGAGCATTGTAGGAGCCTCTCAAACATCTGGAGGTCACTAGGTTGGTGACAGCTGTGCTTCTGAGAGTCTTCTGAACCTAAGACAAAACTTTTCAGGGGCCCAGGGGACTACAGTACAGTAGTGAGACAGGAAGAACCCCATTCATGTGTCCTCATGCAAGTGCTTCATCAGATGACACACAGTACATTTGTACACAGGTATATTGTGGCCTTCAAGTTGTAGGTGGCTGTAGAACCAAGTAAATTCATGCTGCGATGTTTAAAATGTTTGTTTTTCTCTGTTTCATTAGAATGATTATAGGAAGTTATCTATGCAATGCAAGGATTTTGTGGTGGGTGTGCTGGATCTCTGCAGGGACACAGAAGAAGTGGAGGCTATTCTGAATGGAGATGTGAACATGCAAACATGGACTGAGCATCATCGCCCAAGTCTGAGCAGAATCAAGCTGGCCATTAAATACGAGGTTAAAAAGGTAAGCTGCTTTGTTGTTGTCTTTTTCCTTTTTCTTTTTGAAAGCCAAATACAAACTGATAAACTAGTGGAATTACTGTATTTCAGTTCAAAGCACACACATACAAAACTGAAGTGGAAACTGAAAGCAATGTTGGCAAATAAGGAAGAGCGAGGGGCAGTAGGGGAGAGTAATAGCCATGAAAGTGTGTGTTGCTGAACCCTGGAGCAGGTAAATGCCTGGCTTTCAGCATTTACTTTCTTCTTTCACAACAGGGGTGATCTGAGGCTTCTGTGTTTGATCCTTGGGACTCTCATCTGACCACGGCACAGCCCTCAGTTCCCTGATTTGAACTCTTCTTGAGCATTTTTGCCCGGCTAGAATGTGTCCTTCAACTCTGATAATGCTTGCGCTTGCCTGGACAAAGGATAGAGAGGGGAGTGTGAAGAAACAAGTATTCTGTAAATTTTAAATTCACCTTTATTGCCCTGCCCACTTTTCCTCTGGTACCACCTACCAGAAATTGCCCAGGAAAGAATGCAACCCTTGGAAGGAAAAAGCTCCCCCCCCCATTATATAGAGTACAGTGAAGAATCAACCTAACATTATTATTTTTAAAAATATGGATTGGAGGGGAGGGAATTCACCCAATGGGGCTTTCCTCCCTCTACACTCCCTGAAATTGACTGGGGGGAGTCAGGCACTGGCAGAGCAAGAGGAGTGTGGGGGGAGTGCACTGCCTCTGGCAGTGTGACCCTGACAGGGTGCCATCGCGGCTCCCCCCCTGTCTGCGCTGGGTGCCCTGCCCCCGTAGGTGGAGCCCCCGCCTCCAGGACATGTGCCAGCCCCACCCCCGCCTGCTCTCCGACCGCCCCCCCCCCCCCGGTGCTGGAGCATGAAGCTCCACCACTATAATCAAGAAAGCCCCCAAAATAGCATGTGGTGGGAGGAGAGGAGGGATCATTACATTTGGCATGCGGAAATGTTTCCACAGATGGAATGTTCATCCTAGCATGATGTTGAATTTGACCCTTACAGTGGTACCTTGGGTTACAGAAGCTTCAGGTTACAGACTCCGCCAACCCAGAAATAGTACCTCGGGTTAAGAACTTTGCTTCAGGATGAGAACAGAAATTGTGCTCCGGCGGCAGCGGGAGGCCCCATTAGCTAAAGTGGCACCTCAGGTTAAGAACAGTTTCAGGTTAAGAACGGACCTCCAGAACGAATTAAGTTCTTAACCCAAGGTACCAGTGTATTAATTAAATCTACATATATGTACACAATGCTAAGCCTGACCTAGGCTGCTTGATGAATTTGACTTTTGCGAATTCTGGCCCAAATGGACCAGGGGAATTCTATTACCTTTCTTCACACGTTCCAAATGTTCTGACATAGATCATGGTTTGAGAACTATGGAGAAATGTGCATTTTGAGAGAAAATGTGTTTATAATACATATTTGATTTTGCAATTAATTTAATTAAGAGCGGTAGATTAATGCAGAAATAAGGTAGAACAAGCTTATGGAGATTCAGATTGCAAATCAGATTGCAAAACTGATTGAATTGCCCATCCCTGGTCTAAATGAATGGATTCACCTTGCTTCCTAACTGTGAGAAAATCTCTTTCAGTTCAATGCTGCATTGCTTTGGGGCCTACGTACTAGCTATAATGTGGTCCATTTGTGCAACAAAATATGCTTCTGGCTTCCTAGATTGTATAGATTTGGCAGAGGAGAAAGGGATCACCACTTCATTTCTCAGAATACAATTGTTTGCAAATAATTTTATCTGTCTGAAACTGGCAGAGCATGCCAAGAGAGAGGGGTGGGAGGAGAAATGGAAAGAAATAGATGGCTGATGCAAGAAAACTTGCTTTGTTTTAGAGTCAAGTCACCTGGTATGTTAAGCACACTTCTTTCTATATATATATATAAAAGCATTTTTAGTGCTGTCTGCTTTTTTCAAAAACTAGAAAAGGAAGAAAGCAGCTGTGTGCAGGGACCCAGTTCAGATCAGGATGGTAGTGCAGTGGGGCAAATAATAATTTAACCCTTTCTGTGCTGGGCAAATAGCAATTTGGTGTGAATTTTGGCAGGAAATAATTGGTTAGGAAGGGTTAATCCTGTCCTCTCTCTCCCCCTCCCCCTCCCCCTTCTACTATTATCCCAGTCTAAATTGGGCTACCAGGTGAGTGCTTTTTCTGAAAAAAAGGAAAGCAGCCAGCAATTTAATGTATAGCTTGACCCCTAGCAGAATCATTATAAACTCTCTTTTTTATTGTGGACAAGTGCTATGTGAATGAAAGCCTGGCATTTTTCACCTAGGAAGCTTCCCTCATTTTTTTATTTTTTTTGAATGCTTGCCCAATTTATTCTCCATCTTTCAAGGGAACCAAAAAAAATCCATCAGAACTTTGTCCTTGTGAAACGGCCACAGCATTATTTTGCCTCTGCTAAAAGGGAAAACTGTGAGTAAAAGTGGCCAAGAGAGGGAAAGCAACAGCCTGTTAAAAGCATGGGAAATTACTTTGTTCTAGTCAGGGCATTATCAATGGTTCTCCATTGCGAGCATGTGCTATGCAAATTGATAATTTCTTTCTTTCCTGGGCCTGGGTGGTTCAGATTAATTATTTGTACAATGTACTGTGATGGAAATTGGGATACTGTAAGTGGACTGTAGAGATGTTCCAAATTTTGTAGCTAACATCTGTTCCCTCCTTTTCCTCCAACTCCCACCACCTGCTTAGTTCTGCCTCTCGACAGCTGTGGCCAGAGACGGTCTCTTCCTGTTATCAAAGCAATTAGTTCAGACTCTAATACTGCAGGGTCCTCCATTTTAATTCTCCCAGAGAGATCCTGCGTTTATCCATCATCCCCATTGTTGGATTTGAGGTAGTGTTGCTTTGAAACATCGGCAGGGAGAGGGGATGGAGGGGGTTGGGGAAATGAACGAACCGGGATTCACAAGTACTGGCGCCGCAGTGTGATATTTGCAAAAAATAGGAAGAAATTCCCCACGCTCATTAAATTCTGATGAACATTTACTAGGGAGGACAGTAACTCAGTGGCTGAGTACATCATTTGCATGCAGAAGGTCCCATCTTCAATCCTTGGCATTTCCCATTGAAAGGATCAGATAGCAGATGATGCAAATGATCCACTGCTTGAGGGCCCATCACAACATGATGGTTTTTAGAAATGCAGATAGCATCTGCAGGAGGACACCAGTAATTAATGAAGCATGGGCAGGGAATTTAACCCTTTCCTCCGCTGCCACTCTCCTGAGGAAAATCCACCCCCTGAATTTGCTTTGGGAAGAGCTCCCCCAAAGGCACCATTGGATGTGCCCCTGCCAATTCAAATGGCAGCTTCAGAAAAGTGATTTTTCCCAGGACAACAGCAAAGGAGACAAGAAGATTAAACTCTCTCTCTCTCTATGCCTGCTCTGATCTTGATTCAACCACTCATTTTGCAAGTCCTAGACATTCAGAGGAAATGGGTGGATTAGAAAGTGGGCTGCTGGGTGAAGGGAGTAGATAGGAGAATGTGTTCCAAGACAAATAATTCACTTCTTCTTATTAATTTTCAAACTATTGTGCAGGTAGCAATCATTGAAAGTTGTCCTGAGTCCACCCCTTGCTGCAACATTTTTTATGGGTAGCAAATCGCTTATAGGAATCACACTGCTTCAGTTCGGAACCCTTTAAGAAACCAGCTGGAAGTTTCATAGCCATAACTCTGTCAAAGTGTTTTGACTGTTTTTAATGTTGGTTTCACTTTGCGAGTTGCTTTTGGGTCACTTTTTGTACGGAAAGTTGTTGTTATTATTGTTTTATTTATTAACTGTATGGAGATACTCTGCATTACTTCCTGCATGGATGCTGATACCTTTTTAAAGGTTATGTACTGGGTGTGTAAGGACTTTAATGCCCAAAGCACATTCTCAGGAACTTGAACAACCCATTACATGTGAGCTGCCATTATATAGCAATGCTTTCTCCCAGATGATTCATCCCATCGCAGAACTGTACCTGGGTGCTCGCATATTGAGGCTTCACACACTCAGCTCAGCATCCATCACCTTCTGAATTACTTTCACTGTTGTTGCAACATTGCAGGATGCTATGGAAAGTCGCCCAGATTACAGGAGTTTTGGCTTGTGTGTTTTCCTAGACGGCCAGTTGGAAGCACATTACTCTAGCTAATACACTTTTTTAGATGGCTGGTTGCTCTGCCTAATGAGCAGTGGCAATCACTGCTGGTTTTAAAAGCAAAGCTGACTCAGAGAAGGAACTGTGGGGTAGGCTTGCAAAAATAGTGACCAAATCTTAAGAGATATGCAAATTGGACTGGATCATATCTTAAGCTAAGCAAATTGCACAGCACCACTCCAACTAAAACAGGGCCTGTTTTTTGGCATATTTGTCTCACACTTTTCCAATGCAGAGACTTTATCTTTTCCCTTTGGACTGGTCTTCTATATAATTGCCTACATAGCTCACAGTATGTTGGCTGATGCCTTGCAACCAAACAGTGATGCAGTGGCCATGCTCCCCGTGGTGTGAAAATTCAGTATACTAATAGGCTGGCTATCAAGAGAAGACTAACTTTATTGCAGAAGTGTTTGGTAGCAGGGTGAATGAGAAGCATCCATTTGTGGGCGCTTTCGCCTCAATCTGAACGTTGATAAGAACTTCCTATGGGCAGAGAAATGGGGGCCCAATGTAAAGATTGAATGAATGCCCTTCAGGCTGGCCCCAGTCCATTTGGGTGCTCTTACTGCATGCTGCATGCTGTCAAATGGACTGCCTTGTAATGGACAGAAATATTTTACCAAGTGGCAATGTTTTACGGTGATGGAATTTTGTATTGGTTGGATTCGCCAGCTGGTCCCACTCTCACATGCATGGTTTCTCCCCCAATCCACTGGTGTTCTCTGACCTTCCCATTTGGGAATTGCTCTTTTAGAAAACTAGGTATGGTGAAATAACCTTACTATCAAAAGAATCAACTATGGCTAAGAAACAGTGAGCATTTTGAAACGGTGGGTACGACTTTCACTGAATTAATCGGCCTTGTGTTCTTTCATGCACTGCTTCTCACCAATTATGAAACAATCCCTTAAGTACAAAGAACTTTGGGCATGGGTCTAAATGTTGCCGAAATGCTGAATAAGTCATATTCTCTTTTCAGTTCATTTCTCCCATCAGTTGCTTATCAGGCTTGCCTTTAAAGGCACATCAGTAGTGAAAGCGTTCCTTCATAAAATATGCCTGCTGTTTCTGTTCTGCCTGCTCAGCAGTTGCAATATCAAAGGAAACTGGGGAGGGTGTTCGTGGTGTTTGTTGTGCTATTAAAGAGCAGTACACATTTTATGACAGCCATGAAGTTGGTTCAACATGTAGATCTGATAACTTTTACCCATGCTATGACAGATCTTCCTGTGTGTGCATGCGCATGTGTGCATGTGTGTTTTAAAGCATTATCACCTGATTTGTGAGGTGACCACTGCAGAAAAACCACCTGAGATATATAGAGTAACATAAAACAGTCCTTGTATATTACTGTCCTATTCTGAAAAGGATCTGAATGACTGCTTGCCTGAATACACCAACCCTTCCGCCCTCAATATCAAAGTCTCTCTCTCTAGCTTAGATAAGGAAAAATAGTATCAAATTTCATTCAGGATAAATATAAATTAATTTGAAAAAAATGCATTTGATTTTCAATTCAAGACTAAGTAGTATCTGATTCAAAACTTCCACAGAGGCATTTGTGTAACTGCAGCAACAGAGAAAGTAGGACACTTGATTGATGTGAAATTCAACCAAACAAGATATTTCTCTCACTACGACTGCTACTGTCTGCTTACCAGAAACGCTTGGGGCCATTGATATTTTCCACACATTTCAACCAGCCCTTAGTCTTATTTATTTAATTCATCTATATCGTGATTCCCCTTAAATTTTCTAAACTCTGTCTTCATTCAAAACAGGGCTTCTGGGGCAGTGTACACAGAAATCAAATATCAATAAAATATTCCATTTTCTAAAACATATCTGTACCTTCATTGGTTCAGCAGCCAGAATTTCAGGTTCAGCCTAAGTATTCTTTAAAAAAATATTCCACAGGTCTCATGCTCCTGTTCAATAGTTTTTCTTTTTCTTCAAGAAATATAAACTTGTTATGTTGCAAACATCACTTAGTCTCATCATTTTATCTTAATTTATTAGTTTGCTGGAACTAATTCAGCGAAAGGAAAATCCTCAATGTTCAAATGCCAGATCATAGGTAGCCCATATTTGACTGAGTGGATATTTCTCTTCTTCTGCAGATGTGAATAGAGCTGCACAATGTAGCTTAGAGCTACCTGAATACTCCACTAGCTCATACAAATCTGTCATCCTGAATTTCCATGGGAACCGATCTATTTAATATTCCAGCCACAGTCTGCATTGATTCATATCTTATGTTGTCCCATTCATTCCATTGCTTATTTTCACAAATGTTCTTAAGGACTCCAGAGGCTTTCAGGGATATCAAAAGAAATGTCATAATTAAGTCAGCTGGTATAGATAAAAAATGCCGTTTAATAAACTGCATTGCTTATGGTGATAAACATCACCTCAACCCAGCATGGATAAAATACCTGTTGAAGCCAGGTTTTGTACATAGATCCTGTTCTGGATTTGGGGTGACAACAAGCTAAGTCATAGTTAGAGAAAACACACTGAAATCCATGAACTTGCTATTTAAGTCAATTGTTTTCCATGGATCTCCTCTGAGTATGGCTAATATTTGATGCTAACCTGTGTCTTCAGTGTGCGAGAGCAGCATGCATGCGTGCTCTTGCTAGATTAGGTCAATTTGCTTATTTATTTCTATAAGGCATTTCTCCCCACCTTTTATTCAAAAAGGCTGTCAGGGCAATTTGCAAAAATTTGTGCTATCACTGCTGACCACACTTCATTGAATATAGTGTGTCAAATCTATGTGCCTCTTCTCCACATTTCACAGGAAATTGCCAAACACCATTGGTCCCACTAACTCAGTGAACTAGGTTATCTTGTGTCTGTCTATCTATCATCTATCTATCTATCTATCTATCTATCTATCTATCTATCTATCTATCTGTTTATGTATGGTGATATCCATTTATGCTCATTTGCAAGTGGAACAGATTTCTGTGGAAAGGACAAAAGTTCTTTTCCCTCTTATTCCCCTCTTCTCTCCCCTATCCCCCTTCTAATATCCCATTTCAAAGGAGAAAAGGAACAGGAAAAGTAGGTGGCAAGGCCACTCCCAGAATTTCCTTAAGAACAGCTGCGACTGGATTCCATAATCAGTGTGTACACTAAGTTTCGGGAAGATTCTATTCAGCGAGAGTTTCTCGTATTTGAAATTCAAATTTCAATGACTCATGCGACTTCTTTTTTTTTTTGCCATTATGCATTCCATGGGCATAATGAGTTTGTGATGTACGAGTGGTCTTAACAACCTGTGTGTGCAAACCCATTGCCAGGTTTAAGGCTGAGCTGCAAGCTCTTACTGGTGTAAGCAGTCGATTAAGCAACCATCCAGTGCTTCATCTGAGTAATGCACGAAAATGTCCAATGGCATTATTTTATTCACAGAAGGCTTTTGGATCCAGGAGAGAAGAACAGAAGGGCTGGAATCAACTTCACTGATTCACCCTTCCTGCTGCAGCTCCATTTGTTTCCCCCAAAAAAATCTGCTTCAAAGGGTTGGGGGACAGAACAACATCATCAGAGGTGCCAGAGGCGACTCAAGAAGTGGGAAAGTGGGGGCTTCTCTGATCTAGTGGGGATTCTTTTTACCTACTCTAGATGTATTCTTCAACATGTCATGTATGCAGCAAAAGTGGATAAGTGGTGGATATTAAACTGGACCATCCACACATTAGTTGTTCAGCAATGCTTCCCTACATTATTGCCATCTGGGGGAGCAGTCTTGTGCTATAGTGCAATAAAAGTGGGGGAGGAGGGAAAATAACAACCAGACAACCCAGAGCATTTGCGGTATTAAAAGGTTGCAGAATTTTAGTAGGAAGTTACAGGACAAATGTAAACAAAGCAATATGTTTGTTCCAATACTTTTGCAGGCTCAAACAGAATTTTAAGTGGGAACACATATAAAGTGGGGTCCCTTTCTCTCCTCCCTTCCATTCACAGAATAACAGCTGTGTGTATTTTGTATCTTACCTCTTTTATTATATAACTTTTATTATACCTCTTTTATTATATAACATTCTAGCCTGCTTAGTCGTCAACGCTTCCTCCAGCAAAAGCTGTCTGATCCAGGCAGCGCTGCTAAGAAAGAGGCCTTTAAAGCTGATGATATTCCACCTGATAATCATTGAATTAAAGATCCTCTAAGATTCCCCCCCCCCCCTTCTGAGCTTCAGAGCATTTTGGAGTTACTTAGGCTTCATTTCAAGATTTTCCCTACAGCCACTGGCAATCAGTTGCAGTCAACTGTTGCATGCTGTGCAGTGAAAACATCCTCTGCAAGATCAAGAGAGCAACTCAGTGTGATGCATTAAAGAGGAAGTTGGGCTGGGAAACCATCTGTGCATTAGTCTTCCTGCGTGCAAAGGTCTGGCCAAACCATGACTGATATCTGTCTATTAGGGGTGTTCAATGGACTCAGACAAATCTCAAACAGCACAGGTGGCTTGCCAGAGGTGAAGTATGATGTCTGTGAGGTAGCACAAAACAAAGTAGAACTTTGTGGCACTTCAGTGATGTATACATTTAAAATAATGCTGCAGACAAGCATCTGCTAAAGGTGAATAACAATGTTTCTAAGCCTGCCACAATGCCAAGGTAAAGTGAGAGAGCTCTGCTTGACTCACAAGTCAAGCTTGTAATTTTCACCCGGAAGGTGAAATATCAATTGCTTACAAAATACTAGAGGAGACAAAATAATTCATTTTCCACCTACGCCAAGTCTTAAATGGATGCCTCTACATGAAAATCAACTGAAGCTATCCTGAAATCTGGCAGAAATTCATGCCATTGGAAGAGATACCCTTGTTGGCAAATTCCACCCAGTTTGACACACAAATTCAAATGCTGTAGAAGTTTATTTTTTTAAAAAAAATATGCAAAGCACAAAGGCTTTTGAAACTATTAGCCTATAATTTGGCAGGCCATATCCACACTGGACGAGTTAGTAGCCCTGTAGATTTTTTTCATTTCTGTCAAAAGGAGGGAAAGCTTTAAAAATTTCCCAGTGATGAAATTGTGGGAATGAAGTAGACTTGGATGAATCCCAAGCTGAAGAACTTGCTATGAGGTGCCTTGGACCTACACAAGCCATTTTCCAAAGCATCAAATTGTGGTCTGAACTCAGTCTTGTGGCAACTATCCTCTCTATCTATTTACACACCTGTTGAGGCTGGAAAAATATGATATAAAAGTAAACTGCTTAGGGGTTTTCTTACAATCAAGCAGCATATAAATTTTGTTAAATAATTTTTTAAAAATCTAAAGGCTGCAATATTGAAGTACACGGAACTCATTTCTGTGTCGACATGCATAGAATTGTACTGGATGCTGCTGTTTTGTAATATTTCTATAATTTGAGGCTCTGCATTCTGTGTGGCTTCCAACAGCCTTGAATTTCAAAAGATTAGAGGAAAACAAGAGAGTGGCATTCTGTTTTGTTTTTAGTATTTTAATCTTCTGGAAACACTAAGAGGGGCTTGACACAAAGTGCGTTCAAATCAGCAGAAACTGTTCTACTTACGTCAATACTCATCCCCTCCCCCCACCATGACCATATTTGTTTATTCCATAGATATCTGCTTGCTGTAGGAGCTTATTAGCATCTCTTTATTACCCACTTTATCAAATTCTTGGAAAACAAAGTAGGTTTACTGGTGAGTGTTCTGTGCTTTATAATTTTAGCACTCTAAATGATAGTGGAGAATCCCACATATAAAAGAATCAGTATTATATATTTCATAGAATGCACACACACACACACACACACACACACAGCTGACACTCAGCTTGCTTCACCTGCCATTCCCACTACTCTCTCACCAACCCTCTGCTCCCTAAGCCCCACCCATTCCCATTCCCCTTACTCTTACTCCTTACTCCTCATCAAAGCCCCTCCTTACTCCTTGCCCAAGCCCCCTCCTGTATGCCCCTCCCCTTACTACTTGTCAATCTCAACAACTCACATGTGCCACCACACTGCCCTTGTTGCTCATCGGCAGGCAGGTTGTGCTGTGGTCTAAACCACTGAGCCTTTGGGGCTTGCCAATCAGAAGGTCTGTGGTTCGATTCCCTGCGACAGGGTGAGCTCCCGTTGCTCTGTCCATGCTCCTGCCAACCTAGCAGTTTGAAAGCACACCAGTGCAAGTAGATAAATAGGTACCGCTTTGGCAGGAAGGCAAACAGCGTTTCTGTGCGTTCTGGCTTCTGTCACGGTGTTCCGTTGCGCCAGAAGCGTTTTAGTCATGCTGGCCACATGACCTGCAAAGCTGTCTATGGACAAACGCTGGCTCCCTTGGCCTGAAAGCGAGATGAGCGCCACAAACCCATAGTCACCTTTGACTGGACTTAACATTCCAGGGGTCCTTTACCTTGTTCCTCAGACTGCCCCACTGTAAGCCCTGCTCACTCACCCCACAAGCTACCTGTCTCCATTGCTTTCCTCACCCTGCAGCCTGTCACCAGCATTACAACAGACCAGTGTGTAAACACACATTTACACACATATGCACACACATTTCCAATAACCATGCCTCAGATTAACATCATTGGCTATGATACAGCCATTGTACCACTATATCTATATATAGACTCAAGGCAGGCTCTGATTACTTCCCACATATCCAGTAATAGTATATAGATAAGCAAAGGTTTAAAAAAACAAAGTCCAAGCTATGAATTATTATTATTTTGCTTTTGTCAGAATGCAAGTACATCCGGTACTATAGTGAGTAGATGAAGTATCATGAAACATGGTCTCTATCTTTATAAAACACCAAGGGAAAAACATCACAAATATCACTAAAATAAACAATCTGACCTTTGTGGAAGGAATCTGTACTTTCAGCTTGCCTTTTCATGCAGCCGTAACTGCAAAAAACCCTTGGGACTGTGGGTACATCTTATCTGTACAGATAAGAAAGTGGTTTTTTTTGTTGTTGTTGTTCTTGTCAAGGAATAGCACAGGGGCAGCTTTTTATACACACCCTCAAAAGTTGCTGTTGCGTCAAATAATGGAAACAGAAGAAAAAGCCCACAAGGAACTTCAAACAATCTTCCCGCCAAAGGCCTACCTCCAACATTCTAGCCCTACTTGAGTGTTCTACTCATGGATCAGAAGAACACACATGGGTCTGTGATGAGTAGCCCCTCCTAATGGCATGTGTGTGTGTGCAGTGCAGACATCTGACAGAAAGGCGATCTGGAATGTGGTCTTGAACCCCTGGTTGCCCAGGGTTCTGGATCATGTGTTCTGCATGCATGGAGTCTCCCTCCCTCCCTCCCTTCAGATGCTTGTACTGTACATCAGATGTCAGGCCAGGAGGGTTAGTCAGTAGAGCTTCTGGCTAGCATTTAACTGTGACTGGAATGCCGCCCCACAAGGGGCATTCTTTCAGCAATGAGAGGTGTGGCTTCAGCTGTTCCAGTTCTCAATAGGCAAGCTTTAAACTCTCTCATTGAAAACAATGAGCAATTGGGCTCCTGGACAGAGAGGGGGCATGTGAACAATTATAGGATGGAGAAGAGAGGCCAACTCAAAACACCTTGACTGGAGGCAGTGGTGCCAGCTGCCTTCTTCCTTATCTTTAAACTGGATTTGGATTGGACAGCTCTTCGAACAGGGAGCTACATTCTGTATAGCACAGGTCCAGGGCCCCATTCAGTAGAATGAACAGGAAGGGCCCCCCCCTGCAAAAAAACTGCAGCAGAACTAGCTTACCACATTTTGAAGTAAGTGAAATGATACACATTAGCCTCTAAAGAAGCACACCCTTCAGTAAAACAAGTACAGAGTCTAAAAATTCTTAATAGCAGCACTACCCAAGCCCCATCCCACCCCCTCAAAAAAAAAAAAAAAAAAAACTGGAGCCAGCACTGAACATAAAATCAATGGTGGTGGGGATGATTATATTATTTATTGGATTTCCTTCCAGACTGGGTTACAGCAAAATAAAAATGCAAGATTAAAATCAGTTAAACACATTATGGAATACCTTGGATTTATGTTGTAAGTATGAAAGGCGCAAGCCATTTTGTAATGAAAATGTGTTTTCCCCTCCCCAGCACTTTTCGTTTAATATAGCCCAGTATGAAGCCAGTAGTCCTCCTTGGGAGGTGAACCATTCATCACCTTCATTCGAGACGTCAAGTGCACCTCTTTCTATGCCACCAAATTGCAGCTCTCGAGAGCCCAGCTCCAGCTTCCCACAGCTGCCAGTACAATTCTTTGCTCACCACGAAAGGCACAGCACCTCTCTCAGTTTAATTAACAGCTAGGCACATAAATTGGTTTTGGGGAGAAAAAAAATTAATAAAATTTAAACAGTTCTCCAGATGGCTTTGCAAATTCTATTTAAAATACAGAGCTGATTCAGGAAACGTCCCCCCCTCCCATAATTTCATTATTAATAATTAAGATTGGGAAGATGCTCCAAGCGGATGACTGCCTGCTCCATTAAATTTGGATTTTTCACTGCATTGGTCACACAGTCAAGATGCTTGAACCTCCCCCATCCTGCGTGGAAGCCTTTTTTCCTTCCCTCCTCTCTCAGCATGTTGGAGGACTGGCTCATTTATTGGGTGGGAAGGGTGTTTAGTCACTGCTTCAGTCTCTTAGCTCAGTTTGCATGACAGGAAGAGATAGCTACAAAAGTGAAAGAAAATACAGTGGTACCTTGGGTTAAGGACTTAATTCGTTCTGGAGGTCCATTCTTAACCTGAAACTGTTCTTAAACTGAAGCACCACTTTAGCTAATGGGGCCTCCTGCTGCTGCCGCACCGCTGGAGCACGATTTCTGTTCTCATCCTGAAGCAAAGTTCTTAACCCGAGGTACTATTTCTGGGTTAGCGGAGTCTGTAACCTGAAGCGTATGTAACCTGAAGTGTATGTAACCTGAGGCACCACTGGTACCTGGCCAAGGAGAGGCCAGGCATACGAAAAGAAATCAGTTCTGTGTGAAACAGAATAGCTGCAGCCAGGAGGGTAAATAAGCTGAAGGAAGCAACTTCAGGTATCTTGTAAAGATAAACAGAAGACATTAGAAAAACAACAACTAATAAATAGCAGTAACATCTTCTTATGTACCATTCTGTCCTCAGAGGGGCCAGCAAAATGTCTATAGGAAGCCCACAAGCGTGTCATGAACACAAGAGCATTCTCCCCACTCATGACCCCGGAAACTGATGTTCTGAGGCATGCTGCCTTTGATGTTGTACACAGCCATCTTGGCTAGCATCTGACCCTACATTAATACTGGGGAAAGGGCAAAAATGAATAATTTGGGAACAAATGCCCACGCCCTTCTATTTAGGCTCCAATTGGCAGGCAAAGTTCAGATGCTACAAAGTGCAGAAGTCAGTTCCTCTCATTTTTCTTCACAGAACAAGGACCCAACAGAGGCAGGTTTAGGAGTTCAGTCGCATTGAGTGCAGAGCCTCAGGGGTGCCAGCAGGGGCCCTCAACTATTATTTAGAATGGAGCATGAAAGGTGCTGAATTTTGGCATTGCTCTCAGCCTTAGTTCATCCTGTTCCAAAATCTCGGGGTTTTAGTGATCCGGCCCTAATCCCAGCTCATTTAAGTAACTGCCGCTAAGTCAAAACTTTTCAACAACTGTATTGTAATTTGCTTGCATAACTATGCACCCTTTGTGCTTTCTTGCCTAGATACCTATTTTTTCAGAGTCGACATAAATCATCACAATGTCCTTACTGGCATGGGTATCTCATTTAGCATGTTATTCACATGTGATTCATTTTATTTGAATTCTTAAGGTTCCTTTTTACTCACTGCCCATACAAGGGTTCCATGACTTATAGGGAAGGGAGAAATCTATTGAAATAAAATGGCAACTTAGACAGACCACAGATAAAAAATTTGATTACTAAAGTTAAAAGGATTAATGAAACCAATTAGTGGCTCTTGCGGAGTCTGTGACCTGGGCTGCTCCCAATTTAGTCTACATATATTTCTCCAGGAGCAGCAAACCCTTTAAAGTATGTTCTTTTCATACTGTGATGCTAAATTAATGTGAATACAAAAAACAGAAGGGAAACATTCTGGCATTAAGAGTTAATGGAGGGTGAGATTCCAAATCTTGTATATTTACCTAACTCAGGGTCAAACATAAAGATGGGCAAACCAGGCAAATATCTGAGGCACTGTGTATATTTGGAGAACCACAACCCTGTCATGGACTACCCTCTCAGCTATTGCTTTATTTCTGTAAGCATTTCTGACTTTCTCGAAGCAATTTGTATATTAATATCCTGGTCCATAGCCCCAAAAACAATTTATAAAAGCAATGTCAACACAAAATTAATGAAAAGTAGCATAAAGCCATATGCCAACAAAAAAATCAGTAAACAACACTAAGAACCAGCAAGCAGAAGACAAAAAGTAATCTTTTACAAAGTAAAACCATGGAATCTTAAAAGCTGGGGAGAACACAAGGGGCTTCACCTGGCACCCCAAAACTTTGAAGGTGGAGAGAGAGCACTCCATAGCAGTGGTGCCACTCAAGTTATTCATCCTCATTTCTTTTGCTAAACTGGATGGTCACACTGGTGTGAATGTTCAGGAGGAGGAGGATATAATGCAAAAATGTAAAACATTTCTGCCTGTTCAACAGGTAGTTATATGAGTGTGGGTGATTGTGATATCAATTCATTTATTCATTTGTCTGTTTGTAAAATGCCCCACCTTTCCTCTCAAGGGGCCTTAGGATGGCAAACAACAAAGTAGCAAACACTACAATTAAAAATAAAATAAAATGCATTTTATATACATGTAAACATTTTAATAATTGTATCACATTGTTCATTTTTGCCATAAAAGGGAAAACAGAATGAAGTAGAACACTTCAGGAAAGTATGTGGGTTCGTTTTTCACTAGCCTCCAAGAATGTTCTGGAACTTGGTAAAACCTCACGGAACGTTCCAGGCTTTCTCAGAACAGCATTTTCCTTGAACCTCCTGGAATGTTTTCACCATGCCCTCTGTGTTATGTAAGGGCAAGGCATTACCAGTCAGTCAGTGAAATACAAAAATGAAGTCAGAGCTCAGCTGCAGCATTTTGAACTTTGTTCACTTGCTGTTTTATTGACTAAAAATGCCACTGGCCAATTGTTGGATCTCACTGGGGCCTGTGCTTCACTGAGTGGGGGCAAAGACAAGAAAAGTAACCCACTGAACTGATGAACTGTGGTTAATATTCTTAAGGTGAGGCCAACTGTGGCATTATTTAACTCTGGCCTGTCCGATGTTTGTGCATAGTTCCTTTTCTTGATGCTAACTCCTATCAGTTTCTCTTAAAATTCAAAAGCTCTTATAAACCTAGAGGAAACTTTTGTTTATATTTGCTTGTGAAGGTTATGAATTAAAACAGACTGACAACTCCAAGCATGCAAAATTTGCTATCTTATGTGAAAGGGGTAAATAATGGGCTCAGGCTGTGTGTGGGCTACAAAGGCAATAAAAACATCGGGTATTCAGAAGCTGAACAACAGGCAGCAAAAAGCACACAAGTCTGTGTGAGATGGTGGCTTAAAGTTATGGAACACTTTTGACATAACCTGCTGATGCACTATGCTTGCAGAGAGAAAGGAAGATGAGAAATGTGCTCTCTTTCTTCATCTGCCAAAGCAATGGCCAACCATATTTAACCCTATTCTCTACAGCATACAGTCTGCTGTTTTTAACCATGACAGTTTTGTACAATAAAATGCTGTGTGCTCATAGTTATGAGGCATGTGCATAGGATTGTAGCCAAAGTGGTTGACTTCCTTCCTTTCTTTTTGCAACAAGGTCTTCACCATAGTATGAAGACTTTCATTTTGATGTTTTCCTTATAGTGTTCCTTCGTATGCTGCATTCTAAATAAGCCATTAACAGCCTCTTTTCACATTTTCATGATGTCAGTTTCTAGGAAAGGGAAATAGCTAAATAAAGTAATTATTTGAAGACCCTATAGTTAATACTGCTCAGTTTTGCAACAGGTTACTGACTCATTCTTTAAAAAGGAGAAAACAATGGGGAAAGGGGTTGACTGCCAGAGCCTAAATTTGTTAAACTTTTCAGTCCCTTCTAATTTTATTCCAGTCTAGCAAACCACCAACCTTTGTTTTGTGAAGAAAATATGTTTCTATGAATTTTAATAAACATAGATAGGACAAAAATCCCTTCTCACTTTCCATTTCATAGTTGTTTTTGCTTTAGCTGTTCCTACATACTACTAGTGTTGAAGTAGATTAAAATATATGATGAATTATAACAGAACCAGTCTTAGAGTACCTTGCTGCCAAATGCAATCAATTATTTTTCTATTACAATAATTATTAGAACATGCAGCATGTTGAGAATAGCTTGTACTCTCAAATTCAGTTAGCAATGACTAGGGGCCTCCAATTTAATGAAGCCCTGCAACTATAAATAGATGTGCCTATTCTACTGTGATTCACTGCGGTTGTTGGTATGCTTACCATTCATGTCAGTTAATAATAGGTACCTACTTGCCTGCGTTTGGCCACATTTCTTTTTGGTCCTCTGCTCTCAGTGCTCTAGCAGCAGGGAAGGGAAGAAGGGTTTATTGGGTTGAATGAGTTTCAGCAGATGGGAGGAGGTTTCGATCCACAAAATCAAAAGGCTTTCACATTTGCCAGGGCAAAGCTCTCAGATTCAATTTCTCCTGGCTTATCATTCTCCCAAACTTTTCAACATCAGTTTGCAGCTTTGTTTTGTTGTTTTTAAAAAGCCATCATGAAAATTTATTAGCATTTGGATGCAAATTTCTCCCAATTTGCACATTTTTTGATGCCATTTCACCTAATACACACATTTTTGCAAAGCAATTTTCCTCAGCTATAATGCATTTTTGTGTGTTGTATTCACTAATATGTGGGGGTTTTTTTAACACAATGCCCTGGTCTATGGGTTTATGCATTTGTGTACACATTACTTGGCTGGAGAAGTGCATTGCAGAATTTGGAGAAGTGTGAATTTCAAAGGAGGACAGCATTTTGGTTCACAAATTGTTTCAGAAAGTATGAATTAGGTAGGATCACCTACCTAAGTGCAAACAGAATTGAATTTATCATTTATCCATACACAGTACACCCCAAACCAGCTGCAGAACTTCCCCCAACCCTGAAGCTGGCATAGTTAATTCACCCTGCTCATCACCATTAATGGGAGGCAAATTAAGAAGGAAGGGTGGAGAGAGAGAGAGACTTGACATAAAAAATAAATAAATTCAAATGTGCTCCACTTGTTTTTAATGTTCATTTTGTAAGTCACTTTCAGTTTCACTTTTGGGGAGGAAAAATAGTTCATTATTATTATTACTATTAATTCAGGAACATTTGAAGGCCCAAATGCAGCCCATACCTGCCATATTCCAGCGCAGGTAGTTTAGCATGAAACTTATCTGCTACTTAGCTGTCTCTTCCTTGATGTCCCTTCCAGCTTAATATTCTGCTGCTCCATCAGCTGTCGGTGCGTCTGTCATCTGGATGCTACCTTTATCAGACAGTCACAGTTATGTCCAGGTTCAGAGATAATCATTCCTTTGAAATCAGTGCCTAAACCTCTATTGATTTTTATGGAACTCAATCATATACCCACAAGAGTCTAATCATTTGAAACCTCACGCCATAAATGCTACTATTTTATTTTTCTACCAATGTACTACTTACAGCCGGCTGCAATAAATTCACAAGTTAGATTTGCTGTTGTTCTTTGGTGTTCGGTGTCTTTTTCTCCCCCTGAGATATCATTTATATAAAGATGTGTCATACTATCCCTGGGGCTTGTGTCTCTGAACACTTTTTCCTTAAAAAAAATAAAATATCCTCTTGAAGAGCCTTAATCTCCTTTTGCTTTCTCACAAAATGCAATAAACTATGATAATAACATTTTCTTTATCTCTCCTTTTCATTATCTTTATCTTTAATCATGTCGAAAGATTATTAGCAGTCAGTCACATTATATGTGGTGCAGAGATGGAGTCACTCTGGGGTAAAATATGTAAAAGGAAGAAGCTTTATCTCTTCTAATAAAAACTCCTTTGTGAAGCTGTGGTGGATTTGTCATTAGGAAACCATGCTTTGATACCAGGCAATTTCATTTGTGTTCAACTAGATTGGAGAATGATCCCAACTTTATGGAAGAAAGAATTAAGAATTATATACCTTCTGAATGTCAGCAAAAATTATATCCCCTGGGCTCATGTATCTCATATGTTATGCATATCACTGGACAAGTGAGCTGTCATTTATTTCTGAGAGAATCTGCGAACGGCTTAATGGCTTGGTGTTATGAGGGGAGAACTTGACATTATTAGGGCAAAATTGTGGTTTCATTTGCGGAGGTAACAAGATCAGGGAACAAACCTCTTGGGGAGCACTGAGGGAAATGCTGGCCCTCAAGGCCATTTCTGCCTTGCCCCACATCCACTGAAGGGACTGTCTTTCCAGTTATGTGGCATTTGAGTAAACTTACCTGGAGCATCAAGCCCCATGAGTGGCAGAGACAGACTGAAATGTTTCATTGGTGGTTACAACAACCACCAGAGGCAATTGCCTCCAGCAGGTTCTCTGTTAGAATGTGAGTAGCAGAGAGCAGTGCCTCTCTATTGACCTGTGATGGGTGGACAGGTTTTACATGAAAATGTTTTTTTTTTGCTATGGTGGCTCTCATTATTTTTTGCTGCCATTTCATTAATTAGGGTGTGCCTGATTCTTCTCCTGCATTCTGCTAGTATTTAGGGTGGACCCGTCCCCATTAGCAACATTGACTGGTGGAGTCATATAAATGGGGTGGGTGGGTGTAGGTGGGTGGGTGTGGGAGAGAATGAGAGAGATCCCTTGCTTATTGATTTAATCTTTGTGAATTTGGTATAGAACTATTTTTTCCTGTGCATTGACTATGCAGCTTTGTTAGCTGATTGCAGCATTTTTATTAATTGTTTGTATTTTCCATAATATTGTGTTTGTATGATGCTATTAGTTAGCCTGGGCTTTCTTTTTGAGGGAAAACCCCATAATTTTACAGGTAAAAACATTAACAAAGATGATGGTGACCAAGGCTCACTGCCAGCCAGGTATGGAGTCTAAAAGAGAGGAGATTTGCAGAGTCAGATTTGCAGACAGAATCAGCTGGCAAGGACAGGGTTAAGCACCACACTTACCTGTTGAGTCTTCACTGCAGGTACCCTCCAACCCCTACAACCTAGCTGGAAATCCTGTATTTCCTTCCTTAATTAAATAAGACACTCATTTAGATTCCAGCTTCCTGCAAAGGAAATTGTATACCAGGTAATCAATAAATAACAGCACTAAAAAAAAATCAATAAATATTTCAATAATCATTTCCACTGGACCAAATGTGGTCCAGTTCCTGTGGGAAAGCACTAGCCCAACTGATGGTTAGCTAGTCACCAGCCTTATGCTGCTAGACAGTTTGTCCATTGCTCATGGAAGGCTACTTAAGATTAAGTAATCTCTTTCAACCCTATTACATAATAACTATTCTGTTGCATTGTTCTATATTGTTATATAGGTCATGCTCTGTTTTAATGACATTCACAGTTCTCCAGCTGTAGATATACACCCTCAGCTTGCTTTTGGAGCTCAAATTAGACAATATTTAATGATTCCTAAATGTGAGATGTCATATCCCCTCTAGGAGGAGTTTTAACATTTAAACTAATAGGCAGTTCGTTTGCTTTGTTCAAAACATTTTGGACTCTAACTGCCTTTGGCATTGGTTTGATTAAATGCTGATTTAATTGTCTGCATTGTGCCTACAAGAAAAATGAAAAGCACGCAGAGATTTTTTATGATGGTTTTTCTTCCAGCAAAGAAAATGAATAAATGGTGGTGGACAAAAGGGGTACAGTTATGTGCACGCTGACATCAGCACCATACTCTGACGTTCCAATGATAATATTAGACAAAGAGATACTAGGGACCAATGCCAAGGGCTGGTCAACGGTGGTTTCAAGCCTCCCACTCTGCTCTCATTTGTCCCCTAACTCTTGTCCCACCCAACCTATGTGTTGGGAAGAAAAACATAATCCAAAGAATATACTCCCATAGGAACCCAAAGAGTAGACGGAGCTGCAAGTACACAGCAACTACTATATTCTCTGGGGAAATAAGGGGTATATATTTTACATGCCTGCAAAAAATAGGTGCTGGTGGATGTAGGAGGGAGTATGTAGACTGTTCCCATTCAATTCTGGTTACAGTGGTGAAATATACTCGGAGTCGAGAGTGGATTTCATGCTCTTTATTCAGCTCATAGTGGTGAGGAGGGAATGAAAGTCCCCTCAAAGTATCTGCTTTATATACATTATTTACACAATGGGCTGCACGTGATCGGCTAATTCCGGAATTCTCCTGTAGGCCAATCAGGTTGTGGATTCACTTCTATCTGGAGCTGGATTGGGTGGCTCCTGCCGACCAATCATACTGCTGCATTGTTCTAGGACCAGTCAGACTGCTGCATTCTGAATCCTATTGTTCTAGGACCAATCAGACTGCTGCAGTTTGGATCCTATTCAACTCAGTACATAACAAGTGGTACCTTGGTTCTCAAACACCTTGGTACTCAAACTACTTGGAACCCAAACACTGCAAACCCAGAAGTTAAGTTTTCCATTTTGCGAACTTTTCTCGGAAGCCAAATGTGCTCCATTTTGAGTGTTACGCTTCCGTTTTGAATGCCACACTTCCATTTTGAGTGTTACACTGAAGTCTGTCTGTTTTTGCTATTTATTTTGCGTTTTTGTTTTTGCAGCTCTTTTTTGTTTTGTTTTTGTGACTGTGTGGAACCCGGTTCAGCTACTGATTGATTGATTGATTGATTGATTGTGTGACTGCAGTACATTGTTTATTGCTTTCATTTTATGGATCAATGATCTGGTTAGATAGTAAAATTCATGTTAAATTGCTGCTTTAGGGGTTGTTTTTAAAAGTCTGGAATAGATAATTCCATTTTGCATTACTTTCTATGGGAAAGCACGCCTTGGTTTTGGAATGCTTTGGTTTTGGAACAGACTTCCAAAACGGATTAAGTTTGAGAACCAAGGTAGCACTGTATTTGCTTCATAACCTGTTGGATATACCAGTTTCACCACAAACTGGTGCAAATGGCATAGTGAAACCAGAGGGGCAACACGCATGATGAACTGCTTTCTGTGAATGTCTCACTAAATTGGAGCTGCCTCTTATAATTTGATTTCAAGTGCCCCCGATGTAATTGTATATTTGTGTCAATGAGGGCCCCATTCCTGCCCCTCTCCACCTGGCCCAGAGTGGGGCCTGACAGGCCTCATAAGGACTGCTGTGGCTGCTGTCCAGCAAGGACCTGAGTATTTTGTTGGGAGTTTTTGCTGTTGTTGCTGATTTTACTGATATTAACTTTTTGTAGCTTTATTTTTATGCGGAAATTGTTCAGTTTGGTTATGTAGTTTTTAATGTGTTTTATTTATTTTTATGACTACTTTGCTATATTTGTAATTAGGTAAATATTTTCATATTGCAAGCCACCTTGAGTGTTGTTTTAACTGTGGAAAGGCGGCATACAAATAAAATGATGACGACAATGATGACTATGTTCTGACAAGGATGCAATGTTCTTTCTACCACAGCATTGTAGACTTTCACAGGCTTCTTAGAAGGCAGCAATATGAGCTGAGAATAAAAACAAAAGACCTCTGTCCATCTTTTACTAGATATTCTCCAAGTCCTCCTTATTGTATTTTTTAAAAAAATATTTTTTATTAACTGGCCAATCACATCAAATTAAATCACATCACATAAATTCCAAATTACAAAGCCAAATTTTTAAATTTTGTTGGGGGAACCCATACTTCAAGATCCAAAGGGGGATTCAGATCATCTTCTTATTACTGCGTTAATGTCCAAATCAGTCCCAATCAGTCCAAACAAAATTCATAATTCTATCCAGTGTTATCTTGGTGTTTCATATAATTGTTCATATAATTTCTATTTTTCCTTTACGATCTCTTCTGTTAGTCTCCTTAAGCCGATAAGCAAAATAATAATCCTGTGTGGATTTCCCGTTCCTCCACTAAGTCCAGATGGTTTCCATATATCTCCTTCGTAGATAACATCGCTCTTTCCATCATAAATTTGGCATTTGTCGCTCTTAAGTCCCACCGAGAAGTTGATCCACGATATGTAAACAACTCTATTGCTCTCTTTCTCCTCCCAGACCCAAGAGCTCCAACAATGCCTCCCAAAATGGCGACGGCATTTTTAACTGCGTCATTCCAAAACTCTTAGCTTTCCAGCTTCATCTTGAAACATTGCTTTGGTTCGAAAGTTTATCTCCACACAGCCTTAAATCAACAGCTTAAGTCCTTAGTTTCTGACTCATTAGGGGAGGGGATTCTTGTTAAATCACATAATAAAAAGGAAGGGAGGTTTTTTCCCCCCTCCCCCCTCAGTTATACCGTATCTTGACGTATCTTGTCTTGTTATCAGAGATCTCTTCTGTCAGCAGTCTTTACTCCCCTTTTTCCTTGAAGCATGTGAAATTTATCTCGTCCAAATTGTTTCTTTTGAAGATGCTTGCAACTAGCGGCGTGAATCAGGAGGGCTTTGTGCCTAGTGCCCCCACTCCCACAAATTCGGGGGTGGTATAGGGAACAGCAGGCAAGGGCCGTCCCCCCCACAATCCTGGGGGGGGGGTTAAGGAGGCTAATTACCCCCATCATAGCCTCCAAATTACCTCGTGTGGGTCGGAGAGATGTTATTGGCAGCCATCTTCCGATGCGCCACCTAGTGGCCCCCTCCAAGTCCTCCTTATTGTAAGCCCCAGAATTGGTCACAAAAGGACAAGGTTCTAGGCAGGCCAGTAGTAACCACAGAAAGGCAGGACTGTAGACACATTCCAACCTTCAAATTCTGTTCACATCCTGCAGATCTATTAGCAAAATTTATGAGTAGTTTTGGGACATCCATGGTAATGAATCTGTGCATTCTCTGCTTACAGGCTATGCTGCTCTTTTGAGTTGATTACTGGTAGAAATTAAGAGGAGGAGCAGTAGTAGTAGTGTTTTAATCTATTACCTGTCTATAACCCTGAGCTCCCAGCATGGCTTACAACTTAGAATGACTTAAAATCACAAAAATATGGTGGGTAAAGAGACTTGTATTCAGCTTTCCCTGAAAAGTGTATAATGAAGATGCCAGATGCAGAAAGTGCATCTCTTCTAATACTAGACTATGGAGCCATCAATAACATTGAAAGTGGATTCAGGAAACAAAAAAAGGAAAGGCATTCATAACTAATGAAATTTCTGATTTTTACTACAGCAATATGGAGTGATGGCCATTAGTCTAGATGCTTTTCTACAAAGCTTTCTAAGATAACTTCCTTAACATTAGCATTCACACCAGACTTCTTCAGCGAAGCACTACAAGAGATGTTTTAGTGTGTTTTGAAAGCTGAACACAGCAGGATTGCAGCTGAGAATACAGTCATAATGGGAATACTTTAGTACTTGTGGTTTTTTACACTGTGGCTTTTTGAACGGTGAATATATCCTGAGATGGCAACTTAAACCGTTGCTATTGATACTGATCACTGTTGGATATAAGAGACGAATCAGCAGAAATAATGGGGGGTGCTTTCAAGTCAGTGTAGATGTTGCATATGTTCCAAATGGATTATTGCCAACAGATTTGTGTGTTTTTTAAGAACTCATTGGATTTTCTGCAAAAAGTGTTTATCAGAATTAAAATGGGGGGTGGAGGTGACTAGCAATTTGTTGCTAACAATGCTATGTGGATGCTGCAAAAAACTTGCATGGATGAGGAATACTGTTCCACAATAAATTCCTGTCTGGAAGTACCTTACATTTAAACTTTTGGAACAAGCAACGTTTTGTCTGATAAGACATAGATGATGAGTGTTACATGAATGGGCCTAATCTCTCTGTTTTCCAGGGATTTGTTCTCTGCCTTTGCTACAAGCTTTGAATGTTTAAAGGGGGCTCTGTTTCTCTGTATATTTACAGCTTCATCACCCCTGTGGTCAGGGGACTCATGCTATTTCTTGATCAGCTCTTATATTCTTCAGGCGATGCTTACATTCATTTTTCCTCCTGCAGTTTGTTGCCCATCCCAACTGTCAGCAGCAGTTGCTCACCATGTGGTACGAAAACCTCTCAGGCTTACGCCAGCAGTCCATTGCTGTGAAATTCTTGGCTGTTTTCGGAGTCTCCATCGGCCTTCCATTCCTTGCCATAGCATATTGGATCGCTCCCTGCAGCAAGGTACAGATTGGTTAAGGTGCATGTTTGTTTATCATTACTTACACACTGTAAATTCCTGTGGGGCTTGATACCAAGGCAGATGCTTAACTAAGACCACAAACAAATATTGACATCGCGGTTGTAAGAGGGCTAGAAGAAAGTCTCAAGGGATAGGAAGGAACCATCCAGCCAGCTCTGAAATTGTTTTGAAATTTGTTCCCCAAAGTGCTAGAGATGAGGAGAAGAATGCTATTTAGAGACAGGTGGGGAAAGCACAAATAAAAATAGGAAATAAGGGATGGCATAATGGACGTGGGTGGCACTGTGGGTTAAACCACAGAGCCTAGGACTTGCCGATCAGAAGGTCGGCGGTTCAAATCCCTGCGACGGGATGAGCTCCCGTTGCTCAGTCCCTGCTCCTGCCCACCTAGCAGTTCAAGAGCACATCAAAGTGCAAGTAGATAAATAGGTACCACTCCGGTGGGAAGGTAAACGGCGTTTCCGTGAGCTGCTCTGGTTCGCCAGAAGCGGCTTAGTCATGCTGGCCACATGACCTGGAAGCTGTATGCCGGCTCCCTCGGCCAATAAAGCGAGATGAGCGCCGCAACCCCAGAGTCGGCCACGACTGGACCTAATGGTCAGGGGTCCCTTTACCTTTACCTAATGCCAATTTTACTAGTTATTAGGGGTCATGTGTGGATGCAATTTTTGAAGAATCAGCTAAGAAACCTTGCTCATGTTGTTACTACTACATGCACATCCTCTTCGGCTGGGTAGCCCAACAACAAGATGACTGCAGGTTTCCTATCTGTCCCTTAGGCCTAATGACTGCTATCAACCCAAGCTGCCACATGCAGTACATTTAAGGGAACTGTCACATGAGGAAGGTGACACTGTAAGGCACTGTAGGTGACATGGTGCCCTCCTGATGTTATTGGAATACAACTTGCATCATCCCTGATCATGAGGTTAATGGGAGCAGTGGCGGACTTTGGGCTCTTAAATTTCAGTGGCACCCTGTGCTATGGTAAAATTCAATGTCCCCCCCCCCCCATGTGCCTCTTGCACTCTGTTCCACAGCATTGTTTTTGGCACCTCCTGCAGGGCAGTGCCCAGCGGTACCGTAAAACCGCCTCTGATGGGAGTTGGAGCCAAACCGCATCTAGAAGGCAACATTTTCAGTGTCATAATCACCTAGGCATGGTTTGCATTTAACAAAATGAAAAAAACAGAGACAAAAACCAGACAGTAACTGAAATCAAGGCAGTAACGGAAACCTGCTAAGCCACTCATGTCCAAGCACCAGCTGAACAGACATCAGTTAGAGAGATATCCAAAATATTAGGTTTTGGGAAAGGGAGAAGCATTGAGATGATTCTGAAGGTCTGAGGTTCTGCATTATTTATCTTCCTACAAATTATATTTTTATGAAGTTTTGAAAGCTGTCATTCCAAGGACGATTTCCACAGCTTTCATCACACTAACAAAGAAAATAAAATATTGATGCAGCCCTGATCGAACATGGAATTTTTGACATCACTAGAGAAGAGCAGTTATATTAAAAAGAGTTTCTATGCAACCTTATTTCCGTGGCAATGCATGCAGTACTTTGATTGTGTGATGTACACCTGGGTCTCTGCTGGTGTAGGATGCAATTCAGTGTCTACTTACCTACAATTCCCACTGAAGTCAGTGGGCATTCTGAGTAAACATGTATCAGATTCCACAAATCCAGAGATGTGCTGCTTCTGCATATAGCTGCTTATACAAATAGTATCAATGTTATCCCCACCAACACCACATACACACAAAAAGTCATTAGGGCAAAGCAGCAGTTCTTCCCTATATTGTTGTAGGTAGACACTGCAGAACAAATATTATGAAATAAGAAGCCAGAGTGCCTTGGCTAGAATAAATTCTAAGCACTGGATTGACTTTTCACAATTATGTAAAAACATAAACCACAATTCTAATAACGTAAAAACAAAACCACAAAATGCAGTAAACCACTGTCAAAATAAAAATAGTTAAGATAGGACCTGAAAAGTCTAGAAAGCTGGAAACTGTAAAACCAAAATCAAAACAAAGCACCGTAGTTACACCCATTCTAGAATGATTATTCATCCAAAGGCCTTCTTAGTCTTAATTTAAACAGGTGCCTAAAGGCAGATAACATTGGGGCTTGGTAGATCTCAGTGAGTTGGGGTATTTTACAAGTTTTGTTCTGCAGGGAGAAAGGGATGTACGTTAGTTTGGGGGATCCTTCAGGCTTTTCACTGCCAGCAGGGTTGAAATGAGAGGAAAGGTGTTTTTTTAATATTAAGCAGCCTATACGTAATATAAAATTCTCAAGAACTTTCCTCAGGACAATATTTTCTGTACTCCATATGAGAATATCCATCCATAGGTGTTTGGACCTTTATGCTGAGTTGTTTATGCAAAAATGTGCTTCAAATTATATCAACACTTCGTGAACTTGCTATGTTAGTATTGTGGAAGCTAAGTTTCAGGTCTGGCAAAAGTATTTGTGTGTGCTGTAAGCTTTAAAAGAGATGTTTTGGCTTCAAAGAATCCTTTGTTTATATGATTAAAGTGAATATAGAAGCACTTTGGAAATATTGGGATAAAGATAATATATTTTGATCTCACATTTGGAGAAAACCATTTAAGTCTTTATGAAGTCCCCTAGGTTTTTCAGAAGTGTGACAAGTTTGTAAATTTGTTTGTAGTCTTTTCTTTCTTTCTCTCTTTCTTCTTTTTTTAAAGATAATATTTCTCTCTTGAACAATTACTGGTACATTATTGCAAGTGTTTATTGGCAAAGTTGAAACTTTAAAATGTTGAAACTTCATAGTGAAAACTTGTTACAATGTGATGGAGTGGGCCAGGACCAAAGTAGATTAAACAGCTATGGATCAATTTGTTTTAATCTAGATATGCCCCACTCACATACAATGAGAGAGATAGGAGGCCAGTATTAACAGCAGAAAGAGACACTTGGGTGAGGACTATAAAATGCTCTCCTTTGTCCATGGCTTGAAGGTAAAGGTAAAGGGACTCCTGACTGTTAAGTCCAGTCGCGGATGACTCTGGGGTTGCGGCGCTCATCTCGCTTTAGTGGCTGAGGGAGCCAACGTTTGTCCACAGACAGTTTTCCCGGGTCATGTGGCCAGCATGACTAAGCCGCTTCTGGAGAAACCAGAGCGGCGCACGGAAACAGCGTTTAACTTCCCGCCAGAGTGGTACCTATTTATCTACTTGCACTTTGATGTGCTTTTGAACTGCTAGGTTGGCAGGAGCTGGGACCGAACAACGGGAATTCACCCCGTCGCGGGGATTCGAACCGCCAACCTTCTGATCAGCAAGCCCTAGGCTCTGTGGTTTAGACCACAGCACCATCCACATCCCATGGCTTAGTAACCTGCAATCTCTTCCCCCCAAGGAAGCTGCCTTATATGGAGCCAGAGCATTAGTCCACGTAGCTCAGTACTGTCCAGACTGACTGTTAGTGATTCTCCGGGGTTTCAGGCCAGTTTCTCTCCCATCTCTATGTGGAGATGCCAGGGGTTGATCCTGTGACCTTCTGCATGTAAGGCAGACGTTCTACCTCTGAGCTATGACCCTCCCTTTCTTTTCCCATGTGACCTCACTTCTAATATTAGAGTTTCACTTGGGAGGAAAAATATGCCGGGACATTTGTTGTACCTGTTGAGAGATACAGAAGAGGCAGTAGGAGGAATTAGCCATCCCAGTCCATCCACCGTTTTTGCTCTTAAAATCAAACCCATCCATCTCTCACTTCCCTTTCCATGTGATAGGGGCAGAACGCATGGATTGTTGATCACATATGTAGTGTTTAGGGATGCTTCCGGCATTATTGCTTAATTAATACTGTTTATACTGATAGGGGTTTTTTTAATCCGGCTTTTTAGGTTGTTCACCTAAAGCAATTTCATTGCTTCATCACCCAGGTGGGAGATGTGCATGAAACAAATGCATGTCTGTCCATTTTAGGCACACTGATGTCATAGTGTTTTAGCATTTTTGTTGGACTTTTCAGTGTACTGAATACGTTAACATTCTTTCTTCTATTAGATTCAGGGCCTCTAGTGTATACTTTTAATAGGGTTGCCACACATCTGTGACTTCCCGGACATATCCAGAATCCAGCTGTCTTTAGCAGTGTTTGGGCAGAAATTGAAAAAAATGTCTGGGGCAAAAAGGTCCAGGAAAAGATGTCCAAACTTATGGCAGCCCATGGCAGCAGTGCCATTTTTGCCAGTTTTTTAAAATATAAAAATAACTCAAAAATGACAAATAAATTGTGACTTGGCCCCCCAAAAGCTAAAAACAACTCAACAACTTTGCAAAAAAAAAGCTCGGATGTTCACCTTTTGAAATATGGCAACCCTACTTTTAGGTCCCAGGAGGTAATGACTTATAAGTACAACTTCTGGGCGATCCTTACTTTGGAAATGTCACATGTACAAGTGCATAGGTACCATCAGCAGGACTGTGTTAGAATACCTGTAAGTGAAGTATTTGTGTTTCAAATGCATGACTTAGAAGTAGATGCCACTGAAATTTATGCCTTACTCTTAAATAACGCTTCAGGCATTGAAATTGTTCCATGTAAACCTGAAGAAAGTCTTGCTTTTCTTACGGCAGAAATGTTGAAGTCAGCTTCATGGCTTTGTATGTCCTTTGTCTTCAGCTGGGACAGACACTCCGGAGCCCCTTCATGAAGTTTGTGGCACACGCCGTTTCTTTCACCATTTTCCTTGGACTCTTAGTAGTGAACGCCTCAGACCGATTTGAAGGAGTCAAGCTGCTACCCAATGAAACTGCCATGGATCATCCCAAACAAATATTTAGAGTAAAAACAACACAGTTCTCATGGACAGAAATGCTCATCATGAAATGGGTTCTGGGTAAGTGGAAATGCAATCACCTATTGTTCTCGTAGGCACAGGTCAAGGGGACCCAGACCGATGGCAGTGAAGAGCAGAGAGAAAAGTCAGGGCTAAAAGCTGGAGCTCAGGGATGCCTCTGAAAGGGGCCTTCTCTGTGGAATCTTTCATCCCCTGCCAGTAACATTACATCAGAGGTACCTACGTGGAGTCCTGCAGATGTTGTCGAGCTACAGCTACCACTCTCTTTGATCATTGGCCTAATTGGAGCTAATGGGAGTTGGGCTAATGGGAGCTGGAGGCCAATAGCATCTAGGAGGGGCACAGATTCCCCATCCTTGGTGTTTAAAATAAGACTATTGCCAACAGGAATTATGAGGAAGGCATGAAGAACCAGTGGTGAGGTTGTTGGCTAAAGAAGTGAATTGGTATCTGCCCTGTGTGTGTCCATGCGAAGATTTTGGTACCCTGCTCATAATCAGAGAAATCTTTATCACTACTGCTCTAGGCACTCTGGAATAATGTTGGATTTTATTCATTTATTTATTTATTTTTATCCGACTTTCTAGAAGAGTGTCGTTTGATTTTCTCATTTAAATTGCTTCTAGGAAGTTATACCATTCTGTTTAATTGCTTGCCAATTCTGATACAGCTTTATGAATGTTTTCGAGGGCTGATAACGAACAGTGTAGCTCAGCTCAGTTGCATTTGTTTTGAGCAGTGCTTGAAGTCCTATGGGGGAGAAAACATTTGCCTACATGATTGACTGCCCTCTCTCTTGCTATCCATCGGTAAGCAAATTATCTTGGAAATCAAACACTAAGACTGTCTCTACTTTTTTCCAAACAGCCTTGGTGATCTTGTATAACACGCCTGATCTTTCCAAGCCAAATTGTGCCAATGCATGGATCTTATAATTCCCCAGTGAAAATCTGAGAAAATCAGTAAGATCATAGCAGACAGCATTGACATGAGAGAACAAAGTTTACATGGGAGAACAATGCACAAAGCCCCCCAGAAGCTGCTTTACTGGGTGCTGTTTCACTTTCTTTTTTTATATATATATAAGTTTTTATTGATTTTCCAACACATATTAAAAAACAATACAAGACAATACATAAACAAACAAACATATAAACACGTATAATTTCTTAACCTCTTTTTCTTAAACCTTGTTTCAACGACTTCCCCATACCTCCCTTTTCTGCATCCCTGTTTTAAATTTTCCCAGCAACCCCTAATTTTAATACTTGTAATACAATTTCTGATCTTTTTCCTCTTGTCCAATTACTTATCACTTTACTTACTTATAATTCACTTTCTTTGATCCTTTTTCTCTTACCCAATTATTTAATCCTTTTTCTCTTACCCAATTATTTATCACTGCAATTCTGTTTTACATTACCCATGACATTTTAGCACTCATTAATTTTACAACAGTTCTTAAGATAAACTTTAAATTTCTTCCAATCTTCTTCCACCGTCTCTTTCCCTTGGTCACGGATTCTGCCAGTCATCTCAGCCAGTCCCATATAGTCTATCACCTTTGTCTGCCATTCTTCCAGCGTGGGTAGCTCTTGTGTCTTCCAATACTTTGCTAAAAGAACTCTTGCTGCTGTTGTCGCATACATAAAAAACGTCCTATCTTTCCTTGACACCAATTGGCCTACCATGCCCAGGAGAAAGGCCTCTGGTTTCTTCACGAAAGTGCATTTAAGCACCTTTTTCATTTCATTGTAAAGCTGTTTCACTTTCTTAGGCTGAAGGTCAAACCACTTGTGATGTGTCTCATAGTTTACTCTGGCATGCTTGGTTTATTTTTTATAAATAAATAGCAGATGTGATACGGGGAAGCCCAAACTGGATTAGGTCCACTGTGTATTGGCAGGAGGTGTAGCTCTTTGCCCCTGCAATGGATCCAATCAGACTCTACCCTCCTCAAAATATTATTATTATTAATAATAATAATAATAAATACCCCGCCCATCCAGCAGGGTTTCCCCAGCCATTCTGGGCAGCTCCCAACAGAATATTAAAAACACAATAAAACATCAAACATTAAAAACTTCCCCAAACAGGGCTGCCTTCAGTTATCTTCTAAAAGTCAGATAGTTGATTTCCTTGACATCTGATGGGAGGGCGTTCCACAGGGTGGGCACCACTACTGAGAAGGCCCTCTGCCTGGTTCCCTATAGCTTGGCTTCTCGCAGTGAGGGAACTGCCAGAAGGCCTCAGAGCTGGACCTCAGTGTCTGGGCTGAATAATAGGGGTGGAGATGCTCCTTCAGGTATATTGGGCCAAGGCTGTTTATACACCTGCTGTTAGTAATGAGAGAAAAGGTCCCATTAAGAATAGCAAGTGCTGGGTGCCTCCTTAGGAAAATAGGAATCGGCTTCATACTTAGTCAGACCATCCAGCTCAGTATTATGCACAGAGACTAGCAGTGGCTCTCCAGAATTTCAAATCTGGGTTTCTCTCAGAGCTCCCTGGCAATGATGGGGATTGAACCTGGGATGTCCCACATGCAAAGCAGATGCTCTACTACTCTGCTCTGCTGTGTGGCTACTAACCAAAATGACTATGTTCCCCCTCAACTGTTGGAGGCAGCATGCTTCTGAATCCCAGTTCCTGGAAACTGCAGGAAGAGGACTGCAGTGCTCAGGATCTGCTTGCATACCTGAATTTAATTTCTACACCTGCTGTGCCACAACTGACATGGTAGCAGGTGGGCCCATGTTTTTTTCCTGGGTTGCCCCAGGCTGACATGGTTCTGTGAAACGAAGGAAGCCTCCCATGCAGAGGTGCTCCAAATTCTACCTGGAAGATTTGGAGCTGAGTTCTTTTTGTCAAAAGCTGATACCGTCCTTCAGACAATGGAATCTCCTGGCTCTGAGCCTGCTCATTTACAGTGCAAATAAAGATATGCAATCTTTCTGCATCCCAAATGAAAGTGCGTTAAACAACAGTTGTGTGGGATATTAGATTTGGGAAAGTGAATAAGCGACAAGCTGTAAAAAATTCATGAATGACAATATGAATTATTTATTTTTTAAAATCATATTGAAATGCCTCCCAGGAGATCTGTATTTTGAGAAAGGAATGCTTTTTTAGGTAACAGGTGCACAACAAGTGAAGAAAATTCAGGATATTTGTTTGTCCTCCCTGCCCACCCCCTAGATATCTCCCATTTTCACTACTGTTCTCTGAGAATAACTGCCCACAACCTGTGCAAGCTCTCTCTGCAGCCTAGATAAAGAATATAACATTTTATATCTTGCTACAATTTTTTTCTGGTTTCTCCCCAATTATTTTCTCAATTACATCACAAATGAAACCGCACTCAGTCAGGATGATAATATTTGGAATTAAGCAGAGTGAACTGAATTTCAATGAAAAACTGATGTGAAAACTGGTGCTGGGACATTAACAATTCTTCATAGCTGAGTTTTGGGTGGAAAATAATGAATTACTACAAGATTTCTCCTGGTTGCTATTGGTGTAGCATAGTGGCTATGGGCCACCTTTTGCCCCACACTTTCTAATCGCAGGTCCACACTTTAAAGCTCCATGTCTGAGCACTTCTTCTTTTTTACCTGCCTCTTTCCTCAGGAAAACCCATGCTTTGACCCAAAATCCGAACAAACAGCAACCTGGGTTTTCCGAAGATTGCCATTTACTCTGACTCAGCAGTATAGACTAGGCTTTTGTGGGTAAAATGCCAGGGCAAAAACAACAACCCAAGTGATCAGACATGGCATTTTAAAGCGTGGATCTGTGTCTAGAAATGTGACACAAAAGGAAGTCTGGATGAGCCCTAAGCTACAAATCAGGAGGTCCTTGGTTTGAATTTTGCTTCTGCCATGAACTCACTAGGCGGCCTTAGGCCAGACACCACCACTTAACTTAGCATTGCCATACGTCCGGATTTTCCTGGACACGTCCAGGATTCCAATGACGGAATTAGCGTCCAGGAGGAATTTGGGGAAATCAGCAAAATGTCCAGATTTTCACTTCTTGAAATATGGCAACCCTATTTTAACTTCTCTTACAGGGTTATTGTGGGGATTGCAACTATAAAATGTACATGGAGTGCTTTGAGGACTTGGCAGAACTATTGTGGTTGATGATGGTTGTGATTTATTATCCTGAGAGTCAGTGAATATTGGGAAGGGCAGCTATAAGATAATATAGATTGCTCTGGCCACTAGGTTTTTGCGTTCCAGGAAGGACCACATTTTGGGTGGAGCTGGAGAAATGCTGCCTTTGCCATTTGCTCAGGGGAGACAGTGTTTTTGCAAGTTTAATGCAACGTCTGGTGCCTGGGCATAGAGGGCATGGCTGAGGATTTTGAGGTACACACCTTTGCCAACCTTGCTGATGACATGATGCCAAGTTTGTCTGCCCTCCCCTCCCTTCCCCAACCCAGGTATGATATGGTCCGAATGCAAAGAAATCTGGGAAGAAGGCCCCCGGGAATACGTCATGCATCTTTGGAACCTGTTGGATTTTGGGATGCTTTCGATCTTTGTAGCTTCTTTCACTGCCAGATTCATGGCTTTTCTCAAGGCATCAGAAGCACAACAATACGTGGACCTGTATGTTCCCGTTGATGACCTCAATAATGTCACCCTTCCTCCTCAGGTTGCCTACTTCACATATGGTAAGAGAGGGTTGTTACTTAATACGTTTTTGTTGCTCCGGCTCAGATTATTACCGGAGGGAGAAGCAGCAAAGTTCTTCTCCTGAAGGTCAGGGAATGTTTGCAAATTATTCATTAAATGTGTCCAGTTGAGCCAGTTTGTTAAAACAACTAATACAGAATCAGACAAGTCTGCTCTTAAATGAAATTCCAGATTTGTGTGGAGATCAAACCGAATGCAGTTGTATGAACAACCTCAAGGCCACACAGGAGAAGAACCTCTGCATTGTTGAGGTTCACCGTACAAAAGGTAACCTACAGATGAAGGGATCTGCTTTGTGTTTCCAAAGAAAAAGAGACCGAGTGAACGAGACATTCACAGCTTGATAATATGTATGTACATTTAGCAGGTGAAACTCCTGGGGAAGCGTTGGCATATGACTCACTGCTAGGGTAGGACCCCTTAGTATTTCTCCAAGGGGAAAAAGGAAAAGAAACATTTGGCGAAAGTTATCACTGACTGCCAGCAGCTCCTTGGTAAAAAGGCACGAGGTTAAAAAAAATAAAATCAAAGTTTTCTCTGGTCTGATGACAGATGGCAATTTCCAGAAGCAGGTTTTGCAAAACTAAAATCCCAGTTCAAGGCACCATTCTCACACTGTGAGCTTGTTGTCAAAATGCATTGAGACAGATTCCTCTAGATGAGGAAATACAAGTGAGGCCAAAACTGAATGTTCAGTGGCCAACATGCATTTGGAAACCCAGCATGTCTGCGCTGTAAAGGTGATGGTGGTGATTTGCAGGCAAAAGCATGCAGGTGCAAAGAGGGGGTGCTTAACCTTCATCTTTTCCCTGCTTTCCAAGCTGTTTTCCCTGCCTGATATCAAATATGCATGCAGAGCTTTCATGGGGGGGGGAGCATCGGGGGGGGGGGGATTGCAGGGGAAAGTGGAGGGTTAAGCACTACACCCCTCAGTATTTGCTTCTCACTTTCAAATTGTGTCTGTAGTGCCTCCTTAAATGTAAGGGGTGATTTGTGTGCAGAAGTCCCTGGGTTTTGCCTGATCTCAACCTCCTATATTCCAATATACATCTTTGGAATGCACAGCAGAATCTGTTTCGGCCTCTAGAGTTTTGGATTTTGATGTGTTAATGTAATTTGTCAACAATTGTAGAAACAGGATTGTAGCTGTTTCAGGACTAGGTCACCAAAATAGACTGAAATGTTTTTCTTCTGTCACACAAAGTTGCCATAAATTTGAGCCATACATCTTCTGGGCTCTGTTGATACAGTTGCCTGGAAAAAAACCTGCAGAACAGGGAAGCCAGGAAAGAATAACAGTATTCAGATGTAATGTGATACAATGTACTTTTATCGAATTTAGAAGATTTCTTATAACACCCAGATGCAGAACACTTGGAAATAATTTACATTTTCTCTAAGAAAATGTGTCAGGATAAACTTTGTTCACACACATAGTAAAGCAGTCACTAAGCAGGGCATGCATATGGATTATATTCTTTTTTGACACTGCTAGACCATTTTACCTTTCTGCTATTACATATTGTGGGGTAAGTGCTCCCTCTTGTGGAGCAACTGTGTAATCAGCGTTATTCCAAAGTACAAAATGAACCAGCAAGAAAGGATTTTCCTGTAATGTAATTCACAGAATTCTACACAAAAATGGAAATACTAAAATATCAAACTAGTTATCATAAAAGTAAACATTCAGACAAGGGCCTGTCAGAGACTTGATATTTCTGCCTATTATTTCTCTTCTTAGTTATTTGTGTGTCTGTCTGTTTATAATAGCTCAGAGTCAGCATCTTTGTTCTGAATAATCATAGTATTGGATGGCTGAGTTTCCTCATTTCTTTTTGTAAACATATTTGCTAAATTTAAGTGAAAGAAAAAAAGGAAAAGACAACAGAAGCCTCTAAATACTACACTAGATTTTAAAAAATTAAGTAAAGGAAAAAGATAATATAAATTGGAAAACAGTGGTACCTCGAGTTACAAATGACTCAGGTTACAAATGCTTCAGGTTACAAACTCCGCTAACCTGGAAGAGTTACCTTAAGTTGAGAACTTTGCTCCAGGATGAGAACGGAAATTGCACACCGATGGCTCAGCAAAAAGCCCCATTAGCGAAAGCGCACCTCAGGTTAAGAATGGTTTCGGGTTAAGAACGGACCTCCGGAATGAATTAAGTTCATAACTAGAAGTACCACTGTAAGTTATAGGGGGAATGTCATCTGCAATGTTTTTTCATTCTGGTAGCTGATAAAAAGAGCCCATCCTTTCTCTCTGCTTCTAACCTAGTGGCTGATCTGCTGTGCTTTCCCTGTATCCCTGATCTGGGACCGTCCCTATCATTAGGCAGTGTGACGTGATTGATTCATGTGGCAGATGTTGGGAGCAATGGCGGCAGCACCCTGACTGTCACCTAGTCCTTGGTGATAAGGCAATATATCACATAGTTCCCCCCCTTCCCCCCAAAAAACCCTTAACCTTCTGCTTCAAGTGTGATGGAGGACACTATCCCATTGTCAGTGTTGGAGTAAGTTTCAGTTGCCAGTAAATCTGTAGAATGGGGTGGGGAGTACCATCTTGTCCTTTGCCTCAAACAGCAAGATGTCTTGGGCCAGCCCAGGCCGGCCCTGGTAGTGCACATTTGTCACATCCCTGACTGCCATTGGCATGCCTGCTATAGACAGTACTGAGTTAGACAGACTAGTGGTCTGCCTGGGTTAGTGCAAGGCAATATCCTGTGTTCTTATATATACTTTTAGACATCTGCTGCACCTTGATCCTCTGAAATGTGATGCTAGTTAATGATGATGATGATGATGATGATGATGATGATGATGATGATGCTTTTATTATTTGTACTCGGCCCCTGTGATGGGTCACTGCAGCCACTCTGGGCAACTTCCAACAAAACATAAAAACACAATGAGACATCAAGCATTAAAATCTTCCCTATAGAGGGTGGCCTTCAGAAGTCTTCTAGTTTATTGGTTATTCTTTGGTGTGCCTCTGCTTTGGCCGAAGCCCACTGTTTTGTTCTAGAAGTCTTGCAGATGAACTGCTGCAGTAATGAAAGATAATAGAAGAAACTGGGAGAGTAAAGTGAAGTGGGTAAGAAGGGAAGACAGTAACATCTAGGAAATCCCTAGGAAACCCCCGGTGAAAGAAAGCATACCCTGGGTCTTCCTACTGCAATGTACAGGGTCCTCAGCCACCCCTTGAGCCTTAGCTCTGTTCACATTAATAATATATATCACCTCTTGTGTTTCATTTTAGCCAGGAGCAAGTGGCTTCCCTCAGATCCTCAGATCATATCAGAAGGACTATATGCAATTGCAGTGGTACTCAGCTTCTCCCGGATTGCATACATCCTCCCTGCCAATGAAAGTTTTGGTCCTCTCCAGATCTCTTTGGGAAGGACTGTGAAAGACATCTTCAAATTCATGGTTATTTTCATCATGGTGTTTCTCGCCTTCATGATTGGAATGTTCAACCTTTACTCCTACTACCTTGGTGCAAAATATAACCCAGCATTCACGACGTGAGTATCTCGGCAGGACATTTTGTGATGCAACTGGCTTTCTCTCCAGATTGCCTTTGTATATGTTCTGTACAGAACCAGAGCTTGCATAAAATTACATGCCAGTTTGATAGAACAAGCGTTGAACTATGCTGTGTAAGAATTAGAAGTAGTAAAATAGACTTTATGCAAAAGTGCCACATTTAAGAACTTGAGTACTGTTTACTTTGGTGGTTGATCAATGCAGATGACACATCACGCCCTTTGCTTTAAGCAGTGCTATTTTTCTAGAAAAAAATAGGTGCCGGAACTCACCATGAACTCCTTCCTCGTTCTCTTAGAATGGCAATGGCGCCATTCTGAGAGGGGCCAGAACTGAGTTCTGGTGAGTTCTAGCTGGAAAAAAGCCCTGGCTTTAAGTATGATGCTTAGGGAAGGTTGGATGAAACCACTGATTTGCTATGTTTGCCCCTCTCTTCCCCAAGCCATTTCTCTTCACTTGTCTTCTGTATTGTTGTTGTTGTTGTTAGTCCAACTTTTTCCCTGATGGGACTCAAGACGGCTTACAGATAAAAACAAGAACTGCTAAAAACATAAGGAAAAAACTATAATTGAAAAACAATTAAACATTGATAGGATTAAAACTATATATATATATAAAATTTGGTTTAAACATACAATTAATTACAGTAAAAACAGCATAGCACCAGCCCTTTCATTAAAAGCAGCCAGTTCCCAAAAGCCTGTTAGAACAGGGAAGTCTTCACCTGCCAGTGGAAGGACAGCAAGGAGAGAGCCTACTCTAGGAAGGAATTTCCCAAGTCTGGGGGCAGCTACTAAAAAGGCCCTCTCCTCCCATGTCCCCACCAAGCATGCCTGTGAGGGTCGCAGGATCAAGAGAAGGGCCTGCCCCAAAGATCTCAAAACCCAGGCAGGTTCATATAAGGGAATACAATCTTTCAGATAGCTTGTACCTAAGCTGTGTAGGGTGCTATGCAGCTTTGAGTAGCTGAATCATGAGACTTATCAGCAAACATTCTCTAATATTCTCTTTTTGAACCCCAGACAATCCTGGCAGTTGAGGAATCCTTAGGGACTTTGCACCTCAAGGTTTTCCATATGCTGATGATACAGGGATGAGTGTTATCAGTGTATTGAACACATTGTTCTACAACTTTCCTGAGAGCCAAAATGTAAATCAGGAGTGGGCATTTAAAAAAAAACCTGTTTAAAAAGCCCTAGATTTGAGGCTATTCGGACTTGACTTCTGCTGTTTCCATATTCATTATGCCACCCAATGCTATGTGCTATTTGGGTACCATCTTAACAATATACATGAATATAAAACTTTGTAGCTCAGTCAAGCAGAATGAATCATCCAATTTTCAACTGCCTGTATGCCCTTAATTCTGCTCTCAAGTGCACACATCCTTTGACAGATGTTGGAAGTGAAAAATAGTATCTAATCCTGTAATTAAAGGCTGTGGCCTAAAGAAGCTGTACAAGATAGCAGATTTCAGGTTGCAACTGTCAGTATTTCACTTCTTAGTGCTCCAATTCATCATTTTTTAAAAAAGATAAATGCAATTTACATTTGAATTTATGCTGAATTAAATTCCTTGTCTTTGAGAGATTAAATGTAAAGGAATGCACCGGTCACTGTCACATGGCTGCGAGTAATAATCCTATTTTACACATTTCCATTAGCGATGATACCAATTTCGGAAACAAGGAGAATGAAATTCCCCAGTCTGGAAATCGCAAGTTCATTACAAGCTGAGCACAAGTTGCCTTTGAATTCCAACCCTGGCTCACAGTTTCAAGTGTGCGAGGATTGTAATCTCAGAGTGTGCTTAGAAATAACATGACTTGTTTCCCAATTTTATGGGAAATAATCCATTCTAATGCCCATTCCAAATCATAAGTGGAGGTCTGACCCGTCAACTTGCTTTGCTGTGGTGGCATAAAGTGGAAAGCAGGAGGTCTAAAGCAGGGGTCAGCAAACTTTTTCAGCAGGGGGCCAGTCCACTGTCCCTCCCACCTTGTGGGGGCCAGACTATATTTTGGAAAAAAAAAATGCACAAATTCCTATGCCCCACAAATAACCAGAGATGCATTTTAAATAAAGGCACACATTCTACTCATGTAAAAACCGGACCATCTGTGGGCCTGATTCAGAAGGCGATTGGGCTGGATCTGACCCAGTGTGGGGTGTGGGGTGATCAATGAGGTTGGGGGGTGGTGGTGGCAAGATATAGGGTAAAGTTGGGGGTAGAATAGGTGCCAAGGGTGAGTGAAGCAAGCAAAGGTTCAGCCCCTAGTATATAGCTATAGGGAGGAACTAACTTAAAGACCTTGAGCTGTGGGCTGGTCATTGACGGAGGAAGAGGGGGCAGGGAGTGCACCGCCCCGGCACCAAAATCCCGGTGGGGTGCCATCACAGCTGCCCCCAGGACGTGCCCGCCTGCTTTTCGCCCACCACTGGGGCTAGTTAACTAGCAGAGCAAGAGATGGTTCTCATGTCAGATTGCTGTAGCACCAAAACATCCCCAATACATCAGCTGAAAGCCTGTCAGAAAAAGCATGTGGACAAGATCTTTTGAGGCTGCACCATTTATTATTCCTGCACATAGAAATGTAGCATGTTTTGGAAAAAGCTTAGATTCCCACAGAGAATGTGTCTCAAATACTGAGACGGGCTCAGTCCCACGATCTTACCCACCCCCTGCATTCTGGGTAGGTACATTTGGCCTACAACACTTAAATTTTTAAGGCAAAAATATTCATCTGGAAAGATACCTTAATGCTTTTTTCAGACAGGAGAGAAATTATGCAGGAGAGATTTACATAAGTGATGTGTCCTCCTGGAAATAAGCCCCATGCTTACTGAAACAAGGAGAAGTCAGCACGCAGCTCAGCTGTCTGCCACATTTTTTTCCCTGCATGGTTTTAATGTCACATATTACTATGTGGTGTTAATTCTTTGTTTGATGAAAGATCGTAATATCCTCTGTTGAGCTTGTGATGTGTAGTAATGGAAAAATCCCATCTCCCTCCGGAGACAGATATATGTAGATGCCAATATAGTAAGGGAGATTGTGTGTATTGCAGCAAGAGGGAAGCAGCCAGCAGGCTTCAGACTCGGCTTGCAGCTTTAATTCACTGGATAAATTTGAATCATTCACTTCACTTCCCCCATTCTGCAGTTTATCCTTCTGCAAAGTGGATAAATACCTGTTCAGTCCTGAAGAAGGAGGGTATCTGATCACTACCACAGTGCCGAACGTAACAGGTTCGATCCAGACTCAGCCATGCTTAGAACAGACCCACTGAAATCTACGGGACTTAAGTTTGCAAACTCAACTGCCATTGATTTCAGTGGGTTTACTCTAAGCATGGCTTGTGGAGCAATCCAAACTTCTTGCAGCCATGTGGAGCCACCACCACCACAACAACCTGGCCAATCACAGTAGCAGCAACAGAGGGGGAGGCAGGTATTAGTGGATCCCTAGGATGCTGGTCAGACCTACTTCCTGCTGAGTCAGAAAGGGATCAAAGCTGGGTTAGGTGGGGGAAGGGGAAGTCAATGTGACAGGGTGAAGCCTATAGCAGGGACAGACAAACTCTGAGCCCTTGGCCTGTGTCGCTATAGAAAGTAGGCTCCATATGAATGTGCCTCCATAAAAACAATAGAAAACCTTGAACTGGATCTCAGGAAGATCAAAGACCAAAAATCCAGCAACTAAAACTCTTCCTTTCTGACATCTAGTAGTTTATGTGGATGACAGCTTTGGGATGGAAGAGCATTTTTAAACTAACAGTTTTTTAATTGAATTTTCCAAAGGGAAACAAAAGCAAATACAGTCAAACAATACAAAATAATTCCTAATAAATAAAAATGTTGTGGTCTGTGCACACATGTAAGGGGTCCTCAGACAGTCAAATAAATAGTTTTGTCTAAAGGGAACCCGGCAGAGGGCCTTCTCAGTAGTGGCACCCGCCCTGTGGAACACCCTCCCATCAGATGTCCAAGAGATAAACAACTATCTGACATTTAGAAGACTTCTGAAGGCAGCCCTGTTTAGGGAAGTTTTTAATGACTGGTGTTTTAATGTATTTTTAATCTTTTGTTGGAAGCTGCCCAGAGTGGCTAGGGAAACCCAGCCAGATGGGCGGGGTAGAAATAATCAATTATTATATTATTATTATAAAGAGTCCATTATCAGATACATTCCCATCTTTCTTGTGCTTGAGTTCAACTTCTCATATGCTGCAGTTGTGTCATGTCCTCAGTCTGCTGTCCAACTGCGGTGCTGGTGGTAGACTTCTCCATGTTAACCTCCACCTGCCTCACAAAGTGCTACAACTTAAACAATGGGTTTCCCACCACCTCAGACTGCCATTTCAAGCAGCTATGCCTGGGAATAATGAAAGGGCAACAAATCATCAGTTGTTGTTATTTTTATTGTTGTTGTTGCTGCTGCTGCTATTATTATTATTATTATTATTATTATTATTATTATTATTATTACTATATTTTTACTGCCAAAAAGTGGCTGGGGGAAGAGATGTGAGGGCTTTTTTATTATTATTATTTTACCTCAAGTGCCAAAATAATTTGGCAGGCTTTGGACAGTAAGCACTTTGACATGGGAAGAGGGTGCCATTTTCTGTTCTACCTCATTCAGTTAATATGTATAGGACCATTGTGGTCACAGACTCACAATGCCTGCATAACAATGAGACTTTCAAGGGAAATATGGCAGCATTCCAAAACAGAGGTTAATGCTTAAGTTGTGAGGGAAAATAGCAGTTTTGACACTAATATATTAACATTGCTGGGAGGACCTGAAAAAATAGTGGCACCCTTCCAAATTAAAATAAAAGGTTAATAGAGGGATACTGCTGGGGTCAAGGTTTTTTATTTCAGTTGGCTAAGTGATTTAGATGACAACCTTCAAACATTTATAAAAGGTATTATTACTGGGAAATGTTCTGCTTAATGGAAGAACAGAAGTCATGCCTCGGCTTATATGAACAACAGTTTTACAGTTCTTTATATGTAGTTTTCAAAACCCTTCAACTGTTAAAAGGAAAAGCAGTGTAAGGATGCAATAATACTCATTTAGTTTAGCTCATTTGCTGTAGAGTAATGCCAAGCAACAGGTGTGATGCTTACCTGTATATAGGAAGGTATACAAAAGTAAGTATGCATCTCTCCATTTATCTGGGTAAGCAAAAGGCATCATTACAGTTCAAGCAAGCAAAATCACTTGAGGATACGGAACAAGGCCAGTGAGCTGTGTGGTCCAATGAAAGGTGTGCCATAGTGAGAGTCCAGAAAGTAAGATTGCCCCAGATGGCCACATTTAGGGCCGGGGCCTGAGAGTTCTCACCCCTCGATTAGATCTTATCATCTCAGTGATTCAGGAGTCTCCTCAGAACACCATGTGGGGAGTGGGGTGGGCATATCGTTCCATCAGAAATGAATTCCTCACATAGTGTACATGTTTTAAACAAACAAAATTAAATAAAAGAACTGAGCCTTGGCTATGCAGCTTGCGTTCCCATGCATAAGGTAAGATGTGAGGGTAGGTGTGTTTAGTTCACATTTAACCACAGAGCCTAGGGCTTGCTGATCAGAAGGTCGGCGGTTCGAATCCCCTCAACGGGGTGAGCTCCCGTTGTTGGGTCCTAGCCCCTGCCCACCTAGCAGTTCAAAAGCACGTCAAGTGCAAGTAGATAGACAGGTACCGCTCTGGCGGGAAGGTAAATGGTGTTTCCGTGCGCTGTTCTGGTTCGCCAGAAGCGGCTTAATCATGCTGGCCACATGACCCAGAAGCTGCAGACAAACTCTGGCTCCATCAGCTTATAGAGCGAGATGAGCATGCAACCCCAGAGTCGTTCACGACTGGACCAAACGGTCAGGGGTACCTTTACCTTTTAACCAGTGATCCACGGAGGATTTAGTGAATTGCCAATGGAAATATTGAAACCCTGTATGGATTCATAGTCCAGATCCAGACTAAAATTGGAAATAGGAAAATCAGTCAACGTAAGCGTGTGATATTGTTCGTCAGTGCTCTTAGCCTCTTAGGAAATCATGTATCTTTATCACTTCAGATGATATTGCCTAGTTGTATTTGCAGCTCCTGTGATCACATGGAGACAAGGTATCTATGGAGGACTAAAGACTCTTTTTTTGTCTTTAGGGTAGAAGAAAGTTTTAAAACCTTATTCTGGTCCATATTTGGTTTGTCTGAGGTAATATCAGTGGTGCTGAAGTACGACCACAAGTTTATTGAGAACATTGGATATGTGCTCTATGGAGTTTATAACGTCACCATGGTGGTTGTGCTCCTCAACATGTTAATAGCCATGATCAACAATTCCTATCAGGAAATTGAGGTAAGGTACATCAAATGTGATGATGTAGCAAATTTAATTGGTGACTATATATTATGAAAAGGAAGATCATCTCTTTTTCTCACTTGGTCATTTATTTTATTTTTATTTATTAAATTTCTATCCCACTCTTCCTCCCAAAGGAGCCCAGTTCCGTCACTGTGGCCTTTGCTCTCTCTAAGGGCAAAATCCATCTCTACCCAGTGGGTTTCCTCTATTTAATTTGCAAATGATTTCAAGATCCTTGAGGAAACATCTCTGTGTACAGTATTTCTAATCTGGGTTTGGATGAAGGGGCACAATATGGCTAAACCTGCCCCCAGGCTACTAACCATAAAATAGGATCGTTGTTGCTGCTACCTATTTGTAATGTAGTTATATCTGAATCCCTGTGAAACACAACATTACACCAGAAGAGAGGTATTAAAAAACTCAGTAAGCATCCTGCATTTATCATGGTGCAGATTTAAGAATGGACTATCAGCAGATGCCACATTCTCTTACTGACGCTGATAGCTTTTTGGTTTTCACTCAGCAAACAATAATTAATCTGAAGATCCGAAGGTACAAGTGGAAAGACAGAAGAAAGATGCCATTTAGATCAAAATAGGCAGTGCTCACCTTGAATTGCCCTCCCACAATTGTTATTTGTGTCTTGGCTCCTTTGACAGTCATGTAGCAGTGAATTTTTTAAACTGAGAAATGAACTTGTTTGCACATCCTACGTCTGAAAAAGAACCACATTATAGAATAAGGCCATATCAAGAAAGAAAGAAAAGGCCTGATTATAATCCTACCAAAAGGGATGAGAAGTCCAAACTGCTATGTGAGAATCTATAGTGGATCAAATGCCAAAGAATTGGATATTTCTGTAGTGCATTTGATTCATGGCTAATTGCAAAAGGAAGTTATAAGCAGCATTTTTGCAGACGGTTGACTTCAGGACAAAACATTTTGGCACCTGTGTAAGAAGATCAAAATCGAAAGCACTTTTTAAAGCACCTTTTCAAGACTGTTCAAGACTGACATCTGTAGTTCCTGGGAGGGACTAATTCAGCATGCAATTTCCATCTGGGACTGAGTCTATAAACAACCTCATGCCTCCAAGATAAGCCTAGGTTTTGTACATCCCACTCTCCCTTATTTATTTAAAAGCATGTACACACTGCTTAGTATTTCTTTTTTAATCTTGCCTGAGGAAGACATCTGGAGAATCGAAAGCTTGCTGCACTTTTGTGACATTTTGGTTGGTCCCAACAAATGTATTGCCCATCTGTGGAATGATATGAACTGAGTTGTCTTCTGAAATGGTAACATTGCCATCTTTTAAAAAGCAACCCCTCCCCTTTGTTCCTTTTGCAGGAGGATGCAGATGTGGAATGGAAGTTTGCACGTGCCAAGCTTTGGCTTTCATATTTTGACGAGGGAAGGACTCTACCTGCTCCTTTTAACCTAGTGCCAAGCCCTAAGTCGTTTTATTATCTCATAATGAGAATTAAAATGTGCCTCATAAAACTCTGCAAATCCAAGGCCAAAAACTGTGAAAATGATCTCGAGATGGGCATGCTGAATTCCAAGCTAAGGGTATGTCCTTTTATTTCTAACAAAAGTTGTGGTTGGGGGGTTGTTCATTCATCCCTTCATTTAATCATTTTGTTTAAACCAGTGTTCTTCAACCTTGAGTCCCCAGATGTTGCTGGATGACAGCTCTCACTGTCATCAGATAGCTTAGTCCGTGGTCATGTTTGATGGAAGTCCACCAAGAATTGAAGCTGAAGAACACTGCTTTAAAAATGTGGCAGCCAGCCTTTATGGAAATGTGTCACAATATGAGAGAGCGTCACTCTAGTGCAGATGTTTTTGGCCTAGAACTCACATGATCCCTAGCTTGCAGGACCAGTGGTCGGGGATGATGGGAATTGTAGTCTCAAAACATCTGGAGGGCCGAGTTAGCAGACGCCTGCTCTAGCGCCTGCTAAAGCTAAAATACATCCACAGTCTCCCTGTGCGTTGGTGTGGCTTGTGTTTGCTCTGCAGAGTCATAGAAAAAGCAATAGTGCAGCAAGGAGAACAGGCAGCAAAGGTAAAGGACCCCTGTATGGTTAGGTCCAGTCAAAGGCGGCTATGGGGTGCGGCACACATCTCGCTTCAGGCCGAGGGAGCCGGCGTTTGTTCAGAGTTTATGAAGCTGGAGGTGGAGTAGAGGGGGAGGTAGGGACAAAACTTCCAACTGGTGCTTGAACAAGAGAATTTTATTACAATGATGTGACCCCCGCATCTCAATGTATAGTTTTTCTCAGCAGCAAAATAATCATGGCACTCCCCCCCCAAAAAAAATTAGACTGCAGGTGTTCACTCAGACCATGACTTTCAAAACCTCATAGGCTTTGAACCTGCACAGCCTTCCCCAGGGGTTCAATGAAGAAAACTTGCAAATAATTACAGTAATATCAGTTACATAGAAACTGCTCTTTTTAGTGATGAATCAGCTCCTTCTGGCTTAATTTGGAACTGGCCTTGGCAAACTGAGCTATTTTCCAAAAGAAAGTCAGTTCTCTCCCCACACCCCACTGACGAATTCCAAATTCAAAAACCCTCTCAGGCTGATGTCACTGAGAATGCAGCAAGGTTTCCAGTTGTGTCTCTCAATCCATTCCACAACCTCCATGAAACCTTGAGTCCTGCTCCGCTGCTCCTTCCTTTTTCCAGAATGTTCCTAACAGAGGCAGCCAGGTCTGTTTCTATAGATGGGTGCTTGTCTTTCCTGCTCTTTTGTTTCCTCCATCCGTCCTGTGCATTGAATGCTTCTATAGCAGTGTCCCAGGTGCAAAAAAAAAAATTCTAGGGAATGTAGCTCTCTAAGCCATCTAAATCTTTTTATTTTATTTTATTTTATTATTAATTGACATCAAGGATATCATACACAAATACACGTACAAAGAAAAGGTAAAACTAATAATAATAACAACCTTAAATAATTATACCATTAAATATTGATTTAAAGTTGTATTTCTACGTGCTCTTTTCTTATACTTTCTAACTAAACAAAAATAAACCAATAAAATCCAATAAACTAAACTAAGTCAAAATAGACTTCCAGTCATTTCCCAATGTAAGTTACATTTACAACATTGAATGTACTTATACTTCTTACCTTACTCTTAATATATTTTCTAATACTTTCTTATAAAATATTGTACCATTTCTCCTAATTTAATAATGTTTAATTTACACAAGGGTCATTCAAATGTTGCCATAGAAGTTATGTAGTTATTGTATTTTTGTAGGTATTTCTTGAACGTATCCCATTTTTGCGTGAATGATTGTTTTGTATTTCCCTTTAATCTATTTGTCAAATGAGCCATTTCTCCATAGTCTAGTAACTTATTCTGCCATTCCCTTACTGTTGGTACTTTTCCCCCTTTCCAGTTTGATGCAATTAATAACTGGGCAGCGGCTGTTGACTAAGCCATCTAAATCAACGGTATGGGCTGTGGTATCCTGGATAACTATGTTTTCCAAGCTATCTGGTTCCTGAGATGTTGCTGAAATATTTTAGGCTACAGGTGCTGGGGCCTGGGGCCCTCCAGAGGCTGTTGCACTCCAGCTCCCATCAGCCCCAGTCAGCTTGACAAATAGACAGGGGTGGTGGGAGTTGTAGTTGAGCAACAACAGGAGGACCACAGGTTTCCTGCTCCTGTTCTAGGGTATGACGCGAGCATCTTTGGATAACCCTGCCCCTGAACACAGCAATTGTATCTGCAGGGTGTCCTTCACCCTTATCAACTGAAAAGATCACCTGGAGGGGTGAGAAACAGGACCATAGCCACTGTAGTGTTGTTGTTTTGAAGTTTTATTACAACAGTAGGTTCCTAAATAAAGCTTCGGGAACCACTGTGTAAGGGAAAGGAACTAGGAAGAGAAATTTGGATACACACCAAAGAATATGTGACATCTCAACCAAGTAAGCAACAGAGCATCTCCAGCTCCATTGTACAAAAAGAACAAAATATGGTAGGGATAGATTACCATTTCTGTAATTTTCTGTTTCTGATGCATGAGGAGAACGCTGCATATTTAAAGAGCTTTATAGATCCTTCAGAGCATAATCAGCTGAAAAAGTGGCTTCAAAGGATTTTCAAGCTCCTTTCCAAGGCCATACAATCAGCGGAAACAGTGATTTTTCCAAGTGTGTTTCAGAGAACTGAATTCCTCAGTGAGAAAATCAATAATGAAGGGCAAGCTTCCTTGAAAGTCAGCTCAACACCCCCCCCCTCCACACACACTACTGATTTCCTCCTGTGTTGCAGAGCCATAGGGACCAGTTGGATATATTCTGGGAAATCCCCCACCCGTATCACCGAGTGGCCCAATAGAATTGTTGCTAGCAGCTTGTGGGAAGTGACTAGGCATCCTACACATGTCCCAGAACCCTCTGCATCTACAAACAGCATAGAAAGGGATTGTTGTTGGAAGTAAATTCATAAACCTCATAATTTCTGTTCTGAAATAAGTGGTTGCACTTTGTCCCTGCCTGTCCTTGCTCTACTACACTACTGGTTGTACTGGACTATATATATATATATATATATACACATACATACAGAGAGAGAGAGAGATTTTCACTAGATGTTTCATGAAGCAGAAAGCCCCAACTATTTAGCATTCTGGGCTGTTAACCAGCAATCTGTCTAACGAAGGAAAGGTCAGCAGCCAGCCAGCAGCATAATAATGCACACTGGGTGGGAAGGAAAAAACAGATGAGAGGACATAATCAGATACCTTATTTAGTTCTGGTAGAACTGAAAAGGAATTTGCAGCAGGTCAGCAGAAGGTGGTGGAGCAGAACACCTGAATGTGCAAATCTCCAGCGTAGTTATGGGATGGAACAAGAGGGATCCTTTCATTCCTAGGTGCAGCCAACTGTGATACCAATTCTGGAATAACCCTTTGCTTTATGAATTTCACCCATCTGTAAAGTACCTTACGTAATCTACTTAAACCTCCATCTTAATATACATCCTTGAAGTAAAGAAAAGTCACAAAGGCAGAGAGAAAATGGGTTTTTCTCTTTTTCATTTTCACTTCATCTACAATAAATCACCACCATCAAAAAAGGGAGATGCACCAGTTTGATGAGGATAGACTACTGCCATCACATAACTCCTGGGCTTAAAAGCTTGCACTGGCTGCCCATATGTTCCTGGGCCAGGTCCAAAGTTCTCGTATTAATTTAGAAAGCCCTTAACAACTTGCATCCAGGATCTCCTAAGGGCCACCTGATCCCTTATAACCCTGCCCAATCACAGAGGTCTTCAGGTCCAAGCCTGTGGAACTCCTGCCCGACTGAGATTTGACAGGCATCCGCTTTCCTGAATTTCAAGCACACAACAAATAATTTCTTATTCCACCGGGCATTTTAAAGTAGTGTTTTGTTTCTTGGATGAATTTTACTTGTTCTTATTCTTTGTATACCGCTTAGAAATTCTCAATATTAAGCAGCATATAAATACCCAAAATAATAAACAAACCAACACCAGCCCAGAAACTTTGTAACAACACTTGTCTATTGTGGGGCCTAGAGGCTGCTGCTGATGAAACACATTATTTCTCTGGAAGTATGGCCCCACAGCCCCTTACTGAGCATGTTTCTCCTTCACACAATTCATATGTGAAGGGGGGCAGTGTAGGTAGGTAAAGATTTAAGATGTCAATTGTACAAGGCCACACTGAGTGGGTGAATGTTTTCCAACACCCTTCTATTGAAATCTACACTGATGTCCCTACAATCGTTAAACACTGGGTTGTATGAGGAACTTTGTATGTTTGAAGAGTTCATACCTCACTTAAACACTAGGACCAGATTCTATTTTCACAAAGTGCTATGTATTCAACAGTTTCTCATCTACTGTAAAAGTGTGAATTGCCAGAAGCACATAGCAAAAGGAAGCTAAGTCATCTGGAATATGAGACCTTGTCTTCGGATGTAATAATATCAGGTCGTTTCTTTGCACAATGCAGCTCACCCCTTGCAAGGTGTTATTAGCCATCCTTTTCTTAGAACTTCACTTCTACTGCTTTCATAAGAACATTTCTTCATTGGTGATGTGCTCTACATTTGTACATTTCAGAAAGTCCGTTTCGAGTCCAGTACTCAAAATTCAGACTTTACTGTGAAGAATGCCTACAACAAGCCCACAAGATACCAGGTAATGGCAATACAAAAAAAGAAAGGTGTGGCATAGGAAAAGATAAATATGTCAGAAGAGGTTCTGCTTACATGTTTGTGATCTGCACTTTGATCCTACACATGTCCACTTAGAAGGAAACCAATCTTTAGCCATTTCCGGAGAGATAGTCACATCAGTTTCTCGAAAAATAAACAATCAAAGGATCTTGTGACATCTTAAGAAATTTATTATGGGATATGTTTTAGTAGACTTCATAAGTGGGATAGAGTCCATGAAAGCTTATGCCATAACAAATGTATTACTCAAAACAAAATAAAAAAATTCTTTCCAGTAGCACCGTAGAGACCAACTACCATATTTTTTGCACCATAACACTCACTTTTTTCCTCCTAGAAAGTAAGGGGAAATGTCTGTGCATGTTATGGAGCGAATGCCTGCGGGTGGCGGGGGGGATCTGCTGCAGTCGTGAGCAGAGGATCCATGGTTCCCCTTCCTTCCCTCCTCCGTGGTTACAAAGCATGGATCCACATGGATCCTCAGGATTTTTGCATTGGGCTACTCCAAACTCACTATCAGATCACATGTCTGTGGCCACAGCATGAACCACAAAAATCATATATCCACTTTTTCGTTTACAATATTTTTTTTCTTGTTTTCCTCCTCTAAAAACTATGTGCGTGTTATGGTCTGGTGTGTGTTATAGAGCGAAAAATACGGTAAGTTTGTTATTGGTATGAGCTTTTGTGTGCATGCACACGAAAGCTCATACCGATAACAATCTTAGTTGGTCTCTAAGGTGCTACTTAGGGACGCGGGTGGTGCTGTGGGTTAAACCACAGAGCCTGGGACTTGCTGATCAGACGGTCGGTGGTTTGAATCCCCATGATGGGGTGAGCTCCCGTTGCTTGGTCCCTGCTCCTGCCAACCTAGCAGTTCAAAAGCACGTCAAAGTGCAAGTAGATAAATAGGTACTGCTCCAGCGGAAAGGTAAACGGCGTTTCTGTGCACTGCTCTGGTTCGCAAGAAGCGGCTTAGTCATGCTGGCCACATGACCCGGAAGCTGTACGCCGGCTCCTTCGGCCAATAAAGTGAGATGAGCGCCGCAACCCCAGAGTCGGTCACGACTGGACCTAAAGGTCAGGGGTTCCTTTATCTTTACCTTTAAGGTGCTACTGGAAGGATTTTTTTTTTACTTTGTTTCGACTATGGCAGACCAACATGGCTACCTCCTTGTAACTAAATGTGTTACTCTTTAAGCTTTAACATACCCTTCCTTCCTAGTAACTATGCCTAAGATCTCAACCTTAGTAATTTGTAGATGACCTTCATTCATAAAAAAGCACAAAAGTCATCTTAAAGACCATTCCAAGGCAATGCAGACTATATTATACTTTATGGTGTACAAGTACTAGCAGCAGATATGACATCCTCAGTTATCCCAATCTAATGGATCATATATCGACGCATGACTGAGGATCCAGAGGTGACCATTCATTTAATATCAAGCTCATGTAGCTCTCTGTTTAATTCCCACGATACAGCAAATCAAACAAAACCTGTTAGGTTGCACAGTACCATTCAAAACACACCTCAGGTATATTAGTTACATAATACTTTAAAACAAAGTAAGAAAGGATTGCAGTGTTTTATTTTGGAAATTGCACGGAAGAAGCAATCTACATATCTCTTTTGATAACAATAAGAGAATCACTTCCGCAAGCTCTCATTCACATCACTGTTTTGTTCTTTATATAACGTTAAATGTTTTGGATTTGTTCTGATCTCTTTGTAGCCCCTGGTGTATTAACTGAAGTTCAGTGGACTGTGTTGCAAAATAATAATCAGGATGGAAATGATAGAATAACAGTCTAGACCCATTGCAAAATAAACTGCTTTTGTTGCAAGATTTGCAGAAGTTTACCAGAGCAATCCTAACCCCTGATTCATGCTGCAGGTAATGAGTTAGGATGCAGCAGTGTTCCTCTGCAGCATTTTGCTAGGGGGTCTCTAGTAATGCCTGGTTAGAATTGCTCGTTTCCTTCAGATAGAATTGCCCTTACAGTGCAATTAACTACTGGAGTTGAGTGGGACCAAATGCATCCTGGGGAAATGAGAATGGCAGGTAGCTGCATCTGTGCTTGGTGCTTTACTTCTGAGCACTACTGCCCTGCCACCCTAGAAAAGAAAGTGAGGTGAAGAAAAATAGATGCCACAAACCATTTTTAGACCCTGCTGATGCTAGTCTTGCCACTAGCTTAAGACTGCTTTTTAAAGGATTAGACAAATTCATGGGGGATGTGGGTATCATTGATTATTTGGTGTGATAGCAAAATGGAACCTCTATGTGATCAAAGGCAGAATATCAGAAGCTTCTCAGGTGTGTCTGTCTGGTTAATATTTGAAATACAAGGATGCTGGACTAAAGGGACCTCTGCATCAAGGCTCTTGTGGGTCTTTCACTTCTAACCTTATAATTTATTCATCTGCATGAGGCTTTGGTCAATCATAGTGGAAAGTGATGCATGGCTTTCTACCAATGCCAGCTATTAAGTCATTTACCATTCTGGTTCCAGATGGTCTTGAACAGATAATGAATGTATTTTTCAAGGAAAGCTCCTAAAAGCTGAGCCAGAATTTTGAGTTATGAGGGTAAAGCTTGAGAAAGATAGAACTGACTTGCTTGTGGGCCAAACCAGGATGGCAGGCCATGTGGCCGGCAGTCAGGAATGGATATTTGGCAACTGGAATCTTCACTAAATCAGGTCCAAGGATGAAGTTTCACAAGATCAGGTTGGGAACATCACTGCAAGCAGAAAAAAAATGGAGTTGGAAGACAGCACCTTGAAAAACAGAGACCGTATGGGACAGATTTGAGGGAAGTGAATGCGGGAGAAAGTTCTAGTTTAATTGCTTTGTGCAAAAGATAGAGCATTGATGGATCCAGAAACATCACTGAAGGGGGAATGGTTGGAGCAGCAATGCTGCCCTCCATACAGGCGTACTACTGCTGCTCAGTAGCTCAGGGCAAGGTGAGTCAAGGTGATGCCAAGACTGCTGGAAATCTGAGTTGGCCTACACACACATCCCATGCACTATTGCTGGATGGATCAAAAGTCCACCTAGTCCAGCAGCCACAGATCCCAGTGGGAAGCCCATAAACAAGATATGAAGGTAGTCACCCTACCTTCTGTTGCTCCCCAAGCCTTCAGTGGTATAATGTCACTGAACCTGGAGCTTTTATATAACCATCATGACCAGCAGGCATTGGGAGACCTATCTTCCCTAGGAAGAATCTCCCCCCCAAAAAAAAAAAAACACCCCTCTGCAATGGCTCCTTACAACTTTTTTTTCTCGCCATCTGTCCTTCCAAACATATTTAAAATTGTTGGCAAGGAGCAGAATATACATGTGATAATTGGTGAGAGCAGAAAGGGTTAAGGACTCTCTTCCATCCATCAATTCTCCCTGCCATTGTCCTAAACCCATTGCCTTATGTGAGGTAGGGAGGGGACAATCCCAGTCCAACCCCCTTGTACCTACAAACATGTGAAGCAACAGGAAATGTCTTTCAGACTGGTGCTGCACTTGTGAACTTTGCTAGCTCAGTGTACTTCTGGGCAAAACAAAGAATATGTGAAGAGGAGCTAAGTGGTACCAGATATTTAAGAGAAGCAAAATAGCAAATGCTTTCAGGAAGCAGATAGACATGCAGTAACTGTACATAATAGGCAGTTCATCCAACAGCTGCATTCATAGTTTAGGGTCAAACCTAGAATGGTGACCCACGAATTGTATCAGGATACACACTCTCCTTACATTCACAAACAGATGTTGAATGTTTTTTGACCATATTCTACTCTGCTAAAAGAACAAAGTTCAAACACACTTTTTTTGGGGGGGGGACCAGTCACCCTCCCTCGTTCTCTTGAGTTCAATCTCCATGCTAAGTGTATCTGATTTGAAACACACACACACACCCGCAAAAGGTTTAAAACAATGAAGTCAGCCCAAACTAAAAAAGCCATGACACCTTCTGCATGAATGATGTTAACGTCAGAGTAATTGTGCAGTATAAATTATTCTTTTCAAAAGGGAGTAATTATAGTACATGGTAGGTGAAGACCCACCTAAGAGTACTGAAGCCAGAGGCATTATTATTATTATTATTATTATTATTATTATTATTATTATTATCCCTGAAAAGAGACAGCTGCAATAACATTTTTTCTTTGCTTTTTATAATGCTCTCACCAGGCTCGGTTCCAAAAGATACATTATTTAAAATGTCAAGATTCTGCCCAGAGGAAGAATAACAAAGTAATAATAATAGGAAGCAAAACACACTGGACAAGCATACTTAGACAAAAGAGAGAACAAGCAGCAGCGATCAATTCTGTTGTCTGGCCAGTAATTATTTTCAGCTACAACGGGATAGTGTAATGTAATTACCAATATGACTCCCTGCTCGGTTCTGTCTAGTTAGCTTTTAAAAGTGATGCATCTCTGCCATGTGGAAGTTAATGAAAGTACAGAAATACAGGCGCTGTGATACCAAGGTGGGAACAGTAATAAGAGGACCTCAGAATGTGGTTGCACTCGAATGATCTCTTGATAATAACCCACATGCTAGTGTGTGTATCTATATATCCATAAGTTATTTTGGTGTTTGATGTTTTAATATTTCAAGCTGTTTAATGTGAAATATTGAAGTAATATGTTTTTTCCCCCCTGTGGGTATGTATCGGAGCCTGTATGAAATATGGACAATACAACAAAACATGAGAAAAAGCCACATATAGTCTGCCTTTCCCCCATGTTCTCCAATTTCCTCTCTTTCCTAGAACAGACAGGTCCCTGTAGGGATTTGCGTAAACCTTAAAGAACAGCAAATTCTGTCCCAGAATAGGGTTATGCTTAAAAATCTTGAGCAAATAGCTGCATCATTCATTGCTCTCAGTCTATGACTTTAGTTTTCCTTCCTTGCACTCTTTTTCACATGTCAAATCCTCTTAGTTTATCCACAAGTTATAAAGAAGATTCCATTTTGGAGCAGTTTTTCCAGGTGAACCCTGTGGAAAAGGAGTTTCACAAGAGCAGCTGTGCTATAGAGGAGGAGGAGGATAAATATATAAATGCATAAACACAACAGGCTCCTATGGGCTGCTGGGTGATCATTCTGTTTATTTCTGATCAAAAGGAACTAATTAACTTTGGGAATCTCTTTGCACTTTTGAATGAGAGCTTGGAGGAAGTACCCTCTGCATCCCAATTAAGGGAAAACCATTGGCACTTGGGACTTTGAACATTCAGGACCATCCTCTGGGATCACATCTGGAATAGCATCTCTTTGTCTCCACTTATATAGAAGAAATACTACAAAAATACCGGTGCCCTCACTTCCAAAGGAAAACAAACCTGCCTAATAGATAACGGTCATCTGCTTTGAGATAATAGTCTATAGACCCCTCCCCCCCACCTTGCCTCCAGCACCCCTCTTTTTTGCCCTCAGGTACAAATCCAGCTATTAGGCTGAAAGAGATTGTCCTCTTCTGCTAGACACATTTGGCAATATATTTATTAGGGCTAATTTTAACAGTTAAATTAATTGATGAACTTTTTTAATCAACTATAAAGATGACACTGATTAATCTGGGAGCATATTCTTTTTTATATATTAAAAAAATGCAAGTGTTTATAAAAGTGTCATGTGACAAACACCATCTTAAATTAAGGATGCCAGAATGGACAGTTTGTCTTATCGACACATCAATTTACTTGTAATCTATGCTCCACAAAGATTGTGTTACTATTAGATGGGTATTTAAACAGAAAGCTCACATCTTCTGCTTCTTATTTTGATTAGTGCTATATAGATTAAAATGCAGAATTGTGTTGTACCAAAAAAAGGTGTTCTGCATGTACTACAGTTACACCTATACATGACATTTCCAGTAATGGTTTGTGGAGTGGACCCCAAAAGGTGCTAGGTTATCTGGTGGATCTAGTGAATGGGGATAATAATCGTGTACTTACAATTTCAGTTAAAGACTGCATGCCAATATGTAAAACATCTAGAAGTTTGAGGATTACCCATGAAAACAAGGGTGCTGTACGTGTGACTATGCTGGTTGATAACCCAAGAAAGAGAAAGTAACTTAACTGATCAAAGCCTACAATAATTTGTTGTGTCAGAATTACAAATGCTGCAGAACACATGGAAGGAAAGCCAAACACGGTTTTATTTATAATAGTCAATATTTATTTATTTAAAGTGTTACTTCAATGGACACAGTATGATCTCAATATCAACTGCGTGATTAAATACATAGTAAATGAAATTCCAGGCATTCAACTCTTATTGGGGAATGTTGCAAATATTGTGGTAAAAGGTGTGTTAGGTTGTTGTGAACGACAAGGAGATGGTGGCATTTCTGCATGCTGATTCCTTGTTTTCCTGCCCCACACCCCACTTCTTAGCCTCCTCCTTAAAAGGTAGTATTTCCTTTGGGATTCAGTTATTTCCCCACTTTCCCAAAACTTGTTCCTCAATTTATGTTTTCTCAGGTGGCAACACTCCTTCCCAATGGATTCTACCATCATGGTCATCTCCAGCACATAGTATGTGTATTGTACCTCATGTATTCTTCCAGAAGTACCGTAATCCTGTCTCTCTTCTACATTGCCACATTGCATAATATATCTCCATTTATTATGCAAACTGTATATGCATGGTATATACAGGTTTCACTCTTTTTATTGGTTCCGAGTATTTTGTCTCTATATTTCTTTGGCTGAACAAGGACAGGTTTGTTTTTTCAAATAGGTTTCCTGGTAGTTCATGTTTTTTCTTACCTTCAAAGAAGAACATATGTTGAAACAATTGCACTGTAATGCCAAATCATTGTTGGTTCACACATAATATAAATGAGCAGGAATAGTAAGAATAGTATAGGCAGAAGACAGGCAACACTCCTCCTATGAAATTCCTTAGGTTGACTTACCTTAGTATCCAAGCTATAGTGGGCAATCACATGTTGACAGTGATGGCTACCTGTCAATAGATGGGGAGAGGGGACTACTAGTAATCTGTCTTTAAACTCCCAAGAAATGAATGGCACTCTCTGAACTGTGTTTCTGTGTTTGAAGCTGGAACACTATGCATGCAAACACAGCAGAATACTTTTAGGGTATCAGGGGTATCCAGAAATACCTCGATGTGGGGATTGCCTTTGTTAGATTGGGGTAGTTGTTTTGAAACACAAGACTTATATTTCATCGGAAACGTTAGGCAAAGAAATAGCTGGAGAACAAGGCGAATTGTAGATTGTTGTTCTGAAGTATTTGCCTCTGGCAGGAAGGGATGGATATTCCTGGAGGTGACAATCTTCATAGATTTCTCCCCAAATCACTGCTCAGATTTTGGCATTAATATGTTTTCATTTTTGTTCATTTCCCATAATTCAAAGACGCTCATAGGAATTATGTCACAGCTGTGTGGTACAAGAAACTTGCAAATTGAGGAAGTCACAGGGACCCTTTACAAGATACCTTTTATTTTATTTTATTTATTAGATTTATAGGCCACCCGTCACGAAAAGATCTCAGGGTTGTTCACAAGATAATGCAATCAATGAATGGGCGCAATCAGCTTTTAGCCTGCTGGAGATGAGGCCCCCACATTGCACCAGGCAGTCATGAACAAAGTAAATAATCTGTAACACTGAAGATGAGTTACCCCAAATATTTGGGGTGGCAAATCTTGGATTATGGGATGAAAGTGGAGATGCTTGGAGGAGAAGGGTCAAGAAATCAAATTCTTAATTAATCATTCATTTCCCACTGATTCCAGTGAGGGGAGTTGCACTTGGATCTTAGTCCCCTATTAAAAGAATTGGGACCTAGAAGAGCTTAGCTTTAGATGGAACATGCCCATATCTTAAAAGAAATGTGGGCTGCTTTCTCCAAAATTGTGCCAATAACCCAAGTAAATAAGTTGAGATTTAGGTGTGGCATCCTGTTATACCAGACACAAAACTTCAAAATAATGTTGCCAATCCATAAGGTGATTGATTCCATACGCTTATGTCACTTATGGACATAGCCAAACTTACAGTTTGGAAGGAGAAGGGAGAGAATTTTAGGTAGCATTGGAGGCTGTGCTATTGCAGGGGTAGGAGAACTGTTACTATGACTTAGCCTGTTGAAGCCCCACATATCCTGAGCATTAAGAAAATGAAGGTACCTAACTTCTGGGGCCGCAACCCTATAATTAGGTTGAATATTTTAAACTGAGGGCAAGGTTTAGTGGCTAGACTTGAAAGTAAAGAGAACACTTTACATTTTGAAACTATTTGAAGTACCTTCTCAAGAGAAAAGGAAGAGGGGAAATCATGAAGCAGCTTTCTGAATTATATTTTCTGAGTGATGTATAGTATATGGATTTAAATTTAATCAATTAAATGACTAGCTGTCAAAGGAGAATGAAAGTGCTCAACTAAAACTTGCAGCATGGGACAAGTATATTAATATCATTTCTCTACAAAATATTCCTTTTAAAATTGGACCAACTCCTTTTGATTATGATTGTAATCCTACAATTTGCTGCCTCCCCTACTCCTTTACAAGGGTATAGTAATGCTATATACAGTCACTTGGAAGATAATCCCACTGAAGTTAATGGAGCTTCTGAGTAGACATGTATACGACTGAACTGTTAATGGTATTATGGATTGCAAGCATATTCTAGTTTGGAATAGTTATCACTGTGCTCTTTCAGGCTTTAATCCCAGTACCCAGATTGGACTCAGTGGGGCCTACCTCTTAGCAGACATGCATGAGATTGTTTTGCTATCATTACAAGCTATGCCATTTATTGCTTCTGAATAACATTTTATTTTAATACAGTGGTACTTCTGGTTATGAACTTAATTTGTTCTGGAGGTCCGTTCTTAAGCTGAAACCGTTCTTATCCTGAGGTGCACTTTCGCTAATGGGGCCTCCTGCTGCGTGCGCACCTTTGGCACACGATTTCTGTTCGCATCCTGGGGCAAAGTTTGCAACCAGGAGCAGCTATTTCTGGGTTAGCGGAGCTCGTAACCTGAAGCGTTTGTAACCAGAAGCGTTCAGAACCGGAGGTACCACTGCATATGGTTGTTGTTAATTTGTCTTTCTGTTGTCTTTGAAAGTGGAAAGACTTTTTTTCCCCAAATGTTAAATAATTCTCTCACATTTTCCGTAAAGCCATTCTTGCCCATGTCTAATGCTTCTCTCAGCCATGTGGTGCTACTTCCTGTTTTCTCTTTGCAGCTTTTAATACTTGAATGAAGAGGTTGCAAAATTAGGATTTCATGGAAGGCAACAGTATCTCCCTGATACAGTTGTGTGTAGTGTCTTTTGCCATATAAATTGATTCCCATTCCTTCATTTGAATCTACCCAGAGTCTATGGCAAATCACACACAAATTATTGGCTCCCTGCTTTTTCTTTAGCTGATAATTTGTCAGGAATTTACTCTAGTGTTAGAAATGTGAAGATTACAATTCTTAAGTGGGACCTTCGTGGATGCAATAGACATAGTTCTTAAATTACTTACTCTGACATAATCCCATTGGCTTCAGTGGCAATACCATGAAAGTATTTATTTATTTAAGGAATGTAAATGCTGATTATATGTTGTCCGGAATGGCATAGTTCCTGCCATCTCTACGGATGCTCAGATAACAGTCCCAGTGTCATTAGGGCATATTAGCTAACGATTCTGTCTTCTTCTGGTCACGTTGTGCAGATGCCTGATTATCGTTTTCCAAAGCAACTACTCTATTCCGAACTTAAAAATGGAAAGCGTAACCATTCTGACACCCAGATTGGATAAACATAAACAGTTAGCCAAATCTATAGCAAAATATGAACATAGGAAACTGCTTATACAAAGTGAATCTAACTCGATATACTAACGGGCAGTATCCCTTCAGAAAGGAGCCTTTCACATCTCTACCAAAAGATGCTGGTGGATTCATGTTGACATGTTTTACATATAAAGCATCTTTTCTACCACTGAGCTACAGCCCTCCCCACATCTTTTTGGGTGGCAGAAGATATTGACATCACTATGTAGAAGCAACCAGGGAGGTGGCAGCAACTGTGCCAATCCAGAAAAGTATAAAAGCAGCACTCTTGATTTACACATACTGCTGTTCATCTTTCACATTTTATAATGGGAACACCTCATAGCAAGTGAATATATATTACATTTTTTTAAAAAAAATGAAGCTCAAACTTCTAGACCACAATTCAACAAAAGAGTTGGTTTGCCTATACTTCCTGGGTAGCATCCAGTTGTGTCCCTCTACTGACTGAAGGCTCTTTGATCCAGTGGAGACCTTCCACCTTCTCTTCCTCATTTGTCCTACAGATTTTAGCAAATTTCCCCATTTCTCCTACAGTCTCCTGTGCTACCTCCCATGACGCTTCAGAGGGCACACAACCCCCTGGAGTAGAGGGAGGAATGCAGGAGATTGGCGAGGGAAAGGGGAATTAATGAAAATTACCTCCTCCCTTTCTACTCACAGAAACTCCACTGAATCAAATAAATTTTCATCAGTAGAAAACCACCATTGGATCCAACCCATTGAAATCAATACTACTATGTACTGAAATGTGGCCATTGTGTTGTATGGATGTGGTCAGATAACATCAATCCACTAAACTTTTCAATTGAATTTTCAGAAAATAATGAAGAGACTTATTAAACGATATGTCCTAAAGGCTCAGGTGGATCGAGAGAATGATGAAGTTAATGAAGGCAAGTTCTTTTAAACTTACCATTATTGTTGTGAATCTTGTCAGAATCAGGAAAAGTTTTTACAGCTTTTGTAGCAACACATTCACTTCCCAGTTGAATCTTGCATGAATCACTTTCTGAGGCGGCTTCTCTCATATACACAAAGGCAAAAATATGGTGCAAGGGGAAAATACGTTGTCTGAAATTCCTGACATCTCCGAAGTCTCCTAAGTACAACATTCCTGTCTTGTAGTTCTTTTTCTGCTGGAAATAGCAACAGGCTTGTGCCGCTTAGTTGTAGATGCCAAAGCTAATTCATTTCCAGTGCATGATAAGTAGAGACAGATATTAGGAAATCTGAAAGATATAGTGCCCATTCTGGGCCCAACACACAGGACTCCCAACAAGAATGAGACCCCCCAACTTCAAATGCGAGTGCTGCTGTTTTCTAAAATTCAGCACCTCTGAGAAAGCTATGGATTTGACAGTACATGGTTAACAATAGTTGGAATAAAGTTCATTGTGGTCAAACACTTCATCTACCCTTTTGAAGCAGTCATCACAGAGTACTCACAGGGTCTCAACCCAGTTGGATCCTTGCATGCAGCATTAGATGTGTTCAACTATTCCATGACTACAACTTTTCCACTCACAGGGAGAGAGGGAAGATCAGTGACAAAACTTCTGCACAAAAGCAGAATTTACAAGAGAGAGGAAGAAGGATGTAAAGGGCAAGTGAATTGCCGGTTGTTATCGTTATCCAGTCTGGTTAATAATAACTCTTCCCCCCACCTTGTTGTTGTTTTTAGGAGAACTTAAGGAGATTAAGCAAGACATTTCAAGTCTCCGCTATGAGCTTCTCGAAGAAAAGTCACAAGCAACAGGAGAGTTGGCAAGTCTAATACAGCAACTAAGCGACAAGTTTGGAAAGAGTTTAAATAAGGACATTTGAGGGCAGACAAATGAAAAAAACAAAACTTTTTTTTATTTCAACCAGCATTCTAAAGGAGCAAAAACTGTGCAAGAGAGGAGCATCGAAAACTGTATCTTTTGCAGATTATTAATTGTTTTATGGGGACTGTGCATTTGTTTGGTTTATTGGGTGAAGCCAATGATCAATTAATTCCTTTATGATATAAAGGTGACCTTTTCGTATAAAATCAAGCCTTTTGACATCAGATATAGATGCATAAACTTGAGAAGATAAGCTTGGTTGTTCTAGATACCCAAAGCAACTTTTGAAAAACGGATACAAGCCAGGTCCTCCATTGCGATGTGTCAGCATACGTTGAATGGGGATCGGACGCATCAGGAGGAAACAAGAGCGAAAGAAGGTGCCAAAAAAGGGTGTTTGACAAAACTGAGATATTTTACATGAGTGTCCCTAACGGGCTGCAAAGTCTTCACGTTCAAATCTCAACCCAGGGCAGAGCTGCATTTTATCTTGGCAGACACAGGTTCCAAAACTCCTTATTTGCTGAGATAACATGACTGTGGTGTGGGAAGGTAAGTGTGTAGCTCTTCTGCACCCACCAATTCTCCTCTGTGCCATTTGTTTTTCTCCCCGCAGCAGGCGTTAGTTCAAGTTGAAGCCTGGCTATAGGAGGGAAAATGGTATAAAACAACATGGGATAGGGTGTGAATAAGAGAAGCGGGGAAAGGTGCAATACATCTAATGACTGCCAGTACTACCTAGACATTACCTTTCCATTGCAGCCTAGTAATGTAGCTCTGCCTCCTACCTGACCTCTGGCTGGCTGAGCTGCTACACCATACAGAGATGGAGTGGGGCGAGGCAGTAAGGCTGTGTAAATGCACCAGTGGAGCCAATCCTGACAGCGTGTTTGCACCACAGTGACTTTGCCACCACTGTACCCTTCCCCATCTCCTGGGACACTGCAGCAGCTCAGCCAGAAAGTGGCCGGGTAAGTAGCATAGCCTTAGCACCCATACACTGCTGCTCTTCAGTTGTACATGCATGCAGAATTGCCGTTGAATTTCCATACTTAGGGGCATATATCCATCCATGCAGGCAGGGAAGGGGTGGTTCTGAACATGCCTCGTTGCTTATCTGTTTCCAGTCAACTCTTTCAATTGTGCCAAAAGGCACTTTTTTCTCTTGAGGTACCATAGCCCAATCAACTGAGAAACCATTTTTGCAATATGTCCGCTCCCCCTTTCAGGTACAGTGGCATTGCGGGATGGCAGAGGCTCCTCCAAGGCCCCAATGAGGGAATCGCAGCATCGGAGCACCATCCAGATAGGGGGTGGGCACATGTGCCCCCTATCAGAAGCCAGATCCTAGCCTGCATCCCAGATTGGCAAATGGGGATGCAGGCTAAGACACGGGCTAGGCCAGGTGGTGGAGCCAATGGAGCAGCAAGGCTTCCCTCACGTCCACTCCCTGGCCATTCAAACAGTCCTCACCTGGGCCCCTACCTGCTTTTCCCTCGTTGGGATGCTGTGAGGTTTCTACCCCAGCTGATAAAGGGCAGTGGGTTTTGTTCCTGCTTCCTTCCTTTCACCTTTCTTTGTATCTGGGTGAAACTGGAGGGCAACAGCATCAGTGAAAGAATTTCCCCTCAGCCAGTGAGCTTGCTGAGACTAAAGGACATGGCAGCACAAGAGAAAGAGCTCCGTATCTTCATTTCACCCAGTTTCTGTAGGCTGTATCAACAGTGGTGCAACTATAGAAGGAAACAAAGGGCTTCTTGTTTGTACTGCCACCTGGCCCAGAGTAGCAAGTTGTATTGGAAGAGAGGCACCTGGGACATAGGGAAATGCTTTGGCTTACATAACAAAGTCATGTGTCTATCATGGTGTGGAGTTTTGATTGGCCATGCACAGGGCCACTGGCCCAAGACATTTTGCTGCCGGAGGCAAAGATTGGGGTGTTTATTATTATATCCCACCTTTCCCCAAAAGAGTTCAAGGTGGCATCCACACTTCTCCTTCATTCCATTTTATCCTCACAACAACCCAGTGAAGTGGCTTAGGCTGAGAGATAGTAACTGGCCAAAACTCACCCAATGGGCTTCATGGCTGAGTGAGGATTTGAATCCTCGCCTCCCAGATCCTAGTCCAGCACTCTAAGGTGTATATATCAAAAGTGGTTTCAGTCAGCAATAGTTAATGTGGTGCCTTCCAGAAGCTTTGGACTGCAAATTAATAAATAAAAGCTCCCATTCATCCCAGTTAGCATGGCCGGTGGCCAGGGAAGATGGGTGTTGTAATTCAAATCTTCTGGAGGTCCTCTGGCCTAAGTTATTCAGTCTGTGAAAGGAACATGGTGAGTGTAACCCATACACACGTACTTGGAAGTGAACTCTATGAAACTTAGCGAGACCAGCTTCAAAATCAACATGCCTACTATTGAGCGAGTCTTGAATAGAAAGCCATAGAATAAATGTGAGCTTGTGAAAATTGCCGTCAAAGAATCATAAATCAGCAGCACCTCTGATCGCATCATGATCCCCATCGGACATTCCAACAAAATGTGAAATTTCTTAGCAAAGCAGTTTGCTGCAATTTATTCAGTTCAAAAGGTGGTATTTTTTTTTCAAAATTAAATGTTTACAGTCCTCAGTAGTGGCATCTTCATACTGCACTTTTCCAAGTGGAAGTAAGTATTAATTAAACTACATTCTTGGAACTGGTAACTCAGCTGCTTGTTTCTTTGATGGCAGAAATATGATTTCAGCTGGTCAAAGCACACCTTGCTACTATATGGTACCAGAAAGCTGTACTATTTGTTTACAAGATGCACCTATACAATTACATTAGATTTCAGCTAATAATAATGATTAATAATAAGCAGAACCTGAAGGTGACCTGTGACCTGTTTTTAAGTGCCAGATGAGAACACAGATAGCCTAATAGATTAATAGCTATATTTGTTTAAAAAAAATAAAAAAATAAAAAATGTGTACTGTAGGCATAACTGTTTAGAGAGAGACAAAAAAAATCAAATAATGTATTTTTACCTTTAATAATTTTATCTTGTATACTGTAATATTTTTATCTAAAACAATGACAACAAAAATAAAATTACCTCAGAATATTTTCTTGTGTCTTGAGTGTGATATTGATAAAAACTTCATTTTTTAAAAAAGCCAGCAGGTTCCAATTGTAGCACAAAAATTAAACTATCGGGCACTCTTGCTTGAACTCATGTTCTCACTCGTGCTTCAGTGATGTCAACACTGACTTCGTCATGTCCACAGAATGGAAGATGGCAGGATCCCCAAGGATGTGCTCTGTGGGGAGCTGGCTTCAGGCACCAGGCCCATTGGCAGACCAACTCTGCTCTACAAAGATGTCTGCAAATGCGACATGAATGATGGCAACATCAACCCCGCCATTGTTTTGGAAAGCACAAATTTGATAGATTTGACTCCAAATGCACATGGAATCAAATTGATTTCCCTATCCTTACTTACAGCAAGGGTATCTGAAGAAGTGTGCATGCACACGAAAGCTTATACAGTGCTACCTCGGGTTACATATGCTTCAGGTTACAGGCTCTGCTAACCCAGAAATATTACCTCGGGTTAAGAACTTTGCTTCAGGATGAGAATAGAAATCGCGCAGCGGTGGTGCAGCGGCAACATGAGGCCCCATTAGCTAAAGTGGTGCTTCAGGTTAAGAAGAGTTTCAGGTTAAGAACAGGACTCCAGAACGAATTAAGTTCTTAACCCAGGGTACCACTGTACCAAGAACAAACTTAGTTGGTCTCTAAGGTGCTACTGGACAATTTTTTATTTTTTTAATATATTTTTACAGCAAGGGTGTGTTTCAATGAAGAATGCACTGGTCCTGAAATACCTGATAGCCCTATCTCTCTAGCAGGCACCTCTTCCTTCCCAACCTTTGCCCCCTTTCTTTTTAGTAAACCTCCTTTCTTCATAGTCTGCTTTCTAAGAACCTGGCTGAGCCAACCAAATCTAGCCTGAAGAATGTGACAAAAAGTCTCGTTATGAATATTCTCAAAGAAGAGGCATTGAAGACTTGCCAGGTTGTGGAGTGGGTAACAGAATACATGCTTTGTCTCCGGTTTGCTAGCACTAAACTGAAAAAAGGAAGAAAGGCAGACAGACATTGGCTGGCTGTTGCTAGATTTTTATGGATCTGTGTTTAGGGTCTGTTTAACCCCATCCCCACCCCCAAAATGGGGAAGGGGGATTAAATCTATACAGTGACTTCTTTGTTTGCCCAGACTGAATGTGAAGATGCCAGTGCAGTTGTCAACATTCCACTACTTCTCGGGCCCAAATTTAGCATGGAATTTAAAAGCTAACTTTAGCAGATGTGCTAGATCAAAGAAGAGCTTTGGAAAGCATTTCACAAGATCCCTGTTTGGGCATTCCTCCTCATGCAACTGACAGTCGCGTGAGGACGACAGCAGGGCCCTGACCCCACCAGGCCTGCCTCGCACCATCCAGCACATTGGGGCACATGCCTGCAGAACTGTACCTGCTCTGCACTCATGATGTTGAACCCTGGTCTGAAATACAGGGGCAAAATCAAAAGAGGAGGATGTTGGAATCAAGCACTCCTGCGCTTGTGAATTTAAACCCTCCGAGCCTACCTTATAGAATTAGAAACTGTAGAATTACCTGTACTTAATTGTTCTGTTTCTGCTACACATTATTATGGAAACAATTTTTATGGGGAGTAACTAGAAAACTGAAGGGTTCCAAATGCTTGGGGGGAAATAGGGGTTTATAACTACAATTTGAATGAGTTTAGGGGTGTTTTGGCTAAGAATGAAAGGTCAGCAACCCCACCCCCTCCAAAAAAAGAAAAATCAGCCTGTTAGCTTCTCCACACATTAATTTTTAGGGCTGTAAGTCAAGGTAAACTTTTCATAAAGCTGTTGTTATTAATTTCAGCCGTACATCATTTAGGTGCCCATCCTGCCGAGGAAAGCACTAAACTTGGGGGGGGGGTGAACTCTATTGGGGGGAAATTTGCACTTATCTCCTGAAGCAGACAGCTTTAGATGTGGATCTCCAATATTTGGATTTTTCAGATCACTGGCTGAGCCTACTTCCAGCAACTTCCATTTGGCAGGGCTTTTACTGCATCTCAGATTATTGTCAAAGGCACATGTCACTCCTCCCAGATCAATCAAGAAACTTCCCAGATAGATGACACCATGGTGTGACATTATTTAGACTGAGAGCCAATTTCCTTCAATTCAGAATTAGTGTGGGTGGTCTGTCTTTTGTGTGTGACACGTCTTAGCAATACCTGACTCAGAAACTTGCTTTCCATGTTAGACAAAGGAAAGCACTGATCAAATCCCCGGTGCTTCCTACAAAACTAGAAAGAACTACACTTACTTTTGACCATCATTGACTTGGAGTTCACAAACCTTTGGTTTGGGAGAACTTGTGGATTAGTAACTACCTTGACTCCTGTGATGATTTCTTTACATGGAATGAATAATGTCATGTTCAGGATCCAAATAACCAGACAACTAGTCTCTGGTGCAAAACTAAAACAATACAAAATAAACACTCACAGAAAAGATTCATTTATCCACCTGGGGAAGCCTGTTAGAAGAAAAATGTCTTCTGTTTTATTATTATGTTTCTGTGCTGTCAGATTACTTCTATTCTTGTACTCATATCATCATCATCATCTGAAATAGTAGCACATTTAAACAAGAAAAGATCTGCCTGAAAACATACCGGTAAGTAATCACCAGGTTGTCAGTTCAGTGTATTTTCCATCTATTCTATCTCATAGCCTGCAGGCTGTGCTCATGAGTCAATAATCCAGCTCTGAGCAGCTAATGTATCTATAGATGTTGTGGCTGTTCTGTGAAAGGGGAACACAAGCCACATCGCATCAAATGCTTCATTCTACGCTGAACTCTTGTCAGGTTTCTCATAGGTTAATTAGGCAATATAGAAAACAAGCTTTAATGCACGAAGCAATACTTATCTGACCACTAATTAGTAGCACTTTAGATGATCGCACAGCGGCTAAAGTAAGTTGAAAAAATAATCAAGAATTGATTTTTGACATTTTCATTCCTCTCGTAGCTGCACCAGGCAGTTTTCTCATAATGGCAGATGAGAATTTCTGAGAGCCTTTCAATGTGGGTCAAGTGGTGATGGGCAAAAAGAACAGTCGTGAATGGTCCAGACTGCTGAAGGTAGGCTGTCATGGACTTGATCCATGCTTGGGTGAGAGACCAGTAGGAACCCTGTGTAGGCAACCCTGTTTTCTAAGGGAATAGATGAATTTTTTGTCTGATGACAAGAAGTAGCTTTTGTTCAGTGAACTTTAAATTATATCACATTCTGTAGAATCATAGAGTTGGAAGGCAACCCAGGAGTCATCTAGTCCAACCCCCGGATCTTTTGCCCAATGGGGGGCTCAAACCCACAACCCTGAGATAAAGAGTCTCATGCTCTACTGACTGCTCTTTCATTATCCTGAAAAGCAGCACTCAAATTATTGTCGGGTGGGGAGGGGTTAGGGAGATATCTCACCCAAATCCATAAACCCTGTCCCATGATTACTTGCAACATGAATCACATTCTGGCCCCAATAGCCTTCAAAAACAGTAGGTAAGGGTGCCACCATAAAAGGTATAGGGGCAAATCTCCTGTAATTTGAGCATTACTTTAAAAGCAATGAATTCTTTTTAAGTGTTTTTATTAGGTATTTGTACACCACCCTGGAAAGGGCAGTATAGAATTTATTCAAAAACAAAGGCAGGAGCCCTGAGCCCTGGTAGCAAGAGACTGAGTGTTTCGTTTCTCCATTACCCTCCCACCGGTTCCACCTTCAACTCATGCTTCCCTCTCCCTCATTTATTCCCTCTCCAGGTTTAAAAAGAACCTTCCTGTTGGGAAAATTCTTTTCTATATGATGATCACACAACAGGGAAGGAACTTGAGACGTTTTCATGAAGCAATCATTATCCGTCTTCTGCCTGGGCGCTGGATTTGAGAGCAGCTATTCCAGTCCCCAGAGGCTTCTCTTGATACTAACATAAAGATGCCTGCAGCCTAATAGGTTTTCTGATAACTAATAATAAAGTGTTCCAATGTGAACAGCGTCTGTTGAGGTTTCCTACCAAGCACCCAGAATATTCATTCCATTTCCCCTCCTGCCTTGGTTTTCTATCCCCCACCCCACCCCCAAGAGACTTTCAACAGTCCATATAATTTATTACACTGCAATAAAAAGGTTAAGTTTTTAAGGTTCCACAAAGCATAGAGCTGGATTCAACTAACAAGTCCTACCAGCAGAAGCCCACACAAGGACTTCTGCTGGTGCAATGGGGCTGTTCTCCCCCATGCCTCCTGTGCCCCCAGCTGGCTTGTGGAAGGGGTCAGGAGAACTCCTGGAACACAACATGGGGGAGGAGAGGTCAGATCATTCCATCAGGCAAGAAGAAATGCTTGTGTTGATGGAGTGATCTACTTAACACTACATTGACTTCCTCCTCAATATTCCATGGCCTCTGAGTATGGCCTCAGTTGGATAAAGCATGGTCTGATCAGGGCCGGATTTAGGTTTGATGAGGCCCTAAGCTACCGAAGGCAATGGGGCCCTTTATATGTCCAGCTGTCCTTTGTCAACAACAAATTGTCGCTGTTTTTTGTGTTGAATATATGCTATATGGTAATTTATGGACCTAATAGGTATCTAAAGCCATTTGCACATAACAAATAGGAGCCTACACAACACAAAACACTGTTGCTGTATGTAGGTCTTATTTCATTTGTTTTTTTATCTTATATTTTGGAAATGTACATCCAGGTTTTTTCCTTTAATTTTTTTTGGGGCCCCCTAAGCTATAGCTTGTTTAGCTTATACTGTACGTAAATCCGGCACTGGTGCTGATGATGCCAAGGTTGCTGGTTCAATCCCCATATGGGACAGCTGCATATTCCTGCATTGCAGGGGGTTGGACTAGATGATCCTCAGGGTCCCTGCCAATTATAAGATTCTATGATGGGGTTGTCCCTCTAGGGTTTCCCTCTACCCTGCCAATTTTTTTGTACTTCTGCAAACCTTTCTGCTCACTCCAGCATGCTCATGTCTCCTTTTTGTTTCCCAGTGACCCTTTCCTGAGCCACATGGCTTTAAACACCTGTGGTTTTATTGTTGTTGTTGTTGTTGTTGTTGTTATTGTTATTATTATTATTATTAGGGGTGGGGTGAGAGAAATGAAATATCTATAGCAGCAGCTGCAATGCTGCAGACACTCTATTAACTAGAAACATCTATTAAAAAACATTGTCATCCCTGGGGATCTAAGTCCCTTAATAAGCAAGGTTACGAGAGCTTTAGTTTCATTCCTTACTACCTGTGAACACTTAAAGATTGCAGCCCAGTGGAGCATCAACTATCATTAGAGCCTGGGCAGTGACAGAACCTCTTAAACTGTCAGATTCCACAATGCAGTGGCCTTGGCAGGTGTTTGATAAGCTTATATTTAGGAACAGATGTAGGGTCATGCTGCACAACCATCTCGTGCATGGCAGCTTCTGTATGCATGACAGTAGCCGGAGCTGAGAGGCAGTTATCATGACCCATGAGGGCTGTGCTGATGAGCTTTCTCCTGCCTACAGCTACCTTCAAACATGGTACTCAGGTGTGCTTCAAACATGGTACTCTCGCCATGCCAGAGTTGCCATATGACTCTTGTCTAACTGAGCTTCCATCTGCATATCCCTGGACTCTCCTTTTGGCTGCTACTGGCTATGCAGACAGTCTTCTGGAATTTATACCCAAAGGATAGGAATGTTGTGGGGCACTTTAAAAAGTTTAGTGTGTTGCATGCAGCAGCGGTGTATAAATTAATTTATTGCCCTCACATGAGGGAAGATGTTCTGTATGAATATAAAAATAAATATCACTTTTTTCCAATGAATCTGTTTGGAGTGGCAAATTTGGGGAAGATGTGAGTTATTAATTTAAGGAATTGATGTACACATTATGTATCTTTTCCCTCCCCTTTTGTACCTTTTTGCACTATTCTTTATATATTTCTGTATGTTAGCATGAAGGCCTGGTGACAGCAGATCTTCAACATGAAAGAAGAGTCACATTATATGTTTCTTCACAGATATTAGGAAACCGTCTGTGATAAAAATGACATTTTGCTAAAGCCCTAAAAGGCTTGAAGGGACCGGCTCTATGTCATCCACAGAAACAAAAACAAAGAAAACATGGTGGCATGTTGACAGTTTTCACTTACATAAAAGAATGTCAAAAGATGAGAAAGAACAATATGAAACCTATAGCTGCACAGAAAGGGAACATCTGAGTCTTGAAACAATTCCCTGTGCAGATGTGTCCTGAGTATGCCAATCAAAGGTAAACCTGCCATTAGGTTAGTGAACCATCTCAGGCCATGGATCTGGAGGTTACCGTCCAAGACAACCAAATGGCAAATATGTCAGGCTTCAGGGAATTGGCTTCCTCCCCCATGGCAGTAGATAAGCAGAACAAAGGAAAACGAGTCTTCTTACCAGTTAGAAACTTTAATAATCACAGTGGGAGAACAAAGAACACATCTCCTAGAAATGGTGTGCTCCCATTTAAGGATCACACCTTCCATCCCTATTAATCTATTTCACTCCTACTTCTTGTAATCTGAGCTTGTGCCCTCTGTGCTATCTGTGCTTCTGTTCTGCCACTTTCTGAGCTCTCCATGACTTTGGAGAAGGGTGTCTGTGAATGCTTTCCAGAAAATGTGGATCTGTTAACCCTCTCTCTTCCAGTGTTTCTTCTCCTACCTGTTCCCCATCCAGTATTTCCCAGCTTCTGCCTTCTGATCTGTGCCCCTCTGCAAACCACTGTTCCAAATCTATACTGTCCTGCTGCTGCTGGGAAGATTCAGGATCAGGAGGAGGGGGTGGTTCCCACCATTCTTCCTCAATGCAGCCCTCACTGAAGCTACTTCTGATGCCAGTATGGATGACCCTGCCAACTGACTTCTGCCTATGAGCTGTGTGCCATCTTGCAGCTGGGTGGTTTGCAAGCCACTAAGCTTCACTACATGACATATGCTTCACTCAAATGACTTGTCATGTGCTGGAAGACCCTGTGCAAACAGGTGCCATATGTCCCAGATTCAAGTGAGTGTTTTGCTTCCTCTGCACAGGGCTATGGACTGCTTTGCAAGTTACATAAAAGTAGCGTCATCCGGTACGTATGTGATTTGCACTTCCTGTGTGGTATGCAGGGAGGAAAGCTGAGCATCTGCCTGTAGTGCCCTTCAAATGCATGATTCCCCTCTTCCACGTATGACACAGAAAGTGTGTACAGTGTATACATGCCACTTATGCTGTACTGCTGTCACTGCTGCTGTATTATGTGTGAAGCTGCCCTGACCTCCTTCCTATTAAATGTGTTTCTGCCAGACAATTGACAAGCAAGCTACAGAAGCCTGATTCTGAAACGACCCCCTGAGATTCTTGTCAAGGTATGTGGATGAACTGTGAAGCCCTCGCATGTGCAAAGACATTTGAGAATGTGAATAATGCAGAAAGGGGTGCTCTGTGGGGGAACCCAACATAGCAAGCGGAAACAGGTGAGAGATGGTTTGGAGTTGCTTATCCCACAGACACTTCTGGAGCTGGAAGCCAGAAGGTATTTCTTGGTTTTCTTATTTGGTTCTGCTTGAAGCCACAAGCGATAACCTCTTGCCCTTCAAAGGGGTTGGACTGTAGCATGCAGAAGTTCAGTCCCTGGCATCTCCTTTTAAAAGGATCAGGTAGCAAATGATGGAGAAGACCCTGCTGTGACTGGTATTGTAGAGAGCCTCAGCCAGTGTGGGCTAGATGAACAATAGGGGAGCAGGTGGCACTGAGGCCCAAACCACTGAGCCTCTTGGGCTTGCTGATCAGAAGGTCAGCGGTTCGAATCCTCGCGATGGGGTGAATTCTCGTTGCTCTGTCCCAGCTTCTGCCAACCTGGCAGTTTGAATGCACACCAGTGCAAGTAGATAAATAGGTGGTGGGAAGGTAAATGGCATTTCTGTGCACTCTGGTTTCCATCACAGTGTCCCATTGCGCCAGAAGTGGTTTAGTCATGCTGGCCACATAACCCGGAAAACTGTCTGTGGACAAATGCCAGCTCCCTCGGCCTGAAGCAAAATGAGCGCCACAATCCCATAGTCACCTTTGACTTGACTTAACCATCCAGAGGTCCTTTACCTTTACCTTTTTTACCTAGATGGGCAATAGTCTGATCTGGCATGGTAGCTTTCCATGTGTCCCCTATCCTGCATTTCTCTTAGCTGTTGCTGTTGATGATTCCCTTAGGTCTCAGCCACTGCAAAACACTTGCAACTAGTGTTTCTTGCTGTACATCACCTAGTGAATATAGGCACATCCACACTTTCACTTGACCTTTATGTTGATTGTCTTGTGTACAGGTTAATTCACCTGGGTCTGAAAACTTTTCTCATTGATACACAGCTATGCCTTGAGAAAATCTGATCTTATCTACTGAATCAGATATTATCCGATGCATGGAAAACCCCAAGAGAGGCTTTGCTTAACCAAGTTTCAATTCAGTGGGTAAGATCAGATTTTTGCAAAGCACAGCTGTGGAGCAACCAGAAAAGTTATCAGACATGGGAGAATTCATCTCCCTCTAACCTGTATGGAGTTAGGGTCGTAAAGGCTGGAATGATGGAGAAGGGGGAGATGGGAAACTGTGCACTTTACAACTGAAGTAATACACATGGCCATTTAAACCTTCCAACCACCACCCAAGACCAAGTCCAGGGTCTACCAGATGTGCCACTGATCTGCCTAATTTGTGAGCTATAAAATGTTGCTTTAACTTTAATTAAAGGTAAAGGGACCCCTGACCATTAGGTCCAGTTGTGACCAACTCTGGGGTTGCGGTGCTCATCTCGCTTTATTGGCTGAGGGAGCTGGCGTACAGCTTCCGGGTCATGTGGCCAGCATGACTAAGCCGCTTCTGGCGAACCAGAGCAGCGCACAGAAATGCCGTTTACCATCCCGCCAGAGCGGTACCTATTTATCTACTTGCACTTTGACGTGCTTTCGAACTGCTAGGTTGGCAGGAGCAGGGACCGAGCAACGGGAGCTCACCCCGTCGCAGGGATTCGAACTGCCGACCTTCTGATCGGCAAGTCCTAGGCTCTGTGGTTTAACCCACCTGCGTCCCTTAACTTTAACTTTAACTTAACTTTAATTGCTGTGTCCCAGTTGTCACTGCTTGCCTTGCAGCAGCAAAGTAGCATCAGAAGACAGGGCAGTTAGGCAGTTTGATGTAAGAAGGAAAAGAGAGTTTGTTAATTCCCTCTGCATATTGATGACAGCGGAAGTTGTGGGAAGTGGGATGTCAGGCTGCCACCCGCCCACCCTTCCCTGGATGCTGGAAGTGCAAGTTTTTCATTGTTCTAGCAAGTGTGCAAACTGAGATGTCACCGGGACTGTAAAAGAAATTGGAAATAAAGCCTGGCAAAGGATGCAATCAAAGAAGGAAGTCTCGTTCAAGGTTATATTCTTCAGCACCGGTGCTTCTGTTTGGTCACCAGTCTCAAAGAAAGAATAGGGATCTTGCAAAGCTCGTTGTACATTCAACATGCTCAGCAGGAAACAGCTTGGTGGGGCTGTGCCACTCAGCTGACCTCTGGCTGGTTGGGTCACTGAAGCACACCAGGACAGAGAGAGGAAGGTTGGCGTGGTGCGAACACATGGGCAGGAGCACTGGATTGGCTACACCAGCACATTTGCACCATGCCATCCACCCACTCCTCTCCATCCCGCTGTGCTTCAGCACAGCCATCTGCTGCTGAAGATGCTACAAAATCATTCCTGAGGTTGCAGGCTAAATGCCCTGTTTCCAGTGTCTGGATTTCAGGAAAATCCTATAGCAGCAATGTCCAACCAGTCGACCGCGATCGACAGGTAGATCACCAGGGTTGTCCAGGTCGATCGTGGGAGTTAAAAAAGAGATTGCCATGTTTTTTCTGAGCGATCGTGACACGCCCCACCCCGGCACTAAAGCTCAACAACCCTGGCCTCCCCCCCTTAAAAAAGCTCAACAACTATGGGTAAATACAATGGGTAGCTCATGGTCAGTTTTATTATACTGGGAGTAGATCGCAGTCTCTATAGAGTTGGATGTGCCTGCCCTATAGGATAATGAAAAAGTTGGGGGCGGGAAGAAGGATTGCTGCACCTTTGCCAAAGTGCCAGGATTTGCTGTAGGGGCAAGACCTTCCATAACAAAAGAAAGGATGATGTGTCTGTAATATTTATGAGATGTTATACAAAGAAAAATATTTAACTTGTTCCTTCAGCCTGCACATTTAAAGCAACCCGAAATCAATTTAATGGTCATGGCTTCTCTTAAAGAACAATGGGAATTGTAGGGTTTTTTGTTTTGCTTTTTGTATCTTGGCAAATGCTAGTTCATCCACATTACTATGGTCCTGAAATGCTATTCTTTGGCTGGCAGTTAAGCATGCTTGAAAGGAGTAGGGTTTACATGTGTCTTCTCAAAACAAACTCAAGTGATCATATGCAGCCTGAGCCTATTCATTCACTCAGAAATAAGTCCTAGTTCATTTAATGGAACTTTCAAGTGAGTGTGCATACTGGCTTCCCCAGAGAAAAGCCCCAATGAAGACAGTGGTACTTACTTCCCTGTAAACGTGAATTACAATTAGGTTGCATGCCAGGCTGGAAGTCTCGTTCAAAGTTAATGCAATACTTTTTAAACTCCTTTTTGTTAAATTCCTTTTTAAAAATAATTTGGAATGTTCTTACACTGTAGTTTGAGAAATCAATCTTCAAAGGTCAATACTTTTTCTCTCATGTAATTAAATTACTGCCTGGGTTAGAATTATCATTTGGGATAGAGCATAAACTTCTATTCACTTCAGAAAATGTAATTGGAATTGGCCCAAAGTATAACTGGAAGCGAACAATTTAAATATATCTGTCAAACCATTTTTAGAGAGTTCCCTCCCACCATTCATCACTTTACCTACAATTTTATATGCCACATAAAATACTTTAAAAATCCAAAACATTTCCCATTTCTTATCGAGCAGTCATGAAATGATTACTAAATAGATTCACCCCTTTGAATTTCACTGAACATGAAAACCCAAAGTAATCTTGAGCAACAGAAATACATTCATCTGGACTAACGGTGTATTAATAGATTAGACTGAAACACAGGCAATTATAACTCAAGGTATTATATACTATTTCAAACATCTGTTTCTACTAGATAAAAGTATTTGAATGTTAGCTTTTTTAATATAAAAAATGCAATGCACTATTTGCATGCCTCACTTACTTCCTGAAGAATACAACAAAATGCCATTGGGCGCTTCAAGAATATGATTATTTTATAAACCATTATACATTTTTGTGGGGTTTTGCTAGTAATTAGGATGCATTTAAAAAAAAAAATCAACAAATTACAACCATGAATGCAAACCCTGAAATGTATTAACTTCTGCATTACTCATTTTCTATGTGTGTCAAAGTAATTCACTAGCCACCCAGCCAGCATGGCCAATGGTCAAAATAATGGAAATCGCAAAGCAACACATTGGCTACCTGCACAAGTACATCAATCCAGCCAACTGTTGAGGGTACTAAGGATCCGGCGTGCATGTAGAAGTCAGCTTCTGCCTTTGATTTCAACCCCTGCTGCATTGAAGTTAGAGACGCCAGCAAAGGCCTCGGAAATGTGGGGCTTCTAGAAACCTGCTTGAAAGAAGCAGCGTGCTTTAAAAGCTCCCAAATTCTTCTCTGCCTCAGATTAAAATCTGAGCTGGTTAAATTCCTGGCTTTCTTCCCCACCAGCCCTCCCCAACCCTAAAGCACTCTTCCGCTCCAGACCCCCCCCCACACACACTCCCACTTCCGATTAGGGCTTATATTGGATATCATTCATGATATTCCCAATTGTAGAAATCTTGGAAACTTTCTACGGGAACTATAATTCTTTTAATCATTGTTTTCAGGAAAGACACAATAATCAATATAAACTCATGTGTGTGCAGGACACCTTAAGATTTTCCCATCAACGTACACACTGATGGCTGAAGCTGGTGCCTTAATTCAGTCAAGGTACTGAAAACAAGAGTTCTGATCTAGTAAGGAGTTGAATATTGGTATCTGTCAAAGTTTATCTGATCCCTGAAACTTATAACATAAATACAATATACTTCAAAACTGTTAACACTTCCCCAAAACCGTAGCAACTTGCTGTTGCCAACAGAAACAGGTGCTCAGTTTCCATGACAATTACTTGGTTTCCTGGGTAACTCTCACCAACGCCAGGATTTCCCTGACAGAGGATTACTTTTTGTGGGTGAAATTCTAAATATTATTTGTTGTGATTTCACATTTTACATTTATGTAGGCTGCAAAGCTACATGCACTTGTCTGAGAGTAAAGCTGTATTGACACCATGCATCTGAAGTACACTTCCCTCCAAAGCACCCTGGGAACTATAGTTTGTCAACCAAATTGTAGCTCTGTAAACTACAACTCCCGGAATTGGGGGGTAAGTATGATATGTACACAGCCTCAGTCCTGCATGGAACTCAACAAGATAGATTTGGATTTAGACTTCCTGTGTAGTTAAACGATGGCTATTGGTCACTAGACAAGCAATTTGCTTGGCAAAAGCATCGCCAGGCCTGACTGGCAGGTTCAGCCAGCATACAACACCAGTATTTTTTAGTGACATTACTTACTGGTCTGGAATAGTCACCTTTTTTTCCTGTTGCCCATGGCAGCCACTTGGTGATGGCACCAGAGCTGGCCCAGCCACTAGGCAGGGTGAGACTGCTGCCTCAGGCAGTAGAAACCCCTAGTTGGCACTCCTGTAGGCCTGTCCCACTATCTCTGCCAGCAGCGCCCATGTGGGGCAAGATTGCATCCATCTGGGGAGAGAGTGAAATAGGACATGGCACCCCTGGGTGGCACCCTTGGCACTGTTATCAAGATATGGCACCTCATATTTTACAAAACAACAACCTGCATGACACCACTAATGTCTAATAAATCTCAATAGATCAAATGCCAAGTTTTTAGCATTTGCTGGTATCATCTACAGAGATCGGTGAAAGAGACCTTAAAATTCCATTTTCCCAGAAAAGAACTCAGAGCATTGAGAATATGGCTAAATCTAAATGTGGATCTTGTGAGTGATGGGCTCATAGATGAGGTAACACAGAGAACCAAAAGGCTGAACAAAAGCTTATCTGTCCAGAAAAAAGAATTCCTGTCAAGTTGCAGAATCACCCATTGAAGAGAAAATGCAACAGAATGACACTGCAGAAAACGCTTTCTTCCTAAAGAAAGGGACTAATGGAAGCAGATACAATAGAGGCTGGATCTGCCAGAGAAAAGCAAAAATGTTCCTCCAAACTCCACAGACCAATCACTGGCAGCATGAAACAACCTGTCCCTTCCTCCTTCAATGAAACAAGTGGAAAAGAGAGAGTGATAAAGACACTGAGTAAAAATGAAGGGAACGTTTATGTTGGTGACATTTATTGCGCAAAGCTAAAGGAAGAAAAGGGAAGGTCAAAGGGACTGGGGGGAAAACCTCCTACATAAATCCTCATCTGTCTCTGCTTTATTATTCTTTTTTCTTCTAACAGTCTAGTCTCTGAGTGAGAAGACTAAGAATTCAGGACTATGTGATAAAGACCTTCCCTCTTGATGGTAAGAAAACACTATTAATGGAAGTAAATTACATGGGGAAATGGGCTTTATAGGGAGAAGTTATCTTAATAAATTAGCACTGGTAAGCAGAAGACTAACAAAAATACCTCATGGAAGAAACTATTAAACATAGAAGAGCACAGTGACAAGACATAAACTCCTAGCAGTATGTCTGTTTATTTAAAAGCACATATATACCACTTAATATTTTTTTAAAAAAAATCTAAGCAGTGGAGGCTGGCACTTAAACTGTCATATTATACAAGAGATTGGTCTGCTCTGACCTTTGGAAGAGCAATAATGTCTCAACATGGCAAGGTAGAATTGCCAGCTCCATTAGGCCTCAGATTTCAGATATTGTGGTTCTGCAGTTCTTTTTATAAAATTACATTTGTAGCCAAGTGAGGATTCCCAGGTAAGATCCTCCTTCTATTGTGTGGGCAGGTAATCCCTCCCCTACCTGGCCTGGTCTCCTTGGCAACGCTTCCCCCAGGTGGGATTGGACAACTGACTGAGGTAGGCGGAGACCTCCAGGTATCCCACCTGAGGGAAGGCAAAGCCAAGCCTATGCTGATGGAGCCGCTCCAGATCTAGGGGCTGTGCGCGTCCACACAAAGGGCGCCCCCCGTTTTAAGCGGGGAGTGGTCATTGTAGCCTTTACTTACTCTAACAACCTTGGGGTAGTTTCCATTGTGGATACCAGGTCAATTCATGGATAATATCTAGTAGATTTCTGCAATGTTTATCGTATGTCACGATGGTTATGAAGATGCATCCTGTCCTTTGGACAGCCACGTCTTTATTAAGCTTACCACTGAAGCGCTCCAATAGCTAAGTACCCGGCCTACCTGGGAAGTCATGATTTTTCAGAGATGTTCAACTAGCCAAACCTTCCCTACTCAATGAGGTGATCAGCTATTTCAACACAGGCTTTTGGACTAACAGATTTACCACCTCATTAAGAATCAAGTCTTAGGCATCTTTCATTCATAGTTTCCCTAGAAAGTTCACAATTGCTTTTCTTTGCTCTTCACACGCTACCATAAGCAAAGCAATGCTTTTGCAAGATTGTGTAATGGCGCAGGCTCGTGGAGAGGAACTTGCAATGGCTTGGCTCCTCCACAGCTCTTTCTACTGCTGCAATGCACTGAGCTAAACCAAGATTTGGTTTAGCATGCCATCTGAATTGGGACTCATGGTTAAACTCTGTCATCACTGACCATGAGCTGTAGCCAAGAACAAACCATGGGACCTGATGTCATAGAGCCAGGCATAATGTTAGCCTGGTGGCTGTTTTTCCATTGCAGATCAGGAACGTGTGTCAACTGTAGGAGTCCATAATTCCCCACCCCCCAACATCAGCTACTTCTACTCCCAGTTCTCAGAGCTGAGTTTAGCTTGGTAACATGATACAAACTCTGATGGAATGGAAACATTGCAAAAGTTTCCTCGTTGCAAATTGCTTCTACTGTATTGTGTTGGAGCGGCACCTGTCAGATTAACATTACCCACGGCTGTGTTGCAATCTGCTGTTTGCACTATATTTTCTGACAGTAATTGGTTTCCTAGTATAGTATCCTGTTTTAGGTCATTAAAAACAATCCTGTTTGAGATGGTTAAGAATAATTATTATTACATCTGTCTCCTTTTTCATCTTCCCCTCTTATCTGGATCCCTAGCCCCACATGCTCAAGACATTTTGTTGCCCAAGGCAAAGCAGCAAATGATGCCCCTCCAAGGCCAGCCAATATAGTCTGGTACCTGAAAATCCCACAAGCACCTCTTCCCCTCCCTGGTAGTCAAATACCATTGTAGTAGGCTGCATACACACTTAAAGCACATGTTTTTCCACAGAGAACTGTGGTTTACCCCTCACAGAGGTACAATTCTCAGCACCCATAATTCTCCCCATAATTCCTTGTTTTTAAAATATGCAGCCATAGACTTTGTTGCCCTTTCTTGACATCCAAAATCTGCAGCCTAGGCCAGCTGCCTCACTCTGTCTAATAGTAGGGCTGCCACACACACACTTCTATGATTCTGTGATTTATGCTGATCTGATAGCACACTAGCTGAGCAGGAGAAAGCAATCCTGCTTAAAACATCTTTTCTTTCTTGGAAGGTATCCTAAAAGCAAGTACTAAATGTTTCTTTTAATTAGTGAGAACCTACTGACCTAGCATTAAAATTATCTTCACTCTGACAGGATGTTGTTAGACAGAGGATGTTTTGCCTAGTCAACAGAAAAGGCTTGCCTTTTTCATCTGCTCAAGAATGAAAATAAATCACAAATACACTTAGATCATCATATTAAGAAAGATAAAATTACTGGAGTAGATCTTTAGCTAAAGCTCTGTCAGTGTTTCCTTTTGAACTTTTAAAGAAACATTTCTTGCAAAGCTTTGCCCAAGTGAATGGGCACAGAGAGCTGGAAAATCAGGCCACAACTTCATTAAAGTACAGATTCCAGATGGATATTGACATGACATGCAGTGACCAAAGTAAACTTGCTGGCAGTGTTACCTCAACCTCCACCCAACCCCCAGTCTTAGTACAGCGGAAGAAATTCGGTATAAGGCTGCAGACAGCTTAAGCTAGTGAGGCATCTGATCATAGCCTGCATTTTAATCAAGGCTTATATTTTGATCAGATTCCTGTATTCTAAAAATGAGCTTAAAATTCACAAATGTTTCTTTCGAGACAGGGAACCAGCAGGCAAGGTCTTTGTCAGAGGCCCCTTTGGTTTATTGCGGTCATAAAACAGGCTGGGAGCAAAAGGTCACACTGACCATACAAATTATAGAATACAATCAAGGTTGCAAAAACACAATTAATTATTGTGCCTCCCATTAAACTTGAGCCACATCTTCCTAAGGTTAAAAGGGCAAGAGCTAATACAAACAGCAGCTGGCTAGGGAAGAGGCCTCTCTCTCTCTGAAGCTGCTTTGAAGCTTCAGAGAATTTAGGGAACTTAGGGAACTTAGCTTTTACTAAGTTCCTTTTTTACTTAAGACAAGATCTTTGCTTCTAAAAATCTATATATGTTATGTATGAAATATATTGGCTTAAATGTAATTATGCAAAGGATTTAGAAAGTAAGAAATCATAGAATCATAGAATCATAGAAGAAGTTGGAATAGACCACGAGGGCCATTGAGTCCAGACCCCTGCCAAGCAGGAAAAACAATCAGAGCACTCCTGACATATGGTTGTCAAGCCTCTGCTTAATGACCTCCAAAGAAGGAGATCTTTCATTGATAATGTGTGGGAAGGTGAACAAAAAGATCTGTTCAGATAAAATTAGCCACCATCTGTTTTGGAGTGAATAGGGCAATAGGGCAAAAGATGAAATGTTAGTTAAGGCGCCTAGTCTAGGGCAAAAGGTTATCTGGTAATTAAGGTGCCTTGTAGAGGTTAATGGCTGTTTGCCAATTATAAATAGAAGGAAATATAGCTCTTTGTCTCCCATAAAAGGTAATAGGAAATGGGTGTATCTTTTATGATTGGTTCTAGCAAACAGCCAATAGGAATTTTAACCAGGCTGATTGGACAGAGGCAGCCAAAGGAGGAGCAAGGGGGCTGAGCTGAGGGAATATAAGTGCTGGCCATAATGGCAGGAGGCCAGGCCAGAGCTTGGTAACCTTATACCACTGTGCCTCACATTTATTTGTCTGACAAATAAATTATTATTTTAATTTCTCTATTGCTGCGTTGAATATTTCATTCCAGCTAAGCGTTAACCACAAGCAGGGTGCTACACTAGCTCATGCAACCCACTTTGAGCAAACATGTACCAAGGCCTCCAAACCAGGCTTGACCTAAGCTACTGTCCCCAAGACCCCTTAAAGCTGGGTGTGTGGAGCATCTGGGTCCCTGCCCCATGTACTAGTGTCAAACAAGCTAGAAAAAAATCCCCATCTGATCTGGACCATAGCCATTAACAGATAGCATTATCAGGTCAAATTAAATTCTAAGACAGAGATGTCAGGAGGTGACCTAAGCAGCCTAAGTACCAGGTGTTTTGGGCTGGGCCCCAGATCTCCTGCCCTTTCCCCTCCCATTTAATTTAATTTAATTATATGCCCCTGGGTATACTGCAGAGGACAGTGAAACCCCAGCTACCCACCACCATCTTAATTTGCTCAGAGGCATTAAACCACTGAGCCTAGGACTTGCCGATCAGAAGGTTGGCGGTTCGAATCCCTGTGACGGGGTGAGCTCCCATTGCTCGGTCCCTGCTCCTGCCAACCTAGCAGTTCAAAAGCACGTCAAAGTGCAAGTAGATAAATAGGTACCGCTCCGGCGGGAAGGTAAACGGCGTTTCCGTGCACTGCTCTGGTTTGCCAGAAGTGGCTTAGTCATGCTGGCCACATGACCCGGAAGCTGTACGCCAGCTCCCTCAGCCAATAAAGCGAGATGAGCTCCGCAACCCCAGAGTCGGTCACGACTGGACCTAATGGTCAGGGGTCCCTTTACCTTACCTTTATGCAAAAATAATAATAATGCAAATTTGTGCCATGGACCTGCATGCCTTGAATGTTTTAAAACACCTAGCAATGCCCCCTTGCTGATACAAGCATCAGTATTCAATTTACAGAACCTGCTTTTTCTTTTTCTGTTGCCTTAGGACAACCTAACAGTGTGCCTTGCATCCATCCATGAGTCACAGATTAAGATACTCCACAGTAAGAGGTTGCTTGAGCAGAAGAGCAGTTTTGCACTTCTGGGAGCACAATTTATTCTTTGCTAAATCTCCATTAAATGAGGTATATTTTCTAGATTCCAGATTTATTATCCCCCCCACAAGAGATAAGATTTGGATTCCAAATATTAATTCTTTTTAGCAGCTGTCATATCCCTGGTGATTAAACACTTCAGATCATGTTGGATTCCCATTAGCCCAAACATGCATCAAATATCATTTGTCATTTGAAAATACATTCTGGCAATGGTTTGGGTTTTTTTAAATCCTCACTCACTGGGGGGAGAGAACTAAGGGCATACATTAATGGCACCAAGAAAAACAATAACTATGAATAAAACATTGCATTTTATTATCACCATTTAATGATCAACTTATAATGCAAAGTAAGCAAATGTAAAATCAATCACAGCAATGTGCAATTAACAACAAATTAACAAGAAACCAGTCGAAGCCCAACTGATGCAAAACAAATAAATAGATACTCTATCCGTTCAGTGCACTAGAAATCTGATGGTGCAATCTCTCCTAAGCCTTTTAAAACCGTTCCAGAAAGATTGGATTCTGCTGTGCTTTAATGTGACAGAATAAATAGTGGGATTTACGAGGGATATACTCGTAAACCTCTGCTCTCTCTGAGTAACAAGGTGAGGCTCTGTATATAACATTTCTAGTCAGGCGTCTACAAGCTACAGCCATCATTTTTGACAATATGCTCAGCAAAGGTCACCCATTTAATAATGAACCCACTCAAATTAGAGGCATGAAGAGAATGCCAATGACAGCTAGTCTAAGAAGTAATATGTATCCTGTTAAGTATGCCGCAGTATTGGACAGCTGTAGTCTTTCTTGTAAGGGCCTCCAGTAAAAGTGTGCAAATGTGCAAATGTGGCTGCCTTCTAGTCATTATAGCTAATAAATGAATCTCTCTCTCTCTCTCTCTCTCTCTCTCTCTCTCTCTCTCTCTCTGTGTGTGTGTGTGTGTGTGTGTGTTTAAATCATCTATCTACTTGCCTGCCTGCAATCCTATAGACCTGGAATGCATACCAGGTGCCACTGGATTTTATAGGTGTTCTCTTTCTCTGAGGACATTGCAAGAAGTCTCCTTGTTACAGCTGTGAAAACTTCCATGGCAGTCCCTCCACCACCATCAGAGCTTGAACGGTGCCACGAGGGGAAAAGAAGCATGCTGCAGTGCATTGGGGGCAAACAGGGGCATCTTTGAGTCTGCTTGATCCAAAGCCCTCCCCCCCCCCGTTCCCTTGATACACTTACCCCCTTTTACCAGAGGTGTTAAGACTGGTGTATGTATTTTCCCTCCCTGTCCTGGCTCCCACTCTCAGCTCTGTTATTGCCAATAGTTTTATTACAAAATTCACTGCAATCTCCATAAGCAATCAGACTACAGTGGTTCCTTGGGATACATACGCTTCAGGTTACATATGCTTCAGGTTACAGACTCCGCTAACCCAGAAATAGTGCTTCAGGTTAAGAACTTTGCTTCAGGGTGAGAACAGAAATCATGCTCCAGTAGCGCGGCAGCAGCGGGAGACCCCATTAGCTAAAGTGGTGCTTCAGGTTAAGAACAGTTTCAGGTTAAGTACGGACCTCCGGAACGAATTAAGTACTTAACCCGACGTACCACTGTATTGATTATGCGGTTCAACGGTTCACAGCAGAGCTGTAAGGCACATGGCTAGGCATGAGCCTAGATGTTGCCCCAGCCCTTGACATGCCCCCTCAAGGTCTCCATCTGAAGGGTGGGGCAGGCAACGTCATTCGCACGGTTGTCACCCCAAGCCTCAGGACTGGGCAAGCAAGCAAGCACTCCAGTGAAGAAGCTGAGTCTGCTCACCCTGTCACAGTTATCACTGTACCCTTGGCAGCAAAGATGGACTTAACATGACCAGCTCACTGACCAAACTGGTCTGAGGGGGTGGGAAGCACTTCGCTGACAGGAGGCAGCGATGGAGTCATGTCAAGTGGTTTTGCTGTCATGGTAGGAGTATCAGATGGCACTGAGGTGGAAGTCTCTCCCCACAACACGCAACCCAAGCCCTGGCATCCAGACCTGTGCCTCCCAGACTCCAGCCCCACATTCTTGTCCGTCCCTTTCTGACAAGCCCTGCCAAGAAGTCTCCATGGGGCTCATGACACTCCCATTGGGACCGGAGTGTACATGTACATATACATATACGTATACATATACATATACATATACACATATATACGGTACATATATTAGTCCAATAGAAGGTCACAAAGTCTGTCCAAAGGGTAAATGAACATTCTGCACCTCTGCCACCTCAGTCTTAATCAGTGGTGGAAGCATGGCTTCTGAATTTTTTATCTCAGTTGGCCAAGCATGCAGTGTTTTCCTGCATTATCAGAGTTCAAGGACATGGACCAGACAGGGGAAATCACTTGAGGCTGGTACAAAACAAGTCTGTGAGGTATGTGGCCAGGGGAGAGTGCGTATATGACTGGAAATGGCATGTGACCTGAGAGTCCTGAGGGCCAGAGAGCCATGGGGGCTACATTTGGTCTCCAGACCTGAGGTTCCCCACCCCTGCTCTGCTTCATTTGTCCCACAACAGCAACCCCTAGGATTTCTTCAGTCCACCATGCACCCCTCTTTTATACTAATACAAATTATGCTTTTGATCCTCACGCGTCATATGTTACAGCAAGAATCTTCATGTCATTTGTTTCCTTAATTCTGCACAGTTTTCACAAACAGAAATTTCCTGGCTATCTTATTTTACTTGTCACTTCCCCTTCTCTCTGTTTTTTTGTGTCTTGTTTCCTCGTGGTCAGCTATTGGCAGGGGATATTTTGTTTCTTTCTTTGAGTTGCACTGTGCCCTGCACAATATTAAGTGCTATAATAATATACCGAATCTGCAGGCTTTACTAGTTTTAAAACAGCAAATTGCTTCTCTGTGCAGGCATATTAATACTCCCACAACTAGTTAGATAATCAACATATAACTCTTTTTAAAGTTGAGGGGGGAGAACAAACCTGGAGTCTATTTATAGCAAGAAGATGGAGCATATTGTGCATTTGAAAGTACCTGTGTCAGCACTGCTTTCCTTAATAAAGCAAAATTGACAAGAAGCTTTATCAGCATAAAACATATTTTGAAATTCATAATTGGCGTGGCAAAGAAGGGATCCATCTAGGTAGGAGGATTTAACCTTGGTGTGCGGTATTTTTGAACAAAATAGAACAGCTAATCTGCCACATTTTGAAGGGGAGGGAGAAATACCTCTTTCTCATGGAGTTAATTCTAGTAAAAATAAAGAGGATTGTCCACTGACTGAGAAATGTATATGAAAAGCATGTAGCGATATGATCTGCAGTTGAAAACCAGTTTTCAAATTAGTACAACAAAACAAATTAACAGAATACTTATAAAATAGCATGAACCAAGTTTTTAAGGCTAGCAGTGTGTGTGTGTGTGTGTGTGTGTGTGTGTGTGTGGCACAGGACTAGCACACAGAGCCCCACTTCCCTACACAGATTCAGTTTTAGAATGTCTGAAAGGCTTCTATCTGTATGATACACAGGTCTGGAAATGCACTGTTGTATTCACATGAAACTTGGTTATCACTTTAAAACATTATACATGAATAGGATTTCAGATGAGTAAGACAAAGGTATTGTTCATATGTCAGGGTTGCCAGATCACACTGTTGTTTAGCATCATTTGCGCAGATTGGTAGTCTAATTGGTGGCATGTCTTTGGAATCAATTCGCACGTGCGCGTGCACACACACACTATTAAAATATGCTTTCTCGTTCACACTGAAATGGATATAGGAGCTGAATTTCATTGTGATAAATATTTCTTAATCATTCTCCGCAGCAATTGTTCTCTGCCATTTTCTCCTACACAAAGAAAGGTCAGCCCGGTATTCTGATTTCATAGAAATGAACTCCCCTCTGTATCCTTCGGTACACCATGTTCATGGCTGACCATTTGTTTCGCCTTCTGTGGTGCTCATGAAAGCATGATACCTTGCTGTTTTTTATATTTTAAGGCTAAAGACCTGTCAGAGACCTCGACGTTTAAAGGAATCTTCAAGTGCCACCTACTGGTTCATCTGGAGTAGGTCAACCTTAATTTCACCCCTTGTCTGGGTTCTGTTAAATTCATTTCCCTCCCTCCCTTTCTGAGATTCAGAGCTAAGATACACTGGACTGCTTCAGAGTTAATGATTTTTCAATCCTCTAGTTTTTGTAGCAACTTTTATTTCCAGAAAATGACCACACCACACCTCTGGAGTTCTGACATTTCAGTATTTCTACATTTACTGAGGCAAAAAATAATGATGATGCATAGAGCAAAATATTCTTGATAAGCTTCATCTTTAAAACTTGCACACACGTGTGGAGCATCCATTGCTGATAGAGGCCTGGGGAAGAGTTTCCAATGCCTTCTAGCTTTTTTCCATAGCTATTGGAAACTCAACTTCCTCACTCCACAGCAGCCATGAACACACCACATGCACCTCAAGATCTTCAAGCTGAGGGCATTGCCTGTTTCCATTAAGCCTCCCTACCACTGCACACACACACACAACTTCTTTGCAAGAATACCTTACAGTTAACTTAGACTGGGCCTCTAGTCAAAGGAATTGAGTGAGGTCTGCCTTGGCCCACCTTCAATTCTTCCTGCCTCTAAGTTGATTGATGCTGAAGCTTCAGTCTTTGCTTGTTAGTGCTCAGCTTCTGGAATCCCCATTTTCCCAGCAGCTCTACTCTCAGCATAGTCATGTGCAGACAGAATTATGTCCTGAGACATAATGGTTTGAATACAGATGCTCTAGTCTAAATAAAACAAAATAACCAAATATTCTTCCTCAGCCCATTTGCTCTGCTGTTTTGTATTATTTCTGGGTTTGTTCCTCTGGGTTGCCTTCTCATAAAGCTGCCTGACAGTCTGTGCCTTTGATGCAGCCATCCCAGGGTGAGAAGGAAGAAGAAGAAGGAATTCCAACCGGCAGATCTGAAATACTTGAAAAATATTCCATGGTGTTACATCACTAAGAGCTCCTCTAAGGCACCTGTTGATTGACCATTCTCCTGATTTGCTTGCACAAAGCTTGCGCAGAAATCAGATTATATTCTGTCTTTATTGACCATTCATTCTGATCTGTTTGCGGGGAGCTTATACAACAATGAGCATTCATCCTGATTTGCTTGCAGGGTGTTTATACATCTTCCTGCTAATCATTCATTCATCCCGTACTTTTCAGTGCATTTCTGCATCACTTTCCAAGTTGCAAAAAGTCTGTTTCCTTTTTAAAGTGGATTTGTTGTGTTACAGTGACAGAGCACTTTAATCTACTTCAATGGCACCAACTTAACTTTCCTGGAATGTGCTTGAATCCTGCCCACAAATTGCTGACAGTCTGAAGGTGCCCGAAGGGAAGAGAATACTAGTTAAGATGTGAGTTCCAACAAAGCATTCCATCTACTTTCATTGAAAAAGACACTATGAATTGAAAGTGGAGACACTACATCATGGGTAGGCAAACTAAGGCCCGGGGGCCGTATCCAGCCCAATCTCCTTCTAAATACGGCCCGCAGATGGTCCGGGAATCAGTGTGTATTTACATGAGTAGAATATGCCCTTTTATTTAAAATGCATCTCTGGGTTATTTGTGGGGCCTGCCTGGTATTTTTACATGAGTAAAATGCGTGCTTTTATTTAAAATGCATCTCTGAGTTGTTTGTGGGGCATAGGAATTCATTCATTTTTTTGTCCAAAATATAGTCTGGCCTCCCACAAGGTCTGAGGGACAGTGGACCAACCCCCTGCTGAAAAAGTTTGCTGACCCCTGCACTACATGTACTTCCCCCTGTTTATTTGTTTGTTTTGTAACACAAGAAAACCCACAAGAAAAACTAATTTTAAGAAGGTCCTAGTGAGGCCTGCATCTCACTTGAAGAAAGGATGAGGTAGCAGTGGAGAGACCATACTTTATGTGCACTTCGAACCACTCTTTAACCACCCCCATTTCCACACTTGAAAAATTATTGCTGAATATAGTGGATCACACTCAAATTCTTCCTCTCCCCTTGCTAATGAGTAATGAGTACTTTGCCAGAATCTAAAATACAGTAGGTGCCCACAAATACAGTCACTATATCTGCTCCTTTTGTGACTACAGTTGCAGAAGTTTGCAAACTTCCAAGACATATTTCTGTTCATTCCATTCATGGTAGGATTCCGTAGGCATCTGCATTTAAACCTTCTCCCTGCTTGCAAAGTGTCCTTTGTCTTAGCCTTTCACACCCATTCCTCTGCAGTTCACCATCCATCTGCTGCACCATCCCATTTTTAGTATTCAACATTCGCAATAAACAACACTAGCAAATTTACAAGGCTGCTTGCTTCGCTAATGTTTCGATTAATCATCTTCTCTCCCCATCTGTTTCCGTTCAGACAGTTCAGCTCACTCTATTCATAATTCACAGCATGTGAAATTCAAGAGAATTGATCACATTCAATCAAGTTTCCTTCCTTCTACAAAAGCTTCTCTCCGCTTCCCCACATTTCATCCAGGCATATTAGACAATGGGCAATCTCAAACAGGCACGTTGAGGGGTTGTCAGAAATCCCACTTGGATGTATTGGTAATCCTACAAGTACCCAAAGGAGCATGCCTTTTTTTAAGGCTGTCAGCTGATAGAGCCACCTGCGAGGGCTCTGGATACTGCCCACCATACTTCTAAAAATATCCAGCATTGTCATCTTTGGCAAAGCATAGTTCTATTATTTGGTAAGGTCTCAGATCATAAAGCTCCCTTTAATTTCTATTTCTCCTCCACCCACTGTTCACAATATCGATTTATAAATTCTCCCACTCCCACCATCGCTTGTAAAAATATTGCTTTCAAATGAACTTTAAAAATGAATTGTATTCAGGTCCTGCTTCATCAGCTCACTGATCCAGCAGGACTCCTCTTATGTTCTTAACTTGCTCTGCTGCTCTAAGCATAGCAGAGGGCTGCATGTCTGCTGTGGTGTTCACAAAGATACCATTTGTCTACTGAAATAATAGGCGTGCAGTTATTCCAACGTTACATCATTTGTATCTGATGCGGACTGTGCAAAATAATCAGATATGATATTTTACCCCCCCAAAAAGTGAGCTATACAAACTTGTGCAATGTTATCAGTGTTTCTTATGTGGTAGACATTGTTCCCTAGAGAGTGGCTGTCATTCCCTAATGCCTAAGCAACTCCTCATAAGACTGGCATTTTTAGAAAAGGCAAAACTTCCATAACTTTTTTTTTTTAAGAGCCAGAACTTTACTTCCTAATCTTGGAATGGGTTCTGTGAGTAGGGTCCTTCAAGCTGAATCTGGGTTGCACTGTGGGCCCAGACACATTAGATATAGCCAGCTTGCTGTGGTCCGATCAAAAGTAGAAATAAAGCCAGCCACACACTGTTACAGAAATCACAGTATGATGCCAGGTGGCCACCACTGAAGCAAAAGGTATATGGCCTTGGCCTATAAGTGTGACCAGCCCACACCCAGCTGCTGTGTTTCAAGTTGGGCTATGCACTGGAACTCTCTTTGCTTCCTCAAGAAAGATAGATTTTTACTTGCCCTGAGGTGAAGATGTCCAAAAAAAATGTCTATGTTCTTCAAGCCATATATAATCTTCTAAATGTGTGGTCCATGGAGAATTTTCAATGACCAGAAAGATATTTAAGAAAATGTGGCACTTTGGATTGAAATATCTCAATTGCTTTGTCAATCGATTTTTAATACAGTATTAAAATTGGTTAAAACAATGTACCTTGGTGACAACAGTTGCTACGGCAACACTGGCTCCCATGCCAATTTCATAATGCATGAATGTTCTGCATCATTTGAGTATCCCACATGGCCTACATCCCCCTTTCATGACATGAGGTATGCTCACGTTATCAAAATTGTCCATATGTCACCAGTATGGTGCAGTGGCCATTCAGAATGGAGTGGATTTGCCTTGGCACCATTCCTATCCCATTTGGCTCAGTTGGTTACAATGTGGTGCTGATGATGCCAAGGTTGCGGGTTTGATCCCCGTATTGGCCAGCTCCATATCCCTGCATTGCAAGAGGTTGGATTAGATGACCAACCTTCCAACTCTACAATTCTATGATTCTATGATCAACACCACTTTCTCCTTTGTTTTCTTTCTAGCCTTACAACTAACTCTAAATGCAGCACTGAGCTTGTGAATAAAGAGCCCAATTATTTATGGACAACTAAGACTAGTGTGCTTTACCAAAGATAATTAACGGGACTACAACTCCACCTTGTAGAGAAGCAAACACAGCAGGGTATTGGTGCAATATAAATTTCTCTTGTTTATTGTACTGTATGAGGCAATTCTGGAGAGGTGGTTTATCTTCATCTATATTTAAATCCTTCTTGGAAGTCAGGAAGAGGAATGGGAGGCAGGTAATGAAGGGGAGGAAGCATTAATTTACAAAGCACCACTAGAAAACTCAGCCTTCCCCAACCTGCTGCCCCCCAGAAGTTTTGGACTACAATTCTCACCATCCCAAACTAGCACAACTGATGGGACTTATCATCCAAAACAGCTGGAGGGCACCAAGTTGGGGAAGGCTGGTTTGATTTTTCTCCCTTCATTTCTCTCAGGGTTGTTGTTGTTCAGCCCAGAGTACAGATTTCTACATTGGCCTTAAATAATGTGCCATGAATGCTAACTTCCATCTCAGTTTCCGTTATACTGATTCCATTATATTGCTTCATGTGTTCTTGTTTCCCCTCATATAAAATTCAAAATCAGTCCCTGACCCTTTTTTCTCTGAGCATGAAAAATTACATAGGGGGTGGATCGAAATGTAAAGCAGCTTCCAAATTGGAAATGGGAAACTGGGGAAACACACCATCAACCACTAATCTGAAGGAATCTGAAAACAATTGGATGGGTGTGTTTATGAGGAACATGTGTCTGTTCTGTTGAGGTTAAATACATCTACTTGGAAATCCCTTTGTTTAGGACTGCAGGCATACCTTACATCAAGCCTGAATTCACTGTACAGGTGTGGCAGTATTGGGGGGGGCACTGAGTTGATGGGTCCTGCATGAACTGTATTGTCCCCTCATTGCTGTTCCCACTTCTAGGTACACACTGCCAAATAGCAACCCTATTCATTTACAGCCTGGGAAGGTCACTGTTGATTAGGTTGCCTTCGGCCTCAAAGAGTGTCTGTCTTTGCCAGAGGGAGGTGTTTGAATTTCTATGTATAGGTTGCTAGAGCCTTGGGGAAAAAGAAACCGAGGCAAGGAAAAATACAGCAAGTTTTCCAGTATTAGAGAAAGCTGCAAATCTGTAGAAATGATAAGGAGCTGAAGTTTTACTACTTCAAAACTTGAAGTTTGTTATTTCAAGGGACAAGAGCAGTGCTTTCTCTTCAGAGAGGCTGAGACATATGAGCAGGATCTGTCAGTCAGGATGCATGCACTCTGTATTCTTCATCTTACTCCCCTTGCAGTTATTCACACAAAACATACAACAATTGGACAGTCTGTGTACTTGTGTCCATGATAGCCAAGCTGTACAAATTAACAACTGTACACTCTTTCACACAAATATTTGCATACGTGTAGGGACAGCTTGTACCTGTGTTCAGCATAACCTGTGAAGAAGCCTAAGGTCATGCATGGTGAATATTCACAGCCTGATTCAGACATGCCTGTGCACTACGATATCTCATATCACTCAGTAACTCAACACTCAGCCAGCGTGCAAATGAATCTGTGAACGTCCTCCTGGGGGGGGGGGACATGTGTGCAAAGTGATTTCAAGATATATATGAATGCTCTATCTGTAGTGTTTAGTCAATGACAGGCATTTCACACATGCAATACGTCACTCAGCATTTCTGCCATTACATGATGAACACATAGTGTGTGAACTTGCCTAGTATTTTAGCTATTACTAGCTGGGTATAAGTACACAAAATGTGGAGTAGTTTAGAAGCATATGAATTGTAACAAGTCCAGCCATCATATCATTGATTACAATAAAAAATAGTGTAAGCCTACACCTCCTAGCAACTGAGAAAACATCCATGTCATTATTCGGTCTAAACCTTACATTCTAAACAAGAAACAAACAAAAGTTTATTTTAAGAGCATTCAACTCAACTAGGCTGAATATTGTTTCCAATCAGTATCAGCACTGTATTTCTTACTTTTATCAGTGGCGTAGCGTGGGTTGTCAGCACCCGGGGCAAGGCAAGTAATTTGCGCCCCCTAACCCGTGGATTTGCGCCCCCTAACCTGTGGATTTGCCCTAACCCCAGATGTTGCGCCCGGTGCGGCCGGCCCCCCCTGCACCCCCCACGCTACGCCACTGACTTTTATTATTATTATTTGAATTCATGTACTGTATCACCCTATACCCACGGGTCTCTGAACAGATTGAACATATTTTAACATGTTCAATCTGTACAGAGAACCAAGTCATATATGCAATCATTTTCTTATTGCCTAAAACTGAAATATTAAGACATCTCTGTGAAAAATAAAGGGAAGGGGTCCTTAGGAATAAAATCTTGAGAGAACAACATACTAATCTTCTTTGACTTAAAAGTAAATAGGTATAGAACCAGAACAAAGCTGGAATGAAAATAAGCTAGGCACAATAACCCCCACATCCATCTCTAGCAGGAGAATTCATAAAATGCCTCTCTCATGTACATAACCAATTACTTTACTTTCCTGTTCTCTACTGATAACAATAAACAACCCAATATTAAACTCTCTTGGAGCTTTTTCTGCTTCTGCTTCTTTACTGAAAAAATAAATCCAAATGAGAGACGAATCTTGTAATTAAGATGGGAAGTGAAGCTAACTTCCCTCTCTCCATTCCTAAGTTTCATTCCAATCAATTATTGTCTTTATCACAACCTGCCTTTGTATACAACCTGCCTGTATCTAATTCCATTAACAGTGAAATCTCCCTACAGTGATAAGCCTCTCAATGCTGCAGTCACTGAAAAGTTGGCAGTAGAGACAGAAAACAACATCCTAACAGAGCCCGGTTTTTAGAAAATATGCATAACATTTCATTTTGTAGTAGCAATCCCATAAGCAAGTTTGGACAGGGTATATATACCTTATCCCAACTTGCTTATGGGATTGTACATCTAAGAAGGAAAGGAGGATGAAGGCAGGGAGGAATTATGTTGTGCCTTTTGATAGAAGAAAGTGGTTGAGTGAACAGATTGCGAAGTGAGAAAAAGAAGGAGCCTCTTCTGTCTAAGAAAACCAGATGCCCAGAGCTATCCTTCTTCAGATGTGTTTCCTATAAACACTACAGAAGGTTTTTCTTGGCACAAATGTATACTAAACTAAATGAATTTCATTGGCACAAACATTGTTGATGATGAACTATATATATTTGGGTACTGGGTGCCACTTGACATTCCATCAAGAAGCAACACATCCAAACATGGTTTGGGATTTCGGCATTGGCTCTCGATCCAAAATTATCAATCATCTGCTTGGTAGAAAGCCAGAAATGGGCTGGCCTTAGGTGGCTTTAGGACCTCAGGTCCTAAAGCAGGATTGGTGTGCCTCAGGCCTGGGAGCCAAATGCAGCCTTTGGGCTTCCCTTACTAGCCCATGGGACTCCTCCTCCCCAGGCCAAAGTCCTTCCCACACCTTGCTCCACAGCTTCCTTGAGTGTTTTTGCATGGGAATGAGGGGCAGATCTACTATAAAACTAATGAAGCTTAAGCTTGAGGACCCTTAATCCCAGAGCAGCCCCAGGGGCAACTTTAGTCCATGTTGCTTAAATAGTTTGGGCTTAGTAGACCCAATTTGAGTTGCACAACTCAAATTGATAATTTTTTTGCTGCATCTATTTCAACAATCCCAAAGTTTGAGAGCCAGTAGCACAGATATTGTAAAGGTGTGATGATCTGGAACAACTCCACTGAAGAAGATAACAGCATTACCAAGACCTCGTTGCAGGTTGCAAAGGCCCCCCCCCCAGTGGTGTAGCGTGGGTTGTCAGCACCCGGGGCAAGGCAAGTAATTTGCGCCCCCTAACCCGTGGATTTGTGCCCCCTAACCCATGGATTTGCCCTAACCCCAGATGTTGCGCCCAGTGCGGCCCGCCCCCCCTGCACCCCCCACGCTACGCCACTGCCCCCCCAATACAGTTCAAGTACATTCCTCCCACAAACACACCCAAAGAGAAGCTGCCTCGTTTCCTTTCATCCACATACACACAAATGGCATATTTCACTCCTACCTGAAACGCAGAGACTACCTCCTTCCATCCCCCTTCCTCTCACATGCACACATACCAATGGGATGCTGCTGCCATGGACCAGTTACTGCCGCCTGGTCCAGCTTCAAGCCCAGAGGCTGCAAAACACATCTCTTCCACTGCCACTCTCATTCTTGGCCTGAGGAAAACATACTTGCAGGTAGGCACTGCAGGTGGCTGCAGGTGACGGATAAAGGGCTCAGGCAGGTACCAACTGCATTATGGGCAAAACATTTGGCCTGAAACTGTGGACAAATGCACTGTAACCCATGCAAGAGGCCTCAGAAATCTAAATTGGATACTTGAGTCTATAGGTATGTTTTTTAAAAAAACAACACACACATATATTTTGTCATGTCAGAATAGATCAAATGTTGCTCCCACCTGTCACGTGGCATTCAAAGTGGAACTATACTCATGTTTTTATTCAAATCACTGCTCTAAAATTACAAAAGATAAGTGCCACCTTTCAGCGTGAATAAACTTAAATATATACTAAAAATAATTCAGCATTAACTTGTGCGGCTTCAAGCTTCGGCAGTGAGTAAAAAGGTAGAGTTTTCAATTACATGCTTTGCAAAATCAAATGTCAAAGAACTCAACAGAATGAAGAATGCTTACCATAAGTTTGAATTGGCAGCAACTGGAGACTTTTTAATTTGAAACGTACTTGTAGAAACATGTTTTTACCCTTTAAACACACTTTATTGAGACTAAGGAAATTAAACATGATGGCTATGTCTTTATGTCTCAGACAATGGGAAATCATGTAATGTTCGGCTTCCCAAATGTCATTCCAGGCCTTATTAATCTCTGGTTGTGGGATACCTTACATGTACAACAAAACTGCAATGGTTACCTTGGCTGCCTACTCATTTCTGGGCCCAACTCAAGAGTACCGGGTTTTGGCTTAAATAGCTTGGGACTAGATTATCTGATGGGACACCTGCACCGATTTAAACCTTAGCAAGATTTAAGATCTTCATATGCGGCCTGCTCTCTAGCCAGCTAGTGAAAGCTGTTATAGACAGGTGGATACCAGGGATAGGGCCATTTTAGTAGTCTCCCCAAACCTTTGGAACTTCCTTCCTAGGAAAATAGTTATGGCCCCATCTAAAGACTATTTAAGGCATATTTTAATCAACGTCTGTGTTTGGCATATCTCAATGTGCTGTGCTTATCATAGAATCAGAGAATTGTACAGTTGATCATATAGTCGAACATCCTGCAATACAGGAATCTCAACTAAAGCATCCATAACAGATGCCCATCCAACCTCTGCTTAAAAACGTCCAGTGAAGGAGACTCCACCACCTTCCAAGGAAGTCTGTTCCACTGTCAAACAGTTCATACTGTCAGAAAGTTTTCCCTGATGTTGGATCAGAATCTCCTTTCATGTAACTTGAATCCATTGGCTCAGAGGCATACTTTCTAGAGCAGGAGAAAACAAGCTTGCTCCATCTTCCATGTGACAGCTCTTAAGATATTTGAAGAGGGCTATCATATCTTCTCTCAGTCTCCTCTTTTCCAGACTAAACATATCCAGCTCCCTCAAGCTTTCTTCATAAGGCTTGACTTCTAGACCCTTGATCATCTTAGCTTGCCTCATCTGCACATGCTCCAGCTTTGAATGACTGCATCTAATACCTAATAGGGTATTTTATTCCTCCTGCGTGATGACGACGGTGATGGTGATGATGATGATGGTGATGAATACTGCCTTGTGAGGGTAAAGGAAAGGTAAAGGACCCCTGACAGTTAAGTCCAGTCGCGAATGACTCTGGGGTTGGGGCACTCATCTCACTTTACTGGCCGAGGGAGCCAATGTTTGTCCACAGACAGTTTTTCCAAGTCATGTGGCCAGCATGACTAAGCCGCTTCTGGTGAAACCAGAGCAGCGCATGGAAATGACATTTACCTTCCCACTGGAGCGGTACCTATTTATCTACTCGCACTTTGACGTACTTTCAAACTGCTAGGTTGGCAGCAGCTGGAACTGAACAACAGGAGCTCACCCCATCACGGGGATTCAAACCACCGACCTTCTGATCGGAAAGCCCAAGGCTCACTGGTTTAGACCACAGTGCCACCCACGTCCCTTGTGAGGGTAGTATGCCCTAAACGGCAGGTTAGAAATATTTTAAATAAACAAAGACGTGAGGCAAAGTGTGCATAGGAACATAGGAAGATGCCTTATCCTGAGTCAGACAATTGGTTCATCTAGGTCAGTACTGTCAGTAGTGACTGTCAGTGCTGCAGAGCTGCCATCCCAACAGCAGCATCCCTGCTGCTCTCCTGAGTGGGTCAGAGGTACATGGATGCTCACCATTCCCACCAAGGTTTCAGACAAGGAATCTTTCCCAGCCCTACTCAGAAATGCCAGGTGTTGCACCTGGGACCTTCTGCTTGCAAGGAAGATGTTCTTCCACTATGGCCCTTTCCCAAGTGAGTCTGTGGCACACCATACATCCATATTTGTGATCTTCCATGCTTCTTCCATCCCCTTAATTGGGAAGAAGGATTGCTGAAATTGGGAGGGGGGCACGTGGGAGGCAACTGATGTCACGTGAGAGGCCTGGTTCACAAATCCTTTACCATGTGCAGAGGAGGCACAGCCATGCACTCTGTAGCGTTGAGGGAATTATATGAGTCATCTCTGAGGAATGAAAAAACAGGACCAATGGACTGGAGTTATTCCAGGCAAATTATTCCACAATGGTGTGCTGCATTCTGTGAAACTCTGTTCTAAAGTGACAGATTTGGGAAGAATTTGGGAACACGTTTGTAAAACCAAAAACACTTGTCCCATAATTAGAGCACCGAGAACTCCATAAGAGTCTAACTCCATATGATTGCAATCCCACACCCCTTGCTTGACCTGGGAACCTCTTAACCTGACAAGAGATTTCAGCCTAAACTGTTAATTTCAAAATTGGTTACACAGAAAGAAACACCATGGAATGCACATAGAGTCCAAATTAGTATAGAGAACCTTTCAAAACCAGTTGACAAGCATGAAGAATATTGATTTATTTTTCGGCGTTCTATTCAGCCTATGAAAGAGCAGGAGGAAAAACAGACTGTTCTCTGCATGCAAATATTTACATTTCTAAGCCCTAGGTCCTATTTTTGCTTCACACAGAAACCTGATACTTCAGGTTGTTATGGAGCACAAAATATGAATTTGTACATAAGCTGTTGCTTGCTAAGGCATATTGCCATTTCACTAAAAAAAAGATAAGGATAAGCCAAGGTCCAACATTTAAAGGTAACAAGACTATTCCTAGTTGTTTCAGCACTCAGGACAAATCTTCTACCTTATCCAACACCCACCCTCTCCCATTACTACCTGACTGCCCCCACCCTGGTGATCCTCAAAAGAAATCAAGAAGGAAACAGTCGTTACAACAATGTAACACAAGAGCAGGACTAAAGTGGGGGTAGGGAATCTATGGCTCTCCAGATGTTGCTGGACTGCAACTCCACCATTCCTGACCATGCTGGTGGGAGTTGGGGTCCAACAACATCTGGAAGGTCACATTTTCTACCCCACTGGGCTGAAGGCAAGCATTGGCCAATCCAAATCAGATTTAATGCTTCCCCAGTCTCTCTCCCTCCAACCACTGGGTGCCCTCAATATGAAAGAATGCTTGTCTACATTTTCCTTGGTAATACAAATAAACTTCAAATTAACTCTTGATAAACAAGAAAAAGGCGGCAGTGTCCGTAGTTGGCATCTCACAGGTGCAGAGAAAAACAGCCAAGTTCCTTCTTCCACCTGCTCTCTTAGGAGAGAAGATCAACCAAAGCCGGTCCATACTTTCCCGATTCTAGAACACTCATAGAATCATAGAACTGTAGAGTTGGAAGGGATCCCGAGGGTCATCTAATCCAACCCCTTGCGATTCAGGACTCTCAACTAGATAATACATGGCAGATGGCCATCCAACCTCTGCTTAGGAACCGCCAATGAAGGAGAGTCCACAACATTCTGAGGGAGACCATTCCACTGTCAAACAGCTCTTACTGTCAGAAAGTTCTTTCTGAGGTTAGTCAGAATCTTCCTTCTCATAACTTGAATTCATTGGTACAGGTCCTACCTTCCAGAGCAGGAGAAAGCAAGCTTGCTTCATCTTCCATGTGACAGTCCTTTAGATATTTGATTGTGACTGTCATATCTCCACTCAGACTCAGGATGACACAGTTTTCCAGGTGTGCTCTGACCAAGGCAGAATAAAATGGTACTTTTACTTCCCTTTACCTGGATGCTATACTTCATGCAAGTGACTAAGAGCAAAGAATGTATTTCATGGCCTACTCAGGTGTTTGGATTGGAGAAAGAAACATAGCTTTGCTGAGTTTTTATGCTACTGTTCTGTGAGATTCTAGAGTAGGAGAATCATGTCCCCAGCCCCAAATAAGAAGCTATTGCAGTTTGAATTGCTGAGCAGATGTGCCTAGCTGCTGGAGACCTACAGGCACCCTGCCATAGCACACAATTCACATTATCCCATGGTGACTCATCTCTGAGGGCAATAAAGGAGTTTGCATCATTTTTCTCAAAGTCAAAGCCTGCTTTGGATCATATGTGAGGCTGTTTGCCATGGCCAAACAAATGAACATGCTGAACATATCCATTAAAGAACATGCTGACCTGAAGGGGGAGGTGAAAAATCAAATTAAATGGACAACAACAACAAAAACCCTTGCTTTCGAAACCCCCATAGCTATTGTTTGTTGTAAAAGCTGTGGAGTCAGCTGATTGAAATAAACACCACCAGCCCCAGTGATTGGTTGAGCTACTGAAGTAATAGGAAACTATTGGTGAGCATTTTAAGTTGTTCTTATACTTGTTTTTAATGTATGTTTCTATGAGTTGCTTTGAGTTCATCTTAATTTTTTTTAAAAAAACCTGACTAATAATTTTTTATAATTTTTAAATACTGCTGATTTATTTTTTTTTATAAAAAAAATCTGTCCATATGTAAGGCTTACAAACAAGCTGTAGGCAACGTCTTTTTAATAGCAAGCAGTTCAGCCATGTGTGAAGTAGCCAGCACTCTAAGACAGATGATCAGCAGGCACACTGAGATGTATCTGTGTGTGCATATGTATTAATATAACATGCAAATAAAAGGTGCTTAATTTGAGTATATGAGTGTTGAGTGTGAATTGTGTGTCTATCAGTGTGAATACTGTGCATGCATGGGTGTGTACAAATGATGAAGAATGTGAGTGTCCAGGAGGAATTAACACACACATATTTGAAAATGTATATACTGTATTTTTCCGTGTATAAGATGCCCCCATGTACAAGAGGCCCCCTATTTTGGGGGACTCCAAATTAAGAAAACACCCCCTCAACACTACCCGTGTATAAGACAAGCCCCAATTTTAAACCTATTTTTTTGGTTAAAAAAACAACAACCTAGTCTTATACATGGAAAAATATGGTAATAATGTATAATAATAATAATAATTTATTATTTATACCCCGCCCATCTGGCTCGGTTTCCCCAGCCACTCTGGACAGCTTCCAACCAAATATTAAAAACACAATACAGCATCAAACATTAAAAACTTCCCTAAACAGGGCTGCCTTCAGATGTCTTTTAAAAGTAAGATGGTTGCTTATTTCTTTGACATCTGCTGGGAGGGTGTTCCACGGGGAGGGCACCACTACCGAGAAGGCCCTCTGCCTGGTTCCCTGTAACTTGGCTTCTCACAGCGAGGGAACCACCAGAAGGCCCTCGGACCTGGACCTCAGTAGGTGCCCATTTAGTAATATAGTTCAGGTACCATTGGACAGGAGCAGCTGCCATGCTGCTGCAGACCCATGGGCCTAGTCTCAGACTCGAGCAAAGGGATGGCTAGGAGAAAGATCTAAAAGTGTACCTCAGATATAGAGAAAAGATGTCTGTTGTGCATTTATCTCCATAAGTCAATCATCATTTCCTTTTTGAAGCATATGTGTGCTGAAATGTTCAGAAAGGTACTGAAAACTTCAGAGCACAAAACATCCATTTAAAACTGAACAATAGATTGTGGTTGTTTTATTATTCTTATTATTTCTCAAGTGAATGCAGGCAACACCTTCTTCATATGCAGCACTGAGTTCTGCAAATCCATCTTAAGGATGCAACACAAAAATCATTATGAAAAATGCACACCCTTACAAAACCAGCATTCGGAAATGGATTGCATGCTCTGAACAAAGCTAGGGAAGTGGTGCATAGATAACACCCTCTAAAAGCAGACTTCTTAATAAGGCGGCATAAAACTGATCCATGAAATGAAAACATTACAATATTAAAGACTGCGGGATGTAATTATATCTGTCCCACTGTGCATATATATAATCCCACATTTTCTCTGAAACTATGCCAGATGGTTTTGCAGAGCATTTTAAACCACATTTATCAGCTCACCTGTGAAGCACCAGTGAAGAACAGCACAAGATGGTCAGTGTTAAATATGTGTCTAAGGAGACTGACAATTCACACTACCAACAACCAGAATTAGAGGAGAGCTAATTGAAGGTGGTGAGGGAGAGAACTTTTGGACAAGGTAGGGAAGTTTATTGCTATTCTCTACATCAGATATCTCAGGTGCATATGTAAGATAGGTGGACCTCTTTGCTGACAGATGCAGTCACTTAATCATGGGATATCAAATTTGGAAGGGGAAACAAGAATGTGTCTTTTTGGAAAACAAGAATGCACTTGGCACTTAAAAGCTTCCAGGCATAGAGATGTGAAGACCCAGAAAAAATGGGGACACACAGAAAGGTGGGGGGTGCCTTAAAAAAAATATCTGGGTTTTTTTCCCACAGGCCTTCACATCTCTAGCCAGTGAACCTCTTGAGGAGAGCATTCCACAGCCCAAGGACTGGCTGTGGAATGTTTATAATATAATTTGCATTTGTGCAATTGAGTCATGCAGTGCATGCAATTTCTTCCTTTAGATTTAACAGATATAGCTCTGAAGTAAACAACCAGCCATAGTTGGGCAGGGTAAGGTGGGTCAGCTCAGAGGGCAGACTTTGGGGTACTATTAAGAGGTAGCCAGCTATTGCCAGCTATTGGGTTTATTATTTTTTATGCAGCCATGGAAGGCACCATTTGGATTTTCTTGAGTCATCATATTCTTCCGAGAAAGACATTTCCTTTCCCCTAGCTCTCATAGTGGCCTTTCCCCCTAGCTCCTTTAATACGTATTTCTAACAAGCATTACTGCATTATATTCCTCCAAAGAGAAGAGAGTAAATATGCTCAGGCAGGAGATAGGTTTTAATCTCTTTAGGGCCAGGCACAGAAGCATGAGGGGTGATGATATTGGCAGCAGAAGCAAGAGCTGTTTCAGTAATGAACTGTGAGTGGCCCATCCAAGTGTGAAATACAGCAAGGAGCAACAACAAATATCTAGTGCAGTAGATCGCTTTTAGAAAGCTGCAACTCAACGGCAGAGCAACTGTTTTTGTATGCAGAAGGTCCTGATTTTGATCTCCAACATCTCCAGTTAAGTGCTAGGAGAGACCCCAGTCTGAAACCCAACAGCATGGGTAGGCAAACTAAGGCCCGGGGGCCGGATCCAGCCCAATCGCCTTCTCAATCCGGCCTGCAGATGGTCCAGGGATCAGCGTGTTTTTACATGAGTGGAATGTGCCCTTTTATTTAAAATGCATCTCTGGGTTATTCGTGGGACCTGCCTGGTGTTCTTACATGAGTAGAATGTGTGCTTTTATTTAAAATGCATCTCTGGGCTATTTGTGGGGCACAGGAATTCATTCATATATTTTTTTCCAAAATATAGTCCAGCCCCCTACAAGGTCTGAGGGACAGTGGACCGGCCCCCTGCTGAAAAACTTTGCTGGCCCCTGCCCTAGAGAGCCACTGACAGTCAGTGTAGAGACAAAGTCTGATATAGATAGATATAGATGAAACACTGGTCTATAGATGAACCACTGGTCTGACTCAGTATAATGCAGCTTCCTATGTTCCTATATTCTAAATTGACTTTTAAAACTGAAAATGTTTCTTATGAGGAAAATTTAAATGGATTGGGTTATGTTTAGCCCAGATAAGACATGATCACCATCTTACAAGTACTTGAAGAGCTTTCACACACTTGATGCTGCACATTTGTTTTCAGTTGATCCAGAGGGCATGACCCAATCCAATAGGTTCATGTTACAAGAAAAAGAATCCAGGCTGGTGCTGGGACAGAGTGCTTAGGAACATGGTGGGTTGTCAAGCAGAAACTGAATGCCCACCTGTCAGGGATGCTATAGCAGTGATTTTCTGTAATGGCAGGGTTTGGTGCAAGAAGATATTTGAGGCCCCTCCCACCTCTATGATTCTATTATTGGAAGGGCAATGCATTTGTGAGGTTTTAAAGCTTCAGAATGTGATCTTCTTAATATCTGGTACTATCACAAATGTGAACTAATTGAACATATAACGGTACCATATCACGAAGCAGAAAGTTCAAGGTAATTAGTCACATGGAAGAATAATGCTTGAGAAGGGGTTGGAAACTCAGGAGGGAGGAAGTGAGGAAGAAAGTCAGAAATGGAGAACTTCAACTATTTTGACATTTGTTAAACAAGGGTTTTATTTTACCAGTTCCAACTATCATTATATATCATTGCACCACTGCTGTCTGATCAAATTGGCACTACTAGTCAGTGTGGAAGAAAGGCAACTGAAGATGTGTCATGAGGTGTCATTTCTTCCCGTAATCTTCCTGGCCCTGTGATAGGTACCAAAGGCAGTTACATGTAAAAACTGTATTCCGAACAAAGTGGAAACGGGAGCTTCCTGAAGAAATTCAGCCCTGCAAAATGACTCACTTTTCAGAATGGAGTTGAGCATTGCCAAGTCTGTCAGAATGATTTGCCAGAATTACAGAGTAGTTCTATTCAGTCTATTTCCCAAATATCACAAGCGATGGGTTCCTGATACACTTGCATCTCCAGACTTGAGAAAATCAGTAAGAGGATGATGAAGGGAGCAAGCCAAGAACTGGCTCATAGCTCAGCAGGGAAGGCAGATTGCCACCTTAAACTAGGATGACTATTAGAGTTCAAGTCAACATTGTGCTTCCTTCATACACTGTTATTGGGGTTATCCCAGCCATTCAGAGTGCAGCTGGAGAAGACGCAGGTGGTTCAAGGGACAAAGAGAGGGAGGATTCCCCATTGCACTAGTGGAAGTCCATGCACTGGCTTCCACTAGTGGAATGAGTTAGATGACTCCGTCTCATAGCTTCTGGGATGTTTTCTTTTGCAATCAATTTGCTTAGCCAGATCCATTCAAAAGTTTAGGCACAAGGAGATAGAAATAATTCACTCATAACAATGTGAGCCATTTCACGATGGCTTTCTGCCATTTCTAAATAATTGCACAGGCTACGAAGAGGGGCTCTTTGATTTAATATTGGAGCCGATACTTTGTAAATCAGAGTAACAGAGTTCTAGCAGCTACATTCTAACAACAAAACAACGCCATGTTTCCAAAGTCCCTTACAATGTTTGTTTCAAACTCATTAGATGTAGGTAGACTATCTTTTTTTGCAATGCTATTTTGAAATGGGGGGGTTTAAAAAAGCAAGGCTGTTTTGTTCAAGAGGTTTGCAGTTTACAATAACAGTTTGTACCCATTGGATCATAGAATAATCTAGTTTAACCACTGCCTTTTAACAGAACCTTTACACATTGTTGTCACCACCACCCAATCCACATGTACTAATGCACAACATCAATCTTCACAGGGTATGCCATTGTAAATTGCTTTGTGTCCATGGCTATCTTTATTATGATTACTTTGACATTCCTAGTTCTATATTTTTCACTGGAGCCAGACAGCAGTTTTCTCTCCCTTAGGCTTTGTGTAGGTTATTTTGCCTTTCCTCACTAAAAAAACAAACCCATTAAATATCCACCATTTATTCTTTGTAGATGCTTGTCCTTGCTATCTTGCCCATTCTTTGAGTCTTCAAAAAACAAACAAACCCACAAGTATAGGTTTGAATATGTTCTGAAAAAATTGATGGATATGAGTTGTCTTATAATGGCTTCAGGTCCACAGAGTGAATACTCTCTACTGAGTCTGTCTAGAAATAACTTTCCATGGTCTCCAGGAACAAGCCAGAGGCCACAACACTCCTGCTTTGCAGAGTCTTGGCTAGAAATACATGGGGAAGCTCTGAAGTAAGGATGGACAGACTCATTAAAGTCCAGCCCCTCCCAATTCTGCATGGGGAGAGGATTCTGTGTGTCTCTCTGTGGAAATACAAATGTAAATAATAAAATAAAATAAAAGTACCTATGAGGTACCTATGAGGTACCTATGATGCTTTTGAATTATGGTGCTGGAGAAGACTCTTGAGAGTCCCATGGACTGCAAGAAGATCAAACGCATCCATCCTTAAGGAAATTAGCCCTGAGTGCTCACTGGAAGGACAGATCGTGAAGCTGAGGCTCCAGTACTTTGGCCACCTCATGAGAAGAGAAGACTCCCTGGGAAAGACCCTGATGTTGGGAAAGATGGAGGGCACAAGGAGAACGGGAGGACAGAGGACGAGATGGTTGGATAGTGTTCTTGAAGCTACAAACATGAGTCTGACCAAACTGCGGGAGGCAGTGGAAGACAGGAGTGCCTGGTGTGCTCTGGTCCATGGGGTCACGAAGAGTCGGACATGACTAAACAACTAAACAACAACAAACCTATGAGGTGGTCAGCATTGCAGCCTTTAGACCACCTCGTCAATACTTTTACGAGATATAATGTGAGATGCTATAAAATAAATGATAGATAAACAATCTGTTTTCCCAGAGGTGGCAGAGGAGTCAGGCACAGACCATCCTTGAGTAGTTGTTCAGACCCCCAGAACGCTAGCAGGGACCACACCTAACTTCTGTGTTGAGTCCTTTTGAAAATTATTGTTCCTGTGCTCTTATCAATTCCAGGTGTCTGAGTCACCATTTTAATTTCCCAGGCACTCTAGTGGCCTGGTGAGAAATTAAAATGGCATTCCCCAGCTGCAAATGCTGTCAAGTATGCCCTCTTTCACATAGGAGGGGTTTCACTGGTGTGGGGGGGGCACAAGTGGGTATTTTGCTGAGAGCCCCTCAAGCCTGGAGCCAGCCATGGCAGTGGTGTCTGAAAGCAAACAAAGGTACCGACAAAATGCAGGAAACTACCACCTTTGAAGCACCTGAACATGAAAACAAATTCTTTGATGGAAATCAAGGACTCTGCCAACCTCCCTGAGTCCTGTGGCCACCTACCATTTGCTGTATATTCATTGTGGCGACACAGGAAGCTGTGTATTGTGGTTAACTTCTTTTGTCATAGAGTGCTTTTAAAACGTTCCTTCGTGCACTGCTAGGAAAAGCTCAGCAATCACTCCAGGAGCTGCATATTAATGTGACGGAAACAATCCAACCCAGAATTCTATTAGAAAGGAAAGCTGCAATAATGTTTGCGAGCAAGAGGCAAGTTGAGTTTAGTGAGAATGTACTTCAGAATCTAATTGACAGAAGTAATTGGCAATGCTGGGCAGGCAATCATCGCCACAATAAAGCAAGTGAAGCTTAGAGATAGAATGGCACAGAGGAGAAGATTTGCATGTAAAGAAATTACTGTTTGTTAGCGCCAGACATCAGCAGCCACTGAAATTGTGTTCACACAAATGTTTTGCCTTCAGATATCCAACCAGCTTCATTACTAAAAGTTCGGCACCACCATTGACAGCAACAATGGCCACTCCTTTCTGATCAACCTGCTGTCTTCTCTTTCCCATTCAGAGGAGAACTGCATTTAATGGATCCCCTACAGTCCCATGAGAAATGAATAAGTAAGCAACTTACAGTGCAATCCTAACCATGTCTACTCAAAAATAAGTCCTATTGAACCAGCGGGTTAGGATTGCAGCAAGGGTCATTTTGCTAACATTGTGACCAACATTGTGGCTACAGGATAATAAGCAGATAATAATAATTAAAAAAAATATTTATATCCCGCCCTCTCAGCCGGAGCCGGGCTCAGAGCGGCTTGCAACAATAAAAGTAACACAGTTTACATAAAATCACAATCAGTTAATTAAAATACATTCCAAAATCGATTCATTCTAAAATCAATTCAGAATCAAATTAATGGCAGGAGTTGCCCAAAACTGGCAGATATTGAGTGGGAACTAGGGACCATTTATCATGCAGGCTCCCAAAAAAGCCTGGAAGGCAAGTACACACCTAGAAGGATGTCGAAAATCCCATTTGCTCTGCTTTAGATGTTGCTCCTCTGCTGTCAGTGTTTGCCATCTTCTGTGCCACTGAAGCTGGAAACTGCTGGCACCTGCCGCGCTACCTGTCCAATGGTAGCACAACTGTAGGCTATCGCCACCAACCACCCTGTCTATCTCACTTTCTATCCCAATCCCACTCTGGCTCCTCCAATTAGGGATGGACTTTGGAAAACTTTTGTAATATGGCTCCCTTGTACAAGGCCAAAATGGATCTTCTCAATTATGGATCGTCTCAACCTTGCACCCCCCTTGGTTCGGCAACCTGTGCAGGGGGACTGCCAGCCTCGCCCCAAATCCAAAGCTGTTCCAGTGCTGCAACTGCAGCATTCCAGGCACAAGGAAGTCTGGGAAATGTGATTCTTTAAGGCTCTTGAGTCCATACGAATTTTGTTCCCCTGGCATCCTAGCACATTGGGCAAAGCATGGGGTGCCAAGGATTAAGGCCACCAGAGAACCCACCTTGGCATTAGATAATTCCAAGGGAAGGGAAAGTGATGGGGCAGGGACAACAAACTTGTGCAAGCCACCCCTGATTTTACAAAGGTCCATAGTGGGGTGAGGTGGGTTTTTGTGTGTGTAATGTAAGAAGAGCCCCACTAGATTGGACCAAAGGCTCATCATTGTCCAGCATCCTGTTCTCACAGTGTCAACCAGATGCCTACAGAAAGTCCAGAAGGAGGACATGGGCACAACAGCACTCTCCCTATTTGTGATTCCCAGCAAGTGGCATTCAGAGGGATACCACCACCACCTGCTTCTAAGGAGGGCTTCTATTCTGAGCTGCCCTCAATTATGAATTTGCCTGAGCAATTACATGTCTAAATTGACTTCCTACAGCCACCTGGACACCATCCACAGTTTTAATACCATACAGTAATAGGCAACTGGCAGCTTTTTGATCTGAAGCCACCTGCTTCCTTTCTCCAGCCCTTCTCTCCAAGTTTATTGAAATGGGTGACCTGGATGCATGAAAGGGAATAAATTGTGTGGGTGCACACTGCCCCTTTCCCACATGCCTTGTGGCTTCCAGGAAGGCAGGCCAAAGGAAAGATCCCGTCTGGGCTGCAGCACAGATTTGATTTAAAACAAACTCTCGCTTAATGTTTTTGCTTCCAGTAAACACACGCTTTGGGGTCTTAAATCCTCAATTCAGAAGCCATCAAAACACAAAGCATCTTGCACCAGAGCCAGCTGAGGGCATTGCTGCAGCCGGCCTACCTGCATAAATAAACCCTCACATGAGGGGTAATCGGGACTGCCAGAGGCATTTTGCAGGCTGAGGTAGAGCAGCTGCTGATGTCCTCCCTGCCCTCCCCCCCCCCCAGTCATGGTGCACAATACGCAAGTCTTCCCTTTCACAACACCCCAAATGCTCTGTCTGAGGTGACCAGCTAACATGACCTAACTTTCTCTTAGGAACATAGGAGCTGCCTCCTGCCAGAACATTGGTCTGTCTAGCTCAGCATTGCTAATACTGGGTTGTATCCCTGGCTAGTCCTACCAGTATTAGATCCATTGAAGTTAATGGGCATGACTAACTAAGATCCATTAATTCCAATGGGTCTACTGGGTAGGCTTGAGGTCAGGGGTCAGCAAACTTTTTCAGCAGGGGGCCGGTCCACTGTCCCTCAGACCTTGTGGGGGCCCGGACTATTTTTTGGGGGGGAAAGAAGAACGAATTCCTCTGCCCCACAAATAACCCATGGATGCATTTTAAATAAAAGCACACATTCTACTCATGTCAAAACACCAGGCAGGCCCCACAAATAACCCAGAGGTGCATTTTAAATAAAAGCACACATTCTACTCATGTAAAAACACGCTGATTCCCGGATCATCCGTGAGCCAGATTAAAAGGGCGATTGGGCTGGATCAGACCCCTGGGCCTTAGTTTGCCTACCCATGCTTTATGTCCTTTCTGCACTTACCAGTTATAGTGGTACAGTTGCTGGGCTTTCCCCCCAGATATTTTGGCATGGCACCACACAACATTGTCATTATTCAGCTAGGATTTCAGAAACCAAAAAATAAATCCTTTTTCTTCTAATGCAACAACAACAACAACAAAATCTGACTTTTCTGAAATCTCTGTAATGGTTCCTCAACTACTGGTCTGGAGGCTGAGGGAGACGAATGGGCATTTGGAACTGAATTTTGCCCATTGATTTTTAAGTGATCAAACCAAAATATATAATTGGCACAGAGTAGTAACTAAGAGGGCAAATCAGGAAGTGAAGTCATTAACTAGCATTAGGCAATTGACTCAGCCCTTAGCCTCAGAGGGCACCCATCTGCAAAGCCTTACAAGGTTGCTGTAAAGATTACTAATGTGGTCTGCGTACTGTGCTTTGAACTCTCAGAAGAGTTATGTAGATGCTAAAAATTCTTATGACTACTACATCAGAATCCACTCCCAAAGCTGTTATGGAAATTTAGGGAACTGGTTGTCCAGTACATCTGGGGTAGGAGTCATATTTGTGCAGAGATCACCGGGCAGCCATTTGGGACTGTGGTTGATAGAGCTTACTATATTTAACCCCCAAACAAACAAACACAATTACTAGGCCATTCAATTAAAAAGGCTTTCTGCCTGACTCAGTGCTTCAACGTTGATTTGTGTATTCATAGCAGTTTGATTTGTTTAGCTTAAAGGAAGAAGCAATTTTAAAATCAACAACAATGACACAAGATTTCCTCTTACAAAAATTATTTAGAAGATAGCCACAGGTCAGTAATTTCACTACTCATCAAAGTTAAAGGCCCCATGGTGGTGATTCTCAGCAATATTGGCTCATCCTTTAATAATCTACGCTATAAAATTTTAATATAGCATAGCAGCACTGTATATGCCCCAGGAGAACAGGATCTAACTTCCTCGTGGAAAAAAGAGAGAATCATATCTCCAGAATTAGAAAAATGTTCCCCGCTGCCAAACGTTTCTCTGCCAAGCAACAATAACTTTGGATAGAACACAGATATTCTCTGTGTTGTGCATTTTTGCTTTCTTCTAGATGTACATTAGCATGGGAAAATGTTTCAAGGGCACAATGGGTAAAATAATTCATTCATGGAAATGTAAACTTAGGAAATACTATGTACTGGCCCCAAACTCTGAGGTCTGAAGGCATACCTTATCCTAGAATCATACAATTATAGAGTTGGAAGGGACCCCAAGGGTCATCTAGTCCAACCCCTGCAATGCAGGAATCACAGCTAAATAATCCCTTGACAGATGTCTATCCACCTTCTGTTTCAAAACCTTCAGTGAAGGAGAGTCCACTACCTTCCGAGGGAGTCTATTCAAACAGCTCTTACCACCTTATCTAGAGTCAATACATGCCCTCAAACCTCAGGGTGGTTTTTTTTTTTTAAAAAAAAATTATTTTTACCTACACTGATAGGAAAAAAAATTGACATATGCTGCAGTCTAATGTAGTCAGCAGAACTCTTTCTAAATTTTTGAAAGTTAATACTGAGTTGCCTAAGACTAACCAAAAAGCAAAGCGTACTATTCAGAACACGGCGGAAGCTCCAGAGCCCCAGCAGAACTCCTCCTTTGATTTTATTTATTCATAGGAATCTGCAGGAAGGTCTCTCACAGTCACTTGCTCCCACACATATACAGGCATCATGCATGCACACCACTCGAAACATGCCACATGGAGCACACACACAGAAATATAGATAGTTGCCTTATATGGCGCTAGACCATTGGTTCAACTGGCGCAGGAGTGTCCACAGGGATTGACGGCAGCTGTCCAGGATTTCAAGCAGGTGACATTATAGGCTTTACCTGCAAATGCTGGAAATCAAAGCTGGAACTTTCTGCGAGCATAGCAGATGCTCAGCCACTGAGCTGCAACCCTTATCCAAACAAACACTATGAAGAGTTGCCACTTAGGCTTAGAAGAAGAAAATACTCCAGTTGAAGCCAATAGGAAGCTCACACACATACACATACACACACACCCCAGCCGCCAGCTTAATTGTGGTTTGTCTTATTTGCTGTGCACAAAGAAGAGGTTGATTTCCCCACATGGCAGTGAAACTTCAAAAGCCTCCACTTGGTTCCTACAGCAGGCTTTTTCCAAGCCTAATTGCTGTGCTGAGGGTACAAAGATGGGAGGCTGTGGACAGATTGAGAAGCCTCCATGGGTCACATGCAGCCCATGAACTAGAAAGGTTCCTCATATCCACTTACAGCAGTTCCACTTTTCTCTTCCTTTTCCTCCTCTTCTTCTTCTTCTTCCTCCTCCTCCTCCTCCTCCTCCTCCTCCTCCTCCTCCTCCTCCTCCTCCTCCTTCTTCTTCTTCTTTAGGTTCTTTGTTCTATGCATAGAAAGAACAAGACATTTAAGCACATAAATGGTTTTTTTAAAAAAAAAACAATTCTCAATGGGGTTTTTTGTTTTCATTTTTAGGTATACTACAACACTGTGCAAGATTCTATTTTGAGAGTTTGGGTTAGAGAGTTTATTATTATTTTCCTTTCACTTCAGCACATCTTGTGGGGGTGGGGAAACATGTAGAGGACGAGTTTAACATCAACATTACAAGGATGAATCAAATCAAAAATCATTTCCAGCATATTGACTTTCCCATATCTTCAAAGCTGCCAAGGACAGAGGATGCTGTTTTGTGTGTAAAATAAAAGTGTGCCGTGTGGCATTTGGTTCTGCTAGTTTTGCTATGGCAAGCCAAGAAACCTCCCAAGACCTTCCATCTAGCCTCAGGGCCAAACTAGGCATGCACATTTTCTGTTAAGTAAATAGGAGCCAAAGGTAAGACTGAGCAGCTTTGGGTCTATGACAGATATGGGGGTCCATTTTTAGCCTGAGGGACACATTCCCTTCAGGACAATTTTCTGGGTACCACATGCCAGCGACAAGAGGGGTCAGATGCAAAAGTGAACAGAACAACAAATGTGACTTTTACTTTTGTACAGTAGGCTAGTTTCTACACACTCTCTCACACAACCCTCTTTTTCGTCCAACCAGACAAGCACAAGGGACACATTCAAGGCTCACAAAAACAGTCAAGAAGTGTACAAATGATGGCCAGTGAGGAGTGTATTCTGGGGAGAAAGGGGGTGTGGCCTAGGGAGAGTCCCCAGGATGTGAAAAGGCTGGAAGTTACATGATCCCTGGGGTGTAGAGCATGCAGTTGTTGTTGTTTTTAACTCTTTTCCTTCCTGTCAGGATCTCAAGAGAAATCACCTCTTCAAAGCTGCTAATAATAATAATAATAATAATAATAATAATAATAATAATAATTTATTATTTATACCCCACCCATCTGGCTGGGCTTCCCCAGCCACTCTGGGAGGCTTCCAACAAAATATTAAAATACAATAATGAATCAAACATTAAAAGCTTCCCTAAACAGGGCTGCCTTCAGATGTCTTCTAAAAGTCTGGTATTGCTTGTTCTCTTTGACATCTGGTGGGAGGGCGTTCCACAGAGCGGGTGCCACTACCGAGAAAGCCCTCTGCCTGGTTCCCTGTAACTTGGCTATTTGCATTTCAAGGGAACCCTTTTGGTTATGATGGAGGCTTCCTTTGGCATGAAAACAGCATCTTTGGAGAGGTGATTTTCCTTGGGCTCCTGGCAGAGAGAAAACAAAAATGGCAAAAATGAAATATGAATCCTTACTTGAAATAAATTGAGATCAATAGATGGAATAAGCGTAAACTGTCCTAGTCAGCTAGAATCCTAACAATTAAAATGACACAGAATTTGAAAAATGACAACCAGCTGAAAATGGTCACCTTTCTGCTAGAAAGCTTGAGGGGTAAACAGTGAGCTGACAGGATTACTTATTTGAAAGGCCAAAATAGCAGGGGGTGGGGTGAGAGAATAGCAAATTGCAAGTCCAATAGGTCTTAAGATATAGGCATTCACATAATAAAAATTTGGATTGTGATGCAGAAAGGGCTATTTGTATGGTAATCAGATTTCCACATAGAGAGCACACTCTGAATTGAACTTCATGCAGACAAAAGGCTGGGGTCCTGTTTGAATCACCACAAAATTGTATGTTGTCTTTGACTTTTCAATAGGTTCAAAACACAGTGGCTAGATTATTGATTTGAACATTGACTCTCAGGTCATGTCTAGGTGCAACTGAAAATGCTGGTTTCAATCTTTAAAAGCCCTAAATGGTTCCCTGCCCTCAACAGTGTCCTGCCCTGAACCAGCCCATCACACCTCCCCTTCAGTACACAACTGTGGAATGATTCCATCAAGCAGGAAAGGGGCAAATATTTCTGGGCAACAGCCACAATCACCTGTCAATGAGAAACCACCTGCTGCCAACCATCCTTCATCCTGCAATCTCCATCTGACCTTCAATGCCACTATCTTACATACAAGACCAGAAGATTGTGTATAAGTACCTGCAATAAGACAGGTAGGCTTGAACTGTTTCCTTTCCCCTTGTGCTTTCTTAAACCTTTTAACAAAACCACTTAATATTAGCTGTTGGGGTTCTCTGTGCATTTGTAGCAGTCTCAAAGGGCTATTTCCCAGCACATGTCTAGATCATTTGACTTCATCAGGCTGTATGCATATTCCATGGGTTTTATGGAGAAGGTTCTGGTGAGGGACAGGAAAGTTGGATGTTCTCTCTGTTTCCCCTCATCAGCATATGCTTTGAACCTCCAGGTTTCACTTCTGCTTGAGGTTAGAGGGAACATAAAGTGTGGTTCCCTTAAATGGCTGGCCTAGCCAGACTGGAGAGTAAAGCCCTTCCTTTATACCCCCATCTTCAGAGGTGGGGCAGTTAGTGATCTGTGTCCTTCCAACTGCCATGCCCTGATTCTCCACAGTGGCTTGCCTGATGTCAAATTTGAAACCAGGTAAATACCACCACCACCTTTTCTTTTTGCCCAGGCATTTTTAGATCAAGTTTCCACACTGGCTGCTGTGTTCATTTTTACTGTGTTGATTTTATCGTGTTGTTTTATTGCTTATAAATCTTTGTTACCTGCTGTTCACTGAAGACTGGAATAAGAAATGTCTCAAACAAAGAAAGGGCTCCTGGCCAGAGTGAGGGTTTGGGGATCTACATCCAGTGCTTGCAGCAGCACAAATCACTTGTGTTTGTGGAAGTGGAAGTGGTGGTGAGACGGATTCCAAGTTTGCACATACTCCCAGAAGGTATGCTTGCACATGGCAGTTCACGTGCTGCCTGCTGCCCAGAAAATCTATAAGAAGGCAATCCATATGCTCTTATTTTCCCACAAGGACCACTTGAATTGATGGACATCACTAGTTGGGCTGTAATATATAGAGAGGTGTGTGTCTCAATGCTTCATCAGTGAAGGGTGGTCCATTAGGGCAAATGGGGCACTGCCCTAGCATCCTCAGTGTGTCTTGAACCAATCACCATCTGCCGGTCTTATAACTTGCCAATCAGGGGGCAGCTCTGCATGTTGTTAGCTCTGGCTCCACCTACAGCTGGTCTTCTCTTCCAACAGCCCCCCACAAGCTTTAATCAAGAGTAAGGTTACCGTAACTTCCGTCATAGAGCTTCAGTATGCTGATGACAACGTAGTATGCGCATGCTTAGAGGATGACCTCCAAACCATCTTAAATATATTTGCAGAAGCTTACGAAAAGCTTGGCCTATCACTCAACATCCAAAAAACCAAAGTGCTGCACCAAGTACAAAATAACCCCTCTGCAGCACCACAAATCCAACTCAATGGTGTAACGTTGGAAAATGTCGATCACTTCTCCTACCTAGGCAGTTATCTTTCCACAAGGGCCAACATTGATGCTGAAATCCAGCATCGCCTGAGCTCTGCGAGTGCGGCTTTCTCCCGACTGAAGTGCAGAGTGTTTGAGGACTGGGACATTCGCCAGGAAACAAAAATGCTTGTTTACAAGGCTATTGTACTACCAACTTTACTATATGCTTGGAAACATGGACCACTTATAAATGCCATCTCCAACTCCTTGAAAGATTCCATCAACGGTGTCTCCAATAAATTTTGCATATCACTTGGGAAGACAGGCAAACTAATATCAGTGTACTGGAAGAAGCAAAGATCACCAGTGTGGAAGCAATTATTCTTCAACATCAACTTCGTTGGACTGGTCATGTTGTGCGGATGCCTGATGATCGTCTTCCAAAGCAACTACTCTATTCTGAACTTAAAAATGGAAAGCGTAATGCTGGTGGTCAACAAAAGAGGTTTAAAGACTGTCTCAAGGCAAATCTTTAAAAATGTAGTATAAACACTGGCAACTGGGAAACACTGGCCTGCGAGCGCTCCAGCTGGAGAACAGCCTTTACCAAAGGTGTCATGGGCTTTGAAGATACTCGAACTCAGGACACAAGGGAGAAACGTGCTAAGAAGAAGACACACTTGGCAAATCCACACCATGATCAACTCCTGCCTGGAAACCAATGTCTCCACTGTGGAAGGACGTGTGGATCCAGAATTGGCCTCCACAGTCACTTACGGACTCATTGTTAAAACTGCGTTTATGGAAGACAATCTTACTTGGCTACGAGTGATTGCCAAAGAAAAGAAAAGAAGAAAGATACCTACTTAAATGGGAGTAAGTCCCACTGAACTCAGTGGGTTTTATTTCTGAACAGAGGTGCCCAGGATGGCACTGTTAGGATTTTTAACAGCACAAGACTAGAAAAAACTAATAAAAGATATTTCCAAACAATCTATGTTTAGGAAAGAGCTATAGATGATTAAAGGCAGGTGTCAGGGAACTGCCATCGGAGCTAGAGGCGGAGGCAAGGCTCCAAAGCGATGCTGGAGAAGGGCCCAGCAGGGAGAGAGGCAGCTCATCGGCTGGGGAAGGAAATCAGCGTGACACCAGGGAGAAAGGGGGGCAGATGGGGGAATCGGCGAGAGGGCTCCAGGACTCCTCGCCGGAGACCAGCGGGGAGAGCACGGGTCCTCCGCTGCCCACACCCACCCTGCGCAGAAGACTTCCGCGCAGGGAGAGTAGGCGGAGACTTGGCGTCAAAGAACTTCTATGCTGGAAGAGGTTCAAGAAACGCCCACTGACGGATTCTGCTAGCGACTGAAGCAGCCACGAAGTGAAGGGCTGTCCAGACAGAAAAGGTTTAACCAGGCAACCTAGCCAGGAGTGGCGGCAACTTACGCACAAGCAACCCCTATAACCATTACAGCAGGCGTCCACCTTTGCCTGCAAAAGAACCCCATGCCCAATTTTCTGCCACTGATAAAGAAATAAATGTGTTTGAACCACCAGAAAACCCATTCAGTATTTGTGAGGTTTTTCTAAGGAAATGCGCCTTCCAGTTTTTGCAAGAGGCTTTGCTTACAAGGACAAAGATGAACTGCCACTCCTACCCTTCGATTTATTACTCCTGCCAACATGGTGGAGACAGGTCCATAAAGTAGCGGAGTGATGGGGAAAAGTTCACAGATTAACATTCCCTCCGCCAACCCCTTCTCTCGCTTTACCAGCAAATGGATATTCTACTCACGTTGGCAACAATAATAAATAGCTCCCTGTGGGAAACAGTGTTTCTTCTCCTCAACTTACTCAAATGGAAAACTATTAATGTAATTCATTTAATATCTCTTTCTTCCTTTGCATATTTCACTTGGGTGATGTTAACCGGCCAAGACCTAGCACAAACATACTTTTCTTCCTCAAATGGACAAAAATGGTTTTAAAAACAACAAAGCGTGCACTGTGCACACGCAATTGCCGAGTCCAGCGAAGTGTGGGTCCTTATTTGGTGCAATTCACATAAACATTTTAGAGTGATGTCGGTGAGCTTCTAGGTTCATGGTTAGCAGCTCTGAATATGCAGCAAAGTGGTTCTTGATTGGTTTTACCACATGCTCAGATTATCAAACTGGAGCACACTCTGCCACTACAAGTTTACAATGCAGACGGAGCAAAAACCTGGCAAACCTTGATTTGCAAGCAAAATATATTCAGAGTCCAACAACGTAGAGCAGTGTTTCCCAACCTTTTTCTGACCGTGGCCCCCTTCCGACCTTGTTTCTTTCCTGTGCCCTCCCCCACCTTACAGGTAGGAAAGTAGATATTTAAATGTTTTTCTTGTAGATAGAACATGTTTTATTTATAGTTTTTATAACTTATACAAAATACAGTTACATAAAATGATAGGAACCTAATGAAATATTGCTGAAGCAGAAAAACATAGAATCATAGAGCTGGAAGGGACTCCAAAGGTCATCTTTCTAGCCCATGGGTAGGCAAACTAAGGCCCGGGGGCCGGATCCGGCCCAATCACCTTCTAAATCCGGCCCATGGACGGTCTGGGAATCAGAGTGTTTTTACATGAGTAGAATGTGTGCTTTTATTTAAAATGCATCTCTGGGTTATTTGTGGGGCATAGGAATTCGTTCATCTTTTTCTTCAAAATATAGTCTGGCCCCCCACAAGGTCTGAGGAACAGTGGACCGGCCCCCTGCTGAAAAAGTTTGCTGACCCCTGTTCTAGTGCAGCCCCCTGCAGTGTAGGAAACTCATCTAAAGCATCCATGACAGATGGCCATCCAAACTCTGCTTAGAAACCTCCAAGGAAGGAGAGTCCAGAACCTCCCGAGGGAGATCCATCTTCCATGTATCATAAAAAGTAAACAACACTTATTCAACCCCAGTTATTTGACACAGAGAGGGCAATGTTAGAAACGGACACATGAAAGCTAGGAGCTAAATGGCACCTTAAACCTAGGTTATGGATGCAACAACAGAATGTCTAGGCACGTTTTTTTTATAACAAGAATACATAGCTGAAAATGAATGAACTGCAGCTAAAATATTATGTTAATTTTTCACAAGGTCTAGTCCTTCCCCTGCCCACCCCCCTAATATTCTTAAGAGGGTCTCTTCTCCAGTTTTCGGAGAGTAGCTGGAAGTGGGGAGGCAGAAAAAGGTCCTCCTTTCCTTCCACTCTGCAGTTTTAATCAGAAATCTTAGGCGCTGTTCTAGGGGTTCTCCTGACCTCACAGATCCAATTTTGTGGGGCTAATGGACATGTGGGGGGGGGAGCCCTGTTATGCAAGCAGACGTTCTTGTTCAGGGCTTCTGCTGACAGGGCTCATTAGGGGAACTCCATCCATGTGATAAACTTGGCATAGAATAATTTGGTGGTTTTATAGGCATCTTTTCCACGTCCATGCATGTATTAAAATGTATGTAGGGCTACATTGATTCGGGGGGGGGGGATGTTTTTTACTACATTTGTGTCCCACTGAGCAAGTCCAGTGAGGTCCATGGCTACTTTCTAAGCATGGAGGCAGGCAGTCACCTTTTAGAAAAATCCTTCCTTTCCCCAGTCTAACACATTTTTCTGGAAGTTGATACAAGTATGAGCTTCCTTACGGTGACCCAGACCACTAGTCGGCCGGTCCTATCATTTGGCATAGTGAAGTAGCCATCTCAGCCAGCTGATTTAGGGCATTATGAAAGGGCAGAAAATTATTAGTTACTGTTTAGTTTTTGTTTCCTAGTTTCCTGATAATAACAGCTATCAGGACTCTGTGTTTGTGGAATTTTCTACCCCAGGTGCCAAAGTAACTTGGGATGACCCTGGTAACAGCTCTGAAATTGTCTTTGGTGGCGAACTTGCCTTATTCCTGCCACCCAAAATCTTTTAACTATAATCTTTTAACTATAAAGGCCAGAGATGGGAGCCCCAGAGTTTACAGGCACTACAATGCCCCTTCTCTGTAACCACTTGCTTCTAATGTTGCAAATTCATGCCAGCTTGCATAAAATGAGAGTCATGGGTCTGGCTCAGCCAAGACTTTAATCAAAACTTAGTCCTTCGCATGAAACCATCACAAGAAATCCCTCTCCTTGCCAAGTCCATTTATCTCCTCCCAGCTTTGTATATGCATGACATCTCCTCTAAGAACCCAAAGTGTGTGGTATGCAGCTGAAAGTTTAAACTGTGGCTGATAAACATGGTGTCAGGCATCAGCTTTAATAGCAAGCCTGTGGGAAAATATATAATAGCAGGTTTCGATCAATAGCGCCTTGAAGCATCTTGTCTGCAAGAGGAGCATTTGAGCCTCACAAGTCCTTCGGCAGACCTGCTCCAGAAATGCTTGTGTGTATGGATGGCTGCATTCAATTCCCAGCTTAGCTATTAATCTGTACTGGTACTTCCAAAGATTGCATATTTCCCCTCACAGCAGCAGAAGTGGCAAAGCAATGAAGAGTAGTCAAGTGAGTTCATCCATTTAAAGGAGCTCGCTTTGCAAGCATTTTTATGAGGTAGTAATCTGGTGGTAACCTTATCACTGGGGGTTTTTTTTCTTCCTTCACATGAATTATCACATCTAACTCCAGAATGAACTAAGCAGTTCACCCAGCCACCGAAGACAAACTTAGCAGATGACACATACTGGCAAGCCTGCATTGTGTTTTCCACTTCCCTGAACAGCAAGACGTTCTGGGGAGCATTGTGCAAGCCAATTTCCTTGGAAGGAGAGCGTATAAGAGACTTATTTGTTAAGGTCTAAATCCAGCACAGAGCTAGGTATTCTTAAGTCCATCCTAGCCCCTCCTAGGATGAGATTCAGGTGATGTCTGAGCAGAGACCATCCAGATAGTGACCAGACCCAGAGTCCAATACCTATCAGAGTTCATTGTATATCTACCCCATTATCTATATGAAAGAGATTCAAATGATTTCTAAGGAGAAATCCATACAATCTGGTCACATTCTCAGCATGTATGTTTTTTTCTGCCCCCCCCTGTCTCTCACCTCTTGCACAGGTGAAACTTCTTAAATAACAGAAAGCAACACTTTGCTGTAATGACACTCTGCTGAGTGTAAAATCTCATTGGTGGGCGGCTAGAGAGAGAGGATCTTCTTGATTGTGGCACATTGAACATGGCTTTCCCTCCCCTGAGGAGCCTGTCTAATGACAATTTTGATATACTTCTGGAGTCAGGTGATTAAAAAAAATATGACCAGGTTCTCCAGTACATTTTATAGCCAGTTTGATTGTTCAGGACCATGTTGTGGAATGAAGGGTTAAATTCCCCCATCCCATGGTCTAAGTCCTGAATCCCTGGTAATGCTTACAAGCTAAAAGCATGAGGAAAGTCCTGCTGGATCAGTCCAAAGGCTTCTCTAATCCAGTATCCTATTTCTTACGTTGTTTGAACCAGGCACTCCTGGAAAGCCTCAAATAGGACATGAAGGCAATACAGTGGTACCTCGGGTTACATACGCTTCAGGTTACACACACTTCAGGTTACAGCAGCAGCAGGAGGCCCCATTAGCTAAAGTGGTGCTTCAGGTTAAGAACAGTTTCAGGTTAAGTACGGACCTCCGGAAGGAATTAAGTACTTAACCCGAGGTACCACTGTAGCTATCTCTGTGGTTCTTCTCTAGAAACTGGTATTAGGAGGTTCTCATCCTGGGGTTGGTTATAGCCATCATGACTAGTAGCCATTTATAGCCTTATCCTCCATGAAAGTGTATCATCCCTTTTTAAAGACATCCAACATGGGCACCATCATCACAAATCCCACAATGGGTGGGGTCCCCCCCCCCAGGTTTACAGCATCGTCATTAACAAACTACAAGGAAATGCCACTCTCACAAAATCCTACTAGCTACTCTAAGCCAAAAAGAAGCTCCTGGTGTTTTGTTTCTGTTTCTGTTGTTTTTTGTTTTGTTGTTTTAAAAAAAAGATGAACTCCTTTTCATTTAGATGTTTTTTATGGTCAATTAAGCTTTCTGAAATTAAGCTGGCAATTTATTGGCATTACCCCAAGTTATGTCTGGCATAGTTAAAGGCTTCTCATCAGCTTGTATATCATAAATAGGTAGGTGGCAAGAACGTGTCAGAAAGAGATTAATATGCTTTGTATACACTGTTCAGACAGGTTCGTTGTAATTCACTACTCTGATTTTTATCCCAGAATGAGGTTTGGTGGCTAAACCACAACAATGACCAAGTTCCATTTTATGGCTCTATATGAGTTTGTCTAAATTGGCATAGCTGTAGGTCAAGCGAAGGACTTCAGAGCTTTAATACAATGTTTGCTAGCAAAGGGCAGAACGACTAGCTTTTTGCTATATGCATATGTCCATGACAGATTTACTGGCAGAATCGCAAGGGATATATTCCTCCGGCTTGCTCACAGTAGCATATTTTCTAGTGTTATTATGGGGGCAGGACTAGGATTCTCCTAAGAGACACCTTCCAGTTCTGGTTCTTTACTTTTTTTTCTACTGTAAAGTATGCAGGCAAGAAAGCAGGTTTAGTGACACATTAGTGAGTAGTAGAACAATGTTATTCTCTTTTTATGTATACATAATACCAAGATTAGGTTTTCCTATTGGTAAAGTCTTCTTCTCCCCACTTGGGGAAGAAGCACACAAAAGGTCAAATCTGATGAAGAGTTCTGTGTAGTCTGAAAACTTAGACACTGGTGGGATTCAGCTCTAGCTCTAGCATGGCTCTAGCTCTGCAGTCACCAACATGGCAGCTGCGGGAACCAGTATGTCCACCAGCAGCTCCTATGGCACCCACAAAAGGTCTCAAGAAATAATACCTGAAAACCCCACGATGCAAGAGAAAGTTCTTGCTCTTCCTGCTCCTGCACTGACAAGGCCTCTCAAACATCGAACCATGCCCACATTTCAGTGGCTGTCAGGATTGCTCATCCACCCTCCCATCCATTCTGAAGAGATGCAAAGAGACCAAGTGTTGTAGGTACCTTTTCTCCATTGTTTGGGGGCTGGGTGGATATGCCCACATCGCATTGTAGCCATCTCTTTTTTCCTGCTATTTTCAGATGCGGCAGCCATTTTGTGGTGTGTCATGTCTCCTGGGTCATCGTTTTGTGACTGGCACCCATGGCGCTTCCTCCAAATTTCCAAATGTGCAGACTGGCACAAAAAGGTTGGCAATCCTGCTCTAGCTGCTCTCCTTTCTCATGTCCCTCCATCCTCCTGTGACCAGAACTGTCTCTTTCTCCACAATGCAGGCCTTTATACTCTGGGGATTTCCTTGTTCGTAACTCAGTCACTTAGCCTCTATTCTATACTCTCCTTTAAATCTCACTGGTTTTAGTTTGTGGTTTAGGAGTCCAGGTATACCCTGGCTGAGGTTGCAGAGCACTTCTGACCTTTCTGGAAGGCCACGAGGCAAGCCCCAGTCTAAATATACTGTGTGGATAAAGGCGTTAGAGGGTGCATTGGGCTGCAACTGAGTGAAGGTGTGTCAAAGTGCTTTGAGCTGTGCAGAGAAAAACAAAGATGCGGAGTACTTCAGGGGCAATTCATGGCTTTGGAGTAGGGTATTATCCTGGCTGGAAGGGCAACTTTGGTGCAGTTTGTTAAGCCTTCCTCCCAATGCTTTTTCTTAGTGTTTTATCATGGAGGGCGGGGCTTCTGTGTCCTCCCTAAGCAACAGAGTTCTCTCCCCATAGAGGTGCACAGGACACCTTTGTCTTTGTTGTATAGCTTTAGTGGTAATCTCTCTCTCTCTCTCTCTCTCTCTCTCTCTCTCTCTCTCTCTCTCTCTCTCTCTCTGTCATTTATATATCCCACATTTTTCTTCCAAGGAGCTCAAGGAGGCAAACCTGATGTCCCCCCCCCCCATTTAATCCCCACAACAGCCCTTAGGCTGAGAGGCAGTGACTGGCCCAAGCGAGCTTCCTGGGCAAGTGGCGATTCGAACTCTACTCTCCTAGCTCTCTAATTAGGAGCCACTATCAATTCCCTGGATTGGAAATGGCTTCAACTGATTATAATCTCGCAATATTATTATTATTATTATTATTATTATTATTATTATTATTATTATCCACATTGCTGTAACCCGCCTTGGGGTTCTAAAGGTGTCACCCCCCTTTTATGTGTTCGAAGTTGTGCGATGCGTTCCAAGGAAGGCTTAGAGCTGCTTATGGGATGGCTCGGCGTGAGGCGGAGCGCCGGAGAGAGGCTGGTGGAGCGCCGGGGGCTGATTCCCCTCCAACAAGCCAATCCGACGACACAGCATGAGCGCGCTCATGGCCGGGACTCCCGAGGGAAGAGAGACGCGTCTTGCGTCCCGCCGAGAATCCCTTGCGCAAGAGCAGAAAGTCGAGGGTAGAGAAGGAAAATCTCCCACCACGACGAGTTGCCTGGATTCTTCTGTACGTGTGGAGGTTTCTTGAGTGATTCGTTTGTCTCCTTATCTTCTCTCTCGTCCCCAAAGCAGCCTGATGGCGCGGACCTGTTTCTTCTTGCCTTTGTAACGTCGAGCCTACCTGCAAAACATCACAGACCCCGGAAAGAGGCGACGCGGGCGTGCAGTTCTTTCCCCGAGCGGCGCTGCCGCAGTCCAGTCTCGGCGGAGAGGCTGGGGAGAGAAAGTCACGTCTGGAAATCCGTCTGGGGCTCCGTCTCCTCACCCCAGCCTAGCAGGAGGATCGGAGGGAAAGGCTTCCTTCGCGGCGGAGTCAGAAGTTCCCGATTTGTACTTTCCTTCCACCAGCACACCCCTCCAAAAAAAGAAAAGAAAAGAAAGCACCTTCGGCTTAGGATTCGCCCAGAAGCCAACCGATGCTCCAGAGAAGCCCTCGCTCCACAGCAAGGAAGGGAACTGTCGCCGGACCCCCAAAAAGATGTCAAGGAAGAAGTTGCTTCTTCTGGCGGACGTGGATTTGTCTTGATCTTGGGGGCAGCTCTCCTTGGAAAGCCCTGCGGGGATCTAGGACGACTTCCCTTCGGAGCAAGTGAGTGATCGCCTGCCTCTGTTTGGCGGGCCGGCGAGAGAGATCTACCTCCGCTGTTTGCCTAAGCGCGGCTTCTTGGGTCTTGGCTTCCCCGGGCAGGTCGGGCTTTTCCTGCTCGAGTTGCCAACTTCCTCCTCTCCACGCGACCGGTCCTCACGAGACGCGCCGAGAAGGAAGGGCAGCAAGGAGAAGACTGAGAGGCGAGAGAAACTTGTTACCTCTGATTGAGCCTTATCCGATCTTCAAGGAGTTTTTTTAAAGGAAATAACCCGATCCTTTTCCCAGGACAGAAAGTGGCTGCCTGGCTTAAAAAGCAAACCCGAAAAGCCCACCTGGTGACTTCCCTGATGCGCCCTAAGGAAGAGATCTGAACAGGACAATGTATGGGCAATTTCTCAATGCCACCAGCGTGACTGACCCTCACCTCCTCATGCAGACCAACACGCCCTACGTCGGGAGCACCCAGAGACCCGTCAGCTCGTCGGCTCTTTACATGTCGACCGCCCGGGCGTTAAAAGAAGGCGAGATCAACAAGCCGGATCTGGTGACTTACATCGTCCTGTTCTTCTTTCTGCTCCTGGCGGTGACCATCATTGTACTTTTCATTAATTGCCAGCTGAAGAATTCTTTTTTCGCCTCTCTACCTTACGACAGGTCGCTGAGAGAAGCGAGGAGCCCGTGGAAAACGCAAGCTGTTTAATCCTCAGACTTAGGAAATTGGGGAGGGGGAGAGAGAGAGAATGTCTGATATGAGCTTTGTTGTGATATACAAGGGTCTTGTGGGCCCAACGCACTGTAGAATGGCATCCTGTTTTCATTTGCCCCCGGGCAAAATCCTGCCACATATAAATATGATTTTTCTTAAAGCAAGCCAGAGGAAACATTGTCGGAAGGCGGGTGGTGAGGGAGGAGATAATAACGTGGACTGCTTGAGGCATGGCAAAAAATGGATGTAAATAAAAAGACCTAATGTGGATTTATATGAGTAAGGTGTTGTGATGTATCTCAAGGTACACAGACCACGGTATTTCAGACTGCAGTTTAAAAGCCTGGATGCAAATTTCAACATTGACAAAGTTCAGTTTTCATATAGTGATGCTTGCACTGATGACAAAGACATGCAGTTACCATCCGGCGATGGCATTACTGACTACGCTTGTGAAACATGGGTGGTAGCCAGCATGGACGTAGGCAAGATTTATGTTAGGGGGGCAGAACCAAGTTATCTGTGATACAATTGGTTAGTTAAGTTTTTTATTTATTTATTTACTTGATTGAGGGGGCTGCTGTCCATGGTAGCAAGTGATAGTCCTACTCAGAGTAGACCAGTTGAAATTAATGGGCCCAATGGGGTCTACTCTTAAGTAGGACCAACATTGGATACAACTACATTCTTAGCAGCTCTCCGCCAAGGAAATTAGGGTTTTTTCATCCACCCAGAACTCTCTAGTTTTCATATGGGGGGGGGGAGCCCATTCTGAAATCTCAGGTCTGGCTGGATGCCTGCTATGGTTACATCAGCTGGCATTATTGAACCTTTTTCTATGGTGTTAAATTTTGAGGTTATAATTAGGTTTGTATCGTTATTCTCCACATTATTCTGCAAGGTGTTGAGCAATGAGACAGATAAGGCCTCCAAGTAATAAAATATAAAACCCACAAACCATGACTATCCAGCACTAACTAAAGAAAAGGGGTATTCCATAACTTTTTGCAGTTTGTTTCACTGCACACATTTCCCCCTAAGTCTGTTCAGACTTTTTCTCTTACATATATCACCCTTTTCTTTGTTAAGTCAAGGAAAAGACCTGCGGTTTTAAACTAATAATGGTTAATTGTTTACAAGGGTATAAAATTACTCAATTAAGAATTGAAATGAACTGGAGGAGGATGACTAATAAGACTGTTGTCACCTAGTGAGGTGTTTTTTTTAAAGGTTACACTGTAATGAAAAGAGAGGGAGAATGTTAAGCCACTGGTGCAAAATTCAAAAAATTGAAAGATACAAAACATATTAAACTGGTTAATTCAGTACTATTAAGGCTACAATTCTAACCATGTTAGCGCAAGAAGAAAGTCCCACTGCATTCAGTAGCACTAACTCCCAGGTAAAGAGGTTTAGGATTGCAGCCTGACCCTTTTTTCTTCCAGGATTAAAGCAGAAGATTATTATTAAAACAGACCAGCCTATTTGTCAGTGGTCATATAACTGCCATAACAAGCTGATAGCTAGGTTGCTTCCATCACAAACTGCAAGTGTGTTTTTAACTTGCTCATCAGCACCGTGGAGGACACTGGAGTTATTTAGGGCTTTGATCCGTAACCTCAAGTATTATAATAAAACCTGCATTTTGATGACCTGTTATCACTAACTAGGATTCGAAGATCCTTGCCAAGTCATGAACATGAATGAGCACATCTCAATATGCAGACGTAGTACACATGGGGTGTGAATTCAGCTACTCCAGTGTAAAATCAATATATGCAATAAGCATGTCAAGCAGCACAAACATAAGATGTAAGTACAGTTGCTACAGCTTCTTATGCCTGTGTTGCTCCTTAGCGATTGAGGAGGCTACAATGATAAGAATGTCAGTGGGTGTGTCTGTTGGCTATGTTGGTCTACACATCAAAATGACAATATACTTGCAAGTGCAGAGGGTTTAAATCAAATCTAGACCTCAAGTTGGCAACTAGTCAACAGCTAGGACTGTGGTGGATCACAATTTATTGAGCAATAGTAATATCTTTTAGAAAAGAAGGGAGCATTTTGTATGGCTTTTCTCACTCGCAAGCGCTGCAGTGGTGAGGAATTTCCACAAGACAGACACAGGTGTCAGGTTTGCTGTTGATTCTGGGAACTACATAGTGTTCGGTAGAGAGTAACAGTTTGCATGTATAAAAGATTCCTTCTAGGCATGCTCAGATAAAGGATTTCAGGCATAAAGACTTGAATATTCTGGAAGTGTTGGTTTGAGATCTGCTGCTACTGAGGATGAACAGTGATGAGCTAAACTCAGAGAAACACCAAACTGTGTAAGACGGAAAAATTGTGTGCCTTAAAATGTGTTTGCATTTTCTGATCTGTGTGTTAAAATTGAAAAGAAATGTCTGAAAAGCCTTGCAGGCTGTTCCGTTGTTTATACATCTTGGTAGTTGCAGACACAGAACAAGCTTCTAATTTTTTATGTTCTCACTTATTTAATAATGGTTTGGCTCCCAAGCTATCATTCTGTATATGATGTCAATTAAATCAACCAAGATTTCACTCAGCCTAAACATGGAGTTAAATCTAATTTAAGACACTAGTGTCAATTGGAACACACCAATTAAAAAAGTAGTCTAAAGTAAATGCAATAGTAAATTTGCACAATACAAATATATGTATTGTACTCTTCTTAATTTTTTTAAAGTAAACCATCAACAGAAGCTATGCAAAAAAATAAATAAATCAATTTTACTTGACAGTTTGGGCAATAACAGCTACCTGTATAAATCAAGGTAGTTTAGCACTTACAGTAAGAACGTAAGAGACAAAATGACTAGCTAAATTGCCTGCCTGAACAACTTCTGTGTGTTCTTGCATTTTCTCTTCCCCTTCAGTGCTTCAACCATTGCAATGGGGAAAAGAAATGGCACCAATGCATTGAGGACATGAAATAACATGTCAGAGGTTCCTAGAGGCCAACAAAAACATTATCACTGCATCTGTGAGCTCTCTCTCTCCATCTTGTTTTCTTAGAATGGACCAGATTAAAAATTTCTACCTTCATCTCCTTGCAGACTTCCTAGAGACAGCAGGTTGGCCGAGGAGGCTCTATTTTGTCCAGTGGAGCTGCAGTGCTGGGCATGACACCATATTCTCTCTCTGTGTTTTGGTGTGTGTGCATATGTGCGCACATTTATTCTCTCTCACACATAGCCATGATCTTGTGGGAATCCATATCAGAGTAGTGCTATTGAAATCAGCAATGACATAATGGCTAGTGAGTTCCTACAGAAATGTAGCCTTGGGCTGAACAAAAGCCAGATTGATTGTGTGTTGATGCACCACTGACCTTTGTGTTCCATATTTTGCCTTGAGCTATTTGGATACCAAGGCACAACAGAGTTATGTGATCTTCGCCAGAAATTAAACAACAGTGAGTGCCTGGATTTTGATAGTATAAGGACTGTCTGGCATGATATCAACACCACATCATCCTGCAATATACTGTTGATAAGTTTGTGGGTGCCAGGCTCCTCTAAATTCCTGGAACCAGTAAGTGTCAGAATTTCATTAAGGTTTGGGTGTTAAGCCAAGTATTGGACTACTCTGGATTCATCCAATGGGTGAGGGACCTCCCTCCCTCAACAGATAAAGCCAGAGTTTAGAGTAGACGTGTAGGAGTGATGTCACAGAGAAGAAAGGCAGCCAGCTGAAAAGCTAGAGAAAATGGAAAGAAAGAGGAAAAGCCACAGCTGATTTATGTTTGAGTCCAAAGCTGTGGCTATAGGAGAAAGAAGACACTTTTGGGGTGTTGATGCTGTGAACCCCTCCATCGTAAGCCCAGGTAAAGGGTAAAGGGACCCCTGACCATTAGATTCAGTTGTGACCGACTCTGGGGTTGCGGTGCTCATCTCACTTTATTGGCTGAGGGAGCCGGTGTACAGCTTCCGGGTCATGTGGCCAGCATGACTAAGCTGCTTCTGGCGAACCAGAGCAGTGCACGGAAACGCCGTTTACCTTCCCGCCGGAGCGGTACCTATTTATCTACTTGGACTTTGACATGCTTTCGAACTGCTAGGTTGGCAGGAGCAGGGACCGAACAACGGGAGCTCACCCCGTCACGGGGATTCGAACCGCCGACCTTCTGATTGGCAAGCCCAAGAGGCTCAGTGGTTTAACCCACAGCGCCACCCGCGTCCCTGTATATATGTATAAATAAACCATATATCATAAAGATACCTCATTTTCCAAAAGGAAACATGATCCCAGGGTGAGCGCCTGGAATGCCTAGAATCTCTCACCACTCTGAGATTGGGATGGTGTGTATTTTCCCTGATTTAACAGCAGGTAACATTCCTACTCCAAATAGGTCTGAAAGCATATACACAAGGCTGGATTTGGTCAGTGGTTGGATGGGAGACCTCCTGGGAAGCAAATATATGTTCCATAACAGAAAAAGGTTGTAAGGAAATAAATAAATCCCGGGTAGTTTGTATATTTTCTTTCTCCCGGGTCACAGCTTTTAAGCTATTTCTATTATAAAGGATGGCCGTGCAGTTTAAGACTCAGTGGTGCTATTCTGGCCTTTGTAGCTTTAAGCAAAAATACATTATTGCAGTGATTATGCAGGGGAGGAAGGGGGGAAATAACAGAAGCAGAATTGCAAATGGGTAGGTGTGTCACACACTGTCACGTCTCAATCACCCAAGATGCAATTAGAGAGTCACAGCTGAGGCCCTGAGTGGATATGCTTTGTGCTTAGTAAGCCGCAACTTCAATCTCCAGAGCTGCTGTTAAAGTAGCTTTGGCCACCCTGCTGCCCTCCAGATGGGTGATGGGAGTTGTAGTCCAAAAACACCTGAAGGGCAACAGATTGTTGAAAGGCTGTGATAAAGGATCTCAGGTGGAAAAGCTTCCAAAGATGCTAATAATTAGATGCACTGAATTAAACAGACTCTATAAGGAGGAGTATATCTTTAACCACATGATCCAATAATGATCAGTTAGTGAAACAGGAAACCCTACACATCAGAAACTGGCTGACAACCTCTTCTGAAGCAGGGAAAGCCATTGTCCAAAAATGTACCTTCGAGATTTCAGTATTTTCCCCTTCATTTAATGACCTGTACAAAAAGGTGCTTTTGGTAAATGTTTTACTGAACGTTAAAAATAGAGGGGGGAGGGGGAGAATCAATTGTCAGTGGGGTCGTTTTGGGGGTGTTCCTTGCCTTCCAGCTTTTACAAAAGCAGATTTCAATGACTAGCAGCTGGAGAAACTGAGCCAGAGGAAGAGTTCCGCTTTCCTGCAGAGATACATTGTACAGTGGGACCTGGTATTTATATAGGAGTGGGTGGCCCCATTGAAATGGAGGAGGATTTTAGCTCTTCGCCATCACAACACACAGCAGTGCTCTGTTGGATGCTGTCTTGATGAAGGACTTCCTTTTTAATGATCCCGTAAAAAGTGGGTCTATTTCGATACCTAGTTATTTGTGCTTTGAAACCTCAAAGACTGTAGTGCAAAGAGAAGAGGAAATAAACAAAACATTTGTGGTGGTGCTCAAAAGTTATGCTCTTCAGTGCCAAAGGCAAGATCATTCTGGTTTCTTAAAGTGTAATATAACAAAAATGCAGACCTAGAACAGTGCTTGGATTGTACCCCCGACTGCTACATGCACTAAGTGCTACATCAGGGGGCATTGTGGACGATATTTAAAGGTAATGTGAAGAAGACTTCAACTCATTTACTACAGCAACACTCTTTACTTCAGGGAATTAATGTTAACCAAAGAGGCTGTTCCTTGTGGTTGGAAAACTGTACAGAAATTCAAGACCTCATTGAGGTGAGGTGATATACCTGAATCTGTCAGGGGTCCCTAACCTGTGGTCCTCTAGATGTTGCTGGATAACAAGTCCCATCACCCCTTGACCATTACCCAAGCTGGCTGGGGCTGGTGGGACTTTTAGTACAACACCTGGAAGGCCACAGGCCAGCCATTTTCAGCTGTTCTTCATCTTTAGAGATTGTACTTCAGCAGCACATTAAAATTACTACACCCCAAACTATCTCAGCTGACCTAAAATTTGTTTTTTTTGCATGTCTTACTTAAGTCTCACTTATAGCATGATTTTGCATTGTTTGGGAATGCGAAGCAAGATAATTGTATTTTACTTGTGAGTTTATTTGGCAAGGTACCCTGAATTTAGGGGGTCTGCTGTCCAGGCACTAACTGCTGACAGGCGCCTTCAAGGCCCTAAACCTCCCTCTTCCCTTTAAGCCATACTTGGACCAGACAGCTCTTCAGAGGATGCCTTCAAACAAAGGACTGTCCCAGGTAAAGCAAGACAATAAGCCATAGCTGGGTGCTTTGCTGGAGATAAAGGATTTTGGATCTGTAGAAGTCCTAAGCTGCATGCCTCCACTCAGCTTGCATAAACATGCTCGGTCTCCAGTGTTCTTGCCCTCCAAAAGTAACCAAATAGATGTGATTCCTGGCTACCTGTTTCTTGCCTCCCCACACAGCCCTGAAAACCAAGAACAGCATGACTAGCCAACACAGAAGGCAAAACTTTCAGCTCTGAATGGCTGTTGGTATTGTAATAATAATATTTTTTTATTATTATTTATATCCCACCCTCCCCAGCCAAAGCCAAAGCCGGGCTCAGAGCCATGTATGCATCAGAAACTGCATTATTTGGTGCAAGTTTGGTTTAGTAATATTTAATAGCCATTTCCTGTGGCCAATAGTCATTGGAGCTAGATTAATGTATTGAAATAAAGCTGGATTAAGCACTTAAGTTTCCAGTACAGTTTCAGTTACTGCTTTCCTCAAACCCATAATGCAAATTAGCTGTGTAAATTTGGTGCTTGTAACCTTTTGTTTGTTCTACCAATATCTAGAGCAATACTTTTATGCATCCTTTGGTACAAATGCAATTATCTTAAGAGATGATGAGATCATAGTGCAGAACCATAACAAATCCATTGAATTATTTCATCGGGATTTCTGTGCATCACCTCTCCATTCTAAGAGAACCATTTTCATTAGACTAAGAAGAGCCCGTACTGCAGTCCCCCATCTCAGTGCAAGGTGGTGATTTTAAGCAAATTCAAATGGAGGCACAGAAAACAGAATCCTTTGCTAAAAGTTACTATATATTTAACCCCTAATAAGTCAAGGATATGTTGTCTGCAGGAAATTTTAAGCCTACTTAATATGAAACAACTGACATTAAAACCTGCTTTAATCCCATTGATTTTAATGGCAATTTCTTTTCATTAACATGAAGTTAATAGTCATCTATATACAAACATTTTTAGAGTGTTTTAAAAATAATCACCACATTAGTCTCGTTATCATTATAGCGCAGAAAGTGAAAGAATGGATCGGGCTGAGACATAGAGCATGCTTAGAGCAGACCCACTGAAATCAATGGGACCCATGCCAGCAATAGCCCATTGACTTTTTATTTTCATGATCAGGACCAGCCCAAGACATTGGGTTGCCTGAAGCAAACCTCAAGTTGCCACAATCCCCGCTCCACAGAAGCCAACCAGTAGGATGGTTAAATCTTATTTCAGTATTGGTGGCAGGAAAACATCCTCCTTAGGACAGCATATTAGCTTAGAGGGTGAATGGAAGAAGGCTTTGTCCTCCAGACCAGCTCACTGCAGCTCCTCAACCCCAACATGTGCTGCCTCCCTCTACCTAACGGTAGGGCCAGCCCTCATCATGATTGAGATTCCCATTTCATTGAATCCCGAAGGCTGCATTGTTTGAAAGTTCAGAATAATCTACACCAAAACAGCTTTGCCCTCTTCTATTCTACTCCCACGCTCCTAAGCATAAATCACAGTTACTCAGAAAAAGATATGAATTCCTTTCTCAGTAATGGGTGTTAAGTACCAATGATGAAGTTCCAAAATCCTGCTACTCGAACTACCATCTCCTTATACCTTACCTTCTCAGCCAATTTACCTGTTGCTTCTATCCTTAAATGCTTTTATCAGATCCAGGATTCTTGGCACTTAACATCCCTGCATAAGCATATGGCTCCAGGAGCCAGACTGATCAATCAGAGGAGATTGGCTCATTCCTTGAACAGTACAGCAACATTAAGTAATGACTCACACATCTGAATGGGCTGTGACAATGAAGCTAAGCACTCACAGAACTCTCTACTGATTCACACCATGGAATTGGTGCGCACACACAGCCTGTGCTCTTCAAGTGCACCGTGACCAAGTCACATTCTCAGATCTTGCTCAGAGGCTTCTTCTGAGCCATAGACACAAGCACTTGGATAGGTCAAATGGCTTTGACTTGCCAGCTCTTTATATCTAGGGTACAGCATCTGAGTTTCTGGCACACATCGTAACATTAATTTTACTATTGTTTATGATGGATTAAATTTATATCCTGCTCTTCCTCCCAAAGATGCCCCAAGTGGAGAAAAGACAAGCGATATAACAAATGAAACAGTTCAAAAGCAGAAATTTATAATTTGGCAGAATATTTGGACTATATGATATGTATTTGTATAATTTGGAATATTTAATGTGATTTGATTGGATTGTTAAAATGGAAAATTTAATAAAAAAAATTTTTAAAAAAGAAACCGTTCAAAAGCTATGAAAACAATTACAACGCAGACGCAGACAGCGTTATATACTATATGCAGGCTAGTGAATTTAGCAAGACCAAGCTACAATCCGCTGCTGCCCTCATCAGGTGTTACCAAACATGGAAACTATAGTGTTTGGTAATGTGTGTGAAGGAGGGTCACTGGGGAGGAACACACTGAAAAATTCAAAATGCACTGGGAACCTCCATATATACAAGCAATTCTCAGTGCAGACTTCCAGCTCCTTGGGAGGAGACAAAAATAAGCATGGAAGGTGGACAGAGCTTGGGCCAGTGGAAGCTAATCCTTTAGGGCAAATGCGTCACTGCCCCACCAACCTCAGTCTTTGATTCCTCCTAGTCCACTTGCCTTCTTACTTGCACCCAGTCCAGAGGGGGACTCTGTCTGCTCCCTCCTTCTTAAGTCTCAATTTTGCCCTTGTAGGACTCAGCAGAGAGGATAATGGAGACAAAAGTTGAATTAATTGGCTCTGGCTCCACCTACGTTTGGCCTTCTAGACTTCTGCCCTATCATTGCCAATGGGCACCACCCTCCACGGGCTAGTGTGTTTATCCCCACTGATGACCCACACCTACACATAAGAACCTACACACTTAGCTAATGCTTACCAGGGCTATAGTTATCAAGGCTGCAATCCTGCTCCCACCTGCCTAGGAGTAGGCACCACTGAACTCAGTGGAGCTTCTGAGTAAATATGTAAAGGTTGTGAAAAGAGCTCCCTAGTTTGGATAGGTGCCAGTCTACTAATTAAAGCCATTTACTCCATTGAGTTTCAATTACTTGGTTAAGCCTATTTTAGAAAGGCTTTTTTCCGATGGTTGGTTGGTTGGTTAAAATACCCACAGTGGAGAGAGGGAGAGGGATGAAAAACATGTCCTCATCCACCCATTTCTCAGCAATAATTACCTATTTGAGGATATTTCTTTTGCTTAAGTGAAAGAAAGTGATTTAACATGAGATGAATATTTATTTCAAAGCTAAAAAGTGGAGCATAGGCTTTTTTTTTTAAAAAAAAAAAAGCTTATCTTGGAGAGTAAAGATATAATCTGTCTCCTCCAGCCCTTAAAATATGTTTAAAATAAAAAGGGTGGCCAAAGTAAATGCAATAAGAAATAGAGTAACCCCCGCATAGCCGTCATTCTGTATTGAGGATGATAAATTTATTTGTTGCATTTTATTTTTTATATATACTGATATATTAAAATGTAGATAAAAATTTAAAGCAAAAAAAGTGGACTAAACTAATTTAATCCCACACATATTCATATTATTTAGCCAGAATCAATCATTAATGTTATCTTGCTACAACAGATTTGTGAGCCAAATTGATCTTGTAAATAAGACTGCAAGGTTTTCAATCGGACATGCCACTCATGCATTTAAGTTTAGATGCCCAACCCTAAGACAGGGTGGAGTTGTTGTGCATTTTGTCATGTCCTTGAGTTATCTCCATCACCCACTTTCCTCATTTACCTGGAGAGAGAGAGAGAGAGAGAGAGAGAGAGAGAGAGAGAGAGAGACACGGTTGGTCCAAAGGATGTATTAGACCCATTCTGAGGTTCATATTGCACCTGTTCTCAGTGGTGTCGGGGAAATTCTCAAGTGCAGTTACTCTTCATGAGAAGCCCCTGCTAAGATTATACAAATTAAAAAACAAACAATTATTTGACTCATGCAGGATGCTTGAGAGTCCATCTCCTCTACCAGCCTGCCCACTCCCTGAGATCTATTAGAAAGGTCTTTCTTTTTCATCACTCATCACTGGCTGAAACATGCTAAGAGGACCTTCTCAGCAGCCACTCTCAGATTGTGGCATGCCTTCCCCATGAGATCCATTGCACCCTGCTCTTCCAGGGTTTCTGTTAACTGATTAAAACACTCCTGATAAAGATTTGTCATGCTTTTGATATGATGTTCGTAGGCTATCATTTTAGAGTGCTATTTACCAAGCTGATCTCTGTTCTTACACTTTTGTTCTCCTTCTTTTATCGGATTGCTTTGTTTTTAATCATTGTGAGTCACCGTGAGTGATGCAAGTGAATTGAAAGGATGGGGCATGCATGATCAAAATAAGCAAACCTAATTGAGGGAGTTGAGAGGGTAGAACGGAGACAGTTACCCTGTGTGAACCGTATGCAGGTCAAGGTTTGATGGGATTTGCCGGTCCAAATCAGCCTAGCTTAACCCAACCTTAGGCCGGCAAATGTCCCTCTACCCTCAATGCAAAGGAGAATACAGCTGTTGAGCACTTGTTGCTACCTTGGCTTGTACTCACTGCTCTTATTTCTCAGTTCTGAAGTGGGTAAACTGAGAGGTACACTAGCAGAGGCGACCTGACCTGTTTAGCCACCTGAAGCAGAACAGAAAGGTGCCACCTCCCTCACTGAAGCCTCGCTTACCAGAGTTGTGAAGCTGTGGCTTCTGGTAGTATCTCGAGAGTTCCATGAGATCTTGTGAGAGTTGAGATAATTCCGGAAGCTGCCACCACACAACCCTGGCAGCGGTGGCAGGGACACCCACAGGAGCACCACCCCACAGGATTCAACTGTTTGAGGTGGCCGCCTCATGGATGATCTGGCCCTATACACTAGTTTAGCCCTAGTCCTGAGTCATCTTCAGAAGCTGAATCAGGGCCCTCCTTTCTTACCATTTCAAGTTCTATTCAGTGCTCCAACAATTGGTCCTCATTCCAGAGTTCAGCTGAGTGCAACTCTATTCATGGGACACCCACACTGAAGTGGGGCGACATTTCTGCTCATTCCACCAGTGGTGAAAGGGTGGTGGCTGTAGGGCATTATCGCTTCCTATCCCTTTCTCCCTCAGGAGCCTCCACTGGAGTGTAATCTCTGGTAAGAACAGAAGGAACCCTCCCATCTGCAGAAAGGCAACTCTAGAAACCACCCAATATCTTTATGTTGACAGACATACAACAGGAAGTACAGTGGTACCTTGGTTGTCGAACGGCTTCGCTCCTGAACAAATCGGCTTCTGAATGCAACAAACCCAGAAGTAAGTGTTCCCATTTGCGAACTTTTTGGGAAGCTGAACGTCCGACGCGGCTTCTGCTTGAGTTCAGGAAGTTCCTGCAGCCAATTGGAAGCAGTGCCTTAGTTTTCGAACAGATTAAGTTCAACAACCAAGGTACCACTGTACTGTAAATTCATTGTCTACAGAAGAGGTAACTATTGATCCCAAGGATATAGCTATAGATACCAACCTTACCCTCTTGATTGCTTCTGAAACATATTCTATGTTTAAATTGTTTTAACTTTCCCTGGGAGCTCATGTTGCGGGGGGAATTTAATAACAACAGGCCTCAACCCTGCAGCAATTCCACAGGCAAACATCACCACATACAAATGTTAATCTAACACAATGTTCAATAATATCGCCAAGCGGAATTGAACAGCCCGAGTAATTTTTAGGATTCTATTTTTGCAAATGGATGGAGAAGACACCTTTGTTGGCATCACAGAATTGGGAGATTTTCATTTCTTCCTTAAAATTAGAACCCAGCGCTATAAGTAGAGCCCTGCTTGCTGATTACTCATGCCAACAGTTTCTGAAGAACACATGCCAGGACATTTCTTCCGCAGATAAACATGCTATTTTTGAAACAAAAAAATTTCAGAGCTTGTAAGCGAGCCAACCAGAGAAAGCTCAATAACCTTCCCAAGCAACAAAGTGGATGCACTCCTGGATGTATGTACATGAAAATAAGCGCTGGTTTATAAATGCAGTGTGACACTGTAGCCTGTTTGTGTGTTACTTATCTATTTGTTATTTTAATCAATTTCTTACCTACCCCTTTACCATAAGGTCCCAGGGCTGGCTGCAGTTACAAAAACAAACAAAACTGTTATAAAACAGAAAGCACCATGCAAAACCAGTTCCAGATATACAACCGATGAGTAGGTGCTTCAGCATTTGGATCCCTCTGCAGACAACCTTGAAAAGTACATGAAGAGCTGATGGGGCTAAAGGTGCAGCCCTGCTCTGCCATCAGCAGATATATAGCTTGCATGCGAGTGCCTATGGACTCTCTCTTCACAAAAGGGAAATGGCAGCATCTATACTTCAGAACTCCCTGCCTATTGATATCAGACAGGCACCTTCACTGTACTCATTTTGGCGCCTGCGAAAACATTTATCGCTGATTTTCCTTAGTGACAATTTTATCATTTCATCTTTTTTCTAAACCACTTTGAGGGTTTTTTTTTGTTTTTGTCTGTTTTACAATCAAGCAGTGCATAAATTTTATGAAATAAAAATTTCAATGGAGTCTGCTACATTCGGCTACTTTATACATAGTACTTTATACACACATGTACAATACATACATTTATGCGCAGCAAATAATTGAGCCTGGGTGGTATCTGGCTGGTCTGCTGTGGATTGTGATACATTTTCTTATACTGTAATGTATTGATTATATTGGCATTGTACTGCAATGTCAACCACCCTGGTATTATTGGCAAAGTATAGAAGTCTTTTAATCAATGGTAACTGAACGTGTGAACTGTATCAATTGAAAAGTGTGGAAGAATGAGGCAACGTGCACATGCTGTCTGTGATGGTCCATTCATGCATGCAAGTGACTGCTGTGGACTATCAAACATCCAAGTGTGAGTCAAGCCTGAATACATTCATTTCAATGGAATTTAATTCCAGGTGTCTCTGCATTAAAACTTTGGGTTGGATTTAAAATGTATCTTTCCCAGTTCAATAAGACCATTGATACTGGACCATGGGTTATTCAGAGATTCTAGTGATCATTTTATATCTCATCCATCCCAAATCAATAGAATAGGTAGAGGAGGGGAGAGAGATGGTCTCACCCATTGACTTGTTTACATGCATGGTATTATATACAGTGGTACCTCGGGTTAAGTACTTAATTCATTCCGGAGGTCCATTCTTAACCTGAAACTGTTCTTAACCTGAAGCACCACTTTAGCTAATGAGGCCTCCTACTGCTGCCGTGCCACCAGAGCCCGATTTCTGTTCTCATCCTGAAGAAAGTTCTTAACCTGAAGCACTATTTCTGGGTTAGCAGAGTCTGTAACCTGAAGTGTATGTAACCTGAAGCATATGTAACCCGAGGTACCACTGTACTCACTTTAGCTGCTCTAGGGCTGGGTGTTATTTTGACTAGTTATTATGGGATAGAAATATGTAAAAAAAGCTATCTCAATAAAAAGAGTACTCCAAAGATTCTTTAGATTCCAATTAAGCAAAAATGTTGCGTCTGGAGCTTCATAAACACCTGCTCTCCTACTCCCCTTCACAATTCAGATAAATATTGCATTTGAAACCCTCACAGATTTAAAAACACGCACTGCCAGACAGTTGAAATGCCTTGGATAAGCTTGAAGTTCGATGATTTAAGAACCCAATTAAACTGATTTGCTAGCAAGGCCAGTTTCACCGACGGGCTGCGTTTTAAAAATGTTTTATATGCCAACCGTGGCTTAAGCAAGATAATATGAAGCTCTGTAAATATTTTGTCAACTCAGCTCCAAAGCTTACTGAAGCTGGCACATTAAAAGGGGAAATTCAATATTTTAGACCCACGCAAAACGCTCTTCCTGGTTCTAGATTTGCTGTACTTACTCAATCCACACAAAGCGCCTGTCGATTGATGGCACTGCCACCTGAGTGATGAGGAGTTAGCACTCACTGTGAGGTGCAAAGGGACTTGCTGTCACACGTCAGAAATTCCAGCTTAAATTATCCCCCTCCCCTTCTTCAAACAAGCCAGCGCTGGCCAAAATTGAGATGCCCAAGAGCATCCAATGGGTGCTGGTGGGGATGAAAACAAGCTCACTAAAGCTCACACATTTATTCTTCCACAGCCAGAGGTGCTGTTAGCAGGCGGGCCCAACCCCCAGGACTTTTATGCTGGACACCAAATGCAGCAGAAAACTGTGAATGGAGACACTTTGCACTGATTGCTGATTTGAGTTTTACACTGGTATTGCTTTATGGCTTGTGTTTTAATTCTGTACACCACTTACTTGAGGGACAAGAGGGGCACTACAGTGTAAATGCCATGGGTCCAGGTAGTAGTCCTTTAATGCTACTCTTTGGAAACAACATTGCAGGCAGTAGAACCACCAATGCAATACAGTGCCTCCAACACACTGAGTCGTTCCAGGAAGATACCACGATCAACAAAATCAAAAGCTGCAGAGAAATTAACAGGAATCAAGAGGGTACACTCCCTGCAATTCTTTCTGAAGCAAAGGTCAGAGCAGGACAACAAGGACTGTTTCTGCATCACCCCCCCCAACTGTGACTGAAATGGGTCTGGATAGCCCACTGAATCCAAATACATCTGCAGTTGGTCAACCACAATCACTGCAACCACCTCGCCCCCCCAAAGGGACACTGACCACTGGACGATAGATATCCAACATGCCCAGGAAGAGCTTCTTCAGCAGCTATACCACCCCTTTCTTCAAAGTGGTGGGGTTCACACCCTCCTAGTGAGGGAACAACTACTCCTGCACCCACCCAAATCAGCAGCTTCCCACTACGCAGTATGGGCAGGGTCAAGAGACCACATGGTTGGTTAGCCTAATTCCTGCCAGCATCCTGCCCATGTTCTCAGGCTGCAAGAACTGCAACTGATCCCACAAACGTAGAACAGACAATACTCCAATAGCTTTTCCAAGGTCTGCTCCAACATGGCACTGAGTTTGGAATGGACACAGCAGGCTGATGTCTAATACCCATGGATGATGGATACTAACCAGCCCCATTGCCATGTGAAAAAGCTCCATTGGGCAGTTCACTAATGATGCAATGGTCATCACCCAGTCCCATTTCATTGCCCAGAGCTATTTGGAAAACAATGGTGCCTTCTGAACTCTACTTAACTGAAGAGGGCCCTCGGGAGCGATCCTGCCATTATCCCACCACATCTCACCATTCCAGAGAGTTCAGGAATTATTTGCAATGCAGGCAGAGACAGGTCAAAACATTGTGCTGCCCAAAAAGGTTGTTTTTATTTTAAAATACTGCTATCTAGTAACAATTCAGGCAAGAATAACTCTTTATTAACTTGAGGGAGAAAGTGTTTGACATATTTAGATGTTTTCCAGGCACAGACTACAAGACCGTCTGTTTTTATCAGGTAAACATTAGTAATACTGTGAAATAAATGCACGGTTTTTAAAAAATATTCAAATTACAAGGCTGTTACATAGTTACTTTTGTGAAACAGCATTTTACATAGATTACCTGTAGGAGTAGAAAGTGGGATGCCACAAGAGAACAGAAATTTTGGATGTGGGATGTTTGAATTCTTAATTCAGCCAGAAGATTCAAACCTGAATTCATCCATGCTTGCTGTAGAACCAACTTTAGTTATCGTGAAGACGAAGTAGAAAGAAAGTAGGGCATTTTAGAATTTATAAAATAAATTAATCCTGAGGCACATTTTGGTCCCTTCAGCAAGTCAGCAATCTAGCCAGATGCAACAACCATCTTGCACAATATAGTTAAATCAATTTTCCAATGAAAACTTGCAATTTATGCTGAAGTTAATTTGTCTAGTACCTCTTAATACCCATCAGAAGTATTATTGAGAACAAAGTCAAAGCACACATCCTCCATGGGTGGTTGGATGGTACCCACCGCCATTTACTCTCTCAAAAAAAGAGATGGCCAAAAGAGGCCAGCGATAGGCATAAAAAGTTGTAAACTGCAAGAATGAGATAGTCTACTCAGTTTCTACAAAAATGAGAACACCGTGACTCAAGCTAAATCTGGAAACAAATAAGTCTCCTTCCATTCTTACATACACCATAATGCAAGCACGGCAGCTTGTAGTGAAACCTATTTCAGATGCCTACACATCCACTGAAACAGAACTCAGTCTGAATATACAAGTAAATCTTAGAGATGGAGAATCACAACAAAAAGGCAAGCTGATGTATCAGCATTTAATAAGTTTGTCCCTGCAAAGGATAAAGGGAAAACCAGGAGCAAGTTTACTCATATCATTGCTGGTAATAGTCCCCCCCCCAAAAAAAATGCACTAGCAATTTATGTACTATTCTTGCTCTTCAAAAGTGCAATACATATATTTTTTGACTGCATACACAGAGTAATATTGCTCAGACTGCATGCAAAGTCAGAAGGTCTGGTTAGTACTGGTACCTGGCAAACACACTTAAGGCTTTTAGATGGCTTAAAGAGTAGGAATCTTCAGGAGGTTAGTTACAAAGGCCAAATCTTTTAACACGGCAGAATTAACTTGCAAATCATTTATTGTTTTTAATTCAATGAAAAGTGTTAAAAGATGGTATCATCTTTAGTGTTATACAGGCAATGTGGTCAAGTGCAAGCACAGAACATCTGGCGCTACTACAACTTCTGGGGAGCAATTCCCCCTGTGCAGCTCCTGGTAATTTCAGTGAGATTTGCACAGGAGAACACCCCAGCAGATCTTGCTTAGCTAGCAGCATGCCCAGCAAAGGCAAATATTGGCTGTAGTTTTAAGTAAGGAGTTGACTAAAATATAAGGCAACAAAATAAGACCATCTACTTCTCTTTTTTAAAAAAAGAAAGACTGGGAAAGGGTGTTTTTTTTGCTTCTAAAATCAAGTAGAAACTAGTATGTACAAAAGAATGGTACAACTTTGTGAAAGTCATATTTGTTTTCCCTTTAAGGCAATTTCGAAGTATTTATTATAATATGTAAACTCTTGAAGACCCTGGCAGGACTACCATATAAGCACAACACAACTTCCGTGGCACTGATGGGTGGCATTCAACTAAGTGTGACTTGGAGTAGATCCATTAAAATTTACAAACATGACTATGTCCAGATGTTCCACACGATCACATTTGCTAATAACCAAGTAGCCTTTTCATAGTCTTCTAGAGTTTTGAAAGTTTCTTCACAAACATGTCACCATAGAAGACACAATTAAGAGTTCACTTCTTGCAATAAAGTATGGCAGTGACTATGGCCAATACTGAGCTAACCACCATCTAACCAGAGACTACAGATAGCTAGCTCTGTGTGATCAGCGAAGCAATTCCAGAAGTCTTTATAGTAGCTGATCTTTTAAACTTTTGAGAAGTCAACTTCAGTCTTGTGTGGCCTGTTTTCCCCACCATTAATTGGTTTTAAAATTTATAAAGCACAAATACATACTCCGATGTCTCAACTGTTATGGAATAATTTACCTGTGTTCAGTGATCTCAAGTATACACTCACTTAACATAAGAAGTGCTTTGCTGGATTAGATCACAGCCAATCAATGTTTCTGCAAGAATCCCAGTATCATTGGTCCAACAAGCAGACCACAGCCTACCCTTCTGGCCATTCCTGCTCCATTTACTCTCTCTAGATTTTGTTCCCCTGAGAAATCCCACCAATGAAGACAGTCTACAATATCCCCTCCACCAGCTATAGCTAAAGGCACAGCCAGACATCACATCTTGGTAAGAGGGCAGGGAACAGCTATTGATCAAAGCTGGCTAGGGAAAAACATATCTCATCCCAGTAAAGCCAGACTTCGGATTTGCATCCTTTTATTCTGTTTCAGTGGGAAGCCAAGTTGCTACACAGGGCATCAAAGCCTCGACCATCACTGGAAATCCTACACAGCTCTGTAAACTAGAAGGCTATCTTCAGAGCCATAGGGACTAGAAATTGCTTTCCGCCGCCACCAATTCTGGGGAAAGGATTCAGCATCCTCAGAATGCTAAGCTTTAAAATGAAGGCAACCACCACCACCTGTAGTCTGGGTAGAATCCACATAGGACTAGAAGCAGGTGGTCCCATAGAGAAAGCATAGCTTTAACTGCTGTCACTGGGGAAAGGCTCACTGAGAACTATTTTTGGTGGACTACATCTTCAGGAGCCAATGCATTTAGTATGGTACTTAGTGTTGGCTTTAGCATCCTAAAGCAAACGAAAATACATGGCAAAAGAATACAGGCCTTCTTGAGTTGTTGAGGGAAGGGAGAACTTCCACAAGTTAGCACTGAAGTGTAACCATTTGCTTACTTACCACACTTACTCTGAGGGAGACAAAGTAACTGAAGGCTAGGGATAAATTTCTGCTAGCAGACTTACTTTATCAGATTTAGCTGCACTGGGAATTGCTGGATACTTAGGCATACATCCCCCCCCCCCCCCGTTTGTACTGATAAAGAAATATGCCTGAATGGACACCACCAGTAGCCTCTTAAGACAGGAGGACTTCCACATTCATATCCATATTCACCAAAAACCTACCATTCATCTCTGCATCAGTTAGAGCCCTTTAGTAGGTTTATTAACAAAAGGCCATAAAACTGACAATTCATTTGACAGATGATGCTGAAGAGCTGATGTGTTGTATGAGGGCTTAAGATCCTTGACTTCTTCTATTAGGCTCCAGGCACCAAATGGCAATGATCTTTTTGTTATCGAAGGCCTGGTCTGCCTCAGTAATCTAAAAGGCAAACATTTTGCATCACTTAGCAAAGTGAGAGTCCTGATATTCTGGTTATAAATGTAAAGTACACCATGGTTGTAATTAATACTGGAGGAGGGGAATTATTAAAACCAGCAGTAACATTAGGAAGGACATTAATTAATACTGTGTGTGTGTGTGTGTGTGTGTGTGTGTGTGTGTGTGTGTGATTATTAAAACCAACATTGACATTAGGAAGCCCCCAGGATACCAGCTACAGAGAGGCAAAATAAAATGGAAAGGTGAACAATGCCTCGTAATGTTATCTACAAAATGGCACTGTTTTGCACTATAAAAGACGTGGATTTCCTAAAAAGCTACACTTTGTCAAGGCCTAGCCCACAGCATGAATGTAAGTCAAGGGAAAATACTGATTAGTCTAAGCAAAACAGAGTGCCTTGAATCAAATGTTTAAGAACAATTGACTAAAGACAGCATCCTATTTACACTTGTCTGGGAGTAAGTTCCAGTAGCTCAATGTTCCATTGAGTATACATGCATACAATTGCACTGTAAAGGCAGTATTAAATTGAACTGGGGTATAGATAAAACCACTATTTACCACAGAACTTGCAGTAATGCATTCTAATACCACTATCTGTAACGTGTTTTTAACATGTATATACTTAAGTCACATTATTTACTCAAGCTAAAGGCAATCTTGGGTGTAATAAAGCTAGCTTTGTTCATGGACCTTATCCATTATACAACATTAAAAACTTGTAAACTGGAAATAAACAAATTTAGGAAAAAGATAAATGTTATTCCCTCCCCCCCCCCCCCGAAAAAAAGAACCAGTTCAAAAATGTGTTCCTAGAAGACACATAAAAATATTTTCAGTGGAGTTGATGATTATTAAATATGCGTATCAAGGAAAAATAAAATCCTGAATTCTCAGTTTTCTTCCCAACTTGGCTGTTTCCTTAATATCAAAAAATCAAAGGACGAGCGATAAAAAACAATGGAATTGGTCAATGGTAGAAGAAAGCTAATGTGTAGTATGTTCTTACAGTATCCACACTGGAAGTGTCTGTAGAATTAGAAAATGGTCACTAAAGTTATGGTTGAAAAAACTTCTTTGGCACTATGAAACAGAAGAGATGGGATTAAGAGGGGATCCCATCTGGGTGAGTACTTTATCCAGCCACTGCAGAGGCCCATGAAGATGGATTTCTATCCAGCATGGAGTGCTTGTAACATCTTGCCGATGATATTCCGCTCCCCATCCCTACAAAAAATGGGCAGACATTTAGTGTATATCCAAGAATCGCTCTTAAAACAGCCAGTGTTGATTAGTCTAGTAAATTCATTAGAAATTAAAAAATGAGTAACACCCCCCCCTCAAAAAAAGAAGCGTGACACGTCAGAGAAAAGGGAATACAGTGGTACCTTGGGTTACAGACGCTTCAGGTTGCAGACTCCGCTAACCCAGAAATAGTACCTCGGGTTAAGAACTTTGCTTCAGGATGAGAACAGAAATCGCACGGTGGCGGCAGCGGGAGGCCCCATTAGCTAAAGTGTTACCTCAGGTTAATAATGGTTTCAGGTTAAGAACGGACCTCCAGAACGAATTAAGTTCTTAACCCAAGGCACCACTATATAGGTTTATGGAGTGATGGCAGAATACCATATGCTTCTACTCCCCCCACAGAAAAAATCCTACTGTTCAGTAGGATTCCCGGTATACGTTGTCTACTAGGTTTTGCAGATGGAGAAAAATGACGGTTTATTCAAACGAAGCCTCATCCTATTGGAAAGGCCTGCAAATGACGATTGAGAGAATGCATCTGTCCAACTGACACCTGCTTCAGAGCCTGTTACACCGACAAGGAGGACAAGCTTGTTTGAAATACAGGCATCTCCCCATTGATGCACACTCTATTTGCACGCAACCAGAAGCAGTACCCAGAAACAGGGTCACTTGGTCAACCAAGCCCCACAGTCCCTTTGGCTCCCCCAAGCCAGAGAGGCAGCAGAGCTGGCCCAGCTGATGTGCTACTCAGTTAACTAGCCCAGCTGACGCGTGAAGGAAGTTGCGCAAGCTCTGTTGCCACTCCGACTCACACAAGCTGGAGGGGTTGCGGGACTTGGTTGAGGAGGACTCTCTAGGGTGCTCCCCGTTTTACACAATTTTGTGCATGCGTATGGGGCCCCAGAACAGAACCCCTGCATAAATGGGGAATTGCCTGTAATAATGCATCCAAACTCCCTCTGCATCATTCCCCATTCTGAGGGACGGTGGGTTACTTCTAGATTACATATGCGGATGAAGCCCTCAAAGCCACAGAAGATTTTCCATTAAAGTTATTGTCCTGGGGAATATACTTCAAAAATCACTCAAACACACAAGTTATAGCAGGTTCACACACGCCCACACCCCTTACCTTCACAAAACTCATCCGAATTGTGCACATTTTGGTGAGCTCGTATACTGCCTCAAATCCATGATTGACCGACTGAGCTAGAAGCTGAGCAAATTCCTGGTTGTTAAAAATTTTCAGGCTGCAGCCGCTAGGAATTTTGCAGACAGTTGTAGGGTGAAATCCATGATGGTAGTTGCAATTCCGACTCTGTACAAATATGCTGCTGTCACTCAGGCATTCAGCATAGACTTCACCACCAACATAGTAGAGATGGACACCTGGAGTCAGGGGAGTGAGAGAAACCCAAACATTTAACAGGGTTATTTGCAGAAATGTTACAGATGTCAGAAAGTCTAGCCGAGTTCCTATTTTTAAAAGGCTCCAGTAGGAATGGCTTCCAGTTATTCTAACACATCAGAGTATACTTGCATTTCTGCCACTGAATATCAGCCACTAGATGTCCTCCTTCCATGAATCAAAGAGTAAGATTCTTCAACAAATAATTTTTTTAACCGAGATTACCTAAATATTGCTGGTATTCTATTACTAGGAAACTGTTATTCAGAATCATGAGCCATTTGGCAGTTTAGATCAAAGCATCTGATCAGAAGGCTGCAATATTTGTCTTTGGTGTGCAATCTGTAGAATTACACTATATGTGGATGTGGAGATTTGTTCACTGAAAATGCTTCTTTTAGAAACATTAGGTGGTATTCAGCTACATTTTACTCATAGGAGACCCACTGAGATTAATGAACATGACAAAGTTAGGTGAAGGAAGGTTTCTTATGATCATACAAAGCACATTTCTATATTACCTTTTCCAATGTGTCTCCTGGTGTTTTCAATTGTTGAGTTGCGATTGACATTGGAGAGCAAACCTAAGCAGAACCTGTTCTTGTTATTAGAAGGATCTGTAAAACCGTCTACTAAAATACTAGTGGAAGATGCAAGAAATGCCTCCCCAACTCGATTGTTTAATTCATAATACACAATTGAACACCAGTGCTTGGGCTCTTCATAGGCCACAGGGTGAACATCTATGAACAAAAGCAAAAAATACGGATTTCAGTATTTCCAACACCTAAAGCAATAGTCTCTCCCATACAGTAATAGTATTAATGCCTTTATTCGTAGGTGCTCAAAGAGTTTCATGGATATCACCTCCAAAATATTCCAACAGCTCTGCAAAGTAAGCTAGTCCCACAAGAAAGATGGGGAACCAAGTCTCTGATGACAGTGGCATGGCATAGTTCATGTTCACAAGCACTACATTACGCCAACTTGGGACCATGAAAAATAATTTGTTTTAATCATGCTGAATTACTTATTTCTTTAGGCCACAGCTCAAGTCCATAAAAAATGGAGTTTCAAGAACGTGGCCATTTAAAGTGCCCACACTTAGAAACAAAGACAGTCTTTATATATACACAATTAAAAGTTATTAGTTTGGCTGACTGGTTGTTCACTGAATACTGAAATATTCAATACATGAAGCAGTTTATTCTGAAATGCTGATAACTTGGTCCAGCATTGGGCTCCTTTGGGAGGAAGGGCAGGCTACAAATATTTTTTGCTCCACCTATGAAGGTCCCTCTGCTGCTGCTCTGTCCCTATCCCTGCAAAACTCACTACGTATCCAACCCTCAAACACTAACATCCTCAACCCTTAACACAATAACCCATGGCTGAAAAGCAAAATTGGATTCTGCCCATCCAAAGCCTTCAGTGCCAATGTGCTTTTAAGGGGCAGGGATAAGTGGCCGATGGAAAAAGAAGCACTTTTGATTGGTAGGCTATTCTCTTCACTATAGAATTTCAACTGCACAAGATTGACAAGTCTACAAAATGCATTGTTCACCTCACCTCTACTGGAAATATTTGGCATTATCTGAGAGATCATATTATTGCTTGTGTCCATAGACTGTGAATTATCTTGCCCCATTTGATCTTCAGGAGGCATATATGCTGGTGGTGGTGTATCTGCTATAAAGAAAAATAAGGAATTTGAGCAAAGTGAGAACATTTAATCCAGCCTAATCACAGCTCCTGTTACCCCTACAAAATCAATTGTTCCTCCTACTTCAGAGTCATCCTTCTTTACTACCTCCTCGCTCTCCACCTTCAATTTTTCTGCTTCCTTTGAAATCTTTCTCTATAAATAAACTGCTTTCTAAATAGTTGGTTGACCAGATTGTCAGTGTTTCTTTCCCCTATGTGCACATGTACTTTCCCCACTCTACAGCCCTATGGGCCACAACCTAACCAGTAAGTCTTGCCCGTCTCATTCTTCCTGCTCTAGTGATCATCATCAGGAGGGCAGTCTTGGTCAGGTTCTCACACTGAGAATAATACTGAGAATAATAATAATAATAATAATAATAATAATAATAATAATAAACAATTTTTATTTATACCCCGCCCTCCCCAGCCAAGACCGGATTCAGGGCGGCTAACAACCAATAATAAAAACAGGTTGATTAAAATACAATTTAAAAGATTAAGATACAACATTAAAACATTCCCCCCACTTAGCTCTTCACCTGTATAATCATTCTTTTGATCTCTACATATGGGGAGACACTTCCTCGTGGATCTGTTTTTAGCTCTCTTGCTGCCCCCCCCAGGTGTATCCCATTTCATGAGTCTCAGTACCATCTATAGGCTTCTGATAGCATTCTTCATCTTTACCCTGAATTTCCTCCCTTCATCAAATCTCACATCTCCAAGTACTTTTCATATTTTGGTTTGGATGCTTTGTCAACATCTCAAGTTCAATATGTGGAGGCCAAACTTCTTATCTTTCCCCTCAAGCTCTCCTTTTATCACCTCACTCTCCATGTCCAGTGACATTATCGCCATCTACCCTGCTGAATAGGCACATAGCCTTGGCTTTCTCTTTGACTTCTCTCTTCCTTTACCACATAATCCGCAATTTAGTGTATCACTGCTGTGCAATGTTAGTGCTCCCTTTGTAACATTACAGGAAAAACAAACAAAAAAGAGTCGTCCTTCTCTGTCACCTCAGCAAAAATTCTGGTCCATGCCCTGGTCTTTATTTTATTATCTGAAATTTTTTTTGGGTGTTTCCAAGAGACATTCATTACAGTGCATATACAACAAACCAACTTTTTTTTCTCTATAAACCCAATACAACAACATAGTAGACTAAAGCGATCATCAAGTCGCAGCACAGGTGTGGGGAACCTTTCACCCTTCAAATGTTACTGAATTACAATTCCCATCAATCCCCTACAACATGGACAATGGCCAGGGATGATGGGACTTGTAGTTCACTGACACCTGGTGGCTGCAAGGTTCCCCACACCAGTTTTAGCAGTTCATATCCACTGGTCTTCAATACTAACACTAGCTAATTTCAAAAGCACCCATGAGTTTGTGGAGGAACCATTCATGGTAATCCACAACTAATGTACAGAGTGGGTCCAGGCTCTACTTTTGTCTAGACTATGGAAATCTACTACTTCCTGACTTTCTATTGCTTCGACTTTGTCCTCTCACCTTTATCCAGAACTGTTATCTAAAACATTCACCTCTCTCACCACTCTGACCATGTGATGCCCTTCCTTGAATTTCTACACTCCCTTCCTGTTTATTCCTAGAGCCAGCATAATTTTCTCACCCTCATATTTAAACCCCACCAAAGCCTTGCACCACCTGATCTTTTTGCTTTTATATCCCAACAAACATATGATACCCACTCATTCAGCTTCACCATGCTTCACCAACCTAGGAAGCTTCACCAACCTAGGAAGCAACACAACTTTTTCTCCCTCACATTTATGAAAGGAACTGCCTCTCAGAATGCTTCCATGCTATCACCTATTTTAGTACATTCAAAACACAACACACTCTCAGAAACCCCACCTTTTCCATGAAGACTTTGGGCACAACCTCCTAGTTCCTATGTTCTCCATAACTAAAGTAAAAGTACATGCAATCTTCTCCTGCATGCCTCACTTCCATTCCCCTCTTTTTCCTCAATTGTCTCCCTAGTGTCGCTCTCTACATTAAGCCTCCAGGACAGAGATCTTTCCTCTCGTTGTTTGTGTAGCACCATGCATATGGGTCACACTAAATAAATAACAGTAGAATGGTTTATACGTTCTCCAAACTCTTAGTCTTGTGTCTTCTGTCCCACTACCCATTCAAATCAGAAGTGTATGCAGAAATACATAAAACACCAAAATTCTCAAATAGCTGAATTATTTGTTCTCTTTAATTTTCTTTAATTCCTTCACAAGATTACCATAGATTCCGGCATATAAGGCGACTTTTGAACCCCGGAGAATCTTATCCAAAGTCAGGGGTTGCCTTATACGCCAGGTATGGGCGGCACGGAGCAGAGCCCGCCCTCCGCTGCAGTGGCTCCAAAGCAGCAGCAGCGGGCTCAGCTCCGTGTCAGGAGAAAGCCGCCCAGCGCGGAGCTGAGCCTGCCCCGTTGCTGCCCAGCATATTAGGCGACTTGGCTTATAAGACAAATCCCCAAATTGCAGCTGCCAATTTGGGGGGGTCGTCTAATATGCCCAGTCACCTAATATCTACGGTAATTCCAAAGCTTCAAATGATGTGTCCGTAATAAATATGACAAAATGCATATTAGGAACTCTGAAATGTAATTCTAACTCCCTCTGGCTTCATGCTACAAGTTTTACTTTTCAATTAAGGTCACACAGATAGGCTTTTACCTGGTAGCTGAAATGGACTAGAAGGTCCGGAACTGGCTGGCGAATTTGGATAAGTACTGCCGCCTGGAGATGGTGGATATGGACTACTTGGAGAAATGGGAAATGGAGTGCTGTTAGGCTGCTGGAACGAATCTGGAAAAGTAGCATTGTGTGGCATGTGCGGTTCATTGTGACTCAGGTTCCTGAACTGAACCAGAAGGCTATGCTGTGGGTTGAATTCACTATGCCTTGGCACCAATACTGGAGGTAGAACTGAAAAGGAAAAAAACAATATAAACCTAAGATTAGTGTTTTTAGTTAACAGCCCTGAAGATGTCCGTTTGCCTATAGCAGTAGAAGTGCTAAGTGCTGAAGACACAGAGACAGAAGAACGTGCCTTAAGCACACACTGTCAAAACACTGGGAAAATCTAGTTGCATGTCCCATAGCAATCCAACAAGACAAGAGGTGCCTCTCACTGACAAATGGTGAACAGCGGGGGGGGGGGGGGGAACATTTCCAGGCCATGGGGCACATTGCATTCTGAGCAGCTTTTGGGGGACCAAATGCCAGTGATGGATAGGGTCAGAGCAAACAAGCTTGCTTCTATGTTTATTATCAGAAATCATGTTTCAAAAAGCATAGAGTTTAACAGATGGACAATGCAAGGTAGACATATAGCATCAATGTTCCCCAAGACAAAAGAAACCTCAAGGACCGCCTCTCCCCATGTGGGCCTACCAGGACCCTGCAATCATCATGATGCCCTTCTTTGTGTGCCTCCTCCACAAGAGGTCCAGAGGGTGGAAACACAAGAACAGGCCTTTTCTGCAGTGGTTCCCTGTTTGTGGAACGCTCTTCCCTAGGATGGCTCACCTGGCGCCCTCATTATACACCATTAGGTGCCAGACTAAAACATTCCTCTTCAACATCCTTTATACTTTTAAATGTGGGGTTTGTGGGGAGAGGGTATTTGTTTGGTTTGTTCTTGGTTTTACTGTGTATTTTGAACTTGTATTTTTATGCTGTGAACCACCCTGAGATCTTCAGACGACGAGCGGCATACAAATTTAATACATAATAATTTCACTTTGTAAGAGAAAGTTCAGATACACCAATCTTCTTCATATTCACCTGACAGCAAACCTATACGTGCTTTCCTGGGAATCAAGTCTCACTCAACACAATGGCACTATCTTCTAAGTAGACATGCACTGTAAATCACATTACAGTTTGAACACTTTGTGATGAAAGCAATGCAAAAATTCAAACACACCTGGGCTCTCTACCCTTTTGTAATGATATGGATTGATGCAGACTTCCTTCTGCTTAGATCCAAAAGGAAATTCACAAACGTCCAACGGCTTCAGCTCGTGATGACTCTGCAGGTCAGGCCAACGCCAAACACGACAGTAAATAACATGAGGAAGGCCCTTGCGGTGAGAAACTTGAAGTCGCCCATCTAACGAACGAGGAATAGTAACGCATTTACTGGGTTGTCCAGGACTGCTCAGTGCTTTCTCCAGCTCCTCCATGGCTCCTTTTTTCTTTTTCAGTTTTTTAACCAGAGCATCGACTGCTTTTTCTGCCCATTTTTCCTCTTCATCGCCTTGTTTCCAGCCCAAAAGACGCTTTACAGCTGGGCTAGTAAAAGAGAACAGGCTGGCCATTGACGTCATTTGACAAGTGTTCAAGCAAGTTTTGGAACTAAACTGAAGATTCTCAGGCACAACAGCAGCTGGGTAGCTGCTGCTGTACAGCAGCAACTGGGTTCTTTCTTTAATCCAGTGAAGTTTCTTCTTAGGCCTGTTAGAAATAATTACAGTCCATTAGTTGTTGCCATCTTACCAGAGAGACTAAGACAAAGAGATATAGGCTAACCAGGAACTTATAAAGGCTATTCCATTTATATCACACACTATAAAGTAGATTCAGTAATGGGTTTTTAATATTTCCCATTTTCACACTACATAGAAGCCAAAAGGGTTGTATCTACTTCAGTCATGCTTACAGCAGACACACTGAAATCAAGTTAAGTCATGATTTCTCTAAGCACGAATAGGACTGCAGTCCTAACCCCACTTAGGTGGGAGTGAGTCCACTAAATTCAGCATATCTTAGTTCTGAGTACAGTCATACCTCATGTTACGTCCGGGTTACTTCCGGGTTTCGCTGCTCGTGCATGCGCAGATGCACAAAATGACGTCACGTGCATGCGCAGAAGGGGCAAATCGCAACCCACGCATGCACAGACGCGGGTTGCGTTCTTTTCATGTTGCAAACGGGCCTCCGGAATGGATCCCGTTCGCAACCAGAGGTACCACTGTAGTCATGATCAAGACTGTGCTGTAAGTCTGAAACCAACCCCAAAGATTGATGTTCCTTATTAGGGCAGTTACATCTATTAGAAGGAAAGCTTCAATACATTGAGGGTTCAGAAAAACACTTGCCATTAATAACCAAGCACTTTGCAACAGAAGTAGTGCAGTATAATGTGAAAGAACCAGTTTAAAAGTCACTTCTGTTCTCCTTATGTGTTTTAAGTCCTGTGTCAAACCCAAAAAAAGGTATATTACGAGCCGCGTTGGAATAAATGCCAATAGCTCATTGCTTCAAAACAGTTATATTATATATTAAAACAACACAGGTAACAGTAACAAATTGCTCCTTTTATATTACCAACAAGGACCAACTGCAACTTAAAAAAAAAAATAAAAATAAAAGGGGAGTAATGATGACAAACGGAACTAGTGTGCTGTGGCAACATGTTGATAAGACCTCATAAAATCCCAGAAGAATACTCAACAAGTACAGACACAGACAATAGGCAGCTGGCAAAAAGCAAGCACTAAACAAAGAAAAAGGATGTCAATAACAAAGTGAGTTCCGGTTCTGCTACAGAAACTGCCAAATATTGTCTTTGGGACTTCTGATAAACCATAGCAAGTCAAAACAGCTAGCTTGCTCTGGAACATTTTCAGTCCCCTCCTAATCTGTAACACTCAGCAAAGTTTGAAAGCTAGGTGCTTCCCTGTTACCTACCTTGTTACATATGAAAACACACATAGGAACAGCAGCTACCTGATTTGCTAGGCAAGGGAACACAGCAAAGCATTGTGCTCCCTTCCTCATCAGAAGGAAGCCACTTTTCAATATCTGCAGTCTGTCACCTTCATCTCTCCGGAAGTGGGACTGCAGTTTGCATGCCTAGACAAGATGCACACAAAGTGCACCCAGAAGCAGCACTCACCTGTATCGCTCACCATGCTTCCCTAGTTAAGAAAACTGATATGGGCGCCAGGGTTGCTGCCAATCCCAGCGTATGAGCAATATGCCCTCCAGGCGTTGCTGGAGCACACACCTCCCACCATCTCTGAACACTGGCCACGCTGGCTGGGACTGCTGGGAGTTGGAGTCCCAACATCTGGAGGACACCATATTGGCTGCTGCTCCTATCGCATTACCACAACAAACCAAATGCAGGACCCAAGGGGGAAAGGGACGCGGCAATTTCCCCAGCCAACATCCAGCCTTCCTCAACAAGATGCCTCTGTCCTAGGGGTGCACCTTGGGGGCTCACACGCCTGAACACAGAAGCAAAAAAACCCATTGCATTTAGAAAAACGTGGGGTATGTATCTGGAGGAAAGAGAACGGAAATCCATTCAGTCGCAATAGAGTCCCCACCTAAACTTCCAAGCACGGGCCTGGAGCATGCTTTGCACCCCATTTGCTGCAGAAAAAAGCTCCAGCCAATGCATTCCCCACAAAAAACCATTTTGTGCGTTGCAGCCGCCCCACATAACGTACTCCTGTTTGGTACTAGCGCAGGCCGCGCAGCCAGGCTGGAGTCCCACTCGTGGGAGGGGGGCTGGAGGGGGGGGCTTAGAATCTGCCGGCCGCTTGCTTGCTTACTCACGAGGAGGCTCTTCCTCTCTTGCTTCCCTTGCGCGCGCGCACACACCACACAAAGGAAGCCTCCGCCGCGGCGCGAGGCCGGGCTCTGCGCCTTCTCCCCAAGCCAACTGCGGCTCCCCAGCCCGCCGCGCTTGCAGCGAGAAGAACCCTCCGCGGAAGCCGAGTTCAGGGGGGAGGGGAGAGAGAGAGCGGAAGGAACGAACGGAGGCTCCTCCTGCCTCCCCCCCTCCCCCCAACCCGTCCCTCCAAAGAACCTACTTACCGCCCGACGAGCGGCGAAGGAGGGCAGGAGAAGCCCCAAGCCAAGGGGACCACAGTCGGATCGGAGGGGGGGAAGAGGAGGAGGAGCCGAGCAGGCTCACGAGAGCAAAGAGCTCACGTGACCAGCAAGAGGCAAGCGCTGGCTGGCTCGGCCTGCGCTGCCACTCAGCCGCCTTCGGCCAGTGGCGTGCGAGGAGGGGAGGGCGGCAGCTCGCTGTAGTTGGGCGGGGGAAGAAGGAGAGGCGGCGTGGAGAAGCGGCTCGCTTTCGCTGCCGCGCGCTTTTGGGTGGATAACGTTTGAAAGCAACAGGCGATTCACCTGAGGATACTTACTAGCACTTTATTTAGATCAGTACTCGCAGTTGCATATACATTTATATTATTATTATTTTGTTTTTTAATTAAAGTTTTACAATCACAAACGTACAACATAAAGACAAGGTTCCAGAGAATCTCCTGGACTTCCCTCCTCCCCTCTGTGGGTCCTATTATTAATCATTTCCTCCTGCATCTTTTATAATCAAATCTTTTACATTTCCATTATATCCAAAATTCACCATTAAACTACAAGTGTCATTCAGATCCTATTAACGGTTTTAACTGTTTACAATGGTTTTTAAGGTAAATGATAACTTTCCGATTTCTGATTCTTCTGGTCATTTTTGCCATTTTGGCGTAATCCATCAATTTAATCGGCCATTCTTCTCTGGTTGGGACTTTGTCCGTTTTCAATCTCTGGGCCAATAACATCTGTGCAACTGGTCACATACATAAATAACATTTTCTGCTCCCTTGGGATTTTGGCACCTACATATATATTTATATTTCCAGCATCTCTTTTTCTAGGAAAATAGCACTGTGTGTATGGGGCACAGCTGCACAGGCATAACAACCCTGGCTTGTGAAAAGTCAGCAACAAGTGCCAGACTGTGGTGGCTGGTAATATATTTTACTTGGTATGGCTGCAGTTTGTTTGAAAGTTGCCATTGCAGTAGGTGCTCCTACAGCCTCTTATTTAGGAAAGTGTGCAGTTTTGCAGAGTGCATTGATTCCTCTCTTTCTAAAAGAAATCAATTATTCTCTCTACCTGTATGGGCATGAAAATAGCTCCCATAGAAGAGGCCCCAAGTATGATTTTCAGACAGTATGGACTCCATACATCTTACTTAGAAGTTTAGCCATATCACATGCCGTGTGGTTTTGAATTTTATGTATTGTTTACATTGTTATTTAGAGTAAAGGAGTGTGATGTCACCGAGAGGAAAAGCTGGAAAGCAGAGAGGCACAGCAATGGTTGATTTCTGTTTGAATGCAAGGCTATGGCTATGGAAGAAACAAGACCCTTGGGGGGGGGTTAATGCTGTGAACCCCACTATCGCAGGCTCAGTTTGTATATATGTGTGTAAATAAACCATAGATCATAAAGACAAAATAAACCATAGATAATAAAGATACCACCGTATCCCCTGGGCCTCATTTCTAAAAGGAAACATGAATCCTGGGTAAAGCACGCCTGGAACCCCTGGAATCTCACAACCTCGGGTTACATACACTTCAGGTTATATACGCTTCAGATTACAGACTCTGCTAACCCAGAAATAGTACCTCGGGTTAAGAACTTTGCTTCAGGATGAGAGCAGAAATCGTGCGGCGGCAGCATGAGGCCCCATTAGCTAAAGTGGTGCTTCAGGTTAAGAACAGTTTCAGGTTAAGAACGGTCCTCTGGAACGAATTAAGTACGTAACCAGAGGTACCACTGTAAAATGGATACATTTGCAAAACATGTCAAGCCAGCAAAGACCAAAACAAATCATTACAGTGGTACCTCGGGATGCGAACGGGATCAGTTCCGGAGCCCCGTTCACATCCCGAATGGAACGCAAGAGGCATCTGCCCGTGCGTGGGTTGCGTTTCGCCGCTTCTGCGCATGTGCGTGATGTCATTTTGAGTGTCTGCGCATGCGCGAGCGGCAAAACCCAGAAGTAACGCGCTCCGTTACTTCCAGGTTGCAACGGAGCACAACCCAAACGCGCTCAACCTGAAGCACATTCAACCCGAGGTATGACTGTATTTCTAAGCATTTTCACAAAATTGTGAGGAACACACAGCAGAGCTGGCTGCTGATCAGACACAAGCACTTCTACATTTTAAAGCTGAGGAAATACAGAGATTGTTAGCAAAAGGTAAGCCTTCTAACATACCTTAGAGAAGACCAGCAAGATAAAGAATGAAAAAAGACATTCTGGATTTGTCAGTGTGCAAAATCCATTGACCCAGAACACAGAGACACTGCCTCATACGTAGAGACCATTGTCTGACGAGAAAAAAACAAAACCCTCTGTTAAGGATGACAGTTCCCGGCAGGCTCAAGCTTGCTGGTCCATCAACAGGGATACAAATTTGGCAGACAAAGCCTTCAACCTTGCCAATAATCACTGGCCAAGCAGAGGAAGTGCTAACAGTATATAACTGCATTGTCACAAGAAGCTTTTGATTAAAAAAAAAAACCACCGCACAAATATTCCTGATAAAACTAGCTGAAGCAGAGTGATAAAATTATAGGCTCATATTATATGCCACAGATAAATATTGAAATGGAAACTAACCTGAGATGGGAACCCAAGCTATGCTTTGCTTTTTGGGGACTGTAAATGCATATGAGTTGATTAAGAAGATTGAAAGGTACGGCATTTGTTGCGGCATCCGGCATATATTAGCAAAGAGGGTTTCTCCTCCCAGCCCATCTGATCATTGTTTGTGTACTTGTTTGCCCTCTCCACTGTACTCTTCATAACATTCATTTCCCCTATGTGGCAACATTTTTTATTTAAATATCATTGAAGTGACTAGATGAAAGTTCTGTATTAAAAAATATTAAACTAATTTAATTTTAACCAGAATGCCATGAGTTTATTAAAATATTGTGTTGGAGAATACTTACATTGACATTTTTGCTTCTAAGTGCTACATCACATTACTTGTGCTTTAAGAGGAAGCAGATTGTCAATGTAATGGAAAATGGGGGGGGGGGGAGACAACGACGGGAAAGCCTCCTAAGTTTTGCAAGCGTGATTTCCAGTACAAATCCTGTTACAGGTCAGACTTCTGCCACTGATGTGCTGATTACAGATAGGTAGCCGTGTTGGTCTGCCATAGTCAAAACAAAAAAAATTTTTTTTCCTTCCAGTAGCACCTTAAAGACCAACTAAGTTAGTTCTTGGTATGAGCTTTCATGTGCATGCACACTTCTTCTATTGGCAGATAGCTGTGATGAGCCTGTTGACGACTCTTAAGCCAATCACCCATTCCCACCACCCTTCTGAGTAATACCCCTCCCCACCTTCTCACTATATAGAAGGATCTGGCAACTTCTGTTTCAGTGTATCTGAAGAAGTGTGCATGCACATGAAAGCTCATACCAAGAACTAACTTAGTTGGCCTTTAAGGTGCTACTGGAAGGAAAAAATTTTTTTTTTGTTTTGGTGTGCTGAATGCATTATCATAATGAAGCAATTTTTCAAGTGTGTTAATCAAGTGATATTGAACACTTTGCAAGTTGTGAATTATAACTCTAGGAGGCATTTTCACTTAATAGATAGATATAGGGGAAATGATTGGTTTACTGGAGATCACAAAACGAAAAAACTGGGGAGAAATTATTTCTATCACTTTGAATGTAGTTCCACTTTTACTTTAGCCTTAATACCATGAATCTCTTTCTATGTTCTTTGATTGAACTATAAACCACATATAAACGTCTGTACAGTTCAGTTATCAGCAATGATCAAAAACAGTGTCAATGGGTGTCAATCTTCAGCATGGCAATGGGGGAGGAGAATCTGAACTATAATGTTCATAACACAAAAACCCATCAACGATTTTCCAAGTTTTTTATGTGTTTGAAGCTATAAGAAAGTCACTATGTGATTGTACCCAACTCGTTGCTTCTTTTCATTACATATCAGTTTCTATTAGTGCCTGGGAATAAACAAGAAGCTTTGCAATATGTAATCTGGAATCCAGAGTGTTGCATATGCTGTTCTAGACATACACAGGGGCTTTTTAACGCCTCCTTTTCAATGCCTAAATGGGGTACACTGCTGCCAGAAAGAAAGAACAGCCACCCCCAGTGTGCACACAGAAGGACTTGGCGTGCATGCCTTTGAACCCCTGTCTCTTAAAAATGAATCACAGTTGACCCTACTATTGATGCAAAGAGCTCAAGATTGGATACATGGGCTATCCCATTTTATCCTTAAACACCTCCTATGTGGTATTTTAAGCTGAATTTGCTCAAGACCATTAAGTGTGAGCCTCGTGTCTGCATGAGGATTTAATTCAAGACTCCCTAACCACAGCCCAACATTACACTGGTTTCCCACCTCATGCAAAAATGTTGACTGTTTTCTACATATTTGTTGCATGGACAGTGATATGTAGACGTAAGCATATTATGAACATCTAGTTATTTATTTCAGAACATTTATATCCTGCTCTTTTAATGCAATGTGGCATTCGTTAATCTATGTGTTTGTGGCTAAGTTATTTTTCTGATCATGAGAGTAAGCTTCTTTCTCTCTTTGACATACACCCTACACAGTACAGCCAACCTCGTTCTGTTTGTGATGGCCAGGGAAGCCGTAATTATATTACAAACTGAAAAGTTATCTGAGAGATAGAGCTTTATTTTTCTCTCGTGGAAATGATGGAAGATTGTTCCAAAATGCCTCTGGTGTAGAAGAGAATGGAAGGGGTTGACCAGAGTTCTCCAGTAATTCATCTAGTATTCATGCTTCGCTCCTCTTTGGTTGGCTGAGGAGAAAGGGGCAGAAAGGGAGGGATTACTTTTCCAGGCTGTGTAGTTGTAAGAAATGCACATATAACACAGCTGTAAAAGCAATGAAACCTGACACTGCTGAGAAGATGCCATTGCGTCCTTCCCTCTAATGCAGGGGTCAGCAAACTTACTGCGCCTTGGGGATGGTGTCTCCAGCGCTGATCACGCGGCGGGCCGGAAGGCGGGGGAGCGCGTGCCCATATGCATGCGCACACGCTATTTCTGGTGCACTTCTGGGTCGGAGGAGCACCGGAAATAGCTTGTGCGCATGTGCACAGGCCTCCTCCGACCCGGATGTGCACCGGAAATAACGCTTGCACATGCACAAACAACGCTTGCGCACAAGCTATTTCCAGTGCTCCTCCGACCTGGAAGTGGGCAGCTGTGCAGTGCAGCACCAGTAAGAGCGGGTGGAGGCAGCGGGTGGTGAGGGTCGCTGCGGGCTGTATAAATAAGTCCCTCGGGCCTTATCCAGCCCGCAGACCTTAGTTTGAGGATCCCTGCTCTATTGAGCCACTTCTATTTTAAAATTGAAGACACATTGTTGTCTTCATATCCATCATTCTCAACAAATTGTCACTCGCAAGGTAATTCAGCAACCCACCTCAGCCCTCTCACACCTTTTAGGGACAGCTCAAAGCAGAATGTCCTCAAGTTAGTTGAGAACTGGTTCCCAGCCAGTGCCAAAATCATCCCTCGCTTTAGCATGCAATCAGTTAAACAATAAGTGGTCAACCCTTGCTTGATGTACCAGAATATTGTGTTTGGACAATACAAAAGAGCTTGAAATTGTCCAAGCAACATTTCTGGGATCTTTCTGCAAAAAACGCCCCCCTCCCCTTAGGGTGGAGATTCGAGAATGTTCTGTTGCTTTTTAAGAACCTTTGCATTATACATTTTTTTTGGATCAAGCTATAGTTTACAGAAAACAGCAAATTCCCATCTGTCTTGGGGAACATGTCTGTTTTAAAGAAGCTTAGACAAAGTTTTTGGCTGTAGTACGTAGTCACTAGGTTTAATCAGCATTGTGGTTTTCTGTTTAATCTAGCTGAGGCCCTCGTCTGCCAAAACTCAGACTAAATACAGAATTTAAGATATGGACACACCTTGGGATTTATTGGCAAGACTTCCCCCAGTTTAGATTTATAAAATAGAACCATTGTCTGGAAAGTTATTTAACTTCATTAAATTAAATGTACACTTCACAACCCTCTGATTCCAAATTATAGCAGCCATGGTCATAGACAGACACTATTGTAAGGCAGGTTATAAGACAAGTTTACCTCTGTAGAGGAGAGAGGATTTAACAAGTCCTTATAATCTTCTCAAAAGGTCAGACAAAACCTACAGTCTGTTTTGCACTGAGTTAAGCATAGGGCTATCTGTCAGATTACTTGCTGAATGGAATAGATAGGGTGACTGCATAAATTTGTTTTATTTGCTCTGACAACAGTAACAATTAGATTAAAATGAATGTGGAATCTTGCCAAGGTAATTCCTTGGAAGTACCTTATAAGTTTGGACTGCATCTTGACTTGTTTTAATTCTGCTGATATGCCTTTTTTTATAAAGCAGAAATTAAATTCCTTTTTTCTGTGCTGTCCACAGTTTGGGATTGAGGCAGGCCAATGCCTCATGTGGGAGCATGCAGCCATAGCATTGTCTATTATTATTATTATTATTATTATTATTATTATTATTATTAAACAGTGGTACCTCAGTTTTCAAGCATCTCGAAAGCTGAACGTTTCAGTTTCCAAATGCTGAAAACCCGGAAGTAAATGCTTCCATTTTTGAACGCGCCCCGGAAGTCAAATGGCTTCCGCTGTGTTTTGTTTTTTCCCCAGTTTTCTCCATTGCCTTTGCAGACCTGCCTTTGTGCCTCAGTTGTCAAATGTTTCAGAAGCCGAACGGTCTTCCGGAACGGATTACGTTCGGTAACCGAGGTACCACTGTATTTTTATACTGCCCTTCATCCTAGGATCAGTATAAAAAACAAAAGTACTTAACTTTGTAACAAACAAAACAATAAGCTCAATGGAAGATTCCAGGTGCTTTGAGTGAGATGATAAAGTGATGCAACTAAACCATCTTTCATAATGATAAAACATAAGTTTTCTTTGATAACTCAATATTTTAATAAATGTCTTTATCCCCCCCCCCCGGTAATTCTCTGTGTTCTTGGGTTTTCAGGGTAGCCTTTACAAAGTTTTCTTTTAAGAGAATATATAAAACAGTTAAATATATAAAAATAGTTAAAACAATTGCATGTGGCATACATAAAATTATTTCAAATCCAAGTGGAATAAAGATCTCCATTTAGAAATCTTCTTCTTCTTCTTCTTCTTCATCGTTGTCTTCAAAAGGAACATCTTTAACAGGTGCCAAAAATACAGTAGAGAAGGTGCCTGTCTGTTATACAATGGGAGGGAGTTCCAAAGCGTAGGGGCCATCACATTAAAAGCCCTATTCCAACATTGTGCAGAATGGACCTTCTTATAGGATGGTGTCTGCAAGGTGCCTCCTCCTGCAGAATGTAGTGATTGATTGGGTATGTAAAGGGTGAGATTATCTAACACAGTTGAATGTCACATATGGAGAAAGGCAATTCATTTTTTACACATGGAGAGTTGGGGGGGAAAGGGCATTTCCTTATGAACATAACATTTCATATCCTCAATTCATAGGAAACAGTTTTCCTGTTGACTCACATGGTGTCCTTAAAGATGTTGTTCTTTCTGTATTCTACAGAAAAATAAATTTGACATAAGAAAAAATCCAGAAAAAAACTTAAATTAATTTATTAATTACTCAGGAACTTTGTAGAGCAGGATCCATCTCCACTGTCACAGTGCTACTTGCTGGGTCATTATACATCTTCCCATTAATCCCATCCTCCACGTCAATGCATTTCCCTGTCACTTTCCTGACTGCGAAAAGTCCGTGTTTCAAAAATGGGGATTTGTTGTGTCAGGGTGTCAGAGCACTTTAATCCACTTGAATTTCTCAAATTTAAATTTCCAATATGCACTTGAATCCCTCCCAGAAAACACCGACAATCTAGAGGCACCCTTGCATTTGTGACATTATAATTCGTGTTCAACCTGATCATTCTGTAAACAATTAACATGAAGTCAAGACATGCTTTCTAGCCTTTCTCTCACAAGGAAACATTTTCTTAAAGTTTCCTCCACTCAGGAATGGAAGAGTGAAAAAAGAAATGACAGGAGCCCAAAAAGACACCGGCAAAATGCCGGATAATGCCCTATTAATAAAATCCTGGATTATTCAAGAAAGCTGATGCTTTGTAAGAATGAAAGATCGTGTTCTTGTATCACTTTTTAAAATAGCCACTGGCAGTGCAATCTCACGCATGTTCACTTAGAAGGAAATCCTAAGAAGTAAATTCAATGGGAGTTTGCACATGGGATTGCTGAGACAACAACAGCAGAGAATCTGCTACTCTGATACGCTCCTTACTGCGCAAGTTAATGAAGCAACAACAGTTGGAGAAAGTTAGTAGGGCATTCTTAGAGTGGTCATGTAAGGTAACAAAAGCTTTCTGGGAGATGATATATACAGTGGTACCTTGAGTTACAGGCGCTTCAGGTTACAGACGCTTCTGGTTACAGGCTCTGCTCACCCAGAAATAGTACCTTGGGTTAAGAACTTTGCTTCAGGATGAGAACAGAAATTGTGTGGTGGCGGCGCAGAGGCAGCGGGAGGCCGCATTAGCAAAAGTGGTACCTCAGGTTAGGAACAGTTTCAGGTTAAGAATAGACCTCCAGAACGGATTAAGTTCTTAACCCGAGGTACCACTGTAATGAAATGAAAAAATATTCAAAATAACTTTTGTTAAAAAATAACAGAAGCTTTTTTAATTAGGAATTATAGGTACCAACATTCCAAAGGAGCAGAAAAGGTATTTTATGTATGTGACAACAGCCACTACTAGGCCAGAGATGGAAAGAAGAATAAGTCCCTACCAGATAGGAATGGCAAGCGAAGCTGATGGACTACACCAAGATGGCAAAGCTGACTGGAAAGCTCAGGAACCAAGAGGACAAAAACTGTAAAACAGAGAGGGGAAAATTTATATTTATTTGAGAGACCACTGCAAGCAGATGAAAGCATTAGCAGGATTTTAATCTCACTTGTAATGTAACAAACATTATGGACAATATGGATTGATATAAAATATAGAATATGCAGTTTTAAATGTTGACAATAGGATCCATGAAGGGGATGGGGGGGGGTACATCTTGAGATTCAGAGTAATCTCTATATATGGATATGCATTTGGATTGTTACAAAATTGTATTTGCAAAATCAAATAAAAATGATTTCCAAAAAGAAAAAGAAGAAGTAGGGCGCTCTTAGAGATTTGATAAAAAGACAGCATCATGTTGGCCCATAAGTATTGCAAACCACAAGCAGGCCCAACACAAGAGTTCATTCCGGAATGCTACACCATGTTCAAACACCCTGGGAAAAATATAGCCTTCGAAACCATGTGATTAGATCTCAGATGCCAGATTAATATACAGAAGAGTTATAAACTATAATTATTGTAGCACTTCTCTGCATGCCATTTCAGCAGTTCCAGAGTGGAATGTGGGTGGGGTTTGGGTGTTTGTACTTGTAGACAAACATGCAATGTTGGATTTTGTTGTTGTGTGTGTGTGCAGAGAACTCAATAACACTCATTAGATTTTTCCTGCACGTCGCTGATGCACCAAACTGCGTAGAATACCGTCCTCCAAGCCTGTTTCTGGGCTTTGCTCAAGGCTGGTACACAGGTCACATAAAGATGGCCTTTTAAATAATTGTTTATAAAATATCTTAATAACATATTTATTATTTCCTCGCAGATCCTGTCTGCTGTTGACACTGCAGCAAGGTATAAGGTTGTATTCTCTTCCTCTCTGCAGCTCTACCTACCCCCATGGACACTGCTGTTCCCCAGCGCTGGTGCTTAGGCATGAAGGCTGTAACTCAGTCAGGGGCATAGCTAGCCGCTTTGGAACCCAGAGCGGTGGGAGCGGGGCGAGCAGCCCATGTGGGCAGGGCGATGTACCCAGGGGGGCGACACAATGAGCTGCCCATGGAGTCTGCCTGGCAGACGCAAGCCCCACGCTGCCTTTTCGGGCAGTGCTGGGCCCCGAACCACTGCGTCACTCCCAGGAGAGAAGCGTGGCTCCGGCGCGCTGCAGGCCAGGCCCTGCGGAAAGTGCCACCCCCGTGGTGTGCCATTTTGTCACCCCCCTCAAGGATGACACCTGGGTCTGACTGCACCCCCCCACCCCTTCCTACACCCCTGAGCTCAGTGACAGAGCACGTGGTTTGCATGCACAAGTTCCCAGATTCAATTTTTGGTGGCTAAAATCCTAGATACTTTGCTGCCAGTCATGTTGAAAATCCCTCAGTCCCATACATGTTTATTCATCAGTAAGTCTTGAGTTCAGTGCGGCTTACTCCAAGGTAAGTAAGTATCCTGTAGGATTGCAGACTTCAGCTGGGTACACACGTCCATTTACTTTGCACCCGGTGTACTCCCATTGCTGGTTGGGGAAGCTGTGTGTACGTGACATTAACCACAACCCATATCTATCCTGTCATTTCTTATGAAATGCTGCATTTCCCCTCAAACCAGCTTTGATCTGAATTGAGAAAAAGAACAACCTAGCTGCTAACATGTACATAGCCTTAGAGACTGGAAGATGGTCAACGTTATCAAAGGCTGGTTATGTGGCAACTCTGCTGAACAAGCTAATTTGCAATCATGGACTTTGGAATAGGAGAGAACATTTCAAATGCTATTAATATTTCTAAGTCAGTGGACCTAACCAATATTACTACCATTTTAGGGCTTATGAGTCAATGGCTGCTCTATGAAATGCCATTGACTAAGGCCCAGGAAAACTTGAGTGGCTCAACCTAGGTTTTAGGTGGTTCTCAAGAGCTCAGATATGATGGTGTAATTAATTTATATAATATGGCATGTAAAGAGTTTTTATTCCTATAAATATTAGAAATAACAATTCTTTTTAGGAACCACAAATACCTGAGAAGAATTTTTCTGATGCTTGGGCTCATTAAGGCCTGTACTGGGTGTGGCACCAGAACAGAACAGTTGCTCTTTCATGTTCAGAAGCAACATCCTCAGCCATGGTTTTTGTGCCAACATTACTTAATTACGAACTGCCTTTCGGTTTCAGGTGCCAGATTCCACATCTGTTTATGTTTCTCTCACCAGTGAGTCTGCCTCACCTGAAGGATATGTCTTGCTAACCCAGTTGCCCAAATTCAGTTACCCTCTGCTCTTGTTAACTCCTCGCTTTGCTTGTTACTTCATGACTGCTTTCCCTTTCTTTAATGAAGTGTCCTGGAATGAAGTTATTTCATCTGCAAAACATGTGTGCCACAGCACTCCAAAATGCTTAGGGCTTAGGTTGAGTGCTCTTCTTGTTGCCAAGAGAGACGATATGGGATTCATGATCTCAGGTTGGCAGGATTTAAAACATGTTGCATACCTGTATCTTTTCACTGGCAGAATGAAAAGCATTTGGGGGAGGGCATTAGATATATAGTGACATAAAGAAGGTGTTAAGAAGCTCCTTTGTACACACACACACACACACACACACACACCCCTTCCATTTGAAACTGTATTTTCTGTGGCTTTATTTTGTGCTGGGAGGAAATCTGAAAAAGGCATCTAGGTGGTATCCAAAAGTTGTGTTATTATCAGGAGGCCATTTGTGCAATGCATTTTTTCCTGCCCCCCCCCCCGACCACTATAGTCCATGGCCTCTCATGAACAAAGTGGCCTCTGACACAGGAGCTGCTGGGGGAGAAAGAAATCATCCACACAAGGTACTTCCACCTGATTTTGCATAACTTCCCCATCCTCTCTACCATCATACAGCAGCCCATAAGACACAGCTCCTGACCCTTTACAGAGGCTTTGGGGTATGAGGAGCTGGGGTTGTAGGAGAATTCCAACAGAAGCAGAAATTGCTCATGTTTGCTGATTCGTTCCACGCTTGGAATGAAAATCAATGCAGCAAATATACTCAGTCCACCATAATTCCCACCGTGTTTCTTTTGCATTGAAATAAATGATATGGAATAGCATAATGACACAAGTCATTAATTACACAACTACTTGTGTAAAATTCTACCGCCATGGATAGAAACAGCACTGAGTGTGATGAGGACAAGTTGGAATGGAAATTAATGTGGGGTGAAGGCAGGAAAAGGATCCATGATGTAAACAGCACACAGCGTTTAGATACTAGTTGATGTCTAGTTCCATTCCGTAAGGGTTTAGTGACAGATCATGTTAGAGAACAGAGCTGATTCTCTTCTCTTCAGATTCAAAAATACTATATTTACTGAGCTATGAACCAGATGACAGAATATGTGAGAATGAAGGGTATTTTAAGAAAGAAGATGGCAGAAACCCTACTATCTGGAAAATGATGTACTAGGATTGGTTTTCTCAAGGCAATAGAGCTCCACCTAATTATCTTAAAATCATAGATATATGGAAAAAATGTTTGCAGAGTTGGCTGGTTCATCCTTGTCAACATATGCACACTTAACCTAGGCCTCTCCTGCAACAGAAAATGGTGTTGGTGGCTGGGATTTCTTAGGGTGAAATGATTAACAACCAAGCATGAATAATAATGTAGCTCACTCTGATGCCATTATAGAAAAAGTGGTATGAGAGCCTAGTATAAGATCCTTCTGCTCTTTCTCAGAAAGAAGTAAAATGTGTGAAATTTGCCAAGTAGGTGGCTCTTTTTGGATTGTTTCCCTATGAATTGTCACTTTTATCCAACAAAATCAATAAAGCTTTAAGAATTAAACAAACTGCTGTATATATGTAAATTAAGATATAATTCAACCCCCCTTGGCACCAGGCTGGGGCAAGACTTGATGGGCTGGGTGGAGGTGCCCAGTGTGGAGCTTCCCCTTCTGCTAACTGCCTGGTTGCCAGAAGGGTCCCTGCTGGTGGCAGTCCTTGGAATACTCCAAAATGGGGCATTCCAGAGAGTGTCTGAGCCAGCACAGGACTTGCTGGATCCCCAATCTGCTAGATCTCAACTCCTCTGATTTGACAGCATCGGGGCTGATCATGCACATGTTCCAAGATGGCCATCAACTTGGATGGCTTTGAAAAACAAGACAAATGCATGGAGGATAAGGCTGTCATGGGCTAATAGCCAAATGACTACATCCTTCCTCCACTGTCGGAGACAACATGCCTCTAAATACCAGTTGCTGGGAATCACAAGTGGGGAGAGCGCTGTTGCACTCAGCTCCTGTTTTGGGGCCCACCAGAGGCATCTGGCTGGCCTTTGGAGAGGACAGGATGCTAGAAGTAGATGGTCCTACTGCCTGATCCAGCAGGGCTCTTCTTCGGTTCTTATTTGTTGCATCACCTCCTGGTATGTGGCTCTTGGAAGGTTGCCAGGGGAAGGAATGTGATGCTCGGGCTGAAAAGGGGCCTACACCCTCTGCTATAAGTAAATAAATAAATAAATATTCATAAGCAAACCTTGAAGTCAACACTCACTCTGGAAAAAAATAAAATCTCTAATGAGGACTGGAACCTGTATTGTACAATGACCCTCTGCACAAGTGGTCCTTAACGCCTGTAAGTTATGATCTGTAGAAGCAGAGAAATTGGTTATCCCAACTTGCTTTGTTCTTTTTGTGAGTCGGCAATCAATTAGAAGTCTATCCAAGGCTTAGAATTGTTAAACTTGCAGGTTTAATGAACATGGTTTTCTAATTCTCAGATTTCAATATTAGTCCCATAATTGCATTCAATTACATATTCAGGAGGCAGACGAGCCAGAATTGTTGCTATAATAATTATTATTTAAGGGAAGATACTTTAAAGTTCACCTAGCAACAGCAGTTATGGAAAGTTCCCCCATGGGCTAATCGTATTGTGTTCATAGAATCATAGAATTGTAGGGTTCAAAGAGGACCAACGGGTCATCTGGTCTAGCCCCCTGCACTGCAGGAATCTCAGCTAAAGCATCCATGACAGATGGCCATCCAACTGAAACTTGCTTAAAAACCTCCAATGGAGGAGAGTCCACCATCTTCCAAGGAAGTCCGTTCCACTGTCGTACAGCTCTTATTGCCAGAAAGTTTTTCTTGATGTTTCGTTGGAATCTCCTTTCTTGTAACTGGAAGCCCTTGGTTCAGGTCCTAGCCTCCAGAACAGAAGAAAATAAGCTTGCTGTATCTTCCATATCCTTTGGATATTTGAAAATGGCTATCATTTCTCCTCTCCATCTCCTCTGATCCAGGCGAAGCATACACAGATCCCTCAACTGTTCCTCATAAGTCTTGGTTTCCAAACCCTTGATCATCTGGGTCACCTTCCTCTGCACACATTCAAACTTTTAAAATGTGGTGCCCCCAGAACTGGACACAATACTCCAGTACTATTACTTCCCTTGACCTGGACCCTAGACTTCTGTTGATGCAGCCTAGAAAAACATTGGCTTTTTTTGTTGCTGCTGCATCACACTGTTGATTCATGTTAAGCTTGTGGTCTATTAAGATACCTAGATCCTTTTCACATGTACTACTGGCAAGCCAGGCGTCCCCCATCTTATATTTCTGCATCTGGTTCTTCCTGCCTAAGTGCAGAACCTTACATTTATCCCTGTTGAAGTTCATTATGTTAGTTTGGGCCCAATTCTCCAATTTGTTAAAGCCATATTGAATCCAAATTCTTTTGTCCAGGATGGCAAGGAACCATAAGTGAGCACTCTGAGTTCAGTCAGTCAACCATCTACAAATCTACCAAACAGTTACCTCGTCCAGCCCACATTTTACCAGCTTCTCTGGAAGAAGATCATGGGGGACTTTGTCAAAAGCCTTACAGAATCAAAATATACTCTATGTCCATAGCATCCCCCCAATCCATCAAGCTTGTAATTCTATTTCCCCCCCCAAAAGAAATGAGATTTGTATGGTGTGATTTGTTTTCGAGAAACCCAGACTGAGTCTTAGTAATCACAGCATCCTCTTCTGAGCGTTCACAGACCAACTGTTTAATTATCAGTTCCAAGGCCCTTTCCTGATATTGGTTGCAAGCATTTGAATGGCAATGAATGGCACCATTTAAATATTTTGGTGAGGGATATGAAGGGATCTTGGCCCCTAGGAGCTGGCTCCTATGGCAAGCTCCTTAAGTACCCCTGAGTGCAGCTGATCAGGCCCTGGAAATTTGAATTCATTTAAAGTATCTAGGTGTTCCCTTTCTACCTGTTTTCCTATCTTGGGCTGCAGCTGATTCCATGCACCATTTATTCTGTTATCACCAGGTTGGGCATTGCTTTCGTTTTGGGTGAAGACAGAGGCCAAGTAGGTATTGAGGAATTCCACCTCCTCTCTGTCACTCAGTAGCATTTCTCTAGCTTCAGATACTGTCAAACTGAACACATTTATCATACAAATACAGATAACAAATATTTGGAGAATACTCAGTGACTTGAGCATTCAGACCACGTCTGGAGCCTTCCAGAAAAGGACTATTGCTTTCAGGCTCTGCTTTTGGACTTTCTGAAGTCAGTTGGTTAGCTCCTGTGGGAAGTGGGATGAACTTTTGTCCTTACCATAATCATTGTATACATGACTTTGGACTGCAGCAAAACTATTGGGTATATTTTATGTCAACCACAATCTGTGGAAGTACCAAGCATAATTTGTTTGATATACCAAATAACTTTGATGCTGAGTCATATCAAATCTCCCCCTTTCTCTTTCTTGATTGAGTCAGAATGATAAAAAAGCATAATGCGCTTTTGTTTACAGTCAACGTTTTACAGCCAATGCCACAAATTATGTCATTTGTTTAGCAAGAGTCAGCTAATCTGAAATGCCAAGTGTAATTGGGAATGTTCCTTTGGACTACATTTCACAATTACCTTTGGAACTTCACGGGCTTATGTGCTCTCTTAAAGGAGAATTGTCCTTTAATGCCCTTTCATTTTTAAAATTTGTTATTTGCAATTTCTAGAGTCAGAAGGTCTGCGCTTTCTCAGAAGAAGAGTGAAGACATAAAACTAAATGCAATTATCTCGATGGGGTTAGAAAATCACCTTGGCTGGAGCACTTTCCTGCATATTTGGACCTTTTGTGGAGGCAAAGCACAGAGATGATGCCAAGATTTAACACCAACTCTGCGTGGACTAGAACTAAGTCAAACACCCCTTTTTTTAAAGGATTAGACCCAATTATGCTTGGTACTTCCACAGATTGTTGAAATAAAATATACCCAATAGTTTTGCTGCAGTCCGAAGTCAAAGGCATGTATACAATGATTACGGCAGGCCAAACCCCATAATTTTCAGCACCATAAGAAGAAGAAAGAGACAGGCCAGCCAAGACAAGGGTTAATCTATGGTTAGAGGTTAATGGGACTGGAATGGGAAGGCATTCTGGTCTTAATGGTCAGTACAGTGGTACCTCAGGTTACATACGCTTCAGCTTACATACGCTTCAGGTTACAGACTCCGCTAACCCAGAAATAGTACCTCGGGTTAAGAACTTTGATTCAGGATGAGAACAGAAATCACGCTGCGGTGGCACAGCAGCAGCAGCGGGAGGCCCCATTAGCTAAAGTGGTATCTCACGTTAAGACCAGTTTCAGGTTAAGAACAGACCTCCAGAACAAATTAAGTACGTAACCAGAGGTACCACTGTAGTAGAATGCTCTCACACATGTAGCTCAGGCTGTTGTGTGAGCAAGTTCTTAATCAGTGTCTGAAATGTAAGCTAACAGCAATACTCTTTATCCTTCTAAGGGGAAGGTAAGGTAAAGGATAAAGGTACCCCTGCCCGTACGGGCCAGTCGTGTCCGACTCTAGGGTTGTGCGCGCATCTCACTTAAGAGGCCGGGGGCCAGCGCTGTCCGGAGACACTTCCGGGTCACGTGGCCAGCGTGACGAAGCTGCAGCTGGCGAGCCAGCACCAGCGCAGCACACGGAAACGCCGTTTACCTTCCCGCTATAAAGCGGTACCAATTTATCTACTTGCACTTTAGGGGTGCTTTCGAACTGCTAGGTGGGCAGGAGCTGGGACCGGAAGACGGGAGCTCACCCCGCTGCGGGGATTCGAACCGCCGACCATGCGATCGGCAAGCCCTAGGCACTGAGGTTTTACCCACAGCGCCACTCGCGTCCCCTAAGGGGAAGGTACCATTTATTAATCAGGCTTGCAGAACCAGATGTTCTCCCTTCATCCCTGCCCATTGACCATGCAGCTTGGGGATGATGGGAGTTGGAGTCTAACAACATCTGGAGGACCATAGGCCTCCTTTTCTTGCATTCTGATCTACTTCAACCACCTATATTAGTAAGAGCATTTCAGTAATGCATTATGCCAGTCAAATGTCACAAATACTGGAGCATGTGATTAGTGGTTAAAAAACCTTTACAAATTCTTCCCTGGGTAAATATAAATTCATAAGAGAAAATTAGAGGAATTAAAAAAGGAACTTGACATTCCTGTCTACTAATAGAGCCTTTGAAAAGTTTCTATAATGATTAGGCAGCCGAAAGAGAAATGTTAGACAAATTAGCGTTGTCAGTTCCTAAACCAGGTACCATGTGATTTAATAAAGGAGCCTGTATTGTGTCTTAATTTCTCCTGCAAATTTCATTTTATTTTCCCCAGTCCTCTAAAAATGTGCAGTGAATCGTATCTAATGATTCTTTAGAAAAATTATTGGATGCCAGCACAAATTTAATTTATCAGAACAGCATTTCCAAACTCTTTAAAATGTTAATAATGGAACACACATTGTAAATACCATATAGGATATTAACATAACCAGTGAGCAATTATGAAGCCAGTTCTCTTTCTAGAAGAGAGATTCAAAACAGACTGAGGGAGAAAAGGTTCTCTGGGCCCTATTGATTCTTACAAACAAGGGCTCTGTACTATATTTCAGCCTTGGAGCATAATCCTGTGCATTTATATTTGGAAATGAATCTTACTCTCTTCATTGAGACTTACCCCTGGTAAGTGTGGCTAGCATTGCAGTCTAACTCTTACTCCTATTTGTATTTGCATCAAATTGCTTCATGCTTCATTATAGGTCAAATGTCCCTTTGAAGAAAATGCTTCCTGTCATGTACCACTTCCAAAGCAATGATGCTTATTCATGTCTCTGTAAATATCTAGTTGAGCACCCCTGGAATGATCGCCTTGATGTAACTGGTTGCTCCTTTGTGTGAGAGCCAGTGTGGTGTAGTGGTAATCTGGGGAACTGGGTTCGCGTCTCCGCTCCTCCACATGCAGCTGCTGGGTGACCTTGGGCTAGTCACACTTCTCTGAAGTCTCTCAGCCTCACTCACCTCACCGAGTGTTTGTTGTGGGGGAGGAAGGGAAAGGAGAATGTTAGCCGCTTTGAGACTCCTTAAAGGGAGTGAAAGGCGGGATATCAAATCCAAACTTCTCCTCCTCTTCCCATAGCTGAATGGCACAACAATTTAAGAACATGGGTGTCTATCTAAGTGAACAAGAGAATAAAAGGTTTAAGAAAGGGAAAGTTATTGGATAAACTTAGACAAGAATAGCATCATTGTGTAGAATGCACTAAGAGAGTGATGTATTTTGCAACCTGAGCAACAAGCAATAAATTCATAGGCGGGTACCGAAAAACAGGAATTGTGGCAAAGAGGAGAGAGTATGGAAGGGCAACCTGGTTGAAGTCAGATTGCTTTAGGGTTATGATGGGTTTGTTCCTAAAGTAGCATGACGAACACCACCAGAGTGTGGCTGGATTGGCTAAAAGGAATCAGATTGGTCTTCCATATTCCAGGCCTTTTTACAAATCTATTCAGTGCTTTGCAGTTTTATTTGTTGCAGGCTGTTCATGTGAAAGAGCCTTTTCAAAACTAGGACATGTAAAGAAACAAACTAAGAAGTGCAATGTCCCAGCAGCCTCCCAACTCACTCTTGATTTTGTACATTGAACAAGAATTGGCTTCGTCAGTTAATTACAATGATGTGCTTGAGGAATTTAAGTCCATAACACCTGGTGAGTGAAGTCTCATATTTCAGAGCAGGAGGATGTAGGAACCATAATGAGTTTTGGTCAATTTGGGTTAGCTCATTATTTGGTTAAAAATAAAGATCATGAAAATTTAATGCATCTTTGCGTACTCTTGGTTATCACTGCAGCAAAAGAAAAGAAAAGAAAAGAAATGGTATTTTGTGTCTCACTTTTTAAGCTTGTATTTTTAAAGTAAAGTTTGGTTGTTAATTTAAAAAAAATAGTGAAGCTTTTGTTTCATTAGTTTGATGAATAAAAATGATGTCCTTTAAAATTATGTACTCAATAAATATTGGGGGGTGGAATTCCCTGGATGCACACTTTAATGAAATGTGTGGGCTACACCTATGCAGAAATTGCTTTTGCTGGGATTCTCGGCAGGGAGTGCTGTGTCAGTAATCGAAATGATTTAGCCTGCCTAAAACGAAAATACGTGTTAATATCATGACAGACTTAATTATGCTGAAGAGTTGTAAGCTAGTCAGAGATCAAGCTTCTTCTTAGGGGAATTTATTTTATTATTTTGTTTTAATTTTCATCAGTAAAAGTTTATACTCACCTACACGGAGTTCAAGGTGACATGCTTCCTCCCCCTTTCATCCACACAGCCACCATGTGAGGTAGATTAAGCTGAGGGATGGTGACTGGCTCAAGGTTACACAAAGAGATTCATGGTTGCATAGGGATATCAACCCTAGTCTTCCTGGTCCTAGTCTCATCTTAGAATCACTAGAATCATAGAGTTGGAAGGGTCTCCAAGGGTCATCCAATCCAAGCCCTGCAATACAGGAATCTCAACTAAAGCATCCATGACAGATGGCCATCCAACCTCTTCTTCACTGGAGGTTCTTAAGACGTCCACAACCTTCTGAGACCATCCTTTCCTACAAGCAGTGAGGTATTTAGGACAAAGGGCTCAAGCACAAGTGGAAGCAGAACCATGACTAATCCAATCAAGCAGTTTAAAGAACATTTAAAGCCTTTTCAAGAGATCATTCTTTGCCATCATTGTCACATCTGCTCAGGAGGGCTGGCCCAGTGGCTCAGGCTTTAGACAAAATGAGGCAGCTGTTATACGTGATAAATGACTTTGGTGGATTATAGATGCTGGCTGTGTTTGTGGAATAGTGGCATAGTTTTGAGGACAGAGCAGTATGTGCCACACACAGTGTACTCCTTAAAATAGTTTGCTGCTCTATGGGTTTTGGAGAATTCCTCTGGAAACAGAAACGGGATCAAAATTTGCCAACATTGGCTTATTTGTCCCATGTCTGCAATGGAATTCAGTCCAGTGAACACAAGTCAATATTCACCGTGGATGCTGTTTTGAGTCCTCTCCCCACATTTGCATTGTGTTTTCTTTGCATTGAAATGAATGGGCTTTTTGTTGAAAGCAATGTTGTGGAACAACGTAATTACAGTGGTACCTCTAGTTACGAACTTAATTCATTCTGGAGGTCCGTTCTTAGCCTGAAACTGTTCTTAACTAGAGGCGTGCTTTTGCTAATGGGGCCTCTTGCTGCCGCTGCGCCTCCTGTACACGATTTCCGTTCTCATCCTGGGGCAAAGTTCTCAACTCAAGGTAACTCCTCCAGGTTAGTGGAGTTTGTAACCTGAAGCATTTGTAAACTGAGGCGTTTGTAACTCGAGGTACCACTGTATTCCGTACTTAATTATGTAATTACTTACGTAAAATTGTGCTACGGTGGACAGCAAGACGAATAACGTAACATTTTTTTCTTGGAAGCTGACCTGCAGCGGAACGGAAACAGCGGTGCATGTGCTGAACATGGATCAGTATGAAAAATGATGCCTTCTTATATCCATACGCTCCTCTCAGATACAGGAGAGGATGCTCTCCCATTGGCAGTGTTGAAGTAAGGATGAATTGCCAGTCCAGCTAGTTTCTGTACATGGAATTTGTGGAGGAGAGGGGCATCTTATCATCTGACCTCCTCTCAGCCTGCAAAATGCCTTGGACTTGCTCTGCTGCTTAGTCTCTTATCTGTAAAAGAGATGCCATGGCTCTGTTTTCTATATAAATGCTTTCTTCCTGTGTGCCTGATCCCTTTCTCTTCCCCAACTGACCCAGGCACATAGGAACAGAACAGATGCCTCTAATTTAGAACGTGCCCCACCCTGCTTGCTCTTTGGAGAATTGTGTTGGCAGAACATTTGGGGGATCCGGCTCTTAAAATTTCCTTTGATGCCACCGCGTTTCTGAAAGCAAGAACGCGATTTCTTTTGCCTTACAAATTGGCCCCATTTCCATAGCGCTCCTTTAACGACTTCCTCAGGAAATTTCAAGAGGCGTGTTGGCAGGCGCTCATTCCAAGCAGAAAATATCTCATCAGGAAGCTTAAAAGGTAAGGATGTGCTGTAATTATATATCTCTTGTGAGTCAGAGAGATTGTGAGAGGCCCACAGTGAGCCGCACTGCACACTGAGGTTATAGTAGCAGCTAATGCTCTAATTGATGCAGTTTGGGCTTTTAACACATTTTCATTGTAATTAGGAGTCTAGATCGTGGATACAATCTATTACGTTTGTGGAGCACATGATCGAGCAGGGTAGTCATTAAATGCCCCGCTCAGCCCTGATGCTCCCTGCAGTGAAATGAGGCAATTAAGCCTTCAGATTTAATTCCACATTGCTTAGGTCTATGAAGCAGGGAGTATGCAAACAAAATTGTACAATCCATTTATAATCCATTTATTTATTTTAAAGCAAACAACTATATTGAGTAGATATTCTTCAGGTGCTCCCTCCTTCAGATGTTGATCAGGTAGTCACTGAAGAGAACACTTTGGGCTCCAATCAACATCTGTACATTTCTTTTCAGGGATATCTATCTGGCATAGGATTGGCAATGCTGTAGAGGCATTGTTTTATTGTAAGCCACCTCAAGTACAATGTTCCTGAGTAGAAAGATACAGAAATGTTTTAAACTAAACTAATAAATCATTCTTATTGGTGCACAGCAGGGTTGCTCCTTCCCTTGGCATCTGTATGGCAAATACCCAATATATCTTGCATTAGAACAGACAGTGGAAAATCAGTTCAAGCGTCAATTAAGGACGGCAGCAGTATGATTCTGGCCTTTTTCAATATCAGTGCTCTTTTTGGTAATCACAATGGCTGGATGTCACCCAGTTTTTACACTTCAGTTGTCACCTGATAAGTTCAAAATTCAATCTAGATGGGCTTTTATCCTAAGGCTATCGTATAGGTGGTCTTAATTATTTTTATTTAGGCTTTTCTGAAATCCATTTAAGCCTTAGTGGTCCACGGTCAATCACATATATTGCCAGAACTACACTTGTTAGCAGATATAGTCTTCTTCTTCTTCTTCTTCTTCTTCTTCTTCTTCTTCTTCTTCTTCGGCGATCACTCATAGCCAAGTAAGATTGTCTTCCATAAACACAGTTTTAACAATGAGTCCGTAAGTGACTGTGGAGGCCAATTCTGGATCCACACGTCCTTCCACAGTGGGAACATTGGTTCCGGGCGGGAGTTGATCACAGTGTGGATTTGCCAAGCATGCCTTCCTCTTAGCACGTTTCGTATTGCACTGTCAATCACTGAGAAATTTTAATTAATTATGTTTTGCCTTAATAGCTGCAAAAACATGTGATGATGCCAAAAAATTAATTTGAAGGAAATATTTTAGAACTGCAAAGCGGAATGAATGCATGAGATCATCCAAATTCCATTTAACAAAAGTTAAACCATTCTACTTTCATTATTCAAGCAAAGTCTGAAACACAGTCCATACTAGTGGCTAAGGCTTTGCAGACTCTTAATGATAATAAGCATTTTATTTCTATACTCAGGGCCCTTTGTGATACCTGAGAGGCTCTCAAAAAATATGACTGAAACTGGAACATATTTCATGCACCAGAGCTTTCTCATCATAGGTCTTTAAGTCACAAACTTCTATACCTGGCAACTCTACAGCACACTTGGATTCACTGTAGACAACACAAAATGGTGGTGGGTCTTGCCTTTAGGATAGAGGACACTGTAGGCTGGCAGGCTCATCTGTCTCTTTTGTTTCACGTTCCTTACCTCAGGAGAATAACAACTGTTTTCTCATTTAGAAAGGAAAATCAATGGTGGGGTGGGGTGGGGGTTATTGCCAGCATCAGGCTATTTATAATATGTTGAACAATAGCTGACCTTGGAAAACTACAGATGTTTGGACCGGCCAGCGCTTTCATTGCCTCGGAGTATCAGATACCCACCCAACAGCCTGGGGCTGGCTTCCCCAGTTGAGGTTGCCAAGATGTAGCACTCAGGGTGGAGACATCAGAAGAAAGCATAAACAAAGGCAGGGAGTTACGGCAACACAAGCAGTTTGTGTGTTTTGAAGCAAGCACATTTTGGTTTCCTTCCCCGTTGGCCTCTTCTGTTCTCCAAATCTTTCATTTTCCTTGCTTTTCTTATCACTGTTGTTTTAAGAAGCAATCATATAAATGCTGTATATATGTCCTATAACTCTGGTTGAGTCCATTTCCTGATTATGGATTTATTTTTCTACTTTTCAAATGCCGTTTTCAGGAGGTTGAGGCCAGAATTTGCGGCCAGTCTTATGAGAGCAACCAGTGCTTTGCATCTCTCTTTTGTCCACCCCCTCCACCCCACCATTTTACTCTGGATATGCAAGAGAAGGGGACAAATGGTGCACAATTCATCTTATGAAGGCTGCTGGATGCTGATAACAGAATGTGATACAGTCGTACCTCAGCTCCTGAACGGCTCCGTTTTCGAACGATTCAGCTCCCGAATGCCGAAAACCCGGAAGTAAATGTGAAGTAAAGGACATGAGGCAGGTGAGCTGCGCACAGGTGAGCTGCAAGCAAGCTGCCGGCCAGCTCTGTGGAGCCTCCTTTTATTGACCCAAATATGCAAACCCAGGCAGATACATTTTGGGCTGTGACCTTTAAACATCTTCCAGTCCCGAGATCATGGGGTGGTACAAAGTTATTTTGGTACCTGTTTCCACCGCGTCATTTTCCCCTTGCACAGTGTATGAAGAAGGAGTCAAAAGGTCTCAGAGACAAAGGTCACAGACAGGACACCGCAGACTACTGAGATCGCAAAAGGTTAGACAGAGGGCATGATGTTCAGACAGCTGTGGCTTTATCTGTGAGGGGGAGTGTGCCCTGCACCCCAAGGTCACGCATGCAGGCAGGCTGAGGCTGCCTGCGGGTGGGGAGTTTGCTCTGGACCCAGCGATCATCCCTACATAAATGCTCCGGTTTTCGAACGTTTTTCAGAAGCCGAACGTCCAACGTGGCTTCTGCTGAGTGCAGGAAGCTCTTGCAACCAATCGGAAGCCGTGATTCGGTCATCGAACGATTTGGAAGCCGAAGGGGCTTCCAGAACTGATTACGTTCGACAACCGAGGTTTGATTGTATTAGGTAATTGCATGTGTGTGTTACATTTACACATTACATTTATAGCCTGCTCCTCGACAGCCTCCCACCACCCATTTTTTCTTCACAACAATCCTGTGAGGTAAATTAGATCAAGAGAGTAGGGATTTCAAGTTTGCTCTCCAAACTTCGTCTTAGGCTGACACTAGTTTGCATTAAGTGATGTTAGGTTTGGTTTACTGAATTTATGAATTGCTTCCCCATCACAAAATGTCTGTTGTTTACCAAGAGGGTGAAATTCAACAAGAAAAATGTGGAGAACATTTTAAAAACATAGTATAAAATCAACCAATCACCAGTGCTGCCCAAATGCCTGGTGAGAGAAAAATGTCTTCATCTGGCATTGAAACAATGACAAGGCTGGTGCCAGGCAGGCCTGCCTGGAGAGAAAGTTCCTGTGAGAAGAAGCTGAGGGAGAATTGGGGGTGGCGGGGGGAGAGATAAAAGGCCTGTTTTCTCATGGCCACACTCCAGACCCCGCTTGATGGTGGGACACAGTGAAGGGCGTCAGATGACAATAACAGGGTTTCAGGGAGGTTCATATGGGGGAAAGGTGGACCTCTAGGGACAGAAGTCCCGCGTCATACAAGGCTTTAAAAGTCAAAAACAACACTTTGCATTGGGCCCAGAAACAAACTGGTAGCCAGTGCTGCCGAGCTGGAACCACTGTTACATGTTCATGCTTCCTTGTTCCAGTCTAGCTTTTTATTTGTTTACCGGTATTTATTGAATTTGTATACCGCTCTTCATCGCAACACAAAAATACAGCATGGAAACACAAAATACGTAATAAGACAAAAGCAAAAGAAACCAATCATCCCCATCCTGCAGACACGTTTAAAAAGCTGTTGCATTTTACATGGCATTCTCCAGTTTCCAAACCATTACTGAAGGCAACCCAATGTACAGCACATTGCAACAGTCTTAGTATTAGGTCGTGCTGAACTAGCAAGACCTGAGTAGTGCAGGTCAAAAGTGCATCATGGTTTATAAAATGATTTATTAAATCAGGAAATGCAGTACGCAACCACGGCTGACAGCACATGCTTTGTAAGAAGTCCCAAATTAAATTCCCATAAACTACAGTAAAATAAACAACAGGCAATAGGATAGAAGAGCCATTGGAAGTACTAGGCTTATTTTCAGACTTCGTCCTGCCGCTGTCATTGTAAGTTTTTGACTCTTACAGGGAATTAATTATGAGACGGAATCTATATGCCACATATAATATGTGATTAGTTAGGCCTCATGCACAGCAATCCCTTGGTCTAAACTAAAGGGAACCGATTACCATAATTATAGTTGTCCACTAGAGGGCTCCCTTGCTTTGGGCTGTGGAAGCTGTACTAGTAGAAATTTTAATCGCTGGAGGCTGTCTTTTTGTTTTCAAGCCTTTTCATCTTTTGTATTATATTGCTTTTAAATAATTGTGGTTTTCATTTTTAATTTATCCTTGTCAGTTGCCTTGAGATTGTTAAAGGACTTCCGTTCCTAAGGGACATAGTACCGTAACGGAACTTTCTCCCGTTGAAATAAATGGGTTTGAAAAGTGCTTAACTTTATATTGACTGAGTCATTGGTATGTAATAGAATTCTAAATATTTCTTTACTAAAAAAAAATACACGCCTGGTTGTGTTATTTCTTTTGGATGGCTTCATGTTCAATCTGATCTTTTTTTTCTCTTTCTCTGGCACATAGGTGAAACTAGATAAGAAATGGACCAAAAGCCAATAGTGGAGACAAATAAATAACTAGGCTGGGATCTTTTAAAAAAACCAATGTGGGTACTTGAAAGTGTGCTTGTGCGAACATATGAATTTATCTGATTAAATTTGCCTTCTGTAGCCCCTCACACCAGATCAGATATATCAGGATGTCACTCTGAGGTCCTCTTAAAAGGAACCCTTTCCTTTGGATACAAGCAGTTATCATTTCTTGCCAAAGATATTCCCCCGGTGTGTGAGAGGTCGTATGTGGGTGATTTGATCATTCAGGATGTAGGTTGCTGGGTGTGTGATGGGTGTGTAGACCAAATGGTGACTTTTGGTTTTGATTTTAACGTCACAGTAAGTTTAGGATCGGGACGCAGGTGGCACTGTGGTCTAAACCACTGAGCCTTGGGCTTGTCGATCGGAAGGTCGGCAGTTCGAATCCCCATGACGGGGTGAGCTCCCGTTGCTCGGTCCCTGCTCCTGCCCACCTAGCAGTTCAGAAGCACGTCAAAGTGCAAGTAGATAAATAGGTACTGCTCTGACGGGAAGGTAAACGGTGTTTCCGTGTGCTGCTCTGGTTTTGCCAGAAATGGCTTAGTCATGCTGGCCACATGACCCAGAAAAACTGTCTGCGGACAAACGTCGGCTCCCTTGGCCAGTAAAGCAAGATGAGTGCCACAACCCCAGAGTTGTTCGCTGCTGGACTTAACAGTCAGGGGTCCTTTACCTTTACCTTTAAGTTTAGGATCAAAACTTTTGTGTTTCCTTTTCCTTTCCAGAAAACGAACCTCAGCATCTCACAGTGACGTTAAGCTACAATAATATTAAATACACTGCTCAGTTTTGGTGTGTGGTTCTTTGATGCGTGTACATTGCTGTCTGGACAATGGCTGCTGAGCACATGGCTGCACACTGGTTCAGCTTGGCTGGCAGCAATCTCCATGCTCTCAGGCTCCTCCATTGCACTTTGCAGAGTAGCAATGACAGCTTGCTATTTGCAGAGCTTGTTTTACACTAACAAGACACTATAGTACATTCTGCACCTCGCGTATCCTGACACCATGACTGGCACTGTTATTACCATAGATCTCATTGCACAGTACAATGGGGTAGGCAGGGACACACACATGTCTAAATGAAGAGAGGCTTGTCTCAGGCACACTCACTAAGTCAGGGCACACTATCTCCCAATTGGCCAACTCTGGCACTTAAAACAGTGTTTTTTGGCTTCCTGACATAGGGGGTCCCACTTCCACCTCCGAAAGCAAGCTGGGTTGGCCTATCTGTTTATTTTCTGGCTCTGCTGTGAAGAGAGAGGTCAAAGCCTGCAGACTCCTCTCAACCTCCTCAGAGCTTTCCTGTGGCATGGTAAACTCATGGTGTTTAACCAGGCTATTAAGACACAGCAGGTGAAAAGGAGGCGTAGCAGCCAAGGAGTACTGATGAAGAATGTGCTGTGCTTGGTTTCCCAGGTATCTGACTTTACAGGAAGCAGGCTATTTTGTCTCCTACAGCAGTAATCAATGAGAAGCTGACAATTTATCTCTCCCCTCCCATCAAAGTCCTGAGATGACATAGTTTGATGTTTTTAAACTATGGTAGGACTATGTCAAAAATCAAGGCTACAGATGCAGTGTTTGGCTGAACAAACTCTAAAAGATATATTTGCTATCAGATCCCATTTTCTTCTTTTTCCACTTTGATCTTTGTACCAGAATCTCTATGGCTCCCTCTGTTTATAACAGACTCCCCATCTGTAGCTTCTAAGTTACCTTTATTTTCAACATCAAGCCGTCTGAAAAGACAGGATGATGAGATGGGAAAAGCAAGTCGACTGTAACAATAACTGTTATGCAAGTGCATCTTTTCATCTTTTCATGACCCAGCTATATTTGTCCAAATCCCTCTTATACCCAACTGTTGAAGTTGCCAAAGACCTAACCTCCTTGGCTGTTCTTTAGGTCACCCTATCAAGTAAGCTTCTGAAAAACTCCCTTGGACCACCTTAACTTCACCTTTCCTCAGATTTTATGAGCCAAGTTGAATTGTGTTTCTGGGTCTGCAAAATCCAGATGGGTATTATGCAGCCTTCAGGATAGGACTGGGCAACCTGCAACCCTCCTGATGTTGTTGGACTTTTGCTCTTTTCATCCTTTATCATTGACCATGTTAACTGGGGCTGATGAGAGGTGGCATCCAAGAACATCTAGAGGCCCAAAGGTTCTACCCCTGCCTTTGGATATATTTTAGTAAAAAAGATGGCAGGGAAGACTGATGTCAATACATGAATGACTTCATGAAGAAGGAAGTGTGGCTGAAAAGACACCTCCGCAATTGGTGTAAATTTGAGAGGAGAAACAAGACAAAATTACTAGTTTAGGAGAAGGAAGCAATTACCAGTTTAAGATAATTGTCATGGGAACAAACTGGCTACCCTCAAAACCAGCCCTGTAAACATAGATGTTAGAGGAGAAACAAACATCTCTCAGTTTCCTCAGGCGAGAGATACTGAGAAACTTTTGATGGACTGCAAGACTATAACTCAAGATGTTATTAACTTGGGAAGCAATAACATGCCAATTGTGAGATGGAACTCACACAAATGCTAGCACTACTGTGAGGAAAGCACAAGATGGCAGACAGAATGAATCCCCTACTCTCCCTCCTTTTGTGTGTTGGTGTGATGGGTACAAATCTGTCCGTTTCATTTTCTCTCCATTTCTCATTCTCCTGTTCTCCACATTTCTCGTTTTCAGTTTTCCACATTTCCACATCTGTTTGTGATATTAAAAAAAATACTCATGAACCACTTAGAGGTTCTATTTAGAGTCAGGCAGTATATACATTTTGCTAAATAATGATAAAAAATGAAGACCTGCTGGCTTTTTAGTACAAATTTCTCCTAATACACATTTTCACAAAGCCTATTTTCCCTAATATAATGCAATTTTGTATGCCAGTTTCATGAATGTATTATTTTAATGCACACTTTACCTTAGGTTATACAATTCTGTGCATGGATAAGTATGCTGCAAAATTCAGAGAAGTGCAAATTTCCAAGGATGGCTATGTTTCAGTTGGTGTGTTGTTTCAGAAAGTGCAAATTAGGTAGGTTTGCATTTAAATGTGAACTGAATCAAATTCCTCCCCATACCTAGAGTTTATATAGAGGTAGGAGCCATGTGTGCCAGATTTGGATTTCACCCTCTGCTTTTGCCTTCTGTAGAAAGCATATACACATACAACTTGTGCATGCATGAGCTTGCCATGCAGTCAATAAATCTGCATTTCAATGGTTTCATGGCAGCATCTACAAATCACGCACACATGCAATCTGTGTGCATCATCCCATGGATGCTGAGAGTGGTGGTTGGACAATGTGAATGATCCTGATTACCAGTACTCTTCTCATATTGATTCTACTACTTTTCAGGACATCGGGATAAGGTTTGTGTCACTACTGGAAAGGCTAAAAAACAGAGCTAGTTCAACTGAAGTGGGTGCATCCAACTTTAATCATAGTCAGAGCAAGTCCATTAAAACGAATGGACATGAACAATTTAGGTCCATTAATTTCAGTGGGTCTGCTCTGAGTAGAACCTAGTTGGAGACACCCCAGGGTGTTTTCACATGTCAGGTTTCAATTGAGTTTTTCTAAAATCGCTCCATAATGTTGAACCCTACCTTTGCCACAAAGCATGGCCAATGTGTCTCCCAAACTCTATCCAACATTAACAACCTTTGCTCATGGCACGGTCAGTGGGAAAGACTCCCAAGGCCTCATTTTAACACCTCACTGTGTGAAAATGCTCTGAGCTACTCATATCTGATCTGGCTCAGCTCCCCTTGACCTTAGGCAAGAAATGCCCCTAAAGACCTAAAGATCAAAATGCTCTGGCTTAACTAGTTCAGGGAAATTTGCAGATTATTTAATTAAAACACATTTCTGACTTACTCAAAACATTTAAATCCTGAAACTTCTTTGTCGGTAAATGTAGGGGCTGAGGTTATCCCTGATTTGTGTATAAATGTCCTTTTTCTGATAATGGTTGATGGTGTTTGTAAATAGGCATAATTTTACATCACGAGTAATTTTTCCTCTATTCTCATTTGTTTGGAACTGAAGAAAGCTAAAAGCTTTCTTATCATTCACTTTGAGTCAGTGTTATTTTTGTTCTATAAGCCACATTCCAAATGAAGGCCAGATTTCATGATGGCATCAGAGCTGAAGCAGCAATAATTCCGCTGGAGACTAAACAGATTTTCCTAATGTCAGTGTGATTTTCTCATCACAGAGGAAATTTGAACAGATAGGAGGCCTTTAATAAAATGTGGTGTATTGCAAGTTGTGTAACGGATGCTGAAGCCCTCTGAACACAATACACAGAGCAAAGAGTATGGACATATTGGCAACACAGCCAGAGTGATTCCACGTGCAAAATTAACACGCTTCCATTAATTTTGTCGGCCTAAGTGCTCAGGCCCTGTGAAGTCATCAACTGCCAACATTACTAGAGGATTATTTATTTAGATGTCACAGAATGCATAGAGTTATCTAATACAATACTGACAGCCCACATGGGCTAATCATCATTTCCCCTATCCTATATGAACTCAGCTCTCTCATTGAACTAATGCCTGCTGGGAAGTAGAAGGCAAAGAGCTTTATGTGGTTGTACTAGTTCCTTCCTTCAGCTCAAGGGCTATCAAGGCATTCAGCTGTGGAAGGAATATGGCACTGCTGCTGAACCAATTATAATTTCTCAGCTAGGGAGGGAAGAGCCATTACTACAAAGAAGAAAAGCATTAGATGTCTGAGGCCTGCAGAAGACAGGACAACTAACGCCCCCTGCCTGAGTTGCCTTTGCACATGGATCCTTTATTACTGCTTTCATTTTCTGTGCAATTTCACTCAATAAAGTGTTGTGCGCACACTGAGGAATACTTCAGAAACACTGCCATTTCAGTATAGAAAGGCCATGCAGAGCGATGTGGATAAATACTTGATCCAAGGAGAAATGGGACTGAACTCCCAGCTAAGCCATGGAGCTTACTGAGTGACTTTGGGCCAATCATTCTCTTGTAACCTGACCTACCTCACAGAGCTGTTGTGAGGATAAAATGCATTAACCTAATGTGTACCACTGGTGTAGCCTGGCAGGGGCACAGGGGCAGTTGCCATGGGTGCAAAAATTGTAGGGGTTCAACATTTCAGCACCTCATGCTGTTTCAATACAGCTGTGTGCTTTCATTGCTGGGCCCCACTGAAAACAGCTTCTCCATGTGAACCAGGAAGTGACCTCTCTTTACAACGGAACAACTCTTCTTTGCTTATCTCTGTAGCTGCAATCTCCTGGGTGACGCGGATGCCATTAGGCAGTTGAATACTTGTGCATATCCGTTTTCCTCTATCTCACCCCCACCCCATGTGACCCCAGATGCTGGCAACCCACGCTACACCACTGTTGTGCACCATTCTTGAAGGAATGGCAGAATGCAAATCTAGGACACAAATATGGTGCCTTTATTTTTGCAAAACGATCATTTTGCAAAAATAAAGGCATAAAGGCACCCAGAGTTCATGCTGGAGCTAGTCTAGAACTCAGAAAGCCTTGATTCCCAGTTCTCTCACCACACATGGCTTTCTTCCAGTGATAAAAGAAAAGAAAACAGGAGCTACTGCCATTTTGTGAGCTAGCTTACAGTGGAAAAATGGTTTCTCGGAACTGACTGAATGTCAAGCGACATCACTGAAACAACAGCTTCTATTTGTTTCTCGAGTAAAAATAATGGACATGGCTCCCAAAATGAAGGGGTGAGATGGAGTTGACAGCTTCTGGATGGTGGCTTTGTCAGTTTTACAACTACAGTGCTCAACTGAGTCTCTCTCTTTTTCATTTTTCTGGCTTAATGTGAAACATTCCTTGTTGAGGAAATAATAGATCCAAGGAATAGCAACCACATTTAAAACACTCTGCAGATGGGAATTGCCTGAAAAGGAAAACCCACAAGAGAATGAAATATTTGATTTGCAGTAAACGGGAGGAAATTATTTATGAAATTGCTAGGAGCCTCAGATCTAATCTGCCATGGGGTGGGTGGAGGAAGCAAAAAGCCACTTATAATAAATATTACAGCCAGCCAATTAACTGGTGGTTCTTGGGCTTCATACAATAAGGTATATTCTTTAAACTGAGTAATTTAAAGTTTATAGCTAGATCATATCTCTTCTTCTATGTTTAGGTAAAGGTAAAGGGACCCCTGACAATGAAGTCCGGTTGCGAACGACTCTGGGGTTGCGGCACTCATCTAGCTGTATTGGCTGAGGGAGCTGGCGTACAGCTTCCGGGTCATGTGGCCAGCATGACTAAGCCACTTCTGGCGAACCAGAGCAGTGCACAGAAACACTGTTTTCCTTCCTGCTGCAGTGGTACCTATTTATCTACCTCCACTTTGTGCTTTCGAACTGCTAGGTTGGCAGGAGCAGGGACCGAGCAACGGGAGCTCACCCTATCGCAGAGATTTGAACTGCCGACCTTCTGATCGGCAAACCCTAGGCTCTATGTTTACAAGGTATCTAATTTAGAATACATTTAAATAAAATAATGGAAGTGCGGCAGGGGGATCAAGGCTTTCCCCTCAGGATGTGCACATACTAGCTAGCTGCTCGTTTCCGTGGGTTTTTAACCCAACTTGCACTCAACAGCTCACAACTGATAGCAGTGTTTCAATTAGAAGCATGGCGAATGAACCATTTTAAAATAAGCAGCACTTCTGGAACAGGCCCACCATGACCCACTCTTTTCTGGTGAGTTCCAGATCCACTCCAAAAATGCATTTGTTCATACATTTATATACCACCTTTTCCTCCAAAGCACTCAAGTTGTTGCAATGGTTCTCTCCTCCTCATTTTATCATCAAAGCTACCTTTGTGACATAGGTTAGGCTGAGAGATAGTGGCTGGTCCAAAGTGTTGGTGTGATGGGTGAGCTTCGTGGCTGAGTGGGGATCCACACCCCAGTCTCTGAAGGTCACAGGGCTTCTTTTTCAGTGGGAACTTGCTAGAACTCAGTTCCAGCACCATGCATGCGATGCTACATGGCACAGAGGGAGAGCTGAAGCCAAGAGACGGTGGCTTGTCTAAGGTCACCTACCGACTCCCTGACAGCAACAATAGTTAATTGGGGGGGGCCTTCCCGCTGTGTGACTCAGTCTCTTGAGACTCTTTTCTGAGGCAGTAGATTGGTAGAAATGGTGGACTGTGAGCAGCAGAAGAGAAAGGATGTATGAGCAGAAACATTATACTCCTCACCAAAATGGTTTCATTCTGCCAGAACCTCAGGCAGGATTCAAAATTCCTGCAGCAATCCATTATGTGCTTGAGTATTACCAATTCCTTTTGTGCATGATCCAGAAGATTTGGAGTAGGGGAGACACTGCTGCCCATCACACTGTGTGGAGAGATAAACCCACCACCTGGTTGGCATTAGACTTGCTCTTGCCTGTCATGAGAAAGACTTCAAACAGCTCCTATCCCATGGCTTCAACACTCCCACTGCACCATGCAGCATTGCATGCAGCAGCTGTCCAAGTGGACCTGCATTGTGAGAAAGGAGTAGCCTGAGATCCAGTGAAGGGATCTTGTGCCAACTGAGTGCTGCTCCGTGGAAGCCCAGTTCCCCCTTGATACTGCAGATCCATGCCGCTCATGATGCCCACTGACCCTCTGGAGAGGTTTTTTGACTGAAGAATTTAGGAGGGGAACAGAAAGATAGGTCATGAAAGTTGCAGCCACTGAGCCCTATCCATTGTTTATATTAGTGACCCTAATTCTATCCTCACAGCAAACCTGTGAATGAGTTAGGTTATAGATAGTGATTGTCCCAGGGTCACACCAGGAGCTTCATGGCCGAGGGAGGATTTGAACCAAGGTCACACCTAACATTTTCCCTCCTGCAACACACTGACTTTCATAATACTGAGATGGCAATATTGGTATGCCTTCCAAGGCTGTTGAAAGAAACATAGTAAGTCAACCACTGTCTTGTGGGACACCTTCAGGAGAAGAAAAGGCTAAGGAGTAAACCCTACACAAATCGGAAGTGGGATCCCTAAGACTGTTGAATGGTGTCTTCTACACCTCCTTCTGGCAGCTCCTGCAGCCAAGCTGGTGCCAAATGTATTGCTCTGCTTTCCTTTGGACCACATCAGAGAGGCCAAGAAGGGTGTCTTGTTGTCTGGGCAGCCCAGGACCTCCATACACACTGTCCAGGTTTATGCCCCAGGGAGGTCACTTTTGTGCTGCTAATGCAGCAAAAAAAAAAACACAGGAAGCAGCAGCTGCAAGTTACTGGTCTCTGCAGGCACTGTGATTCTCCAATGGTTTGACTTCACCCCTGAAGGCACACTCCATTGTCTCTCAAGACAAACGGATGCCAACAACAACCCATAAAATCAGCAAGTAGATGAATGGAAACAAAACAAGCACTGAGCATATCATGAAGCAGTGGCATCCAGAAATCTGGAATGATTTTTAAAAATTCTTTTTCTGCACACTGTTACTTCAGAACAAAACTTCAGAACACCTGCCAGATTCAATCAAACGTTACCATCTAATCAAATTTTGAATGCAGCATTTAAGGCCTACGTGTTTGCCAACTTTCAAAGTAGTTTTCAGGATGTGATTGCGGCAGAGTAGGGGGTGGAGAGAGCTTGAAATTGACAGAATTTAAGTTAAGATGCAACTGCTAAAGTCTGTATATTATGCAGAAAGAGAAGCTTTGCCAAAAGAAATTGCTCAAGGCCATATTCAGAGTTTTGCCATCACCCACACCTTGTGCTAGAAGTACAATTGCTGTTTTGGTGCTCATGACTTTGAGGTTGCTAGAAAAGCATTCAGTTCAAAGAACTCATAAAGTGATTTATCAATAAGTTGGGGAGGTTAGATTTTTAAATTTAAAAAAACCCAGTTTACATTGTTTTGATGGTTACAAATTTTATAACGTTAAGCTCACATGATTCTGTACAGCAGACACATGATTTGTGAAAGACATCATCAGCATCCGGCCTGATGCAGAGATGGAATCTGCCATAAGCCGTTATAAATATTGCTTGTTGCTCTTATACTAGGTATAAATCCTGGCTTCCATTCATCATGCACTCCTCATTAATAAATCACCAGGCAGCAACTAATCTGATCTGTTACTCTTCACTTCTAGCCATCAAGATTCCATGCAGGAGGGTAGCAGGGGCTGTGAATAAACTTTCCACTCTGTCTTTCTGCTGCAACAATAAACTTTGTGAGGTCCCAAGTGCATCAATCATTTGAGTTTAGGAGAAATGTATTTATTTAAAATAACTCTTCCACTGTAAAAAAAGAAGAAAAAAGTGCTAACTTATAAAGGCGCAGAGCACATGAGACATAGATCAACACCCATAAGGGGGACATCAGAATTCGCTTGCCAGGCCTTTACGAATGAAGGCAATAGAATTACTCCTGTGGCTTAAGTAAATGACAATATGAAAACACATAGGTTGAATCTGCATGTTATGCTTAATGGTTTACTGTTTTGCTCCTCCCTCAGTGTGAATAGGAGCAACAAACCACAATCTCTTCCTTGGCACTGTATCCAACCTGGGGAATCATCGCTTGTTGGACCATAGCGATTTGTACAAGGCTGTGAGTCAAATGCCCTCTAAATATTGTTGCTTCCTAGAAGCATATCAACACCATTATACTGTTGTTCCTAGCTTTAAACACCAGGGTAGTTTTCAAATGTTTAGTCTTGGGTAGATATCAAACTAAATGGATCTTTAAAAGAACATGGGAGAAGGGGGCAGCTCTTTACACAAGGCCATGCATTTTCCAGTCTGAAATGTTTCAGATTTCCCAACTGATCCTGTTTCCTGTCTTTGTCTCCCACCTGAAGATACTGAGGTGATTCCTGTGCCCAGCAGTGCTGAAAGCACAGTGGAAGAGCAGTGGATTGGATCTATCTGAGTAGACCCACTGAAATCCATGGACATGAGAAATTTAAATTCATTGTTTTCAATGGGTCTGACTCTATGACATAGACACAGCTCCATGTATTTGGATCTCAGGGAATCTTGGGTAGTGACTGAAAGGTCTAAACTATTTGGCAATAAAACAGTTTCAGTTAAACACTAGAGGCTATTCACATTGGGCTTTATGGATTGGGAAAGGCAGGCTCATGAAGGGACAGGCTCCCAGGAGGACAATATGGCCTTCAGGGAAAAGACAACATCATCAGGCAATTGCTTAACAAAACAGCCATTCTGGTACTTCATCAACAGTTGGCTACTGCAAAAGAGAGGTATGTTTGGTCAGAGTGAGACAGGCCCAAGACAGGGCTGCAGTAACTTCTATAATTTGTGGAACCTTTAGCAATAACTTAAGCTTCTGTCATTTCCAAGGATCATCTTCCTGTCATATCCCCAAAGGTGAAACCCACAAATATGCTGGTGCAATTCCATATCTAAGCCATTTAACCTAGCCTTATGCCTTTATGTGTTATTTAAACATGCCTCTGTTCCAAACAAATACATCAACCTGTTTTTTAAAGGCACTAAAAAATTTCTGTTTTATTTTTCACAGCTCTTTGTTATTAGCAATGTGTTCTTTGTTTTGGAAAATCTCCTGATCCAACTGGAGACTCATAATATTTTGCAGGCACTAAGTGTTCTGCACAATATATCTTTCAGCAACGATGTCTTAAAGAAATGCATGTCTATACAATAAAATGCTACTGTCCATTCTGAAAATAGATATCCAGGCAGTTGTGTAGGAGGGTGTTATGTACTGAGTTGAATAGGATCCAAACTGCAGCAGTCTGATTGGTCCTAGAACAATAGGATCCAAAAGGCAGCAGTCTGATTGGTACTAGAACAATAGGATTCAGAATGCAGCAGTCTGATTGGTCCTAGAACAATGCAGCAGTATGATTGGTTGGCAGGAACCACCCAATCATGCTCCAGATAGAAGTGAATCCACAACCTGATTGGCTTACAGTAGAATTCCGGAATTAGCCAATCATGTGCAGCCCATTGTGTAAATAATGTATATAAAGCAGATACTTTGAGGGGACATTCATTCCTCCTCACCACTATGAGCTGAATATAGAGCATGAAATCACTTTGCGACTCTGAGTATATTTCAGAGGGTTTGTTTGCAAGATGAATCCAAAGGGTACTTCTCAAATGCTTTGTCAATATATTTTGAATTTAGCCAATCTTCAAGCTATGTTCCAGGGCCAAAATATGCTTTTGCAGTGGCAAAAAGCTCACGTACCAGGAAGCTCAGAAGTTGGAGAAATGGATCCTTGTCATTGGCTAGGGCATCCCATGTGGTTCAGGCCATGCTCCAGGGCTGTGTAGAGGCACCAGCCATCCATCTATTTCCTGAAAGGGAAAAGCCAATCCTATTCCCAGGCAGGTGGGTGGGAGCAGGAGTTCCTGCCAGCTGCTTTCTAAGTTGCTGAATTGTTCATATTGGAAACATCTCACAAATCATGGAAAATGTCATTATGATAAAAGAAAATCCAAGACAATGCTAAGAGGCTCTCATTAGCGTAAGGAAATTTGAGGGAACACAACCAGTTCATCATCAGTTTACTCTGCTGCTGCCAAGGGAATATAGCACCTAATATAAATGCTGCGTGATGACTAAGAATTCCAATCTATCCAGCTACAATAAAGAGAACTATAGTCACGCCAGGAACTCTGATGTTGATTTTCCATATTTGTTTCCTTTACTTCAAGTTCAGCTCACAGTGTGCTGTCAATTGTGTGCATAATTCAGCATCCTATTTCTTTCTTTTTTAATCTTAGGGTGGTTTTGCAGTGGGGGAGGAAATTGGCCTGGAAAAGAGAGCTGCTTACTCTATTGCCCCTTGCAATAGCTTTAATGGGAGGTGAGGAGATGGAGGAGTCCCCCCCAAAAAAAACCTCATACTCCTGGCCACAGAGGCAGTGGTGTAGCGTGGGTTGTCACCGCCCGGGGCAAGGCAAGTAATTTGCACCCCCTAACCCGTGGATTTGCGCCGCCTAACCCTAACCCCCAGATGTTGCGCCCGGTGCGGCCGGCCCCCCCTGCACCCCCCACGCTATGCCACTGCACAGAGGCACCAGCTTGTGAAGGCAGTTGGAGGGGGTCGTGTCGTGTGCATGATGTCACACGTGTGATGTGCAAGAAGCTGGAGTTTCATATGCCCCACCCAATGGAGAAGCTCTTGCATGGGTTCAGGCACCACTACCACCAACTTTTACTTGCAGCCGGCTATAGCACAATCCAGGAAAAGCTTTCCAGTTCTGCTGAATTTGTAACCTGAGTCTCAATGAGCAATAAAACAAGGATTGTAGCTGTGGTGTTTACAGATATGTCTAGCCACTGAGATCAGCACCCCTAAACACAGTGACTGTGGGAATGATCCCTTGTTACGAGCATGGGATGAATCAACTTCTACAGAAAACCACAGACTTTATTTCACAATCTTCCCCTAGGGCCAAGCTAGATGTGACTTTGATTCCCTCTAAATGACCCGGAGGAAGATTTTATCCCAATCTAAATAGCAGATTCAGACCAGCTATTGTCATTCGAAACACAGCAGGGGTGAAAATGTGCACATTAAATGTACCGAGAGGTTTAACTAGTTCTGTCTAATTTGGACTCTGGAATCTTTAATGGAACTGAACAGAACTCACCATCTTTCCACACAAAACCCCACTCCTGGAATATCCCTTCATCTGAACAGTATAATTTAAGGCCACAGGAAGCAATTTTGTTGCAGCTATTGTAAAACAAAAATCCTTCCTGATCCAGTGCGAATCATCCAGAGATCTACCAGCACATCACCCATATTGCCCCACCCCTTGATCACATAGCATCTTACAATATTTTTTAAAACCAACACAATCTAATGCCAATTATTTATGTTCTCTTTTTATATCCTGCCTTTCAACCAACAGTACTAGAAGTGACTTCATACTTTCTGTCTCTCTAGGAATTTATTCTGCAAGCCATTTTCCTGTTCCCAATGGAAAATGGGACAAAGAGGCGACTCTGTGATGGCTAAACACCACAGTGCTCGTTGTCTGCATGAACTGAAACGCTATACTGTTGGTTCAGCCTTCTTCTTAGCCTTCTCCCATTTTCACACCACCATCCCCACTTTGCTGTCTGACCTAAAATGTACACGCCTCCAGTCATTTATACGATGATATGATTGGTCATTTATAGCAACTACATAATAATGACTGTTGCTTGTCTCTGTGTGTGATATATGTGATATAATGTTTCTCAGTACAGTGGTACCTCGGGTTACAAACACTTCAGGTTACAGACTCCTCTAACCCGAAAGTAGTACCTCAGGTTAAGAACTTTACCTCAGGATGAGAACAGAAATTGTGTGGCGGTGGCGAGGCGGCAGTGGCAGCGGGAGGCCCCGTTAGCTAAAGTGGTACTTCAGGTTAAGAATGGTTTCAGGTTAAGAACGGACCTCCAGAATGAATTAAGTTCATAACCAGAGGTACCACTGTAATAGCATGTGGGTGGTTTCACCTTTGCCTTTCTCATTGTCTGTTTGAAAGATCTCGGGAGTTGTGCCTCTGTCGTGGCCCTTCCTTTTCTTTTTCCTACTGCTGACTATTTTACCCTGGGTGGCCTCCGAATACAAATGAATGCTCCCACTGTTACACATTTAACAACAAAGTGTTGAGAAGGCTCCTAATGAGATGCACGCACATGTCAATAGTGCATCTGCTAGAGAGGTTGCTGCACGGTTTCCTTCGGCCGACCACCCAAACATCAGCCCATGGGTCAAATCAACTCCAAGCCCTCTTTGTAAACTAGGAAAACAATGTTCCACTTTTTCCACACGGCTGAGAAAACGCACACTTTACAATCGAAGTCCCCTATGTATGGAATTTCTCTTGGAACAGGACACTGTGCTAGTTTCTTTCCCTGTATTTAAATTCATTTGCAGAACAGCAGTGAAAAGTTTAAGGGAGGAGATCATCTGTAGTAAAAAGAGTTCATTTAATACTGTTTTAAAAATGGTTGTTTCTAGATCTTTTTTTTTTTTTTTTACTAAGAAAGTTCATTGTTGGAAATGTTCCCTTTTGATAGCCCTTTCAACTATCTCACTCAGTAGCCTAGAGGTCCTACATATTGCCCCCCCCCCTCGTCCTTACCCCTGGTAACAATATTCTGATAACTGATGATCCACCATTGGATCCTGATGTACTGGCTGAAAATCGCGTATTAAAACATATACATTAGATATATCAGTGGGCACATAATGTCGCTGATAGGGATGGAGGAGAAATTCACTTCAGTTTGCATTTAAAGGCAAACATACCTAATTCACACCTTTCCAAAACAATATGTGAACCACAATACAGCCATTTTTCAAAATTCTCACTTCTCTGAACTTATTTTGAGTGACTAGTGGGGTGCCACAGGGTTCTGTCTTGGGCCCAGTCTTATTCAACATCTTTATCAACGACTTGGATGATGGACTCAAGGGCATCCTGATCAAATTTGCAGATGACACCAAACTGGGAGGGGTGGCTAACACCCCAGAGGACAGGATCACACTTCAAAACGACCTTGACAGATTAGAGAACTGGGCCAAAACAAACAAGATGAATTTTAACAGGGAGAAATGTAAAGTATTGCACTTGGGCAAAAAAAATGAGAGGCACAAATACAAGATGGGTGACACCTGGCTTGAGAGCAGCACATATGAAAAGGATCTAGGAGTCTTGGTTGACCACAAACTTGACATGAGCCAACAGTGTGACGTGGCAGCTAAAAAAGCCAATGCAATTCTGGGCTGCATCAATAGGAGTATAGCATCTAGATCAAGGGAAGTAATAGTGCCACTGTATTCTGCTCTGGTCAGACCTCACCTGGAGTACTGTGTCCAGTTCTGGGCACCACAGTTCAAGAAGGACACTGACAAACTGGAACGTGTCCAGAGGAGGGCAACCAAAATGGTCAAAGGCCTGGAAACGATGCCTTATGAGGAACGGCTAAGGGAGCTGGGCATGTTTAGCCTGGAGAAGAGGAGGTTAAGGGGTGATATGATAGCCATGTTCAAATATATAAAAGGATGTCACATAGAGGAGGGAGAAAGGTTGTTTTCTGCTGCTCCAGAGAAGCGGACACGGAGCAATGGATCCAAACTACAAGAAAGAAGATTCCACCTAAACATTAGGAAGAACTTCTGATAGACTATATGGGCTTGGCAGAAATGACGAGCAGAATCCGAAACCAGGGAAGAGAAGCAGCGCAAGAAGAATGGAAAAAATTCAAGGACTATTTAAAGAAATATCATAAAGTTAATGAAAGTTAGAATGATGTTGGACTGGAAAGTAAATGGTTACTATTAGCAATGGTTAAGACAAGGAAAATAAGGAAGAATAGTCTAAATTTAAATTAAAATAAGGGAAGATTTGCTGAACAATCGATAAGAATTTGGAATACAGAAAGGGGAAGCATGAGGAAGTCGGGGAAGATAGGATATGAAATTAGGATATGAAATGATACATGTTTTTTGTTTTGTTTTTGTTTTTGTATGTTTATGTTTGTTGTATTGTGTTTATATGGAAAAATAAAAATATTTAAAAAAAAAAAAAAAAAACATTAGGAAGAACTTCCTGACAGTAAGAGCTGTTCGACAGTGGAATTTGCTGCCAAGGAGTGTGGTGGAGTCTCCTTCTTTGGAGGTCTTTAAGCAGAGGCTTGACAACCATATGTCAGGAGTGCTCTGATGGTGTTTCCTGCTTGGCAGGGGGTTGGACTCGATGGCCCTTGTGGTCTCTTCCAACTCTATGATTCTGTGATTCTATGATTCTATTTTAATTTTTAACACTTTGAAATATAAACGTTTCCATTCGGCCTTTAAACCATGCCAATTATTATGTTGCAGAAATGAAAAGGCAGCACCCCCAGCAATCTCCTACAACGAGTGACACTCAGAATGATTCCAGTTCCCAGGAACCTCCAAATCAGGGATGAGGAACTTAATGACCAAGCTGGCAGGGGCGGATGGGAGTTGGAGTTCAACAACATCTGAAGGGCCATTCCTGATCTTTCGTTGTTGTTTAGTTGTTTAGTCGTGTCCGACTCTTCGTGACCCCATGGACCAGAGCACGCCAGGCATTCCTGTCTTCCACTGCCTCCCGCAGTTTGGCCAAACTCATGCTGGTAGCTTCGAGAACACTATCCAACCATCTCATCCTCTGTCGTCCCCTTCTCCTTCCCAACATCAGGGTCTTTTCCAGGGAGTCTTCTCTTCTCATGAGGTGGCCAAAGTCTTGGAGCCTCAGTTTCACGATCTGTCCTTCCAGTGAGCACTCAGGGCTGATTTCCTTCAGAATGGATAGGTTTGATCTTGATAATAATAATTTATTGAATTTTGCTTTGTTGACATTATATTAGTACCAAAGAAAAACACAAAAAATCTAAAAAAATAAAAGCTGCAATGGAGAGGAATTGTGAAAGAAAATAGGTAGGAGGGGGTCAGCATTCGTGGATTTTACTAAATTTCCATTTACAGGGCAGCAGGACCCCTGGGGATGCTGGCAGGGGGTTAACCGATAGAGCTACAAAACAGCAAACGAGGTTTGGCATGCATGGGGTGTGTGGAGAGAAACATGGGTGCAGCCAAGATGTCAGGGGATTATCAAGGCATCTCCTCTCTTGTTAATTCCCTGCAGGCTTATTACCTGCATTAATAGACAGGTATTAGAATGTGTACAAGAGGCCAGTTCTGCAGAAGGGGAGGTTCAAGCGTTGATGTATCCAGCTAATGGGCTCCAGAATATGCCTTAAGCGTGATGTTGAGGTCTGAGTATCCAGCATCTCTGCCTCTGGGGCAGCTGGTCCCACTGACAAGGGCAGAGGAAGAGAGTCAGGCTTGGAGCTACTGCTCAGGGTACAAGTTACGAATGGTTCTGTCTGGGTGCAGTTAGGAGTCAGTAGCCCAGACTCACAAATGTCTCTGGACAAATCTAGTCTCTTGTTAGGAAAAAGTGGGTGGGTGGGTGGGGAGATTGCTTCACTGAAGTCCACTTTAGCAACAGTTGACATTTTGTGCTCCTCTCGAGAGCATAAAGGTTTCCAGCTATTTTTCCCCCCTGATGGAGGAGCCTGTGCCAAGAACAAAGTATTTCACAGGCATGGAGCCTGGGGTAGTGCTGAACTTGGCAAGGAATGATCCTCAATAAATCTCTGGAATCCTCTCATAGAGAACACAATAGCAGAAGCTGTTTTGATCTGAGTGAATTACATTTTTTCCCCTGTTGGTCAATGTTTTAAACAAATGGAGCTTCCTCCTGGTTTTCGACAGACGGCTTATAATGAATGTTGGTGGAGAGTCCATCACATAAAGAAAGGCGAATGCTAAACAGAGATGAGAGGAGATGAGAAGAAGGGCAGAGCCATGGCAAAGCCAGTGCAGGGCACTGGTGTGTTTGTACCACAACAATCTCACCACCAGTGCAGCCCTGGATCCCAGTATGCTGCTGTGACTCAACCAGATGGAGGTCAGAAGGGCAGTGCAGTCCTGCTCTGTGGTACATTAAGATATGATGAGGTGGTTCATTCTTAGGTGCCACCAGTCTTTACCATGTTTCTTTGCTCCCCTCTGCTATGTAAACAATGTCATGTGGAAGCACTCCACATGGCCAGATGATTTGCATAATTTATTTACACTTGTTTTGGTTTTTTTAAAAAAATAATAAAATTGCAAAATTGCACAATTTGAGATTTTCAAAACTGTGTATCTAGGTGGACTACTAGCACCATAGATAGCATTATCTATGTGGTGGTGCTAAAAGGATGTGACTGCTACTCTTACTCAGCTATGAGTGATCTCCAAAGAAGAAGAAGACTGCTACTCTACCATACAAATGATGTAACCACTCAGGTGAATGTCAGTGGATAGGATGGGTCACATGGGTCATGTCCACCCTTTAGCAAGGGAGAGGATCTGCTTCCATACTGCTGCAGATGGGAGTGGATGTGACCCTTTGTATCATCCTCCCAAGTGGTAAGATGAATACCCTCACACATCAGGGTTAAGAGGAGTGGTAAGACGTATAGTTAAAAAGGCAACAGTGCTGACTGGGAGGGTTTTGCCATTTTAGGGAGCATGAATTTTATGAGCCATGAATTTGATCATAACAAATTCTACATGAACAAAAAGTGGAGATGCTATCGGCTGCTGATGCCTCATAGAGTAAGGAAGCTCATAAGCATGGATACAAAATGGAAGTAAAAAACAGAGTTCTTCCAGTGTGCCAGATGGACACAAGTCACAAATGTGATGCTGATACAAAACTGCCAGGTCCCATAATGGATTTTGTTAATATACGTAGGCAATGAGCCACAGACATAATAGTGGCAGTCTGAATAGACCCGACAGGTTAGGCTGTAATCCTATACCTTGGAGTAAGTCCTATTGACCTTAGTGAATTTGCAGTTCGAATCCCTGCGATGGGGTGAGTTCCTGTTGCTTGGTCCCAGCTCCTGCCCACCTAGCAGTTCGAAAGCACGTCAAGTGTAAGTAGATAAATAGGTACCGCTCCGGTGGGAAGGTAAACGACGTTTCCGTGCGCTGCTCTGGTTCGCCAGAAGTGGCTTAGTCATGCTGGCCACATGACCCAGAAGCTGTACACCAGCTCCCTCGGTCAATAAAGCGAGATGAGCGCCGCAACCCCAGAGTCATCCGCGACTGAACCTAACAGTCAGGGGTCCCTTTACCTAGACATGCATAGGATTGTCTTTTCAGTTTATTGCAGGTGAGTAAAAATGACTTTCAGATTTGTGACACATTTGCTTAGAACCAAATAAGATTTGAAATTTCACCGTAATAATTTAAGGTTGCCTTCTCCTGAGCTGGCAGTACAATAGATGTTTAAGACTAGTTTTGAAATATGTGAATAATCCTTCCTTTTTCAAAAGTTCCTCTTTCATTTCCTTGTTTGCCTTTAGAACATCTGTGAACTTGGTTTTGCTGTGCTTGATTTTTGTTTGTGAAGTCTGGCTGGACCTTGTCTCCATTCACCCCTAATCCAGAACACAGAACATTGCAGACTTTGAGAATTCTCCTTTTGGACAGCAGCCCTCTCTGTCAAACTATGCTGTTCTGGCATAGTTCTTCTGCTCTTAAATGTATATTTCTCCTGTGAGAATTTGGCCTGCTTGTTTTTCTTCGGAAGCACTCAGTTCTTATTTTAAGCCATTGAAGCATTTTCTTTCATGCCCATTGTTTATCGGAATCCCTCTAGCACTTAATAGCGCTGTGCTTCAGTGCACCATTGCTTTTTGTTCCAAACCACAGTATTGCACATGCTATTATCCACATTCCTGGGGATATGAGGAAAAGAAGTAGCTCTAAGAGGTCAGAAGTATTCTCTTGAAGGAAATGCTTCAACTTCTCCTGCGTAAACATTAGGTCTGCTTATACAGTGAGAAGAACCAAGTGGTGCCACTCAGGCTTCAGATGAGGTCATTTATATTTGAATATTCCCCTGTGGAAGAAAAACAACAGCCTGGCCTACTCTGTGACACTCCCTCCTCTCCTAGTTTATGGTAGGGGGCAAGGGTTTCCCTTCCCATTGAGTAAGACCACAATTTAAAAGTCACCTTCACCACCCCAGAAATGGAACTTCTTGCAAGGCATCACCGCTTGACCCTGTTCAACTGTTGTTGATTTAAAAGAGGATCCTTTAAAAGAGGATTGGACAAATTTGTGGAGGATAAGGCTATCAAGAACTATGTTCTGCCTCTTCAGCCAGAGGCAACAATGCTCCTGAATACCAGTTGCTGGAAACCACAGGAGGGGAGTGTGTTTGTGCTCAGATCCTGCTTGCAGGTTTCCCACAAGTATCTGTTTGGCCGCTGTGAGAATAGGATGCTGGACCAGATGGGCAATTGCCCTGGTCTAGCAGGCTGTTCTTATGCTTGTATGATTGGACAAACCTGCATCTTGTATTGAAAAAGAGCATGGGAGTCCCTTGAATGGGATGCGTAATACTAAGTCAAACCGTGTCGTAACAAATTGTTTCGCCGGGTATGGAAAAAGGCAAGATAACCAGGGCTTAGCATGAGCGATGGCAAGGTCCATGGGAGGCATTGGGATGCGGCTTGTGGACTCCTGTTTGAAGTGCTTAGTTCTATATAGGATTCTGACTATTTCCCCTTGATTCCGATTCTTGTGCACACCAGAATGCTTTAAAATCGGGTGGGGGACCTGTGGTCCTTCAGATGTTGCTGGACTTTGATTCCCATCTGCCCCAGGAGCATAGTCAGTGGAGTCGAACAGCATCTCAAAGGCCACAGGTTTTGTCAATAAATTTTACTTAGGAAGGGACATGTGTCACTGAGAAATCCAGCGCCATCATTAAATGTGGAAATCTAGAGGTGGTACTACACCATAATGACTGATGAATTAGGCAAGGAAGAGAATCAAACTTTCGCTGGAGCATTGACTGGCTGGCTGGGCAATCTCGGGTAAGCTGGTATTGATTAATAGTGCCCTACTTCCCAGGGTTATTGCAAGGATTACTAATTGATAGTGCCCTGCTTTGCAGGGATGTTAATAGCGCCCTACTTTACAGAGTTCTTGGAAGGACTACAAATGCACAAAAGTCCTTTGAGCTAAGTGTCATTGGGAGAGGTAGGCATTTACTGGGGTACCTGGCAAATGAGCTCTTAATGGTAGCATTACCATAGCATGTTCATGAATATGGCACCTACGCAATCAACAGAATAGTTTGATGCACAGATAACAAAACACTGGGAGCAAAATATTTGTTCTTCAACTGTGTTTCATGTTCACAAAGCTCTTGATAATTGCTGAAAGCCTGGCTTGGCCAACCGTGTGCTACTTTATTTTTGAAAAAAACTTTCTTAATCACATTTTTGTAGTTGTTTTGAGTTACAAATAAATCATTAGTCCAAATAGTTACAAATAAATAAATAGTGGGTGAATGGCGTCTTTAAGCTATCTCATGAATATGTCCAAAAAATTAAACAAAGAATATTGTAAAATATTTATGCAACACTTTCAATTTCTCCCCCCCCCCCCCGACCCTGCCAATTCTGCCAGGCCTCTGTGCCATCCCATATCTGAATCTGAATGCTTGAAAGTGTCCACATTTGAAAATGACTGCTTCGTATCAAAACTTGCCATATCAAGGAAAGTTGCTTTTTGAACCTTTTTGAAGAGAAATGGCTGTGATTTTCAGATGGAGATATTGTCAAACACATAAGTTACCATGTGCAAACTGAGATGGCAGGGTCCTACTTCCTCACTGCCAGGATAGTGTGAGGTAATACTCTGAGGTAAATGGCTGAAAGAAAAGCTTCACAATGTGTAAAATCTGCAGAAAGACTTTGCAGTATTTTGGGGTGGTACTCATGGGATTTCTTAAAAGCTATCTGAGGTAAAACTGTGCCCCTAAACAAAGTATGCTGATGTCACTTGTAATATTACTGTCACAGTCAATTTATATTTTTAAAAGAAAACCCAAGTTTTATCACAAATGAATTGTTTATTTGAAGGTTTTGATGAGGGATTGCTCTACGACCACATTACAGAGAGGATGTATTGCCAGGCTCAGGAAGAAAAAAAGATATTAAAGTTAGAACCATATGTGTAAACAAAAGCTAATTGACAGCACTGATCAAACCATAGCTTATATCATGCAAATTCCCTAATATCATCAATGAGGCTTAAAAAAAAGAAGCTAAAACACAGAATTGTGTGGAACATTTTCAAAGCACAGGAGGGAAGAAAATAAAAACCACATGTTCTTGCTGAAGTACACAACTGGCATTGTTCAGAGAGTGCCTAGCAAAGTCTCTTAAGACTACAGGCCACAATTCAGAGAGATCGTGTTAGAATGTGTGATAGTTTGTCAACACACAGGCAGCTTTTTGTAAGTGTACGTTACATCGAAACTCCCCCCCCCCCTTTTAAAGAAAATCTCCTGACTTTCTGACAGGTTTTGTTCTCTATCGGGGTGAATGAATGAGAAAGCTTCCACAGCATGTAGGGAGCTAGTTCTGTAGCACCTGTATTATGACCTCCGTAAATAGCCAGTTTTAATTGAAGGCACAAGCTGTACTTTTACATCCTTTAAAATGTCCACATACAAATTTATGTCTAAGTCATGCCTAGGCTGTGTGCTCTGAAAAATGGTATTAAGATTTTACGTAATCGCTATGAAGCTTGTTGCCTTCATTTTCAAAATGAAGTTGAAAGCCCCAACCAACCCCATTAACTATGAGAGACCAAATCAGAATATCCTATCTGTAAGCTTGCAAGCCTCAAACCATAAAGTGTGGAAAAGTCACAAAGTTGGGTTATTACTCTAAAGCAAGACTCTTTTAAAAACTCTCTTTTTTCAAAGAAAGAAAAAGAAAAGCACCAGGGTACAGAGACCACTCATGATCCATCTGTACCTACCCCTATACATATAGAAATGAATAATAAATGCTTCTGTGGCTATCTTCTAAAATATTTCACGACACAACTGTGTTAAGTAGGAAAATATTACTATTAGCACCTTATAGAAAATGGACCATTCATCTCACTGACCCTTAAGAATGTGAAGGGCCAGTTTGGACAAATGAGCTTCACGAATCTTGGTGACTGTGTGCAAAAGTGCAGGATCGGTCTACGTACCTGCACTCAAAACCATGAAGACAGTCTGTAGCAATTGAAAGCCAACCTGAGTCTAAATCAGGCTGCATTTCTGAATAACTCCCTTTTCAAAAGCCAAAGCCTCAGATCTTCAATAGGATTCTGAGCATAAGCCAGTGTGTGCAGTTCTTGACAGCGCATGCAAACCTTAAACATTTTTATTAAATACTAACCAGAGAGGGTTCGATTTTAGAGTGTCTTGCAATCAAAGTCATTTTCAGCTCTTGCACAACTGGAGTCTGGGCCTAAATAATTTTGGAGTAGACACACATACCTGAGGCTTCCTGAATTCTCAGCTACCAATTGTAACAAAATTAGGCTTATCAAACAATGGTTTAAATATATATGGCTTTTATTTTCTCTCCTTCATTTCAGTTGAAAAAAACATAACCTTTATGTAATACATGGTGGCATGTGTGTATGTGTGGATGGTGTTGTTGTTTTGTAGAAAACAAAGTCCTTCTTTTCAGCAACCCAATGGCAAAAGCTAGTTGAATCCTTGGTTGTGCTTTACATATACAGAATGGCTGTTGCTTTAGTGTTTCATTCTGGCTAACAATCTGGAATACACAGGAGCTGAAAAAGGAGAGAAGCAGACGCTGTCATAAGCACAACTGCATTAATCATCTATGGCTGCATCAAAAAGACAGTCAGAGGTCTTCTCAAATTAAAATCAGTAAACCATTTACTACCACTATGTTATTCTGTTCCTCTCTAAAGCTGTTCACAGCTAAATGAAAACTGAATTGCTTGAAAGATGCTTTAGAATGTGCCTACAGTGTTTGTTTTCAACACTGACTGCAATCAGGTACACATTCCCACATACTTAATTTCACTGGATTTGCAAAGCTTCATTAAACTAGGCTGGATGCCTATGCCACAGTGCTCTGGCATGAACATGGCAATTTGCAAGAATTGGGCGATATGATATTACAGTATGCTATCCCCTTCACAGTGGGGTATAGTATGAGATGTCTAGGTGTCTCCTAGACGTTTATATACACAGCATAATTTGTTGTGAATTTGGTGGCAACATCCTGAGATGGAAGAATGAAGAGTACTACTTCAAATTCCAGGTGGGGGGATTACATTTATAAAATATGTCCCTCTGTTAAAACAACACCCCGCAAGCCCTCCCTTGTCGCAGAGCAGGGAACAGACTGAGCCAGAACCTAGTTTTTATTTAAAATGGGGTGTATTTTAAAATGTGGGGAAGTGTTCAAAAAATATAATCTACCATCTGCAGGCTTGAAATGGCATAGACCACTCTGTTGCCTCAGGATTTTATCACCTCACTCTGTTGCATGTCTAGACCAGGCAGGACAAGAGGAGAGGGATTGTTTGCCCACTATGCAAGGGAAAGGAAACCTGTCCCTCACATTGCCTAAGCAGCCAAGCAATGTTCCCTATCTCCAGGTAGGGCTGGGAAGAAACCCTGACTGAAACCCTAGAGAGCAGCTGCTGTTCTGTGTGGGCAGTACTGACCTAGATGGTAAAAGGTAAAGGGCCCCTGGACAGTTAAGTCCAGGCAAAGGCGACTGGGGTGCGGTGCTCATCTCGCTTCAGGTCGAGGGAGCCACCGTTTGTCCATAGACAGCTTTCCGGGTCATGTGGCCAGCATGACAAAACTGCTTCTGGTGCAACAGGACACCGTGACAGAAACCAGAGTGCACGGAAACGCCATTTACCTTCCTGCCACAGTGGTATCTATTTATCGACTTGCACTGGCATGCTTTCGAACTGCTAGGTTGGCAGGAGCTAGGACAGAACAACAGGAGCTCACCACCATCACGCGGATTCGAACCGCTGACCTTCCAATCAACAAGTCCAAGAGGCTCAGTGATTTAGACCACAATGCCACCTGCATCCCTATTGACCAAGATGGACCAGTGGTCTGTCTCAGTGAAAGGAGCAGTGGGAGACAGGGAAATATGGCTGAGCATATCTCCCTACTTCCAACACATGTTTGTATTTTGACTGGGGCATTTCACATTCCTTGTTATCCCAAACATTTTTTCATAGCTGATAGTTCAACTCAGCCTTAGCGAATTGCCCTTGAAGAGCCTACAAGAAACAAAAAGAAGGAAAGCCTCACTAAGAAAGGAGGGAATGGCATTGCTTCCCAGAAGGGTACAACAGCGGGCAAATTCAGAGGGGGTCCAGAGTATACATGACCCCCACTGAGAGTGTGGCTAAAAATGTTTCCGTTGGCAAGGACCCACACAGCACTCGTAAGATATCAAGTGAAGATGCCAGGAATATATGGAGGTCCCTGTGAGTGGATTAAACATGCCCATGTTCTGAGAGAACACAAATGGTTCTCATGGGTGAAGCATGGGATGCAACTACAAATCCTGGTAGCTGCCACACCACAGAGGAACCATTTAAGTTACGTGGCATGGAAATTTTGCTTACCTAATCGAACATTCCTGTGGGAAATCTGCAAGGGGGGAAAGAGAGAGAGAACGTTTACATTTGTACAGATGAGACAAATCAATAATATTTATATAATTTTATAGCAAATTGGTATGCAATTGAAAACCCCAAACAAAAACATTCCCTTAGTAAGCATGGGTCTTGCCCATATTAGAGCAGTGTTGTGGGGGTGGGGGCAGGGACCAGTGGGCTAATCCAAAGGGAGCTTGTGTCAGAACAGCATCTGTGTGCCCTGTGGTTCACCCTTCACCACTTGAAAAGCTGCTGTAGGTCTAACTACAGCCCTCGGCTGTTACCACTGTAAGCCTCTGTAAAGATGGAAAGAAAACTGGGAGAAGCAGGCTGTGCCTGGGGGAGGCCATTTGCACCACAGCCATTACTTTGGAGGCCATTCAAATATGGCCAATTGAGAGATTGCATAGCATGATTTAGGGAGCTGGTACAAAATATTTCACATCTGATCCATGGATACCAGTTCCATTGGTTCTGTATGGTTCACTACATACTTAGGATTGTTTATTTTAGGAGGGGCTGCAGACAGGCAAATTTCACTGTAATCAGTGGGAGATCTTTTCAAGCAAGCACATTTTTGGATATGTTCAAAGAGTACCTCCTGTTGCAAACCTCTATGTGTGGTGACATAAAGTCAGTGGGCCAAGTCCTTAACTCACATGGGCTCTCTCCCTGCCCTCTTCACAACATGTGAGTATAACTGATCTGGAAGATAGCAGCTTAAGACACATCTGTCTACCCTGGCCTTTGCAGGAGATTGATGTATTCAAGGTCTGTTGTGATTACATTGCCCTCTGCTGTGTTGATTTTGAGAGCCTGAATAGGATGATGATGATGATTATAAAAATAGTGGTTAAAGGTTTAGTGGTTTTATTACAGTTTCAACTAGATATTTTACAAACTGCTCCAGGATCTTAATTGAAGAGGGCAGTTTAAAAGTGAAACAAGTAAATAAATTATAATAATTTAATCTGAATGTAGGTTCCAGTGATATGATCTATGTTGTCCATGTTCAAATACAGGGACATTAGAAATGTCTCTATATGCTGCTTGAGCATTATGCTTACCTTGGATAATGCAGAGGCTTGCTTGAAGATTTCCAGTGCTGGATCTGCAGGCTCATCACTTCTTTCATTAGGCCTGGAAGCTAAAAGACACAAACAACGTTCAAACAACATTCAAATACACTTGTGGATGTTTTCTGCTTCCATTAATTTAGAACACCAAATTACAACGTTCTGTTGTAATGCTTTTATTTTGGGTTGGTGTTTTGTTTTTTGAGCTACCTTACGCATCAAATGAAGAGGCAGGACACAAATTTATAGAACCAACTAAATGCAATGGCAACAACTCTATACCAGTGCTTTGAACTCTGCTGCCAGTCTGTCCAAGCAACCAAACATTACTGCTCTGTGCACAAACCCAGAAAATTCCACACACTACCCTAGATACTTCCTTAAGAGAAATGTTTTGTTGCCATATGCAGGAAAGGGAAAATGCTACAGCTAGATTGTACATTGTATTTTTAGGAGTTGTCCACTGCTCCTGTCATTGCCCTCCATCCAGCAAAACTGGTAGATTTTCGGGTAGAACACAATTAAGAACATAGGTTGGGTGTGGGGAACCTTTAGCCTTCCAGATTTTGCAGAACTGCAACTCCCATCAGCCCCAGCAAGCATGGGAAATGGCTAGGGATGATAGAAGTTGTAGTTAAGAGTGTGGTGCTGATAACGCCAAGGTTGCAGGTTTGATTCCCATATGGGACAGCTGAATAATCCTGCATTGCAGGGCGTTGGACTAGATGACCCTGGGGGCTCTCTTCCAACTCTGCTGTCTTCAGCACTTCCATATTAAGTAAAGAGGCCTGGAGCTCAGATCAACACCACTGCCATCATTCTCACGGATGAGTAGGCAGGCAAACATCCTGTTTGTTCTCAAAGGAGCAAAGGAGCCCTTTGAGCTGGCTCACCAGGAGCAGCCTGCTTGTAAGCTGACCCCCACCCACCCAAAAATATTGTGTCCAGTATGTTTTTTGTTAAATTGTCAAAGGAAATTATGATTCACGGTCCTGCAAAATCACTTTCCCTTCTTCCCTCCCAATGTTTCCAATCACGTATATGGCACATGCAGTTTTCCTCACGCTTCATGTGCACCCTGTTGAAGTGAATGAGGGCTTTGGAGACTGAAAATATAATGTTTCTCAGGAAGATGAGAATTACCCACTTGTTTCCTGCTGCACAGGAAATGTGCATTTCGCTGCTGCTCCACAGTAATAATAATGTGACCTTAACGCCTTAGGAAAGAGAAGCAAACCTGAGGGAGGGGGTGGAGTTCTCTTTTATTCCTGAACCTAACTTGACCTACCTGTTGGTTGTAAAACGGTATTCACAGCATAAATCACACCATTAGTGGCCATAATATCAGCTTCAGCCACAGGTTCCTTGTTGACATTTACGATGTGGTTTTTCTTAAGAGAAAAAAAAGAAGCAGAGATAAGTCATCAGAAACATATGCTAGGAGAAATAATTCTAGAGGAGAAAATATGCAGAAGGTTTCTTTTAATCTTCTCCAAAAGACCCAGCAGCATATTGCACTGAAATCTGCTGCACCCAAGCAGTTTGTTTGTTTTAACAAACTAACTAATATGCCGTGAACAATTTTTTGTGTTCAGAGGCCTGGGATTCCAATAAGTAAGAATGTGGATGCAGACTACGTTAAACAAATGTAAGATTGTTTCTTGTGGGTCCTCCCTTGCAGGCAGCCACAAGCAGACTCCTATTTTCCTGCAGGCTGTCCCTTGCTCTGCCAGGCCAGCATAAGTCGTGAGGGGCACTAGGCTGTGTTTAATCCCCAAAACACTGCCATGGATCAAGGAATCTGCTGCATAAACTATCACAATTACGGTATCAATAGAAGCTCAATGCGAAGCTGTTCATGCCATGATTGCTAACAGCACTGCATGTGTTTTTGACAAGTGAAAAGAAGGTTATTAAAATGCGATAACGTTATTATGTAACAGTGCAAGTGTCTAGACAGTGTGTGTATTTTGTTGGTAGTTGCTAACCATACACAACTGGACTTTCTCTTCCAGCCTCTCTTCCTCTGTGGATAGTGTCATCATGTAGCTTTGTCATAGATGGTACTGGACTTAGTTGTGTCCAGGTTTGAAGTCTGAAGGTTCATGTTTTTGTTTAAGAGACATGATAAACATCATTGTCTAGTTTCCTCTAAACCTTCCGTGACAACCCTGTACCTATTCAGATTATATGTCAGGACAAACCTTGAACTATCTCCACTACTCTATTCACTTCTAGAAGTGAATGAATGGATAGGGGATAGAAGATTTGAACATGAGATCACTCAATCATTGTGAGATAAAGGCTACATTTCCTCCATGGTGAGGAGAGGAGGGAGAAAGAGTATGCAAAATTGAGGCTCACTTCTAATCTTCTCTTCCCCTCCCAGCCTCCCACAAAGGAATCCCAGGGAGGTAAAGTTTTGTGTGAACATTGTTAACTGGTTAATATTAGGAGTATGTCTTTATATTTATAACTATCCTGCATGATTTCTTACGAAAATGCAGGGAAGGAAGAATAAGAGGATATTATACAAGCACAGAAATGAGACATGCAACAATAAAACCATTGTCTGCTTTTCAGAAATTCAAGGTAGTTGCAGATAAACAACTCAGTAATTTCACAACAAGAGATAAGGGGGGCGAGGGAGAGAGAGTTGAACTTACAGTGCTGACTTCCAGTTTATCACCCTGCAAGGTCTTCATTCTTACAGCACCACCAACTGCTCCACTAACCAATATTTCATCCCCAATGTGGTACTTCAGAATGCTGGCAAGTTCTTTAGCATTACCTGGGGGTGAAAGAGACCCAATATATGTGTTACAGCTCATTTTACTTGTTTCGTGGTATTTAGGAAAGAAAACAAAGTATCACATACTGAGGTAAACAGACGAAGGACAGTACAGTGGTACCTCAGGTTAAGTACTTAATTCGTTCCGGAGGTCCGTACTTAACCTGAAACTGTTCTTAACCTGAAGCACCACTTTAGCTAATGGGGCCTCCGGCTGCTGCTGCGCCGCCGGAGCACGATTTCTGTGCTCATCCTGAAGCAAAGTGCGTAACCTGAAGCACTATTTCTGGGTTAGCAGAGTCTGTAACCTGAAGCGTATGTAACCTGAAGCATATGTAACCCAAGATACCACTGTATCAGGAGTATTCCGCCTTCCACTAACAGTATGCAGCTGTTCCATGAAGTCAGACTGCAGCCATATATCTCTAGAGTGCCCATATTCAGATTCTCACATATGCTGGCAAGTATTCCTTCCAGCAAAGAAACTCTTAAGTACTGAGCAGCTGAAGTGTTTTCTGCAGCAGGAGGAAGGATGCAGTATAAACAGCTATACTGTATTACATAGAATGTATTGAAGTTATTTGACTTCAAATGCATGAATGTGTGATCTGAGTGATCTGCAATTTGGGGGGGGGGGACACAGGACTTAAAAAATACTTGGAACCTCTATCCTTTAACAGCAGCTATGATTCCCGTAGTGCTCTGGGTTTTTTTTTAAATAGTAAAACTGCTCATTTGACATCACATCATTTCCTTGCAATATTTTTCTGCTATGCTGCCGCAGCTGGTGCCTTCATTGCTTATGATGCCTTTGTCTCTATCTGTTTCTTCCATAAGCAGAAGAGGATGCCAACATATACTGGCAATGAATCATAGCAGCTTATAAATCTGATATCTGGCAAGTGCTTCCAAAAGTGGCAGAAGACGTACTGGAAAAGAAAACCCCGATGCTGTTTTTGGAAACAGGTGAAACTGAACCAAAATGCTTGAAGCTGTTTTGATAAGCCTTTACGCATTACCGATCTTTTCCTCTGTGCCTTTACCAACAAAGACACATTTGTAAAACAGAAAATATCATGATCCCCAAAACACCCATCTAAATTTGCTCTCTATCACAACATTGATAAATCCATTCAAGAAAGGTTCAAGGCCTCACTATGAAAAACGGATTTCGTGTTTCAGTTGGTCTTCAGTGAACTTGGAATCACAGCTTGGATGAGATAAATATGTACACTTTTGACTCCTACGGTCTCTGGCAAAGTTTTAGGCTAGAAAGTAATCAGCAGTTCCTCATTTAAAAGACAGTACTGGAATTTCAAAGGAAGCATTGAAATTATATTGCTGAAAATTCACTCTCATATCTCATGCATCTATGGACTGGTTTGGTATTGAATTCAGTACTTTTCTATATCTACTTTGCAAAGCATGTGCAAAGGCATAACACTGGAGGTAATGAATTTCAGGATTTTGTGTGTGAGCCTTAACTCTGGACAGATCATCCAGGTTTTCTCAGCTCCAGAGTGAAACTGAAATTTCTGAGATGCAGAAATGATATGCAGTCAGACATTATACCATTTATATAATTTATACTGCCATCATAGAATCATAGAGTTGGAAAAGACCACAAGAGTCATACACAACCTGCTTCTATATTTGCTCCAAACAATTCAGTAGCAGGGTGCTGGACTAGAACCCCCTGCTACTGAATTGTTTGGAGCAAATATAGAAGTAGGTTGTATATTGCCCCAAATCCAGCTGCAGCTACAAGTAACATATCCAAGAGATAAAGCTGATCAAACAAGAAATTACAGCTCTTCTTCCCTTTTCCCTCTTACACAAGTTGCTCTTTGCTATATATTCCCATCAATGGTGATTCATTGCTTTCAGAGGAGTAAGCTAAATATTTTGCTTACAAAGCCTCAGAACATTTTGACTGTTCACATCTGGGATGCTTCAGTTCCACAGCTACTTACGGTAGCTACAAATCAGTTACAAACTATTTGTGTGTTAAGCAATAGAGCAAATGTGCAGACTGCTGCTCTGCGAACTTAAAAGGATAACCAGCTCCCATCAGCAGATGTTGCATTATGATGTCACAAATGGGATGGGCATGAACTGAGAAAAGGCATTGCACCAGAACAGCTCATATTCTTTTCTAAGCCACAACTATGTTTCAGTTCAGGCAAGAGAATGTTTCAATATTTACATGAAAGATAATTGAACAAGTTCACATACCCTTTCCTTATAGGGCTTCCAAGCTGAAGCTTTTTTTTTTCTTCACTGGGCCTGGGGCCTATGAAAATCTCACCCCTGTCCTTACCAGCCCAGCTAACATTCATCAACATTTATTGATGGCCATCTGTGATTTCCATCTTCCCATAAGGGATGTCTGGACTGTCTATGTCTTTTCCACACACACAGAGACAATTGCACACATGGCAGAGAGACTGGCAGGTAGACTATCATTGCCTGGCTCTCACAGACTCGCTCTTTCACACATACATAATCACACACATAGAGAGAACAGAGACTAGCTCTTTCTCTTTCTCTCTCACACAACTAAACTTGCAATCACACATGCTAGCATATAGAAAAACAGGACACCCCCCCCCCCCCGCCCATAACAGCAGTCCGATGAGCAGGGGAGGGAAGTTCAGCAGAGTGGGTGGCAACTCTGCAAAATATTTCTTTTCATTCTGATAAATTGTTGGGATCTAGTGCACCCCCCCCCCCCACACACAAAGTTTGAAGGGCCTGAACTGTCTCACCATGGGTGTCGATAGTAAATCACTGTCACCTCACATTCCTTGTGACATCAGTGAAAACCAGAGCCACCATTTTTGTAACCTATTGTCTCTATCCCATGGACGAGCAAACAAAAGAGAAGCTGAATATGAGACTGTAATAGCACAGAATACTGTAAAGCTCACTTATCTAAGGAACTCAGTGTAAGTAATCTCAATATCACACACCACAGCCAACCAGATCTATGGACATTTACCCATAAGTTTGTTCAGCTCCCCTTGTGGCATGGCTCGGAAGGCTTCGTTTGTTGGTGCGAACACTGTGAAGGACCTTGGCCTGTTCAGCGTTTCTGTGAGGCCTGCAGACTGGATGGCAGCCACTAGAGTGCTGTCGGAAACACACAGAGAAAATACGCATTTAACGCTCAAGCATTTTCAAAGAGCAGTTTAAAATGTCACGGCTGAAATAACAAAGAGGTCCAGCATAGAGCTCCATATATGTCCCAACCTATACATAGAACTCCCGAGCTAGTGGGCTTCTCTGTTCCTTTCGCCGGAAGAGATTGCTGTGTTTAGGGAACCCTGATGTGCCTGCAATATATTATTGGGGAAGAGCAAGGAGCTCTTAAAGACTTCCCAAAGGGAACTGGCTGGACACTGCTGGACAGGATTCTATAAGACCTTTGTGTTGGCAGGTCACATGTCCCATTAAAGCAGCAGTGCAGGGTGAGGCGCTCAGGCCCAGGAGCCAAAGATGGCTTTCCAGGAGCCTCTCTTTGGCCCTGCCACAGGCCACACCCTCCTGAGTTCTTTTCTTTGGCCGGAATATGTCCTTGAACACTGATAATACTTCTTGCTTGCCTGGAAGGAGGACAGAGGAATGTGTGCGGTTTGTTGAAACCTCTGACTTTTGCGTTTCTGAAATATAACCTACTGTACCAAGGTGAGCATGGCACCATCGCTCTTCCCACTTTTGCATCTGGCAACTTTGCAAAAAGTTCCCCGCTGCAATATTAGAGCAAAAGCATCCCAGTGGCTTGACTGGGTGCTATTTGCATTCAGGTGACACAGTTCAATCAGCTTAGAAACCTTGACCACTGCTGTCTTTAATCATGAGCTCTTTATCTGCAAAAGGGAATTAATACTGCCCTACTGGCCTGCTGCACTTATTATTAAAGAGGAAAAGATAAAGTACAAACACTTAACATGGAAAGAATTATAATGAAGTTAGGATCTAATTAAATTGCACCATTGGTCTGTGTTGAATTACATGTGGGCAATCCTAACCCTGACTGGGTAGCACTGAGCCTTAAACCAGGTTAGATGCAGCAAATGGGCTTGAACTGGAATTCCTGCCAAAATCTGCAGCTCACTAAAGCTGCGTAGGATCTAGTAGATCCTTGGTTCCCACCAGCTCTGTCCCTCCTTGCCTCCATCCTCTGTAATCATGTAGAATAAAAATTAATGTGATAAAAATATATTTTGATTAAATATTCAATTGAAAGTTAGGTCTACAATGCCACGGAGAAAAGCTTTCAAGCAAGAGCCTCAAATTAATTTTAAATGCTTTGCCAATGTATGAATTAGGCTTGAACTGGAGAGACACAATTAGAATTTCCCAGTAACAGACAGAGAACTACACAACTATGTGTGCCCATCAGGACTTTTGATTTATTTATTTTTAAAAAACATAATAAAATCCAGAGGAGGTACAACAGGTGCCTTCTGTTTTAACATTTAAACACCAGCCAGAAACTTTTCTATGTTGCCACATGTATGCTGGCCATTAATAAAATATCCTTTTGCAATAGTTGATTTCCAATTTTAAATGTTTACATGGTTTTTATTGTATGGTTTTCAGTTTAATTGTGGTAAACGGCTCTGGTATTATTATTTTTTTAATGAATAGTGATACGTAAGTATTTTTATAAATAAAAATAATTCAAAAATCATGTCCTTAATATTATAATAATGGTGTCAATTTATTTATTTGTGAGTCAAAAGCCATGCTGTTAAACACTATATCTCAGTGGCATGGCACCTGCTTTGCATGCATCAGCCCCCAACATCTCTAGGCAGGTCCAGGAAAGACTCCTGTCTGAAAAACCGGAGAACTTCTGCCAGTCAGTGTATATACAATACAATACAATACAATATACAGTGTATATACAATATTGACCTAGATGGACTAATCGTCTGAATCTGTATAGGACAGTTTCCTATGTCTGTCTTCCATACTTTTTTTATATAAAAAAGGTTTAAATCAGATAATTGATTTTAAAATTCAAAATGTGATTAAATATGCAGCAGTATAATCAGCCTCAAGTTCTCACTAAAGCAAAACCACTTCTCCCACGTCACTGTTCTCAAGCTAACAATACAAACTAAAAATGTCACCTGAAACGATCATCCGCTTTGAGCACATCCATAACGGTGCCAAGAGGGGGAGTCACCAACTTTTCCATACTGAACAAGGTTCCAAATCTTCCTCTTTTGTCGTGGGCAGCAATGCAGGCATTTTCGATGCAGAGAGTCTACAGGATGGATTGGGTTTTAATTAAAAGCATTGCAGAAGTTTAAAATGATTTAAGTTTCCACACTAGAGACCTTGCACATCTTGGTCTATGGCATGAGGCCTAGAAGTACTTGAACACCAACTGACTAGTAAATCAGACATTCCCACAAGGCTAACAGTCTCTCGACTGCATGCTGATCAAGTGGTTTAAAAGGCAGAGCATTCACACAAATCAGCTCAGTGTTAACACTAGAGTGGAATCAATTCAGAGTTGTGTGAAAAGAACTTTCCAGTGCAGAAAAGGAAGGAACCAGCTTGTTCATCTATACAGAATCACCAAGCCTTGTTCTACTGTGAAACCCACTTAATAATCTTAGGTCAAACACAGGACTGCTGCGAGGACAGAAATGAAATAACCCCATTTAAACTGCTACGTATGAGTACCTGGAGAAAGGATTTTATTTGAACTGACTGTTACTACTACAACTACTACTATTATTTCCCTACCCTTCCTCCCAAAGGAGCCCAGAGCAACAAACCCTGTTTTAAAAGTAAAAACTCAAACTGGGAGGAGTAATTAAATGGCAAACATACATTGCGGTACACAAATACTCTCAGTTGCTTGCCACTCAGAGTTTCTAGTTTCTGTCCATGGAAAAGGTATTTAGAGGAAAGCTGCTCTTTAATAATGTGATCCCGGAGCACGTTCCTGCCTGGTGTAGGTGTCTGATCTGCAGAACAAAAGAAAGCCAAGAGTCATAGTTTTATAACAATGCATCTAAAGCATGCTGTTGTGTAGAATTTTGTTGGAAAATGCAAGTTTCAAAGTGAGTCCCCTACGCGACCCCTCCCCCACCGCAAAAAAAGGGCCGGCAGTTGCTTTCTTTTAAAATGTAGTCTGTGTCTGCAAAAACAAAATTTGCATCTGCAAACCCATGTGGCTACACAGAAAACCTGCTGAGGGGCAAATTGTGATTCACACCAGTGTCATCCTTGTGCATCACTCTGATAGTTCCTGAAACTAAAAATAATAAAAGTGCTTATTATTATAAAAGAGAAAACGCCGCTCGAGTCAACACTTTCAATATTTCAGTGCAGCATGCACAGTTTCCTTTGTAGCTCATGGTTCCACAGTGTGAGGACCAAGCAAACTCCATTGCCTCTTTCTTCCTCCATGTTAGTGCCAATGTATTTCAGTTCCAAAGAAATAGCCATTTAGCTTTTGTAACAAAAGCAACACAAAATTCTGTGGCACTTCAAAGACTTAATGTTATTGAAGCATAAACTTTTGCACCACTTTGTCATAAAGTTCTAGCAAATGTTGATCAAGCTCATTTTTATAATCGCCTTGGGCGAGAGATAGCCTGAGGTCCACATGACAGCCTCAGAGTTCTTGAGAGGAAAAGCAAGATCTAAAGGTAACATCTAAGTAGAGAGTTACTGTCAGAGCAACTGGTACCACTGTGTAAATCTGTAGTGAGGAACCTGTGTCCTTCCATACATTGCTGGACTCCCATCAGCCCCAGCGAGCATAACCAATGGTCAGAGATGACAGGAAATGTAGTCCAATGAAATTGGGAGAGCCTTGGTTTCCCCACCTCTGCTGAACACCGCCCATTCATTCCCCAAAGCCAAAACACACAATGAGCTCCTGTGACAAGAACTGGGTGTTATGTTGACAAGACAAAAGGCAGGATTCCCATCCCCCCATATCTATCATTTCAGAGTGCTTTCACACACACTGTAAAGTTCATTCAATCAACACCAGGTACCCCTATACTGTACATGAATTAGTAGGTGACCCTGTAGAAACAATGTGAATTATTCCACTGATATGAATACATTCAGATGAATGTGGATTCTTTCGATCAGGCAGAATTGTGAGTTCCCCAGAAACTAGTCAGCACAAATGAAGATGATCTTTGGGGAAGCAGCATGCCTTTACAGTGCCAATATCACACTGAAACCCGGGCTGGCTGGTCCCGTGTTTGATGGGCATATCCTGCATGCATTAAAGCGACTGCATTTTACATTACCTTTTACAGTCATGCATTAGAACCAGAATAACACCAAAAAAAGAAAAAGATGTGACATTAACTTGCAACCTTACAAGCTCAAATTGACTTTCAACAATAAAATGAAGCTTTAGGGACAGCTCATGCATGCAGAGGGGATTATAATCTCTCCTCGTTTTCAGTCATGGCTGTCACACACAACCAGCAGTGCCCACCAGAGTATGGATTCTGTCCTGAGTTGATTGACGCTTCTGGTTCTGTCACTAAACAGATTAGAGTGCAGATGAGTGCCAGAGCTTACCTGTGAAGAAAGAATTGATGGGGGCAAGAACTGTCAGCCGCTCATTTCCAGTGAGATGCGAACTGAGGCCAGCTCGTCTAAAAAGGTCCATAGCCTTTGAAACGTCGGAATCCTGACCGAGCTCCAACAAAGTTTTAGCTGCAATTTAAAAAGATGTTAACATGAGTCTCAACATTATTATTTATTACAGAAGGGATAACTGATGAATGACCAGAGCAGGGGTCAGCAAACTTTTTCAGCAGGGGGCCGGTCCACTGTCCCTCAGACCTTGTGGGGGGCCGGACTATATTTTGAAGAAAAAAATGAATGAATTCCTATGCCCCACAAATAACCCAGAGATGCACTTCCGGGTTAGCACCATCGGCAATGGCGGAATTCCTCTGACTCAGAGGAACCCGCTCCGTGAAAATCAGGTCTTGCCGCCGCGGCGAAGGCGGAGACCCTTTAAAAATCCCAGGCGGAGGAAGCCTGGGAACGTGGGATTCGGCTGACACCAGGAGCGCCTCCCCTACTCGCAGGGAAACCCCTTTTCGGGGATCCGAAGCGACGTGGGGTGAGCAGCGCGGTGTCTTGAATCGACCGCTATTCTTACGGAGTGAAGCCGCACAGCCGCTGCCGGAGAGCGCTGACTTTTTCCTGTGGACAATTGGACTCTAAACAAGTAACCGTGAGTAGAACGGAAAATTGGATTAAGAAACACTTTAATTTGGCATTGAAGCGGGAAGGTCTAAACAGGAAGTCCGCCTTCCGCTTTTTGTATATAAACTGAAGCAAAAATTGTGCAAGCCAAAGTCTGGAGAGTTGTATATAAAGACCTAAATATCCTTCATTTTTAACCATCAAAACCCCTCTTGGAAGCAGGGGAAAAGAGGGGGAATTTTGATTGTTTAAGCCTGCGGAGAAAGGGTAACGAAAGATAAATTTCCACTGTCTCAAACCTGGGAACGGGGTGTCAGAGACAGAAACTTTTGGGGAAGCCCATCAACTGTGAATGGAATGTTTTTTAACAGATAGTTAAAGAAGAGAAACAAATTGATTCCAAAGTTACCTTTTGCACTTAAAAGAAACAAAATCTGAAAAATGAAAGTAACTTTCTTTTGCTGGACTTGCCTTCAAAAGATGGATACAAATGGAAATTGTTCCCTCTAGAGGGAGCTTGTTAAATTGTTGCTGGAGTCGGTCTGGGGATTTCACAGCTGTGGAGATTAGGATCATGAGACCAGACTCTGACCTTGAACAAAAATGGATATAGAAGAAGTTTTGGTGCTTGCTTTTTGCAAGACAAACACTTTGCTGGAGCAGATGCATGAGAAGATGAATCTGATGACTGTTGCAGTTCAAAATTTTGGACAAACAGTGAATACTTATATAGAAACCACTCAGGACCCAACCCAGGAACCTGTTTCGACAGGGCAAGGGCAAATGCAGAAGACAGTGGAGGAGGTTGCTGTTGAACCTCAAGCAATACAAATGGATAGAACCGAGGCCCTGCAGGAGAATAAGCCGCTGTTTTTGAAGATTGAACCTGGAGTGGGCCAGGGGGGGTCTGGAGTTGTGGGGGTCCTTAATTTTGGAGAGACTTTGAAACATGCATTTAAATATTTTCTGGACTAAACCATATTGTCAGGAAAGCATTGTTTAATGTCTGGATAAGATATAAAGACTTATTTGAAAATAAAACCCCAAGGTGGTTATCACCGATGGAAGCAAAGGCTCAGAAAAAGCTCAATATGGAGGCCAAGTGGCCGAAATATTGGGAAATATTGGAACAAGAAGGAGAGAAATTGAAATTGCAGAGTTTTGAGAAATTAAAAGATAAAGTGCGAGACTGGCTTCATTATTATCAAATAAGAGAGGCCTATAATTTGGACAAAAAAATTGGCTTCCAGGTGGAAAATCAAAATTGGAAACAGAACTGTTAGATCCCAAAACTAAGATATTTTCAAGAATGTATAACTTGCTGTTAAAATGGAATACTCAGGATGAAATGGTTAAATCTGCTATGATTAAATGGGCACAAGATGTTGGACATAACATTATGTTTGCTGACTGGGAACAGTTGTGGACCACTGGTATGAAATTTACGGCATGTAATGCCTTAAGAGAGAATATTATGAAAATGATATACAGGTGGTACATGACACCAGTCAAGCTTGCAAAAATATATCATCTGCCCAATAATAAATGCTGGAAATGTAAAGAAAATGAAGGTACATTCTTTCACCTTTGGTGGACGTGCCCAAAGATTAAGGCTTTCTGGGAGATGATCTATAATGAAATGAAAAAGGTATTTAAATATACCTTCCTGAAGAAACCAGAGGCCTTTCTCCTGGGCATAGTCGGCCAATTGGTGCCAAAGAAGGATAGAACTTTCTTTATGTACGCAACAACAGCAGCAAGAATACTTATTGCAAAGTATTGGAAGACACAAGATTTACCCACCCTGGAAGAGTGGCAGATGAAGGTGATGGACTATATGGAATTGGCGGAAATGACTGGCAGAATCCGAGACCAGGGAGAAGAGTTGGTGGAAGAAGATTGGAAGAAATTTAAAGACTATTTGCAGAAATATTGTAAAATTAATGAATGTTAAAATGATGCTGGATTGAAATTAAGTGGCATTAGCAACAAGGTTAATAAGAATATGCAAAAATGGATTGACAATGGATGAAATTATATAGGTATAATATGTTAAGATATAGAGTTAAGATAAATGAAATAGGGTAAGGATTTGCTGAATTGATTATGTAAATGGGAATACAGAAAGGGGAGGTGTGAGGAGGTCAAGGAAATAAGCAAATGAGCTTAAAGATTTCAAAAAATGGATTTGTTTTTAATTTTTTCCTATTTATTTGTTTTTTGTATTTTGTACTTTTTTTTCTTTCCTTCTCTTTTTTCTATGTATTTTTGTATTTTTTGTATCTTTCCTTATTTTTTTTATTTTTTTGCTCTTTTTTTAATCTGGTTTTTGTAAAACCTTAATAAATATTTTATAAATAAATAAATATTTTCTGGACTACCCGGTTGACTGTGGGGAATGGGACTGTGGGGAATGGGCTGATCTGTTGAGGGGAGAGGGAGATATTTTGGGGTTGGAGTTTCCCCGAGACCTACTCCTCAATGAGAAAGGAAAGAAATTAAGAAAGAGACCAACAAAAGACAAGGCAAAGTGCTGGTATAAACAAGAAGAAGAACTGCAGAAGGGACATGGAAAAGACTTAAGAGCCTCGGACATAAGACTACCAGGTTGATGGACTAGATGGAAAGGACAGTAAGGCCTGATATAACCCGAGACCAGGAAGAAGGGACGTTGGATGAAGATTGGAAGAAAGTTTTAAAAATTTATTTTGGGAATTAGGGTAAAATTTATTTTGGGAATTAGGAAAAATGGTGGAATGAAATTATCTGGCTTTAGTAGAAATGATATTAGGAGATATGTATAAATAAGTATTAAGTTATAGGATTTAAGGTATTTTATCGTAAGATAAGGTTAAAATAAATTAAGGTAAATTGAATGACAGAATATTCTGAAAGATGAAAAGGATTTGCTGAGTTAATTGATAGGTTAGACTGTTAAGATAAATTATCCAATAAAAATTGAGAAAGTTGGAAAGAATTTGCTGAAACAAATAATTAAATTAGAATACAAAAAGGGAGGTGTGAGGAGGTCGATGAAACAAGTAAATGAAAGACAAAGAGATGGAATATTGGATGTGTGTTTTATCTTTTCTCTTTTTATTGTTATTGCTGTATTTTTCTTTCTATTTTTACTTTTTTCTTTTTTCTATCTATTTTTTAAATATATTGTAATGTATATGTTGTTAACTTTTTTGCTGTTTGTTTTTTGTTTCTCTTTTTTTGTAATCTCTAAATTCTCAATAAATATCATTTACAGACACAAATAACCCAGAGATGCATTTTAAATAAAAGCATACGTTCTACTCATGTAAAAACACGCTGATTGGGCCGGATCCAGCCCCCGGGCCTTAGTTTGCCTATCCATGGACCAGAGCTTTAAATTAAAATATGCAACATAAATATGTGTATTCTATGCCAGATTCATTAAGTGTGTTTTAAAAATGAGACTTTATGGTTCATTTTACATCTCCATTTCAACACTCATGCTGTGCTTCCTCTATCAAAAAAACAAACCCAGAAAGATTTGGCATTTTGATTCTTAATTTTGTTGACATTAAGCTTATTTTTAATATTTTTCTCTCTGTGAAATACATTCATATATAACCTCATTTTAGAAGTGGGAAAGCTACACTATGGAAGACAAGTGACTCAGATGGAACATCAGCTGAACTGACATGGAATTAGGCCAGTCACAACTGGGTCAGGTTGTTGTAGTGCATTCTCCATATATTCGAATAAAAGAATACAATTGATGGCAATGAGCAGGGGTGTTGCTTAAAAGGTATAATTAAAAGGTACTTAAAATGGGTATAATTTATATGCAGAGATGCTTCTGGGCACGTTGGCTGGTGTCTCATCTGCACTTTGCTCTGCAGTGTGCTCAGCCATGCTATAAGGAAAGAAAAAACCTACAATAATGGGCAGGATGTCCAACCCCGAACACAAAGGACCTGGAGCTGAGGCCCTGGGGGTCATCCCCAAACAACAGCCCTGGCGGTTAAGCTGCACTGTTCACACTGGCAAGCTCACCAAGCACATCTTGTCTGAGACAAAATCATAATGAGGAAAATGTTTACCAGAGTCTGGGATGAGTAATTCATTGACAAAGTGTATCACGCCATTGGTCGCAATGACATCCTTGTTAGCAATGATGGGCCTTCCATTAAGAGTCAGTTCGTCGCCATTGCAGCCTACGTCCAGCATGTTCCCCTCCAGTGTTTCCATTGATAAACCAGCAATAATGGCTTCTGCACACATAGCTGTTTTCAAGATGTGGTTGCTCAGCAGGTCTACGTGGAAACAAAATATACCAAGCAGATTTGAAAAGAGGGGAAATCTCTTTAAAATTTTTAAAAAGGAAAGATATAGTGGCTTGAAAATTGCTACCAGTGTGTCATAGGCTATGGAATGAAAATTAAACCAAACAACAAGGTATCACATTTAATCTGATCATGCCCTCCACAAAAGAACAAAATGCATGTTGTATGTACATATGCACACTAATTGCAAGAGGCTGGGGACAAGGGAAGTAAATAGTACAGCTTTGAAGCCAATTAGCATCATTGTAATGTCCTAAATTAGCCAGAGAATCTGTACTCTTGAGATATGTACAAAGTTTCCCTGATGGTTTCCAAAAACATTTCCACTTTGCCAAGAAATGAGTTTGGGACACTCATTTGCAAAAGCAGATGCACACTTTTTAATGGAGGTATGGTTTTGATTTTTAAATTGTGTAATGGTTTTTCAAAATTAGTTCATTGTGACTTTTGCTGCTTTATGCTGAACTTAAAACTGTTTGATTTCATTGTGTGAGATGCCCAGAGAATTGTTATGGGGCGGCTAGAGTGATTTAATCAATAAATTTCAAAAATTTTCTTTCCCCCACCACATTTGACCAAGACCTGCCAGTGCTGAGCATTGTTCTCCATTTCAAGCCACAAAGACCTGGTTTATTTGTGCTTTAGTTTCCTGCTTAGGAGGCGAATGGGTAGCCTTGAGTTTGGTTTGGTGTTTTTAAAACCAGCTTGCTATTGCTACGTAGAACCAGGCTAATGCTCATCTAGCACATCGCTCAAAGTGCTGACCAACTTGCTATTGCTCATCTAGTTCCCCATGGAAAGTGCTGATGAGCTTGTTATTGTGTATCTAGTTCTCCATTCATCTGAGCTCCCTGTCTGCCTTCTGGCTACTGACTCAGTACAAATGCAGCTTCGTCTTTTTTCCATGGCCTTCTCTCTACATTCCTGCCTTAAAACCAGACGGTGGAGAATGAGCAGAGAAAGGCCACCACCATAGCAGCGGGTCATGCAAACAGAGCACTGGGCTCTTTAGAGGACCTTTCTGTCAGCTGTCCTTAAAAGCAGAGTGGTGGTGCTCACTTGACCTCCTGAGTCGCTGCTGCTTACTGGGAAGGAGAGGGAGAGATGGTAGAGAGGTTGGCGCAGTGCAAGCGCACTGGCAGAGCCTATCTGGTGCTCCTGCTGGTACACATGCACCAGTTGGACTTCACCACCTTGTTCCTCCCCTTCTCCTTCCCAGTAAGCAGCAGCAACGCAGCTGTCGAGGTCACCACAATGTCCATCTGCTACTAACTTTAAGGAGAGAAATCAGAGAGAGAAAAGATTTGAGGTCAGCGGTATGTCACTTTGAACCATTACAGAAATATAAGTTTCTCCCCACCCCTTACCCCTGAAAAATTAACATTTAACCTTGCCTTTCAAGATATGGCAAAGTTATAAAATCATCAGTGAATTACACACCAAGAAAAAGTATAGCAAAGTTCCAGAAATACATCTGACCCAGATTCATTACTAACATTAGACCACATATACTAGCTGGAGACTTCTGGCAAAACACATAGTCTAAGACGTTCCCCTACCTCCAGTGCCCTTCTACTCAGGATTTCTCTAAAAAAATATTTTATAAAATTTATCCACTGGACCCTTCCGGGTTTTATCCAGTATACTTCCGGGTTTCGCCGCGCACACATGTGCAGAAACGCTCTATAGCACCGCTCATGTGCACAGAAGCAGCACCTCTAGATGTGGACTTTTTGGGGTACGTACGGATCCCCATAACAAATTAAGTTTGTATCCAGAGGGTCCACTGTATACCACTTGACTGTAGAAAAAAAGTCAAAGTGGTTTACAAATTATATCTATGTACAATAGACATTTTCACAGCTGTTTACCTTTCAGAGCTTCTGGGTCTCCTAGGATCCTGGTTAGGGTTTCTGGTGGGATCTTCTTAAAAGCTTCATTGGTTGGAGCCAGCAATGTAAACTGGCCTTCACTTTCCAAAAGACTGTCGAGACCAGCAGCTGCCACAGCAGTCTTTGAATAAATACAAAAGAAACGGAATTAGGCATGTTAGAAAGGAAGGAATCCAGCAGGGATACAAGTTAATAGGTTTTCAAGGAAGTGATTTCTCCCTAAATGGGCATCAAAGGAAATATTGGGATATATATTTGAAATGGACTTACTCTTAGGGTTTCAAGATTCTCTTCAAGCTCAACAATTTGAAGGATGCTGTTTGTTGTTGTGGAAATGACTTTGTCTATCAGGTGGACCACTCCGTTGGTGGCGTGATGGTCAGCCTCCAACAACCTAGCACAGTTCACTGTCACGATCTGGGGAACACAGGGACCAGACAAACAAAAAACTAAAGCTAGTATATGATTAACATATTATATTATGCCAGTGGAATAATATGTCAATAGCTGGTTTAAAGAATTCCACTTATCATTTTCTCTATCATTAAGTCTATGTGTACTTAAGAGGGACAGGGAGAATTCTAAAGGTTGTCTGTATGCATCTGTGAGAGCCACCTTGAAGGATCCTAGTGGTTTGAAAGTCAGTTTCATCCTTTTAATAAGTCAGTAAATAAGTTACTCATTTATTCGTATTTTTAAAAGTGTCAACTGATTTCCCGGACATGAGGCCATAATGGTGGCTGGCCCCAAGCCTTTGGTTACATCACCCACCCCTTATATTGGGAAAAGCCAGTTCATATTAATACATCTGGCAGAACAATTAAGTTGGCCATCTAAAATGGAAGCAAAATAATATCCTGAGCTCTTTAAAGAATATTTGGTACATATCAATTGCCCTTGTAGTTTCAGTTTTCCTTGCAGTTTTACCAAATACTCACTCCATTTGGATAATGATGGATCTGTACATCAATATTCTGGTACATTGAAGGGAGAGTTGTTCCATGTTTCAGATCATCCGTAAGAACTTTTTTATTCACCATATGGTAGCGAAGAGCATTTAACAGCTCAATGTTAACATTGCTCACCAAAGAATCCAACATTTCCTGAGAAAAAGCAAATGAGACCAAATACTCAGTTCCACTGAGCTTATTCTCACAAAGCTATAGATGTCAATGCTTGACTAATAGTACCTGACTATTTCTACCTGCTTCTACCTCGCAAGCAGGAAGGAAATATGCTTGGACTGCAACTGCCCCCCCCCATAGTGAGGGCTAACAACTGTAGCCCTGTTCCTCTGTCAGTGGAACAATATACAATTGCTGGGAAGATTCCTTGACTGCAACTTCTTGTGTACAGCTCCCCAGCTGAAAGGAGAATGCACCCTCAAGCTAGCAATTGTGTTACTTGCACTACCCAGCTCCCATCCAATGAACTGAGCCCACTGTGAATAAAATGATACAATGTCTTTTCTCAACCTTGGGTCCCCAAATGCTGTTAACTACAACTCTCAACATCCTTGACCACTCGGGTCCTGCTAGCTAGGGATGATAGGAGCTGTATTCCAGCAACATCTGGGGACCCAAGGTTGAGAAAGGTTGTTCTAGATCCTGCTTTCAGCTACGGGCAGCCTTTTGTATTTTCTGCTTTAAGAGAAGTAATTTAATCTAATCATCCCTCTTATGAATAGCTATGGGAGGCACAGGAAAAGAAACAGGATAAAAGATAAGCAGGAGTACTCTTGGAAGTTGCAAGGGTTAAAGAACACAGAATGGGAGCTTGAGCAACTAAGATTAGAAAGCTGCTCCACTGGTGGGGCAGTGTTGCGGGCAGGCCCTCCTGCACACAGCGGGGGCACAGCCATCTCCCGAGTCATTGGGGAGTCTCTAGCCGTGTCCCAGCCTTAGCCAGTCAATCCGGCTGGCGGGGTGGGTGGGTGGGCGTGACTTGGCTAATTTAAGCAGCCGTACGGCCAGGGATCTTCCTGTTTTCACCTACCTCATAGCAATCATCACAACTTTTGTAAGGTTTGGCGGTTAGGCATTGGTAAAACCTGGTTTGGGGGAGGGGAGGTGTGGCCATCACCTGCCCCTCCATTTTTAAGGGTGTTCCGTTAAAGGGATCCAGGGGTGCGGATCTTGTCTGAAGCCCGGGTAGGGGCTAGTGCCATGCCATGACCCCATTGGGGACCCTGGGGGAGTTCTTAGTTGATGTACATCAACAGGACTCCCCTTATTGGTGGTTGACCCTTACTGGATTACCTGCATGGTGGGCAGGAGTCAGATATAGTCGGTTCAATTCCAGTGTCTAAGCCAATACCACTCACATTCTGTAAGCAATAAAGTTGTGGCCTTTATCTGCCCATTAACCCAAAATACTGTGTCCAGGTGTTCTTATTCAACATAAGGGGGAGGCCTCGGGGTCTTGACATGCAACTAGGAGCCCCACTGGATTTGGCCAAAGGCCCATGTGGAGCAGCATCCTGCTTTCACAGTGTCCAACCGGATGCCTATGAGAAGCCATCAAGCAGGACCTGAGCTCCGGAAGTGTGATCCCAATAGTTCCTTTATTTAAATAATTTGTATATTGCCTTTCATTTCAAAGATATATCACGGTGGTTTACGGAACAACAAAACAACATATTAGAAAGGGTAACAATGAAATAATATATAACAATGTTTAAATGTGAATATACGTATAATGATATTTAATCATGGTGTCTGAATATTCTTATTCCTTCATTTAAAATAATGATTCCAATCTTCTTACTGTGTCCTACCCACTTTGTGGATAGACCACCTCTATTTTTCATGATTTCCTCAACACATTCAAGTTTTAGAAACTGAAGTGGCACTTATTCTTACGGCAGGCAAGGATGCCCAGGCTTCATTGGTTGGGGCAAAGATTGTGTAGCTTCCAGGGCCTGTGATTTCAGCACTCAGGTTAGAGCTGGCAGAGTAGAGCTGTGTGGTTGAGGCCCCAATAGTTCCAAGTGTTTCATACAGGTTGGAAAGAGGCAAAGCTGTTTAAAAATAATAATACAGATGACATTTCACTTTGACAAGGCAATAGCATAATCATAACATTTACTACTTCACCATAAAAACGCATATTACATGGAAATGCTTGTAAGAATTGCCCAATGACCCATTTTTTAAAACTGAAAAAGCTGCTTTGCGAGTGGAGAAATAGCAGGGGGAAAGCGAACTTCACCCTTTCTCCACCCACTATCTTCCTATGTGAAATTGCTCTCCTAAGCACCCTTTGTAACCAATGCGTTTTCAAGGGCATGTTCGCATCTGCCCTAGAAAATGCATGTTTGAAACAATTTGGTGGCAGGGAAGTCACTAGGAGGGACAATTTGCAGCCGGCAGTCTGTGTGTGGATAAAGGGTTAAGCACCCTTATCCTCTCCTGCTGTTTCTCCGCTGCAAGTCACACCCTCCTTGGCAAAAAAGAAAAAAGGGCTGTCCTGTTACCGTTACATGTAGTCATACCTCAGGTTAAATATGCTTCAGGTTGAGCGTTTTCAGGTTACACTCCGCGGCGACCCGGAAGTAACGCATTACTTCCGGGTTTCACAGCTCACGCATGAGCAAACGCTCAAAATGATGGCACACGCATGCGCGGAAGCAGCGAATCGTGACCCGGAGACGCGGGCTGCGTTCACTTCAGGCTGTGAACGGGGCTCTGGAACGGATCCCGTTCACATCCAGAGGTACCACTGTACTAGAAAGTAATGTGCAGCATGTTCCAGACATGACAGAAGGCATGGGAGCTGGAGGAGGCAACTGAGATAACAATAGATATGTTTGTGCAGAATACAGTGAACTTAGCAACTGCCTTGCTGCATCAAACCACGGCTCCACCTGGTCCAGCATTTTATTCCTAATAAAGGATAAAGCTGGGCTCTCTGTGGGCAGTGTCAAGGAAACATATTGGCAGCAATGACAGACTTACTCGCAGTCAGGTTATCGAGAAAAGAAAAGGGAGGTGAAGTTCAAACCTCATACTCCCTGCTCCTTATAACTGAGGCTACCCTCTAAGATTGCTTAACTTTTAATGCTAATTTGGTGCATGGGACATTGTTTATTAGCAGCTACTGCTGCAGAGGCAGACAAACTGGACTCTACCCACCCTGAGGGTGTTTTGGGATGGGAAGGAAGATGCAGAGCCTGAAAATCCTAGCTACTACATATTTCACATGGCTGTTTATTTGTATATATTTTAAAATTTTATATATGGATATTTTATGATGGCCTATACTTGTATAAAGGTTCAGCGAATTAAGTAAGATATTGTGTCTAATTTGATATTGCTGCTTAATATGTATCCATGATTTCTGTTCTATATTAGGTACCATGATATTGCTTCTTATTATGAAATGTATTTATCTGGCTAATTTTAATGCTTTGTATTGTATGGATATTATGTACTGACATATATTGTGCATTATGTTTTATGTTTTAAATGAAGGGAGGTATATAATTTTTCAAAAAAACTTAATAGTGGTCAACCAACTGCTTCTTGCAAGCCCACAAGCAGGGGCAGAATGCAACACCCCACCCCTCTTGCTTTCCCCAAGTAACTCATGTTCAGAGGCATGCTACCCTTGATTTCAGGTAGTCATCATGCCACCCTACATTCCAGATAGCCATCATGAGTAATAGTCACTAATAAATGGGGAATAATGGATCTGGGAACTCTAGGGGGGAGGGAAAGAAATATGAGCAGAATTGCCAAGACTGCTTGCCTATGGAAGGAATAGGTTGCATGCAGACATCAACAGCAACCCCAATGGTGACAGGAATGATGGGGACAAGGAAGGTTTGGGTTGAATATTAGGAACTCGCCTGCACCATGCTGATTTTAAGATGTTGGCAAGATATAATTTGAGCCCAGAAGAGTAGTAGCTCACCACATATTCATTAATCAGTGAACTACATCTAGAGTGATATCCAATATTAGTTGACCCATTTATATCAACAATCCTCAGTAACTTAAGTGCCTTGATTTCAATGCATATGACTAACACTGAATTTGCCTTGTTGGTTACTGACTGCATTCTGTACTCCCAAAATGTAATGAGTAAAGCAGCCTGGGGATTAAATGACCTGCTGCTACTCCCATCATAATTTCTGGCAACTACACTAAGCAAGACATCTCCTCCTCACTGAAAGCTACCTGTGAGGCCCACTGGCTGTATCAATGTATGCACTGACGCTCCCACACCATCCCAAATTTGCACAAGGTATTAGTTTGTACTTCAGTTGATTTACCAGCTGGACAGCCTTTTTCCCCTGGAACTTCTTCATATCCTGGACAACATTCGTAGGTAATCATTCTGCAGCGAGAAAGAAATGCAGCATAGTCAAAGCAATGGCTAGCTGTCATGCCAATTTCAATTGGTTGCATGGCACAGAGCTCCCAAAGACCATACCACAGCATACTATAGACGGAAGATCACACTATCTGCATGAATGGTGAGCTGTTTGTCACAAGTATATCAGGTGATGAATCTGCCAATGAATATTTGCTGAAGCATTTAAGTTGACTGTTTTTCAGCCTTTTATGCTGTGTTTCATTCGCTCTGTTTTGATCGTTTCTTTACTGATTTATGGGTGTGGTTGTTTGCAATTTAAAGTAAATCATAACAAATGATGCTTAAATGATGCAGTGTGTGTGTGTGTGTGTGTGTGTGTGTGTGTGTGTAGAAAATTAGAAGTAGAAGGCTGGGCTGTAATCCTCCCTGACATGCTAGTTGTTCACATGAAGGCTATTTGGAGCATGGGGCGGCAATCAGACGCACAACCTGAAGTAGCAGAGTTTAATCAGGCAGTACTGTGACTTTTGTGACTTTTTAAATTGTAGCACAGGTACCCCCATTCTATGCATTTGACTACCGTTCATATATAGACTTTATATTGTGGTCCAAATGCTTGCCTGCTATTATAGGGATGGCTCATACAAGTCAAGTTTCCCAGCTGGAGATGTAATCATGCTCACACCTACCTGAACTGGAATTACTTTTCTACTTGCAATTCTCATCACGACAACACCCAAAATGGGACATCGCAATCACAGCAACAACCTATGAGGTATGCATCTATTTTCCATTCATACACCACTTCCTCACCATAAAAACAGGTAAACACAATCCTTTCCCCCCATAAAATCTTATTAAGGCTTTTCATAATATAATACAATTTTTAAAATCTAAATAAAAACAAAAAGAGAAAAGAAAGTACAGAGTAATCACTTTAAGGGTCCTTAATCTTAATCCTTGTCTCACACAGATCTTAATCCTTGTCTCACACAGAAAGAGGTGGACCCTCCCAGCTCTCATCTGGGAGCTTCCCATTCTTCCCCCAGTTTCCCACCCTGGAAGATCTTCACTTCCCTACCTCTCACACAGGGTCCTTCGCCAACCATCCATCATCTTCATGGGTGTATAAACACAGAAACTGAGACAATCTATAGTCACATACACATAGGCTTCATTGCGGTCCATAGACCCAAAATAAAAAGTTCAGCGATGGTATATATCAGCAGTTATTAAGCTGTAGGGGTAGCCTTACTGGCCAACAGAATAACTTTAGCCCTCCAAGAGAAAATTTGCTACAGCCAGTGTAATAGTATCAGTCTTATCCTCATGGATAAGTGCATTGCAGTAGTCCAAGAGGGAGATAACCTTATGGCAGGGATATCTCTGGACTACAATTCCCATCATCCCTGACTATTGGTCATGCTGACTGGTGCTGATGGGGATTGTAGTTTAACAACATATGGAGGGCCACAGGTGCCTCACCTCTGCCTTGGAGCTTCCAGCAATCCACTACTTCTTCTTAAATCTTAAAAGTGTTAAGCTGCAGTTCTATACTTGCTTACCTGTGACTACGTTCTGCTGAACTCAGTGTTGCTTACTTCTAAGAATCAATGTATGGGGTTGTGGCTTTCAATTATTTTGTTGAGCTGTGGTGTACAGAGCCCCTTGAAGATCAAGCAGAGTGTTTGGTAACAGTCTTTTGTGTCCACTTTAAAAGGAATGAAGTTGCAAGTGCTGTGTTTTGTTAGCAGATTAAGATATTTTGGGAACCACTGGCCTTGTACACCACATTTAATCACTGTTTGGATAACATTGTAATTCCATTATGTTTATTATCTTAACGAAGCAACCTAGTGTTTTCTCTCATGGGCCCACCAGTTCTGGAATAATACTTCTCTCCTTGAGACACACTTTTTGCTTTCTTGGATCAAATTAGAGCTCTCAGCCTTAAACATTAGGAATTAATTATTCCCTTGATGTAGATGGCCTCATTTATCCTCTGTACTTATTTGGATGGGCACAGGGGACACATCAATTATGTTGTGAGCAGAAAGATAAGTAAAGCAGCAAATGCTCTTCTGCGATATAAACCAAGCAGCTAAGCCAATTAGTTGTGTTCAGAGGCTTTAGAGAAAAAACAGAAGCTGGTCAATTGCACACACTAATGAACTGTCTGATAGATTTAATAGCTCTTGGCTTGCTCTTTCTCTGCTCTTGAATGCTATTAAATGAAGTCACCATAGTAGACCACACTTTAATTAAGCTACAATTTATGTACCAACTTTTTTTTCACTTTACAAAAAATGCTTCCTACATTAATGCAATTTTTTTAAAAGGCAGCAACAGACCATGCTTTAATATTCATAAGGAAAGCAGGTTCATGATTTCCCCAGGGTTGTATTATTTCTAGCTTTACAACATTTAGAAGAGACTGGACAATTTAATTCCAGTGACAAAAATGCAAAGAATAATAGTGTGTTGACTGCTGACCTGAGTTGTAAAATTAGTTGAAAGGAAATATACCCAAGAAAACATACACACACCCCCCCTCTCTCTCTCTCTATATATATATATATTCTGGGGAGGGAGGTCAAGGGTAAAACTATTTCATATGTCATAAAAATGAACAGGGGAAACACTATTGAATGAAACAAAGTTCTTCAAGGTAATTAAGATTTAGCATGTAGCAAATACCTGTACATGAGTTATAGAAGCAAATAAATTATGTGTCATAGTTTCCAAGCAAAATTACACCAAAAAATCCAGACTGATTGTCTAGACATTATATATTCCATGTGGGAAACGACTAAATTGCTTTCTTTGACTTCTAGAGATCTCAACACCCCACTGGTACAACTTTTCAATCTCATCTACCCTACTTTCTCTTTAGAAAAAAAAACCACACACACATACTTTGTATTCCTTAATTGTTCTTTTTGGACACAAAAGAGCCAATTGTATATTCTCTCAAAGTCTAGACAGCACTTTGGTTCAAAACTGGAATAAACACAAAGGAATGATTAAAGGCAAGTCCACCCAAAGTTTAACCTAAAGAATTCTCGAGAACTGACGTCGTTTCCCAAAGGCTTATTTATAGAGAGATGGGAGGTTAATGAAGTGCGGCTAATAGGCCAGGAACCTAATGTACACAAAACTCAGGAGGGCAGTCTAAACGCGGACGGATCTGCTTGGGAAGACCCTGCAGAGGGTAGGGGAAGCGGTGGAAGTGACCTCAGCTTCAAAGCAACTGGCAAGGGGCCTGAAAGAACTAAGAGCAACAATTTATAAGCCGCTACAGTTATGTCACATATCTTTTGAATCTGGTATGTAAAGTTAAGGTGTACATGTTTGAGTAATGCTGTGTCTGTGAATGTGTGCTCCATATCCCCCCATCCACCTCTGTGCTGGCAAGCAGCTTATCATCATGCTATGAGAGCAGGTCCAGATGGTAGTGAGTTTGGGGTGGTCTGGATACACTGGTGGGAGTGCCTGTAGCACCCCAACCTTGCTGACACCCTGTCCCACCACAATATGCCATAAACAGGCGCCTGTGTTGCAGTGTAGACAAGCTGAACAAAATAACACAACACGATGGCCAATAACAATGGCACTAAACACTATTTATAGACTAATACAAATGAACAGAAATTGCAAAGTTTGATATATACATAATCTGTCACCAAATATCGCCGGAACAGAGTTTCCAGATAACCAATCTGCTTCATTCAATGCTTCATCAGTCAATCTTGATCAATTCTTCCTCAGCCAGACCTGTAAGAATAATTTCTGTTCTGGCAATATTTGGTGACAGATTATGTACCGTATTTTTCGCCCCATAGGACGCACCGGCCCATAGGACGCACCAAGTTTTTTGGGGGGAAAATAAAGAAAAAAAAATTTATTCCCCCCCCCCAGGCGCTTGTGGGGCCGGCAGCGGGGAGAAGCGCTGCACCTCCCCGCCGCCCGCCTGCAGACTAGGTCCGGGGACAGCGGGAAGACGCGCTGCACCTCCCCGCTGTCCCCGGAGCTTGCGGGGCTGGCGGTGGGGAGAAGCACACGTCTCCCCGCCGTCAGCCTCCAAACCACATCGGGAGACAGCGGGATGGCGGCGTTCCGCCTCCGCACTGTCCCCCGACCTTGTGGGGCTGGCGCTGCGGCTCTCCTGAAGCCTGGAGAGCGAGAGGGGTCGGTGCGCACCTACCCCCCTCGCTCTCCAGGCTTCAGCGAAAGCCTGCATTCGCCCCATAGGACGCACACACATTTCCCCTTCATTTTTGGAGGGGGAAAAGTGCGTCCTATAGGGCGAAAAATACGGTATATATCAAACTTTTGTATGATTCTACTGCAACTGGTGAAGAAGATTTAGAGACTTTGGTTGCAATTTCTGTTCATTTGTATTAGTCTATAAATAGTGTTTAGTGCCATTGTTATTGGCCATCGTGTTGTGTTATTTTGTTCAACCACCGCAATATGCAGCAGTGATACTGTTGCCAAGAGTTCTGGGAATGCCTCTCCCCCCACAGTTGCTCCTGGTTGACAAGCATTTCATTGTTGATTTAATGCAGGAGACTTCCATTTGGGTTGATCCCGTCCCACCTCATTCCCTCTCTCTGCAGCTGCTCACACCCCTTCACTTCTTGCTGCTTCCAGCCCATCTCTTAAAGGAGCTTCTCCCTGACCCAATGGTAAAGACAGTGTGTGCAGCAAAATATACGGTACTTCCAGCCTCCAAACACTTATCTGCAAACAGAGCAGCCTGTGACCATACAGATGTTGGTTATGTCTGCTGCAGCACATCATCACAGCCATGGCAAGCACTTAGATCAGCTGTTCAGACATTCCCAGTTCAAGTTGTGGTGAGTTTGGCCTCCAACCAGCCTTTCTTGTAGATTATATTGTGCTCTCAGCTCAGCCCAACTCTGTGCTGCACTGAGTTCCCTGGGTCATAGCAAGGTTGCTTTTGAGTAATAGCTTGATGGTTTCCAGACCACTAGGGTCAGAATCTTATCTCCTCTGACTCCCTTCCCTCCTTCCTTGGGTTTAGCTCCTGCCTCCTTTCTCAGCCTGATATGCTGGTTACTGAGCACTGACCTTCTGGTTTCCGGGCTACTCCTGGCTCCCAGAAATATGTACCATTAAATAAAACATTAACAAAAACAAAGCAATATTTTTTATCTTCTCTACTCCCTATTTATTTTGAATTGGTCAGTCTGCCTCTCTCAGTCATAGGCTAAGCAACAGTAACACTCCCCCCCAATTTATCATAAAATCAATCACCTTTTGTGGGTTTTGCAGTGTATAACTAGGTATAGTTGGAGCACGCTCAACATAACCAATCACGATAACAATCATATTTGGCCACTCATCACTCTTCCAAAGCCCATACAGATCAGAAGTAAGTAAATCATCTCAAATGAACACTTCAAATAATATAAGAATACAAATTGCCTCCCATGATTGGACACACAATTGTTCTGTGTGTACACAAAGCAAAATGCATGTAAGGGTGATAATTACCCATAATTACTCCACACTATTTTCCTCTTTTCTTCACATTCTTTCTATAAAAACATTGTTATGTTTTATTTACCCAATTGTTCTGGGATATTCTAAACAGATTTTGCTCTCTTCTGCTTCCATACAATCTAACAGAGGCTAGAAAAGTTAGGTTTTTCTTTCTTAAGGTTACAGAAACATCATTTTTTTTTCCAGCAATTAAATGAAATGAAAGCACCAAATTCAGTTCCTAGAGGACCACTGGACCCAGTATTCAGAATCAACAAGCTGCACAAATCACTAGTATATTCTGTGAACAGTGATACATTTATATACTGTGCTTATGATGTCTGATTAGCAATGAGTGATAATTTGAATGTTTGGCTCCACTGAGATATAACTAAGTCAACAACTCCTCTATCAGTACCTGCTTACACCATGAGTGTCTGTCCTATATACTCAAATGGCTTCTAACCCCACATTTCCTCCCTTATTTGGTGGGTGGTTTTAAGGGAAATCTTTTTCCATTAGTAAATCAGACGCTGACTTCAAAATGTGTGGAAAATCCTTGCTTGTATTGGCCATTGCTTCCCCTCCCAGTTATTCTTAGCATCTCAGAGTTAATTTAAAGTGAAATTTTGAAGTAATAAAAATAAGCTTAAACATATCGGCCTGGTCAAGATCCATGAGTAATAGTTTGTTGTAACAAAATCCACATATTTTGATTTCAAAAACAGTATCATCGCCACCCACCCCAAGGCTGGAAAAATCCTTTCATGTGGCTAAAAAAGGATATAAATCCAAAAGTAACAAGAGAACAGCAATGAAGAACATTGTTTGTTTGTTTGTTTAAAAAAGGATCTAATATCATGAAACTCCAAGGGCTGGTTCCCACACAAACAAGCAACCATTGTGTTCTTCATGCAACCACATACCTGAATACATGATCACATAAAGAAGCTTTGCTGATGACGATAAGTGCTTTGCATAGAGACATCAGCTACAATGTCTGTGGCGGCAGCAGCTGCAGGGCTGGTTCATTAGTTGCCCTGCAAGCTCATGGGGCTCCCGCTGGGCTGGGATGTGAACAATGGAGCCACATCCGCAAGGATGTAAATAATGGCAGTCACTCTTGCACTCCTCCAATGAAGGCATGGCAGTCCACACAAGAACCTGCCTTGTCTGTGAGCACAGTGGTAGCCCCATGAGCTTCAAGAAACAGCAGCAGTATAAAGATGCCTAAAGCAGAAATAAAATTATGCAGATTATTTTTTGTACATGTTCAAGAACCAAAGTGCATGACTGTAGAAGGGGAGGGAATCAGTGGTGCTTGTCTGAAGTAGCCCTAATGACAGAAGGGACAAACCACCCACTTCTAGTTTTATGAAATCTCATTTCTAATTATCAAGTGGCAAAGCTATTTTTGTTTACATTTTTGTGGGGCAGGCTGTCAAATAATTCCAGGTTGGCTATGGAACGGGCAAAACAAAACATAAGGCACATATAAATCTATCAGCGGGGGCGGGGGGGGGATCTTCCTTTTCCCTGCAGTATCCAACTCTGGAAAGTTACATAATTAACCAAACAGAGCTCTGCTTTCACTGTACAGTTAATAAAACACCATGATGTCACATAAGCTGCCTCTGCTCTAAGGCCAATTTATCCACAACTTATCCAAACATAGGCTGACAATTATACAAACCAACTTCTGTATCAGATCTACTTCCAACATAAGAGCACATTCAAAATGCTGAATATCCAAAAGAATGTCCTGTGCCTTATGAAGGCAGCAGGGTGAAGTTTTACTTCAACTACATTTTGGGGATGCCCAAGGATTTTTTTTTTAATTTTATGGCCCACATTTTTAAGCAAGCCCTTCTGATTTGCACTTCCCAGTTTAATATATGGATCAAAACACAGTTATACTCTAGCTTTGCAGTTCTTCAAATGTTATGAAAAAAGTACCACTCACTTTCTGTAACCAATAAAGTTGTGGCCTTTATCACCCATTGACCTAAAATACTGTTTCATGTTTCTTTATTCCACTTCCCAGAAGGGTTTGGGACCTTGCCACGCAACACATACAACTATGCATACATTTTAGAATATGATTCTAAGGGTAGTGGAACTACGAAGAAAGCCGCCTCTGAAGAACGTAACATCCAAGAAGGCTGGTAGGAATGGAGATGGTTATAATGCTTTGATGACCATCATGAATATCATCAAATGGGCTGGCAGGGTAGGAGAATTCACACAAGTGAGATGTGGGGTGGGCATTTAGATGTGCACAACAATAATAAGACCAGTGGTGTTGACCAGAGAAAGAAAGATGATGGTTGAGCATCAAACAGCTTGGCAGGAAACCTGTAGGAACAGCAATTAAACATATTTGGTTGCTCACCTTGATGGACAAGGCATGATTCAGGGAGCTTTGTATGTAGCAGATATGAAACCTGGAGGGTAAATACTTTGAGGCCGGCAAGCAAGTGGCTGGAGGCCAATGTCCAGCAGGACAGAAAGATAAAATGGTACCTCCCTCAATGATAAGTTGCCCACACTGAATAAATGCAGAAGACATGAAAAAATGTACCAATCAGGCAAGGGCATGAGACTGGCTCTTTGGGCCACAAAGTTTCTGTTGTGTGAATGTCTCAGCTGCAACCGTCCACAGTTCCAACCAACAGCCCTAGTGCCACATGGTGCCATTGCTTGGTGTGGGGTGGAGCCCCACAGCACCTGGTGACAGGAGTGAGAATTGGCTGTGTGCTACCTCACACACAGCATGTCATAATGTGCCACTTGTTTTATTATCTTGGCAGCTCTTCCAGATAGGCTTAACCAAAGTGGCTTTGTGGCTGAGCAGGGATCTGAACCCACATTCTATACATCTAACTTAATATTCTCTGGGCTGGCAGATGTTCCCACCCCGCGTATGAAGGAGAGAACACCTATCATCAGCAACTCTTCTTTGCAGACATTTTAAATGTCTTCCAAATTAATAGTCTGCAATAGGACATCCATAGGGAAACACAGAGAGGGCAACCCTGTTGAGGCAAATGTTTCTAATTACATTAGCTGTGTCTGTGCCAGTGATTCATAACCGCTAGACTCTATTGAGACTCCACAGTAGACAAGTGTTGAAATGAGCTTCTTGTTTGAAAATAGAAGGGGAGGGTGGAATACAGATTTTTTAAAAAAACAACAACAACAATAGACAGAACTCTTTATAGAGTTGAACCAAATATTCAGGAAGGGCTGTAACTTAGCTTTACATGCAGAAGGCCCCAGGTTTAGTTTCTGTCAAGCCCTGGTAGGACTGGGAATGCCCAGTCTAAAACCCTGGCAAGCCTCTGCCAATCAGTGTCAGCAATACTGACCTAGATGGACTATTTCTCTGACATGGCATAGGGCAGCTTCCTATATAATGTTAAACTACGTCTTATTCCAGATATCCTTGACTTGATGGCCCAAATAATTGAGACTGAGATACAGAGCTTTGTTTGCTTTTAAAGTACATCTGAGAACATCAGCAAGCTGCAGGTGCACTATATACCTCTCAACATGCTACTGGCCATGTCCCAAGAGCATCTCTTCCCATATGAGCCCTGATATAGAAGAGGGCCCCTACGCTAGGGAGATCAGCTTGGCAGGGACCTAGGAAGAAGGTCTTTTCTGCCATGTAATTTTGTTGTTGGGGTTGTATTATTTGTTTTGTTGGGGTTAGGGTGGGTTATTCTTTCTATCCAAGTGCAAAATATGTAAATAGCATGTCAGAACAGATGAGTGAGTACAAGAATGTACAAATCATCACAATCCTTAAAAATACACAGAAACAGAAGCCTAGTCATTTTTCAGTTGCTCCTTCCATATCTTGTAAAAAGAAAGCAGTTGCCTTTATATACGTGTATGCTTCACAGCACATGCATTTTGTGATCATGTATCTGTACCAAAGAACACAGTTAAAGCGTGAAAGGCTGCCCTGAGAAATTTACTCAAGCCTGCTGGCACGTTGAAGGTGCTTTAAGACATTCCTGTTCAGGCATGCTCTAATGCAGTCTGAATCCTATGGGTCTATATGGATATGGATAAATGCAGGAAGCCTCTTTATGTGGGGTGTGCAACCTAATTTGGTCCTGATGAGTGCAGGACTAGCATGCTTTGTAGCACCCCCCTGCATATCAGGATTGTGGCGAATGGAAATGCCCAGCTGATCTCCCAAATTACAGCCAGCTCAATGTCCCCTAAAATGGTTTGCTCGTATCGTGGCACTCTCCTCTAAATATACTAATTCATCAAAGCTTGGACAAGTCCGTGCTAGACAGACAATTACTGCTATGATTCTAGTATCAACATTTTTGCTGAATGATCATAAAATTCCCTTTTAGCCCAATGGCTCATCACAAATGCGTTTGGCAAATCTGTGCTGAAGGAAAATATGTACATGATGAGAGACACACCCTCCAGCTGCACAGTATGGACAGCCACATTCTTCTCGGATCAAAGAGTAATTGCATTATGGATTTGAATGGAAGCAAAGGGCTCATGTCAGAGCCATCCTTTTTTTCTCCTCTTCTCCCATCAACAAAGAAGCGCAGTATAGAATCAGCTGGAGAACAATTAAGTTCTCTATTTTTCTCACACACACGGCAGCTGATATTAAAGTTCTGTTTACATGATTATTTGCATGCTATTGGGTATATCATATATATAATGGGTATATCATATACCGGTATACCCATTAGATTAAAGCCCCCCTCCCACCTCGCTCTTACTGTAAATGGACATATGATCCCATCTGCGATCTGGCTTAATAGAGGAAGTGAGAAACCACAAACTGTGCTGACTAAAGGACCAGGGATACACCAAAAATGCAAGATAGACTGACGGTGCAGGGAACTTGGGGAAGGGCAAAGCTTGAGGGAGAAAGGAAAACATACACTCTGTACAAAAACAGATTTCTTTTGTTGTGTTTCTACCTGTTGCATTCCATAACCCTTTTTTATTAATAGTTTCAGGGCTACTTGCTAAGGCTCACTTAGTAAAAGAGTTCATGTTTTGAAGGCCATCTGCAAGAAACAACACTGAAATCCTATCAAGCATAACATTATGCCTTTTGGATTTCCAACTCAACAGTCAACAAAGGAAAGTTCAGAGAGGGACTTCTTAATCAAGTTCCCAAACTCACTCCAATTTCTGATTTGTTTATACATGTGAGAAGCAAAACAGTCCCTGGCAAGATAAGGGATGGCTGACTCACATGTTCATCATTATGGGATCAGTGGTCATGTAAACAGTAATATGGCTGCTATCTTGGGTTGATGGGAGTTTCCAGCTGCATAAGAAATAGTGGCCTATGAAAAGCATTGCCAGGTCATGTCCCTGAGTTCTTGCATGTGTCTCAATACAATGGGAGATGGAACCATTGCAGGTCGCTCCATCCAGAATGTTGCCCAACCTCCTTTGCCATCTGCTGTTGCACCAACCTAGAGTCATGATTATTGCAAGACATGGATAATAGGACGGTAGGGAGAACAGGAAGGGAGCTGTTATGTATCACCCCAAAATTTTAAGAAGTGTAAACATATTCCAACTTTCCTTTTGTAAGCAGTATAGTTCTATTTGAGCACCATAAAGATCTGGTTCCTTGTGCTGCTTGACAATCCCATCAAGAAATCATTTCCTACAGCCTAAACCCAACAAGAAGTTAGGTCTGCTTAAGCCCATTGAAACTGAAGAGTTTATGCCTGCCTAATGCTATGCTAGATTGAGCGCTGCATCTATTCCCATACTGCTTGACTGTTCTTCTGTTCCTCAGTCCAGCTCTAGGTTGGTGGCTGGCCTGCTTGAAATTGCTCTACGTTTTTAATTTTAATGTCATTGGTTGAAAGTATAGCCTTCCCACTTCCGTTCACAGAGAATGTTTTCTTCTTGCTTACTCTAGTTACTGGATTCTGCTCTCCGCAGTGGTTGGCTGAATTGCATATTTAATATCCACAAAGGTTGGCTGGATTGCAAGCTAAATATCCACACCAGCAATGAACTTTGGGACTGGCCCAACCACATGACAGAGTGAGGTAAGCACCTCAAGTAGAAGATTTGAAGGTTTCATGGAAGGACAGCAAATGGATAGTTTATTTAATTTATTGCTATTGTATTTTTACTGCCAAGGAAGGAGAGAGGTGCTTGTATGGTTTCCTGTATCAACATAATGTGATTTCAAAATAATTTTACCAGACTTGGGTACTGTGCACCTTGACTGGTGGAGGGAGCAGCCATATTTTCTGCTCCATTTTAGGCTGGCCCTGTTTCCAACTATGCAGAAATAGCAAGCACACTGTTATGGTAACATTCAAATTGGTCCTAAGTCTACATTGGGGTAAAAATCCTAGTTTTTAAAAAGTGGGTGGGGTGGGGTGAGGGATAGAGTTTTCACCCTTTCCCTGAGAAATACTCTGTGCCTTTAATTTTAGCTAAACACTTTTCACCATATGATACTGAGTTTTTAAAATGCTGTGAGACAATGTCATTTCCCACCTCTAAGGAGATACTTGGTCACATAACTTTCATTGACCCACTTCTGTTTCCCTGGAAAATTGTTGCTGTAATTCCTGCATTTGTCTAAGCATATCTAGAAAATTACACTTACTGCTGACAAACGTAACAGTCATTCAAGTGAATTTAGCTGTCTGGAGTCTTCCTTGAACTTTAAAAAGACTGTTTCATTCCGCCCTCTGCCCACCCTCCCCAAATTTCATTTTTTCCTGGAGCTTGTGTGACCCCGTGGAGGTTACACCTTTCCTGGAAGACTAGCAGGCTTCAACTCATGCCTGGCAGCCAGCCAGCACTGCACACATTCATAATTAGGTGCAGACTGCCCCTTCCAGAGGACGTGTTGAGGCCACTTTCCTAGGGTGCTTTATGCAAGGTCTATTGAATGCTAACATCTGCAGGGACAGGCATCGGACTGATTTGAAAGTCTTCCTCGTGCGACTGAAGGGGCTGCAAACAAAGGCCGGATAGTTTTGCATACGCTTGAGCTACACAAACCCATGCAATTATGACAAAACAGGCTTGCAATGTCTTTCATACATGACAGTGTGAATCATTTTCTCTACAAGGAAATGATCTCCCCAGAAAGCACCCCTCAGTTTACCATCAATAAATTCAAAAGAAGAGAAGAGACCACTGTGCTATGCAATAAAAGGGATAATTGCAGGAAAAGGGATTATCATGAAAAATCTTGTGTCTGATTTACATGGAAGTGCTATGAATTACTAGGAAACTCAAGTTTAGATAAGAGCAAATAGACTGGGTCACCCAGTAATCTATCCAGTCCACTAACTTGCCTCTGACAACAAGCACATCCATTCCCCATTCTCACTAGCTCTTTCCAGACTCAAGAGGCTCCAGGAATTCAAAATACTACATAAAAATGGATACCTTGCACATCCAGTAGTGTAGATGCCCACACTCTGAGAAAGGCTTCTCATATGTGGCTGCATGTTTTCCCCAGAAAATATTTTTATGTCAACAGAACATTATTGAGACAACATTATCTAAGGACTGTTTATTTTAGGAGATGAATGACCAGGCGTACAAATTGATTTGCAAATTTGGAATTCTGTTATTCTGCCAGAAGGAGTCACATAATCACCATCTTTCAGGGAGATGCAGGTCAGAGCAGCAATTTAAAGACACAAAGCAGGTTTTAAGAAGGTCCCTAAAACTTGCAAAGCAATGATTTAGGGGCACCAGAGGCAGTACCAGTTGCTGGAAACCACAGGAAGATAAGAGTGCTGTTGTGCTCAAGTCCTGCTTTTGGATTTCTCAGAGGCATCTAGTTGTCTCCTGTGAGAACAAGATGCTGGACTAGATGGGACACTGGCCTGATCCAGATTATGTTCTTATATAAGGGTGGATCAGAAATGACACTGGAAGTAAACCAGTGTTAGGAAACTGACTTACTTGAAGCATGGCCACTCTAATCCAATACGGCATACATTGACAGGCATCAATTCCCTAGACAGGGGGCTTTCTCAGTCTTAGGGGCAGATAGTTGGAATTTGAACCTGGTATCCTCCTGTATGCAAAGCTTTTACTACTGAGCAATGACCATTCCCAACGGGAAAGGGAGAATTTAGGATAATGTGCTGCCATTCGTGCAGTGCAATTGACTTCCTCCAATCTTGGTTTATCCTGCAAGCAGGATAGCAAACCAAAGTCTAAATCTGGTTTGTAGACCTGAGTTGGAAATGGCACACTATGGTTTGCTGCAGATTTCTGAGAAAGGAAACCCCAAAGTGTCTTGTGCTTCTCAGGGGCTTGATAGACCTCTTGCTTTTACAGCATGCCTGGTACTATGAAAACAGGGCAGCTGCAAAGCTGGCAAACTATGTTTGGCCTGGTGGTAACAAGAAACACAGGACACCTGCCGCACAGCACCCCAAAACCACCAGAGACCCATCTGCTTCACAGCACTGTATTTTCTTCAAACCACTCAAGTACTTACGTTGATTTGCCGCAGATTTTCCTATGGTACCACATTTTGCAGTTTGGCAAGTATTTCTGGTTTGTTCCCATGAGCTTCAGCACAGCACACACATTGGGACTACAGGTAAAGGAGAGAAAAATATATATATATTGAGTTCCCTATACATACCCTGGCATTCAAAGATGTCTTGTAAATAATAAGTCCTAAAAGAAGCACTGTATTTATAAAGAAGGAATCATTACCCCCACAGTTTAAATTTCCATGAGATCAGAATATAAATCATAAATGAAGCTGAAATGTGAAAGACCTTTCTCTTCACTAAGCCAGGTTAGATTTCCACCACCCCTATTGCACCCTTCCTTTGAATGCATTCAGATTTTGTATATTTCCACTAGGGCAAGTGATCCCCTGAGTGAGTGTGTGAGCGAATGTGAGTTATAACTTAGGAAGAAATTTTCATCCAATTTAAATTAACCCTACTTCAGTTTTGATGAGGAAAAGGATATGGAGGACAGCTGATTGACAGGGGCTTGTAGGAGAACCTGCCTGCTACCTTCCTGCATCAAAGTTCATCACTCATGGATAGAAGGAAGCTCATGGGGAACAGTTTACACACAGAGTCAGAGACAGACTGGGGGTGGAGAAGCCTTCTGTGTGGCTTGACACAAATGCACAAGTGTGAAGGTTCCCAGAGAGGAGATCTTCGCCACTGTAAAATCAAAGGCAAATCCTGGCAACAGCCCATGGTTTGTGGGGAATGCGACAAACCATAAACCTTGGCTCAGATAACACACCATGGCTTTACATCACAGCAGCAGGACCAGAGGAGCAAAGCAGCTTTCTGTGGGATCCTGCACTCACGCATTTGCACGAAGCTATGGTTTTGGCTTAGCATTGCTTGTGAATAAGCTGACATGATAACGATGAAAAACACTGAGTAATGAGAAAAGGGCCTTTCCTTCAAGTAACCACAGCGGGCAAACAATAGAAGGATGAGCTACTTCCATGAGGAGTGCTTTTCTTTCCCCTTCACCCTGTGATAGGAATCTCATAGTGACGTGTGTGAGAGAGAAGGAAAGAGCAAAAACGAAGCAATGATGTGGACTGAGCTGACTGCATTGGTATTTCATATTAAAAAGTCGGCATGCAAGTTACCAGTTCCACCCATCTGTTTGGGATATTCACACACAATACCACAACACGATGGGACAACAAAGAGAAATGAATCTTATACTACTGAGTGAGTGAGTGAGTGAGTGAGTGAGTGTGTGAGTGATTGTGAGTGAGGAAAGGTGCTGATAAAACAGTGGCTAACGCAGGATCTAACCAAGATACAGAATCTAGTCCCTGTGTTAACAATGATACAGTGCTGGGATAGGATGTGGGAAGCCCATATTGAAATCTTCACTTAGCTACAATCTTACTTGTTGGCTTTGGGCAATCATTATCTCTCAGCCTAGCCTACACTACCAAGCTGTTAGGAGGATAAAATGCTTCCCTAAACTCCTTGGAAGAAAGGCAGGAAACGAGCAATGTCAATTCCAAATACCTGATCTATGAAATAGAAGCAGCATTTCTGGCTATCAGAACTACTTGCCCTTGATAGTTGTGTATTTAATTTCATCCACTTGTTTCCTTGTTTTTAAGTTAATTTGTGGGTGGGTGTTGTTGTTTTTTTAAAAAATGCTAGTGGGCATCACCCTTGATGGGTTAATAATGAATCACACTGCTTAGGTAGAAGCTGTGAAGATGACTTAGTCTTACTGTAGTAAGTGAAGTGTCTTGTGTGAGGGTCAGGATAAGTATTATGATCTATCTAAAGGTCCCCAAGAGAAGGAATCCCAGAGCCCATTCACAGCTAAGCCTGTGCTTGCCTGTTGCTTCCCAGCTTGCACCAGAATTCTCCAAATGGAATGCCCCTAAAAGGACCACACTTGTGACTGTTTACACACCAATGAAAAGAGCATCTGGAGAACTGCATTCTATCAACACTCGGATCCCTTTGACTTATCAGCTCCTATTGTAGTACTGCCTTTCTCAATCTGTCCCTCCAAATGTCTTGAACTTCAGCCTCCATCAGCCACAGCTAGCATAGCCAACCGTCATGGAGGATGGGATCTGTAGTGCAGCAAAAGCTATATAAATACTTTAAAAGAGACCCCTGACTGTTAGGTCCAGTCGTGGAAGACTCTGGGGTTGTGACGCTCATCTCGCTTTACTGGTCGAGGGAGCCGGCGTACAGCTTCGGGGTCATGACTAAGCCGCTTCTGGCTAACCAAAGCATGGAAACGCCATTTATCTTCCCGCTGGAGTGATACCTATTTATCTACTTGCACTTTGACGTGCTTTCGAACTGCTAGGTTAACAGGAGCAGGGACCGAACAACGGGAGCTCACCCCGTCACGGGGATTCAAACCACCAACCTTCTGATCGGCAAGCCCTAGGCTCTGTGGTTTAGACCACAGCACCACCCGCGTCCCCAAATAGGCCTTTTAGAATTTGCCCCCAAATGACTAAAGTGATTTGTTTCCTTCATACTCAATGCCTTCCAGGAGGTTTTCCATTCCTGCATGTATCAGCTTGGCTTGATTCACATTTCTTTGGTTTCAGTACGCCTGAAGTTCCCCTTAATGCCATCAGCCTTATTAAATTCACTAGTGGCATGAGCCTAAAATGTGCTATCTCAACAGCTGTGCTTAAAGAGCTTACACGTGTTCATGCAATTTAGGACAGAAATGTTAACCAGCTCTACTGTTAATAGAATGAGGTGACTACCTCAGGTAGTTGATTTTGAGTGTCATTTAATTTATTATTGCTTGCATTTTTACTGCTAGGAAGGGGAAACAGTCATTAGCGGGGTTTTCTGCCTCAGGTGCCAAACTAACATAGCTGGCCTGGACACTGAGCACCTTAATTTTATTTTTTTTTGGGGGGGGGGGGAGAAGCAACCACATTTATGCTTCTGCCTTATTTCACTTTATCTGTAGAACTGGCTTGGCAGGGGTAAGTTTGGAAAGGTGAGCACAAATGAACAGTTTGACAAACACTTGGCTAACTGAACCTTTGTCCATTTAAATGTAAAGCAAATGTTGGCACTGGATTGACTTTCAGTCATCTGAACACAATATTGGATGCATTCCTTAAAGAGAGAGAGTGAGAGGTGCAGCCAGTCCATAAAAGGTGGGTGTAGGGTTAGCGCCAGTATACTGTGCCTCAAGGGTAGCCAACCTTCAATTCATACAGCACTCTTCTCTACTCAGGAAGAGTTCTATGTAACTTGAAAACAGACTACCTGAACCATCCCTTGCATTAAATGCAAAAACAAAAAGATACAATCTTGCCTCCTATTCTTTCAGACCTACCTAATGGAGAATAAATAACTGGCAGGAGAAAGAGCCTCACTCTTTTGGGAAGCACAGCTCATCTCCACAAGCCATTTGATCCCCATTGACCATAATCCAAGTGGATCCCCCAGCTGTTTAAAACTTGCTTTTTAATCCATGGATTGGGATTTTCTCTTCGTTTTCCAAATGCTTGCCCCTCCGACCATCCCTTAAATGAATTACACCGGAACAGGAGACGCGTTTTTGGACCAAGAGCCATTTCTGTGGAACCCAAAATCTAAACAGAGATCTAAAAAAATAATCTAAACTCGAGAGGCAGCAGGGCGGCAGCGAAACACCTTCGGCCCGTCATGTGGCCGCTGCTTCGCGTTCCCCAAACCGTCGCACATCCGTTCTGAGGCGAACGTGTGGAAACCGTCTCCCGCCTTTTGCACGAGCCAGGCACACGCGCGTCGCCGCCAGTGTGCAAGAGGCACCGGGTCCCGCGGGTTGGGTGGATCACCAGATCGCTCCCTCCCCCCCCCCCCAATTTAAGCTCAGAGACTTACCCTTGATGCCTGCCCCGGAGCCGGCTGTGATGCAAGATCTGCTGGTAAGGGGTCCGAGTGGCAGCCCAAGAGACGCTGGCCCACAGAGCCAGGGCCAAAGGCAGCAGCAGTCCCGAGCGCATCGTGACGGAGGGGGAAGACCCGATGCGGCGCGAGGAGACGAGCGGCGGGACGGCGGAGTGAGCCGCTCCCCCTGTTGCGCGGCGGAGTTAAATAAGGGCGTGAGGAGCGAGGGGGCGGAGACAGGCCCCTCCGGCGGGACGGCGCTCGGGGGTGGGACGGCGGCAGGCCAGGGGGCGGAAAGGCCGGGAGGCGGGTGGGGTCACCTGAAGCTGCTCTCGCGGCTCTCTCCGCCGGCCCCTCCAGCCTTCCTGCAAACTCCGGAGCGAGTTTTCCGCTCGGCCTGCCGGTACCTCCTTTGCACACCCGCTACCTGCCGCCACCATTTGTTCCACTTCGGGTTAACGGCACCCCTTTGCGGATAAGAAGCGGACCCTGAACACTTTTGCTTTGCTTTTGGGCTTTTGAATGACTGCCCCACGGGAAGCCCTCCACAGGGAGGAGGCGTCGGAACCGCGCCGTCGTTTGTCCCCCTGGGATGAAAGACGGAGGAGACCCCTCCCATTCAGCCAAGGGCTTGTGCGGGAACAGTAGGGGCAGTCTGAAGAGTGTGTGTGTGCTTTAAAAGGTGTCCCGTCCCCCTAAAACAAACAAAACCGAAGTCTTCCTTTTAGGAATTCTAGGTTCCGAAACCCCAAGGGAGCAGAAAAGACTCTGTATGGGACCGCGGATGTGATTGGCCCAGAGATGGAAAGAAGGGAAAGTCCCTACCAGAGAAGAATGGCAGATCAAGTTGATGGATTATGCCAAAATGGCTAAAATGACCGGAAGAGTCAGAAATCAGGAAGACCAAAATTTTAATAAGGGAATGGGGAAAATTTATAACCTATCTTAAAAACCATTGTAAACAGTTAACATCGTTAGTAGGTTTGGAATATCACTTGTAGCTGAATGGTGAACTGTGGACACAATGGAGATGTAAAAAATTTGGATTATCATAAAAGATGCAGGAGGAAATGATTAACGTTAGGACCCAGAAAGGGGAGGAGGGAAGTCCAAGAGATTCTTTGGAATCTTGTTTTTATGTTATATTCCATCTATGACTAAAATTTTAATCTGAGAAAGCAAATAAATGTGTTTTTTTTTAAAAAATTTGTTGGGGTCCGTTTACTAATCCACGGTGCTTTTGAAGCCAGAGTAGGACAGGGAGCCCCTCCTCCCTCCCCACGTCCTATTTATTAATGATGACTTCTGCTCAGGATGATATCTGAGTGGCTCCATGCAATACCACCTTCAATGCTGTGTGCTTGCAAAAGTTTTTAGGTAGACATCTGCTTCATTTCCAGTCTGCGCATGCCCCATAATGTCCTGCTGAACTCTTGCAAACAGGAACTCATGGTTCAGCTCTCTCTTCACTAATCACAAGGTGTAATCAAGGCTTTGGCTTCCTTGTCCTGAGTCTATACAATTGTGCAGTCTTACTAAAGCAAGGCTAGGCTTGTCCTGTGAACCGAGCATTCTTTGGGGCAATTCAGTCTTAAGTTCTCCATCTATGGGAGGTGAGAGTGAGAGTGAGACCTTTCTCATGATGAAGTTCTTGTGGGACCATCAGCACAATAAAAGACTGGAAAACAGTTTGCAAAAGATACAGTCATATGCATCACTCTTAATTTCTGTAGTGCTTGCTTTGTGCCTAGCAGTACATCTGCATGTCAACAAGGGTGATCTGGTAGACTACACACACACACACTACTTACAAACAGTTTTTGACTTCACCAAAGCCTCAGTAGTAGACTTTAGTCAAGCAGTGTTCTGCTTCCTACTTGCTGAAGCAGCTTGATTTAGAATTGTAGAGGATCATCTACTCTAGACCTCTTTTGCCCAACGTGGGGCTTGAACACACAACCATGAGATTAAGAGTCGCATGCTCTACCGACTGAGCTATGTTCCTGAACATTCACCTCTACTGCCTCCACTTATATTTGGTAGTGAGGAATTCAACATAGGCGGCAGTGGATATACTAGATCCCAAGAGGAGTGGCCATTCCTGCCTCAAGACAAAGGGAAGGAAAATGAAATGTGGGTGAGCAATACTGACAAACATTTTAAAATTTTCTGTTGCAATTGGCAATTGGTCTCTAGGAGTATGAACACCAAACGATTGTTTTCTGCATGGTCATTTGGGAATACCTTTCTCGTTGTCCCAAGTTCTTGAATATGCTGGAAATAATGACTATTCACACGCAGACACAAAAATGCTTTTATACACATTTTCAAACTAAGAAGCAGCCAAGAAATGGCAGCTGTTCCAGTACAAGTCAGGAAGCTAATTTCTCCCAAAGGTATCACGGGGCCAAACAGAAGAAGCCTTTAGTGATGACAAAGCTTTATTATTTGGAAAGCAGTCCCTCTTTTTTCCTTTCGTAAGCAAAATATGAAGAGCAAATGACTGAACATTTTGCTCAGGCATACTGCTGTTCTTGTTATGTGAACTGCGTAGGACAGCCTCACAGTTGGTAGCCATTTAGGGAGAATAACTAGGACCTTTTTCATGGGTTTCTGTGAATGGAGAGAGCAGAGTAGTAGTCACCACTGAATTTGAAATAAACAACACTAAAATAAAGTAGAAAACATGAATGGATATAAAGAGTGTCCAGTAGTAATGAAGTATGTCCAATCACAGTGATTTCCACAAAGTATTTTTATCTTCTATTTTTATCCTCCACAAAGTATGCTTATTTTTGTTTCAGTTTTCACTTCTGGTAAGAAAGTTTTCTCCCTGTGATTTCTGGCCATCAGATGAGGTACACCTGCATGGTCCTTAGGGCTTACCCAGGTTTTGTAACATCTTGTCTTTTTTTCAGGCTCATGGAGCTTTCTTAGACATTTTTGGCCTCTGGGCTACCGCATCCAAGTGTTTTCCATCATGGGCACCAGATAATTCTGATGTGATATCTCTTAACCATGAGCTACATAGAGAACTTGGATTCTAATCTTCAGAATCAGATTTCATGTGTGATGCCTTTGGTGTAACACCAATCCACCACCAGCAAGTGTAAGAAAGCAACAAGCGATTATCCCATCAAGTAAAAATTCCATGTAAATAGCACCTTACAGCTCCTAAACCTATTCTGGGGTTTCCCCTCAACCTTTCTGGAGTAGATTTAGGCAGCAATGCAGGGGCATGTGGGGGGAGGAGGAGAGGGAGGGAAGGTCCTGTTGAGTGAGTGGACCTCATGCCACGCATGCAACAACTTAGCTAAATCCCACCCAACATAAATTAGTGACCATACTAAAACTTCATTTATTTATATCCCACCTTTTCCCATGACAGGGACTCAGGATGGTTTACAGAAAAAATAAGAACGGCTAAAAACATAGGGAGGATGAGTCATTAAAAACACTTAAACATTAATAGATTTAAAACTCTCTCTCTTTCTCTTTCCCTCTAAGATCTATTAAAAAGATACAGATAATTACAATAAAAATACCATGGCACCAGCCCTTTCATTAAAAGCAGTTAGTCCTCCCCAAGTAGGTCTTCACCTCCTGGCGAAAGGACAACAAGGAGGGAGATGGTCTAACTTCTCCAGTCAGGGAGTTCCAAAGGCAGATGCTGATGTGCTACCTTGGTAGCTTCCTGTCTGACATCAAAGATCTCAAGGGACCTTCGAAACGCATTTATTTAATCAGGAACCCTAATAACACAGGTTCCTCATAGCAGATAGGCTTTTAAGTGTGTTCAACATCAAGCCCTTGGAAGTTAAGCCACCAGAAAAGGCTCTTTCATGCTTGCCGGCTGCTGATGGCAATTGGACACAGATCAACAGGGCTTGCTTCCTAGCAAGCGCACAAAGGAGTGTAGACACAATCTCTTCAGCTGCAATTCAAAAATGTCATAATTCTGACGGGGAAGAAGAGCGCACTTCTGGAAGTCTATGTGTTGTTGGGTGGGGGGTTGTGACAGCTGATCACCCAGCTGAATCCAAGGAGAAAACAGCTCTCTCTATCCCACTGAATAATTGGCTTTTCCATTGAAACCGTTTCCCTTGAAAACTTCAGTTGAGTGAGCGCCTGCATTAAAAATGTTTAAAGTAGCTCCATCTGCATGTTCCCTTTCCTTCACTTGCGAGATGTGTGTTGTGCTGCTAGACGTAGTCAGGTAGTTCTTCTTTACCACTTACAATGCCATAGAGAACACACTTTGGTAAGACTGTTCTGCCAGGCTTATAAGAGCTGGAAAGATGCAGCTAGACTTTTCAAGCTGAACTTTTTATTGTGAAAAGAAAAAAAGAGCAGCTGTTGCTAGTTTAAGATGATTCATGGGTAGGTTTCCTTAGCATGTCAGCTTCAACGTGGGTGGTCGTAGCTCCCAAAAAGATTGTGTCTGTGTGTACTATCTGGCAAAACAATAACTGGTTGCAAAGTTCTGGCAGAAGCTGAAGATCTACCTAGATGTGACGGCTGACTGGTCTGTTGTGATGAGACAGGTATGGTTTTGGTTGCTTGTTAGCGGTCAGTGCTAAAGAACATTCAGTAAATTGTGTGAGAGAGCACACACTTTCTCCATTCTCCTCTCCTCCTTCCCTGCTCCCTTTACCTCAAATGGGCACACTGAAAATAAGCAGAAATCAACCAGCACAGGATTTAGCAATACAAAAGGAGAGTCACATGGGCACTTGTATGATCCAGGCACACCAAGGTGCAGAATAGGCTCTGGAGAAGATGCTCAGGGATTACCATGTCAAGATGCTCAGGGATTACCATACCTAACTATTCCTCATTGCAACACATGCTTCAACAGAGTTGTCTGCTCTATCCATTTGAAAAGTACCCCTAGGTAGTTCAAGAAACCATCAGATTCCATTTGTCTCTGTGGTAGACCTTCCAGATTGGTCCACTACCCCTGCAATCAGTGTCATCAATTCATTGTGATATCCATCACACCTATTTCCAGACAACCCTTCTTTGACCTGGAACAAAAACCTGCCCTGCCCTGTGTGTTGAGACAGCCCCATGGTCATCATGGAGGTCCGGAAGTCCTGAGGTAGAATATTGAAGGCAGCCTCAACAAGACTTCCCCTTCCTTTGCTCTCCCTGTGTGCTCCACAATCTGTTCTGGGAGGACCCCCCAGCCCAGCACTGCAGGGGAGAGGAGAAGAGGTGGGAAGGTCCATTGTGTAAATGAATGTCTCTAGCAACAGCATTGGATACAACCCAGTGCCTCTCAGCTTCTGAAATATGGCATATCTTACAGCAAAGATAGGGCCCTGTGGCTCCATCAGTCCCAACCAGTATGGCCAGCAGCCAGAGGTGATGGGAGCTGGAACCCAACAACATCTGGAGAGCCATGAGCTCCTCAACCTCGCCTGAGAGGGTTGTTGTGAAGGTTACTGAGGGACTGTAGTGCTCTGAGCACTGTAACTTACTATCTGAACGCTCATTGTTGGGCCCTGTCCTTAGTCTTTGTATGGGCGTGGACCTGTCACCTCTGAGTTCTGCAAGGCAGCGAGCTTACTATGAGCACTGTAAAAATGTCAAATTCAGAGTACTGGTGGCTTTCTTCTATCCCCCCCTTCTTTAATATACCTTTCTAAATTTTAAGGGGGATAGGGGAAGGCAACATGGATACCCTCAGCTGCCGCCAGATGATAATAATCTCCAGCACTAGCTATGGAACATTCTAGGTCAGCCCTGGAAAGAAGCCATATCTGGAGCTGATCAGGCAAAGTTTGAAACAGATAACATGTTTCTGCTTTGCGTCCACTGATGTCAATGTTTTATGGGTGCCTAATGTTAGTGCGGTAATCGGCCACGGTGTTTGGCTGTTAGCCATTTTGTAATACGTATAGCAAAAAAAGGCTGCTTCCCAGTGTTGCACTATTTTGCCTCTCGCTTTTAGGAGGGTTTGCTTTCAAATCTGAATTCATTTTTTTCACTAGCAGGGATGGCCGGAGTGAGGGAAGTAAATGACATTCGTCACAGCTTGGACAAGAACGATTCCATGGAGACCATCTGAAGCAGAGATGCACTACAGAGCTGTCCACGTATTCAAGCATTCTGGAGTCTCTACAGAGTCTGTCATCCTAGACTTCGGCAACAGTTTTTCTTACCTCAGGCTGGAACTGGATGTTGCAGAAGAGTGGGGCTGCAGTTGTAAATGCCTGCTCCTCCATAAGGTTTAGAGGTGCTCAATGCATTTTAAACTATTATTCATCAATGTACATGCAGTGGTGTGGTGAGGTAAATCGAGATTCTGGACTTAATAATGGTCTTAATGGTCACACCCTACACATGTACATTTAAAGCACATTTAAAGGACATAGCTTCCCCCAAAGAAGCTACAATTCTCAACACCCTTAACATGCTACAGTTCCCATGATTCTTTGGTCATGTGCTTTAAATGTATGATGTAGAAGGAGTTAGATGATAGCATGCATTACTTCATTTAATGCATGCTATTGCCAGCCCTGTTGTATTCCCTCTTCCCAACCCCTGTTCATTCAGCTGAGCAGGCCCTGGACTTCTGTCTTAAAGTACTGCTTTGCTGTCAACTGTTTTATATGTTTGCTCTCACCATCTGGCAATGAAAGACATAGGGGTCTTCCAGACAACCTGTTTGTTCAGCATGTGCCCCCATTTGCTTGCGCAACACTCAATCAGTGGTCCAGCCTTTATCAAGCTTTCCTTCTGATTGGATTCTGGGGCAGTTCAGAATTCATCCTGCATCTGTACTACTTTCCTTACAGGGTACCTACACATATTCTCATTGGCCATTCGGCCATTCTACACTTTTCAGTGCATTCCCCCATCACTTTCTAAACCAGGCATAGGCAAACTTGGCCCTCCAGATGTTTTGGGACTACAAATCCCATCGTTCCTAGCTAACAGGACCATTGGTCATGGATAATGGGAATTGTAGTCCCAAAACATCTGGAGGGCCGAGTTTGCCTATACCTATTCTAAACCCACCAAAAGACTTTGTTTTTAAGTGTATATGTTACACTAGGCCAACAGAACATTTTGATCCCTTTAATGTTCTGATATGGGCTTGAATCCCTCCTGCAAAATAATGACAATTTGGAGGAGGCACTCGTTTTGTCACTGAGCCATACCTGGATCCAGATTGCAAGGCTCCTGGGCAAAGTGCTTTATGGTTTTAGCTCCTCGCTATCCGTGGGTCCCAGCAGGATTTTCTGGTGGCAGTAGCAGTTATCCAAGCAGCACTGGATGGTTGGATCTGGCTACCATTCTCATATTCCACAACGCCTCAGAGTGATGCTACACCAGGAGCACTATGTAAAATTAAAAATGTCAGCTCGACCCAGTTGTCTATCCAGCACTACTTAAAATGCTAGGTCATATTATTATTATTATTATTATTATTATTATTATTATTATTATTATTACTACTTAGGGACTGAGGACAGGCATTAAGATTGACCCTGCCAATGACTCATGGATGCCAGGGGGTGACACCTGCCCTGTTCTTAGCAATGTGTGTGTGTCATTTAACAGTGCCATTTTGATTTTGGGGGCCCACCCACGCTCTCTCAAGTGCCATGTCTCTGGCACCTATATGTTAGGGAAAAATTGCACTAATTTCCAAGCAACCTTCCTTCACGGTGTGTTTATAGTGTAAGTCTGGATCCTTTTTAACCTCAATGTGTTTGAGCTTTGGAGTGCCAAGTGTCTATTTATTTAATTATTTTTTTGGACACTGAGATGTTTAATGCAGAGCTCTTTCCTTTGCTCCATTACATCATCATGTTAGACTTTCTAAGGCTGGTCCAGGCTCCGAGAGTGGAAAAATGGCAGCCAGCCATCTCCTTCTCTTCACCCTTGGGCCTTACATTGAGAACAACTTCAGCTAGCCACAGGAACCCTATGTGTGTGTGTGTCTGTACAGTCGACACATGCAGTCTAAGTCCTATCTTTGAATTTGGAAAACATATGGTTTAATTTAACAAGACTGATTTTGTAGATTATGGTTAAGCAGATAATTGGGAAAAGATGCTGCTCATAAGAAAGAGAAATCACAGAGACGCCCGTTTAGGAGGTTTGTAAAAGTTCCTTATAAAAGAACTGGGAAGACAAAGAATATTATAACTATTCCTTCACTGCCCTCTTAATCAGCTGTGTTTTCATAAAATGTGCTACATTTTTCGTAACCAATCCATTGTTTAATGGTTTAATGGTTAACCAGGTAGTAATATTGAGTCTCTCTTTCTTTATGTAATGGTGCTTTCATGGGCTGGCCTAAGGCATTTTGAAGCCTGAGGCAAAGAGCATGATGGTGCCCCACTGCCTGACTGGACAGTCTTATTTCCACCCTAGTGATGAGATAGCACCCGTTGCTACACCTGAGCAAAAGCTACTGAAGAGAATGGCTGGGGAGCTAAGGAAGAATGGCTAAGGTTGCCACCATTGCCTTTCAGCATCTGCTGCTGGGGGCATCTGGGAGTTAAAGGTAAAGGTAGACCATTAGGTCCAGTCATGACCGACTCTGGGGTTGCGGCGCTCATCTCGCTTTACTGGTCGAGGGAGCCAGCGTACAGCTTCTGGGTCAGGTGGCCAGCATGACTAAGCTGCTTCTGGCAAACCAGAGCAGTGCACGGAAACGCCGTTTACCGCTGGAGCTGTACCTATTTATCTACTTGCACTTTGACATGCTTTCAAACTGCTAGGTTGGCAGGAGCAGGGACCGAGCAACGGGAGCTCACCCCGTCGCGGGGATTCAAACCGCCGACCTTCTGATCAGCAAGTCCTAGGCTCTGTGGTTTAACCCACAGCGCCACCCGCGTCCCTTGCATCTGGGAGTTACATAGAATAATAGAACCCTTTCCAATTTATTAGGGCATTGTCTCTTACTTTAAGACAAGGGTTCATTTATTTTGATTAAACAAGGAGGCCCAGCCATTGGGCACATAACATTCCCTCACCCCACTCCACCAGCCACATAATGGGCTCATATAAACATAATGTTCCTAGTGGTGAAATGGTCTCATTAAACTATAAAACAAATTTCTACCCAAGTCAACATAAGTTAGATGGTGGTAGGAGCATTGACCTCAGGCTTTTTGTGTGTAGCTGGGGCAAGACAATTTTAGGTCAATTTTAGAGCCTTTGCTACCTCAGTTACAACCAGCATAATTGTGATTAGAAATAGTTTGTTCATCAGGAAGTTATCTAAGTGCTTTTATCCTTGACACCCACCTGCCATGGTCAGAAAGCATTTCAGTCCCACTGTATAATTTAGAAATTTTTCCCCATACTTCACCTATTATGTTTGACAAGTACATACCCTCCCTTCCCATCCACTGCTGGCAATCTGGTGACTCCATAAAGCAATGTATTATACATACTGAGAATAAGAAGCTACATTTCCATGTAGAACTTGTAGGTCTTACTGCACTGTGTTTTCTCCCCCACCCTAAAAAAGTGTATAACCCAAGTCCCAGAAAGTGTCAGTATAGCAGACTGCTGCAGTCTTTTTCTTATACCAAGGGAAAATAAATTTCTACGGTTACATTTTTAAAAAGTCATCAACTCTTATAAACGATACATGAATAGCATGATGTAACCGACAGAGAATTCTAGTAGGATTCATCTATATTTCACTGCATGATCAAGACAGGCAGATTTGGTGTTTATTACTTTTACTCATCTGAACCTGCAAAATCGCTTTCTGAATGGTATGTTGGCAAACTGAACCATTACTTCTGCAGTTCATTATACCTCTGAGATGTGCTAATTAAGGTTCTTTTGTGTCCATTAAATTGTAAAATAAACAGAACATGCAAATTAGATTCTGCTTTTCTTGCCTGACAATGCCACAAGAGACTGTGGCGTTTGAAGTCATATGGTTTGAATTCTTCGAACTATATGAAGAGCTGACATCATTCTTTGCCATATCCTCTTTTGCTAGGACTTTCTTAGACACAGTAGAAGAGGTAAAAAGTCAGGACCATTTTTGACGTGTTTTGATCTTTTCAGTGGTTTTGCCTATGTTGAAAGGATCTCACGAACAGGTCAGCATAGTTCCAAATGACTACTCAATAGCATGTAATGGTTTGTGGTGCACAATGTGCTACATTCCTCAAGAGGTGTTGTATCTCAGTCTAGACACATGTTTAATCAATTAGAAAACTGATTGGATGCATGGAAATACATTGAAAGAGCCCATGTGTGTTGGCTGGAACAAGACACAAATATGGCTTTGAGAGAATCATCAGTCATTAGATACTGAATAAGGCTGATGGTCAGTTACTGGAATACTTGGGCCATTTGTAGAGATTAGACAGCCTCGGCCACATTTGGTCCAAAGCTCATTGTATTACATGTTGGCCTCAAGCTGAAACTGGTGTTTACAGTATATTATTCACATTCCTGATAAGCACATATGTAAAAAATAAAGAGGGGACACGGGTGGCGCTGTGGTGTAACCCACCGAGCCTAGGGCTTGCTGATTGGAAGGTTGGTGGTTTGAATCCCTGCAACAGAGTGAGCTCCCGTTGTTCGGTCCCAGCTCCTGCCAACCTAGCAGTTCAAAAGCACATCAAAGTGCAAGTAGATAAATAGGTACTGCTCCAGCAGGAAGGTAAACAGCATTTCCGTGCGCTGCTCTGGTTCGCCAGAAGCAGCTTAGTCATGCTGGCCACATGACCCGGAAGCTGTCTGCAGACAAAAACTGGCTCCCTCGGCCTATAGAGCGAGATGAGCGCCGCAACCCCAGAGTCGGTCATCACTGGACCTAACAGTCAGGGGTACCTTTACCTTTAAAAAATAAAGAAGCCATTGACCTGCTATCAATTTCAACACAATGTTTCCAGATCGATGTTTCATAGAATCATAGATTTGAAGAGTTGGAAGGAACTCCAAGGGTCATCTAGTCCAATGCCTTGCAATGTAGGATTCTCAACTAGATCATACATGACAACCTCTGCTTAACAACTTCCAAAGAAGGAGAGTCCACTACTTCTCATGGGAGTCTGCTTCACTGTCGAACAGCTCTTATTGTCAGAAAGTTCTTCCTGATCTTTAGTTGGAATCTCCTTTCTTGTATCTTGAATCCATTGGTTCCGGTCCTAGCCTCCGGAGCAGAAGATAACAGGCTTGCTCCATCTTCCATGTGACAGCCCTTGAGATATTTGAAGATGGTTATCATAGCTCCTCTCAGTCTCCTCTTTACCAGTTCCCATCCCCTTCAGGTGTAGAGTGTAGTGCTGGCATGTGGGAATTGCATGCATTTCTGACTTGTAGCACACTGGTCCTAATCCAAAACAAACATAAGCAGTCTGGAGATCTGCTCTTTTGTGGTTAAATGGGCATCAGGTTTACAAAGACTGCTGTCAGCTATATGTAGTCCAGAGAAGCAGCCAGGTGTTTCCCTACTATGATTTATGTCTGAATATGTTTAAATAAAGAGGTGCTAGTTGATGGCATTCAAAATGTTGGCTAGGCAATAAAATGCCTTGTATGCAGTCGATTGCTGTCATCTAGACCAAGGCTGATCAGCATCTGGTGAACCTGAAGACGAGGATGGAGTTCCTACCTGTTCTCCCTCCCTTATCCTTGTTAGCTGAAAGGCATTTGGAAATCCTTCCCAATTTCCTTCCTGGTGTTTGGCCACAGCATAGAGGCCATTTGTGTGCATGTTTGTGCATTTGTGAAATCACAGTTGCTTTGCCATCACCACCTTTCTTTTGCTTTTCCTCAATGTAAATCAGTGGTTGCAACCTCCAGGTGCATATCCTATAATGCCATGAGTCTTAAGCATGCATAACTTGCTGCAACCTCTGGACAGCATTCCTAGTAAGTAGGACACCACCAAAATGAATGGCCCTGGCACTGCTTGTGCGCAGATTTAAATCCCATTGGTTTTCTTGAGGATTTAAGCAACCCTAACTTTTATTTTTCATTTCTTTCAGGCATTAGGAAGCTGGCCCTCACGCCAATATCAGCACAGCAAATAGCTCATCTATACGGGATTTTGTTTTTTTCATTATGTTTTTGCCTTCCAAGTTTTCCTCGTTTTTCCAAATGTAGCAAAAGCTAGGCCAGTTCCTCTTTTTATGAGCTCTTCACATTCCATTCCCTGGGACAAGTCATTTGAGAGACATTTCCCCACCTATTCCAGTTCCGTAATCTGTTTCCTTTTCATATGGTTTCTTGATTAACCATTACGTTGTATTCTTTTAGTACTTATATACGTTGAGGGTTCAAATAACATTTATTTCCTAACTTCCGTGTTGTTGGCATCTCTTCCTTGCATTTGAATTCTGTTTCCAGAATGTTAGCTGGTGAATCCAAAAGGGGTAAAAATGAATTAAATTAGCATTGCCACGGTGGCCTAGGACTTAATGACATCTTTCTCATAAATAATTTCCAGATGTTAAGTGCAAGGAGGTTGCCACACACTGACATGAGCTCATGACAAGTGGCTCCCTCTTTGGTAATGACAGCTACCGTTCCCCGGGAGGGCAGCGTATGATTTCCTTCTACGTTTTCACTAAAAACGCCAAAGCGATTTTGCAGGAGTGTTTCTTTTTCCTGTTGCAAGCAAATCAATCAAACTCTTAGCGAAATGGCTCCTACATGAATACTTTAGTAAAGTTATGCTGCAGTGCTCATCATATCTTGAAAGTGAAGTTGCTTCAGATAAATTTGGCTTCAAAAGAAAAAGAAAAAGAAAGAAAGCTGGTGTCAGCACCTAGCACCCTTGGGAGGCTGTTGGGGCCGCAGCATAGTGGCAGGGTCCACTGCCAATACTTTCTCTAGAGCCCCTCATTTATTGTGTGTGTGACCTGGTGACCTGAGTACTGCCAGGATGCTGGCTCTACCCACCCTTTTGATTTCCCACAATGCCCCTCACCTAGCATCATTCTGGGGAGTTGTAGGACTTGGAGCACAGCCACCACTCAGGCCTATTGACAGAGGAGGGGGTCCTCTAGAAAACACTTTGCCCAGGCCCCCTCCAACCTGGAAGGAAAGAGAGGCCCCATTTTAGAACACCATCTTTGTACTTTATTAGATTTTGTTCTACTTAATGTGCTTATTCCCACATGCATGTCACAATGTTTAGGGAGCACCTCTTCCTATAAATCTAATATCCTCAATTGGGCCAAAGGCATGCTTGGTCTCAGTCTACCTGAATGGTAACATCTGTGCAGACATTTTCTGCACATAATGCTAAGCCTTGGTTTATTGAACTGCAGTTTATTAAACCATGGCTTAGCATTTGGGCTGAACCCTGCCCATTGGCTTAACTATGCCTTGTTCACTACCAACAAACCATGTTATGGAGCCATGGTTTGTTATCGGTTCATGGACCTTGGTTTAACTATGGCTTGGTATTACATGTGAACCCACCACCTCTCCTTAATCATTGTTTTTCTCACTACTCAACCCCAGCCACTCCCTATGCTACAAAACTACAAGAAAAGAGCATGAAAACTTCAGAGGAACAAGCCAACATTTGCTTGCTATCTGGGGGACAACTGTGGTTTACTTATGGTATGTTTAGAAAACCATGGTTTGGCATTTTATGTTAACCAGGCCTAGAGAGCCGAGCGTTCTTGGTGGTAAATTCCCTTCTATGAAAGTGCCACCCTACATGGAAAAGCAAAGTTCTGATCAAGCCCAAAAGAAAAATGGCCTGGCCCACTTTGGTTCTGGATTTTGATTCTGAGTTTTAGTCCCGGAGCAATCCTTTAATATCTGATCAGACCCAGATCCTGGCAACCCCTCCCCCCAATATTTCTGTTGAGATTTCTGTAGGGATAAAAGAAAAATCTATCCAGTTCCCTCTGCTAACCACCACCTATATTTTATATGAGCAAATAATATCCAATACAATAACTCATATTCTATTGGCAATAATATTCACTTGAAATGCCAAAGCTTTTTCCTTCTATGTAATTTGAAAAATATTATTTGACTTTCTCATGCCTAATAAGATGTAGCTGATGTTCCGCTTCATAAAGTCTCTCCTTTTCGATGATAGAAACTGCTTCAGGCTTTGTGTCCTTGGGCACTTAAAGCACTATGTCAGTTTTTACAAAAGACAATTGGGTTCTTGAAGTGTGTTCTGATGGAATTCTTCACATTCTACTATAAATTTACTGTCTGGACTTTTTGACACAAGTTCCTTGACTTAGTCCTGTGGCTTCTACATGCATAATTTCCATTACCGTTAATATAAATCATTAGTAAAAACCTCTGCTGAATTATGGGGATGGGAGGTTTACAAAGCTCTTATTCCCCCGCCCCCCGCAACTGGAACCCATCCTGTCTTGATTTAATTCCCAAAGGTGACCTAAGGGACACGCTGGCTCAAAACAAAACAGTGTGAGGAACGGAATGCACAAACGTATTTCCAGAAGCTGGTGCATTTGCGCAATAATCGTTCGAAGTTTATAGCCTCTGAATAAAAATGGAGAGTGATACAACTTCCTTCCATTGGATTATAAACCTGATACCATAAAATATGCCATCAAAGACCCGAGTGAAGCTTACACTGTTTCGGGGGAAGTATCATGAAAAGGAAGCCACACACAGGACGCAGCCATCATCTCCTGGAAACAGCATCATTTTTGCTTAATGGGAGAGGGGATGAGTGGGTGGTGAGACTGGGGCTTCACAGGTGCATTGGCCAAACTGGTGCTCCCATCAGTGCTTCCACATGGCCCCAACCCTACCTTGCTTCTCCTGCTTCCACTAAGTGGCAGTGAAGCTTCTTCTGGGAGACTTGCTGCAGCTGGGCCAGCTGCCATGTATCAGTCTACTGCTTGCAGTGCAAAACTGAAGCTTAAAGCACGGTGCCTGAGAACTGGCTCAGGTAGTTGATGTAGCAAGCCCAAAAGGCTAATAAACGACACACATGCCAGGAGTGCATTCACAAATGATACTAAGACTGGTGGTGTACACACCATACATTTAAAGCACACGCAAAGAGCGTGCACATCCAAGAATCATGAAAACTAGTTTATTCCTCCCAGAGCTAAAATTCCCAGCACCCTTAACAAACTACAGTTCCCAGAATTCTTGGATGGAAGTCAGAAACGAGCTTTAAATGTATGAAGCCATTGTCCTTTGGATTTCGGTACATCACTGCTAACGCAGTACAGAAGCTTTTGGTAACACAGCAATTGGGAGAAACTCATCCATTTCCCATTAAATGTGCTCCTTTCGTTTCATTTGTGGACACAGAACATTAAATCCCAACATTTTGGGAAAATGCCACGGGACCACATGAATGCCTTCATCTTATTTTCAGCATAAGCACATGCCATAGCGCTGTCAAATAAATGTCTTTTGTTTAAAAAAGAAAAAAAAGACAAACATTCAGATCGTGTTATTATACAATCTATAATCTCAGCCCATTTGCATTCCAAGAATAGAAGACTTGGTGCTATTGAAGTCTGCATCTGAAGGACTGCTTTTAATTTAAATCCCCTAGTGAACCCATTAAGGGTAAATGTGAGACGGTAACGCATGTGTCCATTTTAGGAAGTGATGTAAGCAATTTCTTTGTATAATATTAGAACGTGATGTGGCAGCAGTAAAGGCTGCTGAATATAAACAATATGAGACTATGACGAAAGAAAGAGGATGAAGAAATCATGACAGCAGACATAACAAACATATTCTCTTTCTATGTCCTTTCCAGGGCATATCTACACTACTAGTTTAATCATCATTTCTCCTCTCTCTCCAAGGAACTCTTCTTCCTTGGGTTACGATCTCCTGCAAATAATTCTCAGTACCCCTAACAAACTACAGTACAGTTCCCAGGATTCCTTGGGGGAAGGCATGACATGTAAGCTGGCATTAAATCATTATAAACTATGTATGGTAAAGTTGACTTTAGAGTGATTATAGGCTGTTGCAGAAACACTCTGCATCAGTCTTCTTAACACACACCGCTGCACTAAATAAACAGGACCCTCAGCAGTAGCAGCGCTGAAGCATGATGTCAAAATATGCCCCCTTAATGTTTTTATATGCAAAAGCTTGTCATAAAATTATCTAACAATTTCAATTAACACAAGTTAATTGAACACAAGTCGCAAAGCAAAACACACACACACCTCAGCACACAGACTGTAAATGTGCAAAACACACGCATTTGGTGCATAAGAAGTAATATGAAGGATTTTGTTAATTTTTGGTTTTATTTAACACAAGGCTAGGTTTTCAGCCTATATATTATTTTCAAAATGGTAACATAAATCACATGAAAATTGAGAGCAGATGTTACATAGCAAAAGTAGCTTGGGATTATTGTGCTTAGGTTGTACTTTCATGGAAAATACCCACAGCAGGCTTTGAAACATGTTTTACGCATAGAGTAATGTGGCTACTTGAAAAGAATATTTATATGTTGGACTCTTTTATTACAAGAGGTAACTCATCTTGTTAGTCTGGTTTCAGATGAGTCAGACTAAATTTACAGATTGTTTGGCTGGAGAAATACTTTCCAGTACGTTGTCATTTGTAATTGTCTATATCCCTTGGGTATAGAACCTTTTCACAGCTTCTTCTCCCACCTCTTTTTTTTTTTTTACAGTCCACAGAAGCCACTCCCATCCAATGTATATAGATGATTTTACTTTTTTCCATATGAAATGGGCTGAAGCTTCCCTCTCACTGGGAAATGGCAGATCTTTGCTCTGCTTTAGACTCAACCACAGGTCAAGATTGTAGGAACGGATCGGTATGAACGGTATGAGAGGGCCAATATATTACCGGGCCAAGTTTAAGGTTTTGATAATGGTGTACCCTACACAACTTGGAGGGGCTGCAGAGCTGGCTATAGGAACACGTTTGATAAAAGCACGTGACAAAGGAGACACTGGCTATGAGAGATAAAGCGCATGAGAGATACAGTGGTACCTTGGGTTAAGTACTTAATTTGTTCCGGAGGTCCATTCTTAACCTGAAACTGTTCTTAACCTGAAGCACCACTTTAGCTAATGGGGCCTCCCACTGCCGCTGCGCCGCCGCTGCACGATTTCTGTTCTCATCCTGAAGCAAAGTTCATAACCCGAGGTACTATTTCTGGGTTAGCGGAGTCTGTAACCTGAAGGGTATGTAACCTGAAACATATGTAACCCAAGGTACCACTGTATATGTTTAATTGCCATGTTCTTATTGGAGAGAGAGAGTACTCCAAATGAAATTAATGTAAGACTTAGGGAGTATATCTGCACACACTCAGCTGGGAGCAGGGAGAAATTCTATTCCATTTGTATTTGAAAGTGAACGTACCTACTGTAATTCACACATCACAAAACAAGATGTGAATGGAAACACAGCCACTTTTCCCAAATGAGCACTTCTCCGAATTTTGCAGTGCATTTCCCCACTCGGGTAATGTCTGCAAAACTGCATATACTAATATAAAGTGTCCATATAAATGCATATATACCCGTGAAAATAACACAGAGAAACGCATAACGTCGGAGGAAATTGCTTTGCATACATGTGTACATTAGGAGAAATTTGCACTAAATTTTATGGGGACTTTAAAAAGTCACGAAATGGCATGGAGAACTGATCTGAAGACAGGAAAAACGAGAGAGCAAGAGAAACAAAAATGGCTCTACTTGCCCATCCTTACCTGTGAGCAATAGGGTCTGGTACAGCTGTGTCGTTAGGCTTCCCTAGCTTGTCCTAGCTTCCCAATGCCGTGCCATTTTGCCAGTTTCCAAGGTGTGGGGGTGGCGGCAAGGCAGTGATGAGCTTGGGATAGACTCAGAGGTGGGGGCATTGGGTTTTCTCCATCACTGCACCTGCGCCCTGCTGTCCACTCCCCTCTCCTCTTAGTAACCAGCAGCAGTGTGCAGCACTGGGAAGCAAGGACCACAACACAGCCCCCACCTGCGCAGCTCATGTGGCCTGGGAAGAACTCCCACAGAACTCCATGGGGCTTACTTCCTACTTGCCTTGTTTCTCTGGAATAAGCTCCACTGGACACAATGGGACCTACTTCTAAGTGAGCGTGCAAAGGGAATATGTTGCAACACAGAGAGAAAAGTAATCTCCAATGGCAGAGGCTCACCCACTGCAAACCCTCCAGTCAAAAATGGTCCTGGGTCCATCAATTAATGGTCAGTGCTAGGGATTGCCAGCAGCTCCATAATATAATACAAATCCTTATTAGTCTAATACTTTGACTAGCAATGTGTATGGGCACCAAGGAGACCATATATTTATTCATGTTATTCTCCTTTCAGAGGTTATGCAGTTGGCCCATCAAATGTAGGAAGCGCCTCTGATTTGTTGTGTTGCATATAAACAAATCAACAGCAAAAAAGCACCAATCCTTATATTGTGAAGGCTCATCAAGCGATCCCAGACATGCCTTTGCTACCCACATCCTTTCCCCTTGACAGTTCAGTGCCCTGTCTTTCCCCACCCATGATTTATTTAAAAGTATTGCCTTTTTCAGTTTGCCTAACCGAACCTCATTTGACTAATCAAATTGTCCCAACCTTGGCCAACAGCCCCACAGTTGTGTGCGCAGCCCTAATTTTATGAAGCTTTCGAAAATCACCACATACGTGGAATTACATGCTCCAGATCCTACTACTACTATTTTTTTAAGGATGGGTCATGATTAAATAGAATGATTAATCTGGGATTACTTTGTTCATAGCTTTGTAATTATACCTTTGCTGTGCCAGGTTTCTGCTAGAGATCTGTCTTTCTTCAACCTTGCCTGTTCATGCAGACTCTATTCCTTGGGGCTGCTTCATATCTAATTATTGTCCTGCTCTCTGTACAGGAAAAAATGTCTGTGCTCCTCCATACTGACTTTTCATGGGGTGGAGCTGCAGCTGGTGCAGAATGTGGTGGTCTGTTGGTTTGTTTTTTACAATTTGCTGAAGTTAGCATATTTAACCAGTCCCTTGCAACTGCATTGGCCTATCATAAGGTTTTGGGAGCATTTCAGGTGCTGTTGCTCACCTTTAAGCCTGGATCTCTCATACACCTCTCCGAGCATAAGAACATATTCAGCTTAGAATTGGGGTATATATGTCTCTGTGGAGCAGGGCCTTTGCAGTGGTGACTCAGGATATTTGGAACTCTTTACCCAAGGGACCCAATGTTTGCTGACTTTTCAAAAAATTCTAAGGTAACAATAGGGAGGATTAGCATGCTATTTTTAAGCTAGAACACTTAAATATCAGAGTGTGTTCATGGCCTGGTACACATGGCTGGGAACACATTTGATGCATGCCAGGAAGTTTAATCACAGAATGCTTGCTTAGGCTGCCTTCCCCTTCCCTGTGAAGCAGAGGCCTGACTCTGCCCAAATGAGTGGGAGGATACCACCAGGGTAAGATCCTGAAATGGGTAAGATCCACTGGTGGGGCCAGAGCAGGACTGGCCTGGCCATTGATCCATTGGATCATATGCCTGTCTAACTCCTGGAGGGGACCTGATTCAGCACCTTCAGTCATGCTAGCCTGAAGCTAGTGCAGCAAAAAAGGCACCCTCCCCCTCCAATGCGGCAGTAGCTCCTCCTCTCTGATCATCGTTAGGACTGCTCTGCCCATTTCCTGGTTAAAATATTTATACCTCCAACTGTTAGTAGATTATAGCAGGGTTCTGCAAACAGCCAATATAGTAAACAGTAAAACTCAATGAAGCGGCAAAAATAACTCCTGTTAAATCATTTGCATTTATTGTAAAACTCTTATGAGATTTTAAAAATTTTATTTTATACATTTTATCTCATTTTCCTCCACTGCCTCCACCTCCTGCAGGATAATGTAGTTAGCAGCTTCTGTATTTTGTTTTGTTTGATATATTTTTATGGATAGAAGCTTCGCAGAGTCTTCTGGAGTACACAGAATATAAATACAAAGGAGTAAACGGTATAGGGTATTGGTTGTGTTCCTACTACATGGATCAGAGCATAGGCGTGGGGGAGAAATTCCATTTGCTTTGCATTAAAAGGCAAACCTACTGAATTTGATGTGTTCAAAACTCTCTGCAAACCAAAACACAGCCATCTTCTGAAATTAACATTTCTCTGAATTTTGCAGTGCATTCTTCCAGCCAAGTCATGTGTACAAAAATTCACATACAAAGGGGAAGTTTGCATAAAAATACACATACAGTGGTACCTCAGGTTACAAATCCCTCGGGTTACAAACATTTTGGGTTACAGACTCTGCTAACCCAGAAGTAGTACCTCAGGTTAAGAACTTTACCTCAGGATGAAAACAGAAATCGTGCGGCAGCGGCATGGCAGCAGGGGGAGGCCTCAGTAGCTAAAGTGATACCTCAGGTTAAGAACGGTTTCAGGTTAAGAATGGACCTCCAGAATGAATTAAGTTCGTAACCAGAGGTACCACTGTATTAGCAAAGATAACATACAAAACATATTATAATAGGGGAAATATAAATATTAGGGGAAATATGCTTTACTATGTGTATACTGGGAGAAAATTGAACTAAACTGCTGGTGGTTTTTCATGAGCATGTTATAAATAAAAATTCTCAAATTTATGTAGAAATGTGCAGAACTAAGAAACTGAGAGAAACCCAAACTGATAGATTCACCTATCGTGATCTGACAGCAAACGCCATCACAGGCCACTTCTCAAAGTGCAGGTGGAAGGGTGAGGAGGAAGAAAGCCGGCTTGATGTGATTCGTCTGCACCAGTTTCACACACAAAGCTTAAACTCCATGCATTAAAATAACACTATCCATTGCATTAAACCGTGCACAAACCTCATTGGCTGAAATGTAAAGAATCACTCCCATGGACATCTAATTTGTCCCATTTGTATAAAGGTACAAATGAAAATATACCGTTTGTCTTTTCAGCAAGTTTCCCCTCTGTTAAGTATGGTACTTGAAAAGAAAAGCTTTCAGTATTTTCCACATTTAAGAAAAGAAAAATCAGAAGGCCTGTTTGTTAAGGAAGTGCCAGGATCTGTACTAAATAAGCCTCATGGCCTTTGGCCGTTGACTAAGAACTTTCCATAGTACAGTTTGCTAAACATCATAATTCCCATGGTAACCAATGCATTGCATTGCCATTCCTCTAATATATTGTGTACATTTTTCTGTTTGGAAGCAACAATCACACAGATACAACACTGACCTCGTTGCCCTTTGGAGCAATTCCTTCTAGAATATGGAGGCCAACCTTAGTCTCGCATGGCCCATGCAGAACGCAGAAGAAACAGCATAAGCCAGAAGTATATACTTTTCACTAGATAGTTAAATAATGGGTACATAAAGAAAGTTAAAGCACAACATGAAAGAACCTTGCAATGCCTTGAGCTCATCATCCCATTTGCACACATAGATGGCATGAAATGTGTGGGTGTTTGAAAGAATACTGGCTGTGAAAAAATGATACCTCAACAACCCAAGCTATTATGAAAATGGCAATTAAAACCTATCGTTAAAATAAGTAATGTCGATCAAATGCCCCTAAAGAGATATTGGCATCCATCTGTCTTGCGAGACAATGGAGTGCACCTCTGGGGGTGCAGTTAAACTGCTGAAGGAGGCATACAAGACACCATCCAACCATCTTAGGAACTCCGTTCCGGCTTTGTGTAGAGTTTACTCCTTAGCCTTACCTTCTCCTGAAGATGTTCCGCAAGGCAGCGGGTATAGATTTTTCTCATGAATTAGTATACCCACAAGGCAATGGAGGTCTAGTATCAAACTTTTTCTTCTCCTAGATAGGCTACCTTCCTAGGTTGACATCGTCCCCTAATTTCCCTCCACTGAAACCACCTCTTTGACCATTGGACCCAGTATTGGTCTTGTCCACTCCATTCGCCAGAGCTTGTCTTCACACGCAGGGGAAGAATTTGAGACCCATCAGCTACCTTAACCTGATTTAGCCGGCCAGTTGAAGCTGTTTCCAAGGTTGTGGCCACTGTCACATGCTGTCGGCTTCTAGGAGACAAAGGTGTGAGCTGAGTGCAGGGTGGAGTCCAAAAGTGGACAAACTACTCTAGAAGGAGCACGATGTACAGAAGTACTGCTGCTCCCTTAACATCCCTTATACCTCCAGTAAGATTCAACCCAGTAAGATTCAGCCCAGTTTCTGAGACTGGCAGCCTAGGTTGGTGTCCAAAATGAAAAGGCCCTGCTCCTGATAGATATTGTGCAGCCCTTCAGCTCTGTTCCACATGAAGAGTGGAAATTCAGAGATCATTCTCCCATGGGAATTGCAAGTTATGAACATTCCTGAACCCTATTTTGTTTTGTTTTTTTGTTTTTTTAAATAATATTTATTACTTTTAAAGATTACAGAAAAGGGAAAAAAGAAAAGAAAAGAGACAAGAGAGAAAAAACAAAAAAAGAAAAGAAACAATACAATACAATATATAAGCAATACAAAACACAACCTAAACACTTTAAACTAAATTAAACAAAACCCTAACCCACCTTATCCCTAAACAAAACAATAACCATTTAAAAACGTACATCACACCTTTTCCATACTCTATCTTTCATTCCCTTGTTTCCTCGACTTCCTCTCACCTCCCTTTTTGTATTCCACTTCTATTAATTGTTTCAGCAAATCCTTTCCATCTTTCTCTATTTTCGGTCATATTATAAATATCTTAACATATTTTTTATCATTAAAACTAAAATACTTATATATGCTTAACTCCTTATAACATTTCTGCTAAGGCCATAAAATTTCTTTCCACCATTTTTCTATCATTCATTAATTTTACAGTATTTCTATATATAAACTTAAAATTCTCTAATCTTCCACCATCTCCTCTCCCGGGTTTCGGATTCTGCCAGTCCTTTCCGTCAATTCCATATAGTCCATCAACCTGGAGATCTTATGTCCGAGGCTCTTAACTCTTTTCCAGGTCCCTTCTGCAGGTCTTCTTCATATTCTTTAATGCCAAAGAGCAGATCTCGAGAAGACTCCAACCTAACAATGCTTTTATTCCTTCCGGACAGGTCAGCCAAATTTCCATAGTTGAAGCTGAGGTCTATAAGATGTTTCATGACATGTTTCAAAATTCCTCCAAATCCAAAGGCCCCCAAAACTCCAATCTCCTCCAGACCCAAGTCCATGTCCCAAAAGTCAGTTAATCCCTGCATAGAGGGATCTTTCCAACTTTCCTTCTTCCGTCCAAGCCTGGATCCAATCCTCAAAATCTGGCTTTTTCTAGATTCAATCATAGAAGGCCTCAATTTGTAATCCTCAATTTGCTTCTGTAAGGCTGAGGATCCCGCTTGTATTACTTTAGGCTCAACAACCACAGCTTTCTCTTTCTCCTCCACAATCTGACCTGCCAAGGTAGATTCTTGTACCAAGTCCTGAATTATTTCTGTGTTGGTACTCACTTTTTGACTCCAATTAGTCACTTTTTGATCCAAATTGTCAATTTTAAAAGACATGTCATCCGTCTTCTTATGAAGCTGTTCCAGCGAGTAGCTTATCTTACATAATACCGTCACAATGGCTTCTCCTGTCAACATTTTGAATGGTCCAAGGTCAATCTCTGGTTCTCACAATTACTTATCTTGCAGCTGGTGATTCCCCAGTTGCACTCCTGTGACAGTTTCAAAGACTCCCTCTAGAGGGAAACAGTCTCCACTTGTATCAATCCTTTCGAACACAATTCAAGCCATAAAAATAGTTTCAATTTCCAGTTACTTTTCCTCCTTTTTAAACGCAGAAGAGGACAATGGAAACAGTATCTTTCTCTTATATAACTAGCCGTCAAAAATGTTCTGTTCACAGTCAATGAACTCTCCCAAAACTTCACTTTTTCTGGCAGCCCTTTTCCAGGTTCGGAGCAGTGATAATTTGGTTTTTCACTCTCTCCTGCAGGCTCGCTAAGTCCAAAATTTCCCCCCTCTTCTCCTGCTTCCAAGGGGGGTTTTGTAGTTTTAACCGATGAAAATTTAATCCTTTGCCAAAAGCTTTCAGAGACTTTAGCTTATAACGTCTTTGCTTCAATCTATTTACAAAAGGGGAAGGTGGACTTCCTGTTTAAGACCTTCCCCGTTTCGGTGCCAAATTAAGGTATTTAAAGATCTAATTTTCCGTTCTACTCACGGGTAGTTGTTTAAAATCCAATTGTCCACAGGAAAAAGTCAGCGCTCTCCGGCAACAGCAATGCGGCTTCACTCCGTGAAAGAAGCAGTCAATTCGAAGCACCGCGCCACTCACCCCACATCGCTCCGGATCCCCAAAACAGGGTTTCCCCGCGAGTAGGGGAGGCGCAGAAGGTGCCAGCCGAATCCCAAGTTCACAAGTTTCTCCCGCTTGTGATTTCAGAGGGTCTCCGCCTTCGCCATGGCGATCAGATCCTGCCTTCCACGGAGCAAGTTCCTCCCGATCAGAGGAGCTCCACTATTGCCGGAGGCGCCAACCCGGAAGTCCTCCTGCACCCTATTTTGTGGTCAACCGAAAGCTAAGTCCAGTTCATCTTTTCCCACTTTATCTCAATGATGGCTCAAAAATCTGTGCCTGTGACTTCCTGTTCCAAAGCCCGCAGCTGAGCGTGTGATAGGCAGCAGTGGCATGGTCTGTTCAACCTGTGGGAGGTCAGCATTGGGTCTTGAAGAAAAGTCACATCTGTTAAAGACTCAAGGAGTTAGGACAATAAACTCTTCCTTTAACTTACCCTCACATGAACACGGTCGGCAAATGCCTGCTACTTGCATGTTTTTTGCAATGCTTCATCTTTTGGAAGTCAGTTATTTGGACTCCTTGCAGTACAAGCAGTGGGATATGTAATAGGCCCACTTAGAAAATATATTAAAGCAGAATGGGAATTGTAAAATAACGCGAACCAAGAAGTCCAAGACGTTCCCAGCTTTTGATGTCTAATGAGTCGATTGCATGGAAACCTCCAGAAAAGAGCATAAGTTATGAATAAATACATCATCCCCCTTGGTCCAAGGCTTCCAAGTTTAAATCAAGTGCAGCGCAGTGCAAGTGCACATCATCCAGATGTTTCTCACATTACTATATTTCAAGGGTTTACTGGAAGTGATCTCATCATACATGGTTAATGTTGGTGACCGGCTCCGCATGTTATTCATATCATGATTTAGCTTTAAGATACTGGTGGATCATAGTGTTGTTTAAAATGGATAAAAATGTGCATTTAGCCACTCACAGGGAGACGAGGCAGAGCAACTTGGACGTGACAGGGCTGACTCTTAATCCATGTTGAAAGCGAGGAAATTAAACCCACGTATAAAGGAAATACCAATACTTTTTTCCTGGGAAATAAATTGAGTTTGGCTAATCTAGCAAATCAACAGCACCACTGTCCTCCTACAGAGCAGGCCCTTCATTAAAGCTGCAATCAATCTCTTGCAGGCTGGGGAAAAAATATGAGTCAGAGGAAAGGAGAAATGCAGCCCAATCTGGTGTGTGTTTCCTTGGAAGCAAGCCTCACTGAGCTCCATAGGACGTAATCCCCCATAAGTGTGGGAGGGATCGCAGCCACAGAATTATTGGCTGTTATGGAGCCATGAACCTTATTTCAGTGGCTGAGACCATGTGAGACATGCACAAGCTCCAGGGTTCTTTTCCTGGTCTTTCCAGTTTAGAAGGAACAGGTGAAAGATCATGGCCTGGGGCTCGATGAGCAAACAGTTTGACTAAAGATGCAGTCCCATGGACATCAAATAGCCTTTAACACACAGTTAATGTACTACTGAATTCTACAGAAGGGCCATAGCTGAACCATACAGTATCTTTTTTGTATGCAGAAGGTTCTAAGTTCAATTCCTGGCATCTCCAGATAGGTCTGGAGACACCTCTGTCTGTAGCGTAGATAATATTGAGTTAGACAAATACCTGATTCAGTAAAATGCAGCTTCTGACAATCCTTTGTTCCTAGAATTTAGGCACACTTAACTTTCCCACAAATTTCACAGACTGGCAGGTCATGCATCCATAGCAGCAACCAGAGAAGGAATGACTGCTGGGAAGAGCGCAAAGAGAAGAAAAACCACGGTACATCATCAGCAACACAACCAGATGCCTTCATCTGCCCCTGCTGCAACAAAACATATCTCTTCCGTATCAGTCTCTACAGCCACAGCAGACGCTGTAATCTTCCAACAGTTTGACTTTACCCCAAAAGTTGCACACCTCCATTGTATCCCAATATAGTCGGATGCCAACCAATCTTGCATATCTTTGGTGATCATTGTCTTCCATGGACACAGTCTTAATAGTGAGTCCTTAAGTGACTGTGGAGGCCAATTCTGGATCCACACATACTTCCACAGTGGGGACATCAGTTTCCAGGGAGGAGTTGATCACGGTGAGGGTTTGTCAAATGTGCCTTCCTCTTAGCACATTTCCCCCTTTGCATATACCAGGTTATAGAGCCCATAGCCCATGGGGGAGTTTCAAAAGAAGTCTGTAGACACATCCACAAGCCACAAAATAGTGGCTTGTATGTTGAGTCCCATGCAATGCCTGCTACAGCCACTGGAAGCTGCCAGGCATAGCTGCAATACTGGAAAATGCATAAACTGTCATGATTGCCACTTGATAAACCTCCTTAAAGCGACTAGTCACCTCATTCATGCTATGAAGAAGTGGTCCTATTCATGATCATTGACCAGTGACACTTGCTTCACTAAGCTAATTCAGTGTAGTGTGACTATTCATCAGAAGTGGAGCGCAGTGCAAGTACATCTAAAACAAAGCAAAGATATTCAAATAACTTTCTCACTGACTTCATTCAGTTTTCACTGCCTCTGGGCCAACAATGCATGCCAGGGTCCGTTAGGTCTGTCAGGCAGAAGATCAAAACAAGAGGCACCAGCGATGGAACTGGAACGAGCTGTATTCTCTGCAACTTCAGCCTTCGGTAACAAGGGGACCCTTTATTATTTTGCACCGCTGAAGTGATCTGCACGAGACGAGGCCACCTTTTGAACTGAAAGGAAAGAACATCTGGCAGCAAAGCATCTACCAGCTGTACAAACAGTGTTGGGGGCAGGGTGTTAAAACTGGGGGAGATCTGCAAGATACTAAGATTTGAACAATGGCTTACGCTGCTGAATCAGTGTGTCACAGGGCACTTTTTCATTCATTGTATTTATATTCCATCTTCCTTCCAAGGAGCTCAAGGCAGCATACGTGGTCCCCTTCGTTTTTACCATGACAACCAGCCTGTGAAGTAGGCTGAGTTGAGAGATAGAGGCTGGTCCAAGGATCCCCAGTGAATTTCGAAACTGATGGGCAATTTGAAAACAGGTTCCCCCTAAGCCCTAGCCTGACCTTCTGCCATTCCACCACACTGGCTCATTGGTGTGCGTGCATAGGAATATAAGGTTTAGGCATGTAGAAAACCATAGCTATGTAGAAATGCACAGGTAAAGGTTTACCCGACCGTCTCTGACTAAAGTGCATCATTCCCCTCCTTAGTGAAGGCTGCTTTGGAAGCATGCACATGGCGAATGCAATGTCTGATGTAGGCTCCCACAGGTACACTTAGGCTAGGATCAAGTGGGGAGAGAGGGGGCATGTGCCCCAGGCAGAAGGTTGGGTGGGGCAAAATGGCATCTTGCCCTGGTCACCACCCACAGGGCCTTCCCTGGTACAGTGGCATTAAATGCAACTGGCACCGGCAGGGTGGGTAGGGTCGTTTGGCTGAAGCAGCTCAACCAGTGCCAGATTTACATATAAGATAAACAAGCTATAGCTTAGGGCCCTACTCTCTTGGGGGCCCCAAAAAAATTTAAAGGAGAAAAAAAACTGGATGTACATTTCCAAAATATAAGATAAAAAACAAAATAAAACCTACATACAGCAACAGTGTTTTGTGTTGTGTAGGCTCCTATGATGTATTTCACTGTTAATATACTTCTTAATTGTATTTCAGTTCAACAATTACTTTGATAAAATACACACACACACACACACACACACACACACAATATATCAATTTGAGTCATGTGATATATTGGGTTGTGTGTGTGTGTGTGTGTGTAATTTGGTATATATTTCAACAATTCCAAAGTCTGACAGTCAGTAGCACATATGTTGTAAAGGTGTGGTGATCCGTTGTGGAACGACCCCATTGAAGAAGATAACAGTATTACCCAGATCACATTGCTAATATTTAAGGGGCCCATCATAAGAGTTCAAGCTTCAGGGCCCCCAAAATGTAGGTCAGCCACTGGGTCCAAGAGGAGCTTCCCTAATCCCCTTTTCCCTCCTCATCCTCCCACATGAGGGATGATCACTTGGTGAAGCAGCTTCCCAGTGCTTCAGGGTGAGGGACACCCCAGGGCTGGAAGGCAGGTGCTTTTTCCAGCAGCCATTAGGGAAAAGAGCCGGGAGACATACTCTGTTCTACCACCCCAATATCTGACCTCTAGAGAGGCACTTCTCTTCCTCCAGGAGGGTAGAGTGGGGCCAAGTCACCCATTTTTATTTTTCTTTATTGCAGTGGGCAGAGAAGCACACCTTTACAACTGTGCAGACCTGTGTTTTATATCTAGCAATTTATTGCAAAGCGCTTTTGTTGATCTGTGCTGTATATAGCAATACACTGTAAATGGCTCATAGTGTGAATCGCTTTGAGTGCCCCCTGAGAAATGATTCATAAATCAAATAAATAAATAATACAATTGGTCAACATCTACAACAGCATTTTTTAAATTAAAACTTCTCATGTGCTTTTATCACAGTTCAGTTATGGCCAAAAAGGCTAATAAGAAAACTGGCCTGCAAAGGTATGTTTTAATTATCAGTACTGGAAGGTATTTGGCAGCATGCTAATGGACTTGATGTTGTGCCTTTGTGAAGCAAAAAAACGCATGGCAGTTAATTTTAAGTACTCCAGTGTTGTGTCACTATCCCTGAAATGAAACAGGAAAGGAGACGTATCATGCAGAGAATATCAAAACAATCATTTTAAGTCCAAACAGGAAAAGAAAGTGGGAAATGTAGAATGAAGTACAAACAGAGATATGTCGCTCCCCCTGCTGACGATTATTGAATATAGCCAGAGTGTTTCTCGGACTGCAAAATCAGGACCATGCCTGCAGCAGTAAAAATCCTGGGTGTCCCTTATTTTCAAAACATTTTTGCTTCAAAGAATCCCAGCACCAGGAGTGCCTGCCTTGTATCTGAAATATAAAGCTTTGTACCAAGGCACCCACTGAAATGCTCATAGGCAGATGGCAAGAGCAACACAGGAAAAGTGAAGCAAGGAGACGAGAGCTACTCATCGCCTTCCTTTCCAAGCATCAATTATGTCTGCAGAAAACAAGGGAGATAGCAGGGACTGCCTAATGACTTTGTTCTCAGCCACAGCACCTTGCATTTTTATAACAGCAGAGGAGCCTAAGAAATCCTGCTGAGTTGAAATACATCAATGTCAAGCTTTTGCCAGTGACTTTGCCCAGCTCCTTAAAGAGGCTCAGATTCTGCTCATTGATCACCCCTGCCTGCTGCTCTTGCCCGGTGCTCTGCCATCTTCATACGTTCACCTGCAGCTGCCTGCCTTTATTCCTAGGCTGCAGGGTCCCTGGAAATTTTGTGCAGAATTAACCCAACAATGTTGCACAAAAAAACTAGATTCTGAAATGGGCAATGTGTGTGGCTTGGAGGGGGCGGAAATCTCCGCCTCTGTGAAATGCGGATGATAATTAAGCCTACTTTGTAGCAGGGTGAGAATGTTCTCACAATTAAAGTCACGACAGAAAGACTGCCATCTTTCTGGTGCCATCACATGACACAACTACATAGTACATGACGTCAATGTGAATTACTATGATTCCAGATTGGCTAGATCACGTAGCTGCCAGATGATGAAGAATCTTAAAACACATGCAGCGACTGCTGAGAGTCTTGAATAGAAGTAAAATGGTGCATGACACACTAATTCTTCTACATAAATAATATTTACCTTTAGCCACAAAAATTCACCTCTGCTTTACTCTGTTCATGCATTGGCTCTACCTCAGCAAGCACCCACTTATGTGGGACTCTTATGGCTCTTAGGCCAGCTCTGTCAAAAGGCCAAAGGGGAACATGCTGAAGTAATTGATAGCATAAAGTGGAGGCCCGCAAAGATGTAAAACAGGGATAGAGATGAAAGGGTGGGTTTTGAATTGCTAAAAAGGAAGGATGCATGCATGGTTGAAATGGGATGACTCTGTGGAGCAGAGGAAGAAGTTACATCCAACATTTCCTCTGAAATGCCAAATGAAATGTTCAGTAATGAGGGCCAGATTATACATAAATATATAGTGTCCTTTTCCCTTTAGCAGCTGTATGTGTTTGGGTAATTTGTTTGGCAAACCGTAACATACTGGAAGAAGTCTTACTTTTGAGAGTCAACTGCTTTTAAATAACTTTCTGCATCAATTCCCCCCACTTCAGATGCAATAGCAGATCACGGTTTGCCTCTTGATTCAAACGGATGAGAGGAAATCAGGGCATGTGATGGGAACATGTAAGCCCAGGGTTTCCTCATGTAGTGACAGACTGTGCTTAGCATAATGTCTGAATTGAAGCACTGAATCCATCAAGCATGGTCGTGTCTACTTTGGCTCTTTAAGCTCTTAGCGGCTGTTCTTAGCTCTTCTACATGGAAACTTTAACTGGAAATAATGTAAAATGGGCCTGGGAGCTCAAATTTGTGTAGCAGGAGCCAGCCACTGTCCTACAGCCCCTTCCCAATTATGACCCCCCCCCACTGTGCACTTCCCAATTATGACCCCCCCCATGGCCTGCTCCCTGACTGCCCACAATAGAAGGTAGTGCATTGGTGGGTAGGCTGCTGATGTACGGGTGTAAAGCAGAAAACCTCTGCTTGTTTTCCCATGGGTACCAGTTGCCTTGGAAACTATCACCTCTGGCTTGTTATCTGGGGATGCTTTTAAAAGGGAAAGCAAAAGTGTGTGTTCAGCCAGGACTACTAATGGGTGGAACGCTTGGCACTTGGGCCTATGGCCCCCTCTATGGCCCATTCTGTTCCAGAGCATACAGTTTATGAGTATTTGTTCCCCACAAACACCACCTGTAACAGCTTACTCTTTTAGTTTGTTTATACCCCGCCCAATTGCTTAACTTTCTCATGCATTGGAAGACTGCAGGGGGTTATTCTGCACAATCCCACTGCCCATATGTGGATCAAAGTGAGCATGCACATCCAAATGTTCATCATTGGGGAGACATCTATTTACAATGCATCATAGTGTTTATGGAATGTTTGGAGAGGAATATGAAGGATGTGTTTGTAGCTGAGCTAGTCCTATTGCTCAGTCCTATTTTGGCTAATTTACAATGCAGTGCAATGCAGACTTACTCCGAAGTGCATCCCACTTATTTCAGATGTCTCAACTATCTGTAAGACTGCAGCCTTAATGGTTTCCTATGCCTATTGATGTAATACATGACTCCTTTTAAGTCCAAAGGTTACTACTTTAAGGGTACAGACAGAACCTACTTCTTGGTGAACGCTTTTAAGGTGATTGCTGCAACCTTGATCTCCCCCATCCACCTGCCTACACACCGGGTTTCACTATTGCTAACAGTGAAGCCCAGGATGAATTGGGAAGAAATGTCAAAGGGCACCTCAAAGATGTCCCTTATTAGGAACAAGCTCTAATGCTCACTGGAAGGACAGATCGTGAAGCTGAGGCTCCAATACTTTGGCCACCTTTGGCCACTTTGGCCACCTCATGAGAAGAGAAGACTTCCTGGAAAAGACCCTGATGTTGGGAAAGATGGAGGGCACAAGGAGAAGGGGATGACAGAGGATGAGATGGTTGGATAGTGTTCTTGAAGCTACCAGCATGAGTTTGACCAAACTGCAGGAGGCAGTGGAAGACAGAAGTGCCTGGCGTGCTCTGGTCCATGGGGTCACGAAGAGTCGGACACGACTAAATGACTAAACAACAACAACAACAACTAATGCACCTTGGGCATGAGAAAAGTCCACGAGAAATGCAAAACCTAGGCTGGAACCGCTCCAGACACTGGTGAACTGGAATGCATAAAACACAGACCTTACACACTTGGAACTTTAAAAACTGGAAATACATTTGTGTGTTTGTCTGGGGTATGTTTATTGGTTCATTTTTGTTTAATGATGTATCTTGTGTTCTCATATTGTATTTTTGTTGTTGTGAATCAGCCTGCAATCTTCAGCTGAGTAATTATAATGAAAGTAAGGATGAGCAGTCAGATGGATTTGATGGTAGGTCCCCAAACGACATCTGGTGGTGGCAGCTGGAATATACAAGTTGTTTGGTCTAACACAAAAGGTATTAGTGACTGATGTGAGTATATTAGCAATTTACCTTAACAACATAAGCATCCTGCTTGTAGATTTTTATTTTCAATTTCAACTATATTCTGAAGGCTTACAGTTTACATACTGAAGGATGGAATGAACTGTTAATACACGCTTTATTATTATTATTTGTTGACTTTATATACCACCCTATTATAGCCAGAGGTCTCAGGGTGGTTCACCCAAGCATATTGCTCTTTAGAAAAGCCAGAGCACATAAGCTATTCATTTAAATTGATGACAAACCACTGGAGCCACAACTGTGATCAAGCTATATCTGATTAGTAGTGTCAGAATGTAGATGATGTGGATAGGTGTCTTAAAAATGGGGCACTAGTGGCTCTCTAAATGTTGTTAAGACTCCCATTAGCCCCAAACAACTAGCCAATGGTCAAGGGTGATGGGAATTGTAGTCCAAAAATTTCTATAGGGTTGCAGATTCCACACCTCTGCATTCAGATGTGCAGTTTTGGATCCAAATTAAGGCTCATCCAAATTTGGATTTCATATTCTAGTATTAGGAAGCCATATGGAACTACAACACAACTTGAACTGTTTCAGTGCATTAGTACTTTCATCATTGTATGTTCCATCTGCTTCTAAACATTTCAGTCATAAGCTTATATACTTTTGTAGTTTTCTTTCCTCAAACTCAAAATCCTATGTTCTGACATTTGTGCTTGAACTAGCACGTTTGTGCTTGAAATTCAGCAGGCAGAATGATGGCAGTGATCTCTAGCTGCTGCTGCTGCTGAAATAGTGTTTTCCAGCCCTGGGGAATCAGTTCTAGCCAGATGTTCATTTCAGTATGGTCCACTTAAAACTACAGCACTCTTCATACAGAAAAGTTGGAGAAGTTAACAGCTCCCCAACCCTTGTTGTTGCCAAAATGTATCTGCAAAAGCAAAAACTGAGAGCTGCATCTACAACCTTAATACAGATGCAAAATGCTACGACCCATAAATAACTATGTAGAAGTTGTTCCTTACAAGTTATCCCTAAATAGTCCATTCTGGAGCTTTGCAGCAGGCAATAAAAAGGATGTAATCACTTTCCTCTACTTAAAATGTGCAAGTTGTTTCTTTCTGGGAGCAGAATGAAAACAGCATTAGTGCTACATTAAAAGACTTTTCTACCCCAACCTGGCAGTTCAAAAGCACATCAAAGTGCAAATAGATAAATAGGTACCACTCTGGCAGGAAGGTAATCAGCACTTCTATGCGCTGCTCTGGGTTCGGGGTTCCGTTGCACCAGAAGCGGCTTAGTCATGCTGGCCACATGACCTGGAAAAACTGTCTGCGGACAAACATTGGCTCCCTCGACCAGTAAAGCGAGATGAGTGCCGCAACCCCAGAGTCATTTGTGACTGGACTTAACTGTCAGGGGTCTCTTTACCTTTTCCCAGCACAATTTTTACTTTTCATTGAACCTGCAATATGAAGCTGCCCTGGGTTTCAAAAGCAGATTCCTACATGGCAGCAACGGGGATAAGTATTTTTAGTGAAAAGCAAAGTTTAACCTTCCTTGACTTTTGAAAAGCAAAATGAAACACTCCATCTCTCCAAGTGTCAAAAATCATATTTCATAATGTACATTTCCCCACACACTATATATAGTCAACATGCATAGGAAGCAGATCTTTCAGTATGCTAGCCTTGCTTAACTGAAATGAATAAGCTCCATTCCATTTTCTTTTCTTTACATGTATGTAGTTTTGAAATAGTTTTATTTACAACATTATACATTAGTTGATATATCACTGCTCAAATAGCAGTAAGCAGTGTAAAAATTATTTGTATAAATGGCTCTACTTGGTTTTGTTTTACATACCAAGGATTAAACTTCTATAGCTTTCCATAATGTACAACAGATGGCTTTGGTTAAAAGTTTGGAGAACCTTACAATACGACTGTCGGCTTTGTTTTTAAGAAGCTTTGCGCAATAAAGGTAGCGAGATATGGTTCTGGGATTCAAGAAGCTCATCAGGAGACAAGCTGTCTTCCACTTTACCTTAAAGTCCCTGGTCTCTGCTGCTCTTCCAACCACACCTCACCAACTGCACCCTAGTTTTAAAGTTTTAAAAATGCCCTTCCCATTTGTAGTGATAAAGTGGATTAGTACTTTAACTGGAGCAATTTATATGAACTGAAGGAAACTGGTTCACTTATCTTACAATTTTGCTTTCTCTAGTTTATGTGAACAACACATAACTAAGGCTACAATACTAAACACACATACTTCTGGGTAAACATCCATAGGATTACACTGAAATTGTGCATAAATGGTTACAAACAAAAGCTGTACTAAAATTCTACCCTGTTTATGCGTAACGCAGTGCTTACATGCACTGAACATCCATTTCAGCTGTTGAGATTTGCATGGTTACAGTTTAACAATTTTGTTAAGGTAACATTCTACTTGACATCAGCAAAGCCTGGTTCCTACAGTTACACCCAAGGCTCAGAGCTGGAAATGTTATGTGAAAATGAAACACTCAGAACTGATCTTATGTGGGAGGCTTAGGTAATTTCTACGCCACTCTACTAAAACCCCAGCTGCCAATCTAGGCAGAATCATGCAGCCAATCCTATGTATGTTTACTTCGTAAATCTCGCTAAATTTAATGGGACTTTAAACTAAGTGTATACAATCAAATTCCTGTTCCAACTGATAAAATGTGCCTGCCAAATAAAGTATTGCACGAAATAAAAGAGCATGAACTGAGCTGAAGTTAAACACCTGCTTCCCAAGTAGAAAAGGTGTGTACTATTAAATATTGAATGAAGAGAGCAGAGCTTCTGATTGTACCTCTAATCAGGCATCCCTTAAACATGACCATTTCTGCTTATTTCTGAGATATGTGGCATACGCGCAATACACAGCAGTCTTGCTTACATCTCTGGGCTAGCAATCTCTGTATTTCATTCAGGATAAAAAATTTCGTCATCTGCACAACTTCAAACTACAGGAGAAAGTTTTCACACTCTCCCATGGAAACCAATAGAAAAATGGTGCATCTGGGAAAGTAGATCAAACCTTTCTCCTAGACATGCTTGTTTTCAACATGAAGTACTTTTCATGGCAGGAGCAAACAGAAATACCAAAATATAGTACAAGTGGGCAGACTGGCCAAACTTTTTCCAATAGGATTTTTCAAATGGTTCTTTCTTTCCACTCTGTACTAAAGGTGTTTGTTTGTTTAGCAATGAGTTGCTTACACTTGCATAAGTTCAGATCCTGCAACAGTACCAAGGCAACTGTTAAGATACAAGAACCCTGAGCTTCAGTAGCAGGGTGGGAGGTTAGAAAGAACTGTTTTTTCTCTGTAAGGGGAGCACAACCTGAGAGCCTCCAACCAGAAAAGATGGGAATTTCTCTCTCACACACATGCACACAAATGCAACCAGGGGAAATATCTCTATAAACTTATGGGTTCGGGTAACCAGTATCTTTAATATCAGAACATTCAGAAACACAAGTTATTTTCCTGGAGAGGCATCACTTATAAGTAGCATCAACACTATACAGACATACATTATCTATCCTTTCTCAATGCTGGTATCTGTTTTATTTACATAATGGAATCCTGTGTACAGGAAGTAGTAAGAGTTCTCTCTGTGGGTTGTTCGGCAGAGAAGAAAAATCAAATGATTGCTTGTATCAGACTGGCAAGATGAGAAAAGCTGCTGGAGAAAAGTGAACTTGCAATTCTACCACGCTTCAAGCTGTGCTTACAGCACATGTACGGGCAGTGATTGCTGAAGAGGATAACTTAACTTACAAGTGGCGGAAGGCTGAGATGTTTCCAAACTGCCTTTGCTGTGATCACTATGGCTGCCATCTGCAGTGCCACCATCCACCCGTAACTAGAAAAACCGTAAGCTCTCGGACATGTATTGACCAATGTTTTCTATACAGTTACATAAGCAATTTTTCAACTGGTTATAATAATTATAATAATTTATTATTTATACCCTGCCCATCTGGCTGGGTTTCCCCAGCTACTCTGGGCGGCTTCCAACAGAATATTAAAATACAATAGTCTGTTAAACATTAAATGCTTCCCTAAACAGGGCTGCATTCAGATGGTTAGGGGGGTTGGGGGGGAGAGAAACAGTGAAATAGTGCATTTACACAGTTGTCCTGTTGTAGCTTGAGCATTGTCACAATACTAATACAAATATAGGCCTCAGGCATCATACTATAAGCTGTTGTTGTTTACAAGTTGTATATAACCACTGGTTTTAATTAAAGGAACAGCAACAGGAGAAACAGCACTTTAACTCAAAATCCAGACACCCATTAGGCAGAAGTTTACCAAGAAGGCCGAAGTGTTTAGCCACACCAGAAATACTAGTACAAAAGTAACTTGTACTAAACCAAGTGCTTAACAATTAAATACAAATCTGTTAAAAATACTCCAATTAACTGGAGGATAAACTAAGCACTTTATGGATATACTTTCAATGTATACACTATTCAGTATACTCTATTCCATTTTATGATTGGCATAGTACTGCCGGTATGCAATTAACTGAGGAAAATAATTCAGTATGTTTATATTTAAGATTCCTTATTTGCATAGAAAGCAACACCCTGTACAGCCAGTTCTGACCAATTCGGCCATTTGCCTTATTATTATTTTTTACCATGTTGGCATCATATCAGGAAACCACATTCTTCCAAGGTGTTTGGAAACTTCAGAATGAATTTGATCCAGATTGTAGTCATTGTCTGGAATAAGCACTTCCTCCATAATGGACAGCTGGGTAAGCCTGCCTCCGCACATCTTTACAAACTCAATGAAGCCTCGACATGTAACTTCACATTCACCAAGCCCCATGGCAGTTAGATTCTTACAGCGTTCAGCAATGCGAATGAGTTCATCATCCAAGGGCTGTAGGCCATTAGCACAGACAACCAATTCAATCAACCTTGGGCAGTTCAGTCCAATACGTCCGAGCATTGATTTGCTTACTGCACGGCCAAAATAAAGATGAGTTACAGGTGTTTCCTCCCTGAAGAATGCATCAAATTCCTCCTCATATAGGAAGAAGTACATCACAATGTTGACTTTGGGGGAGTGTTTAATGAGAGCATCCCAGCTTTGTTTTTTGATAGCGTGAAATTCAATCTGTCCAGGATTCTCACTCACAACATCTATACGGAGATGTTCAAGATTAACATGCTTCTCACTTGAAAGAGCCAGTAACAATTCATCACTTAGTAGATAGTAATTAAGAGCTAGCTCTCTAAGGCCATGACACTGGTCAGCAACACAAAGAATTCCTAGGAATGACAAAAAGAAGGAAAGAAAAGTTAAGTACAAAGAAAGACTCTAATTTAGTTTACCTCTACCATGCTGAAAAACATTCCCAATTCCAGGACATCACAATTTTCAGAAACCAGCATCAAGTTCTTAGGCTGTTATCTAACAACTTTTATGTGAAGCTTCATAAGATTGTGCCATTATGTACGTAGCCTATAATAAGGGCTAGGATTTTGCCTGCCATGTATATCTGTTTGAATGCATCACTTATTTATGTATTATTATTATTATGTATGTTTTAAATGAGGATTATTGGTAAGAAGGTCTGTATATTGTTCAGCGGATATTTTAGCAATCATTCTAGATTGAGGTCTAGGATACAAAATAATGCTTGTAAAGAACTGTTTTTGGACGTTCCAATCACAATGGAAAGCAATGTAAATGCTCACTGAGAAAAATAACTGCATTTCAAAATGTAACTTTTTTGTACAGTCTGCTGTCTGTATGCATATTTTCTCTCAGTATGTTTCAAGAACAAAAACCTTCACAACAATTTTATTTACCCAAAAGGATTTGACACCTATGAAAGGCAGTACTTGTCAGTATATTAACAAAGCAAGCAACACAAGCATAAAGGACTCAAATCTTTATATAGTCAATTAGTGAAATTCATTCACCAAAATTTGAAGTCTATGGAGAATAAAGCTGTGATTTTCTTAATTGTTTTCAGTTTCCAAACATTATGCTGGGCCTACAAAGGTATTTCATCTCAGTAGCAGAGACTATGACAGCATCCACATAGCTCAATAAAGCAAAGTTAATAGTTCATTGTCAACACACAGATGGCTCTTGCTTTGGGAATGCTTGTGTTTTGTTGCAACCCAATCGTAAGGCTAAATCATCTCTGGAGTGAAACAAGCCATGATCCTCTTTCAGATGTAATGCTAATAATGATATATACAGTTTATTTCTTCTGTAATAAAGACAAAAGTTGTTAAAAGAATTTCATAAACTTGGTAAAGTGAGAGGCAACCTTGATAATTATGAAGATGATTTTTAAATAAATAAAATGTTAATTGAAGTAAGTAATCATGAACTGCTACTTTTAGTTTTCTCAGATTACTTACCAGCTGGTGAAACATGAGGGCAACTGCTCATTTTGAGCAATTTTAAAGTGTCACTATTGTTTGCAACAAGGACCTTCAAGGATGGATCATCTACTGGTGTGTCTTCAATCTTGATGGAAGATAATGACTTGGAATTGACAAATACTACTGTAAGCGCTGATACGAAGTGAGCCTATTCAGACAAAAAAAAAAAGAAGAAAAGAAAAGAAGGAAAACATTGGTATGCAGTTATACATTCACTGCATGATATTTAAAAAGTTTGTCTTGAGACAAAAAAACTTTAGGTTCTATACAATACCATTTACATTTGGCTAGTAAAAGGTATTTAAAGTTCCTTGATTTTAACAAGAAATATCTAGAGACTAAAAAATTAATGATCTATTACCATCAACTGCAGATGTCAAAAAAATATGACTTTAAAATTTTATTCCCAAATCTTTCTTTCCAAAGGAAAAATGTATGGAAATAACAAACAAAATAAAAAATAACTGACAGTCAGGCCACTATGAAGTGGAAGCTCCTAATTCCATTTGCTGACTGGTTGAGTACTGGAAATTCCAATAAATTAATTAATGAAAGTCAAAAACTGACATTGAGAAATCAAATGTTATTTTAAAAGGAACATGAAGCTCATGCTCATTTTACATCCTGTATAAAAATCTGGTACTGAAGTCCCAATAAACTTCACCCTGCCACTGCAATTAGAAACTTTGCCCAACCTCACCCCAAATTACCCTAGAAATTCATTAGGTGCAGAGTAAACCTAACATTTATAACAGGTCCCACCTCATTCTATTTACAGACATAATTTCAAGTTCAGAACTCTATGGAATATTACCTTGGAAACATTCATGAAACTTGGTTTTGCCGTTGAAATCAAGCCAAGTGTCTTGATAGAACAATTCACCAGCTGAGATAGGATGTCACAAGCTGCTTCTGCAGACTCTGTACTACTATCAACCTGAAAGGCAACACACAATACTTTAGTGAAAATCAACATTACATTGAATTATATTCATTATGCAATGTAGAGAGCCATGTGCTGTTTTGTACTTGTGCATTGAAGTTATTGCAAAGCACTTTTGATTCTTAGTGAGCACACCTGTCCAAAATTTTGTACTGCAACTTCATTAATGCTTCCCAGAGATTCTTGAGCAGCAACTATGTATTGCATGCATGACACAGAGTTTAGTGCTGATTTCATAAAACACAGCATCCCTGTGTTTGAAAAAGGAATGAAAGCAGTCTATGCCACTCCAAACCTGCTGGAAGGAAGTGTACCTTCCAGGCTGTCTGGAGTGATTCAGTTTAATCCAAAGGCAGGTTGACAGTGACCACCTGATGCCAGACTTCTTGGTGGGGAGGTGGGAGAGGAACTGTTTGGTTGAAGTGAACGGTTTCTGGACCAGCGAGGGGCTTGAGATTTGTTTATCTGCTAATTAGTGGGTGCAAGTATTGCTTTGTTTATTGCTTGAGTACTGCCAATGTTTTTGTTACTGTTTATAGGGCTGGTTTGTTTTTGTATGTAATATGAAATGTTAATCTATTATATAATCTCTCCCTTTTTCCAACAGCATTATATATGTGCATATATTTTTCTTTAATGTAAGTCACTTAGACACCTTCAAGTGACAAGTGACTAAATAAGAATAATAAGAATCACCTGAAGCTATTACAGTATTACCCTTTCTCCAAATTGGTTCAAGGTGATGTAGAAAATCTATTCCTATACCTTCACAAGAACACCGTGAAGTAGGTTAAGCCAAGAGATTGTGATTGGTCCAAAATCTGAATTTGAATCTCCTTGGTTTCAGGCTCTCTACTTTTCATTTCTACCTGAAATGCTGCAAGTAGGTGGTAAATACACTATATTTCACTTACTGAAATTGGTAAAGAAATAATGCTGAAGGTGCATTTGAAAAGTAAACCCTACCTAATTAACAACAACAAAAAGTATCCTGAATCCAGGAGATGCCCACATTATCTCTTAACACTGGTTTCCCTGGGAAGATAGGAATTGGAGACATAGAAAACTTGCAGTTGCCAGCACATTTCGATTTGATATTTCTACACTTAAAAAAACAGTAAACACTAGCCTAAACAAGTAAGTTTCTTTAAAATTGACAAATACATGTTCTAAAATTCAATGTACATAAAATATTCTTAATTATTACTAGAACACAAAAGAGGCTTCTTTACCTTGAAGCTGACATACTGCAAATGATCAGCATGTCTTTTAATAATCTGTTGAATAAGATCTGGGTGAGTAGACTTCAAGTATGAAGTAGCAGGCTGATTAAGCTCAAATTCAAACTTTCTCCAGAGATCAGGAATATGGAACACTTCATTCCATCTCCGGCAAACTGAAGATGCACGGGCACGATCAACAAGAGGCAGGCATTGAAAGATGTGCAAGACTACGTGGTGTGGCAGACTTCCCCAGTCCATCAAGGTAAAAGGATGAGATGTATCAAACAGAGTGTTGTAAAAACCAGTTTTCTGCTTTTTTGTCCTCTGTAGTGTTTGAAGAACTGGATTTTCAGCTTTAGCTGTCTGCCTGATCCTCTTCATTCCGAGAGCAAAATGATTTCAGGTACAATACTGTTGAGATGTATAGAAGCTACAAAGCTTTCTGAAAGTTTTCAAGTACTGTAGATCTCTATAAAAGTACATAGGGCCGTAACAAACAAAATAATTAGAATTCCAAAGTATATCTTGCAACTTTGCTTTTGTAAGCTATAATATTGTTTGATCCTTTGTCCCAGTTTTCAAAACAATGCATAAGGACTTAAACTTAAAGGGGGGACGGGGTGAGGCACATGCATGTTTCACTCCTCTTATTTGGAATGAAGGCACTTACTAGTCTCTGTATCAGAAACAGTGATAAGGTAGTGTTCCCAATCACAGGGAGGTTTGCAAGCATGTTCAGCTGCACAGCTAGTCAAAAAATATTGGCAGGTATAAGCACAGTTTGACATAATTAGTTGGGAATCATGTTCTAATGACAAGTGATATATGAAACATATGGCTACAGTATTTTTCTTGTGGCAAGGAGTTCCATAGCTCAGCTCTCCTAAAATAAGTACTGACATTTGCTCTAGAGTATCACAACTTACCCACTTCCAAATTTTAAGCAGAAACAGGAAATAAGTTTTCTTTGGTATTTCCCCCTTTTATACATGCCTTTTAAAGGTGTTTTTATTCATCTCCTGTAATTTCTTCTCCCATTCTCCTTTCACACTCAGCTCATATCTTATCTCCAACAGCCATTCCTCCATTCTGTTGTTTCTACATTCACTTCTACCCGATTCCCTTCCTTTGTATTCCTAGTTAATTACTGCTATTATATTTATTAACTTGCATCCCTGGCAACTTTTACTCAGCATGCAAAAATGGTGGCTGTGCTGACACTGATTCAACCAAAAGCTTATGGTATGCCAAGAGAGTAGTTCAAGTACTGGGCATGCTGTGGCCTCCCTGAAAGTGGCCCAGGGCCCATCAGTAGGTCCCAGCCCACTGTTTAAGATTAACCAAATGAAAGTTTTAAATCAATTAAAAAGGTGTTTTTAATTTTGTGAATTATAATTTTTTGGTAGAAGTTCAAATCCTTTCATTAATGATAAAAACATTAAGAGGTTTAATCTTAAAGGTTAAATCTTCCACAAAGAGGGCTGTGTCCAACTGTGTCACTTACCAGCAGAACGTTTCACCAGCAGAGCGGAACAATTTTGGTAAATTCTCCCTTCTTCCTCCCTGCCCCATCTGTTCTGGAGAATCTTATAATTCAATACTGTATTTAGGACTTGGGGAATGGGGAATTGCTAGAAATTGTTTCCCCCCTTCACCTTGCTGAGTGACACCATTGGATACAACCCAAAATATTTAAGCAATGTAAGATGAGGACAAGAAAGATAATCTTGTACCGTATAGGTTACAGACATTTGCAGCCAAGACAGACAAATAACATAGGAACAATGGGTTGTATCTAATGCTAGTTCTGCTCAGAGTAGACCCATTAAAATTAATGAATCTTAGTTAGTGAGGCCTAGTAACTTAAATGAGTCTACTCTGAGTAGGACGAGCACTCACTCTATGTAGCCCAATGTTGCTGGGGCTTTTTTTTTGGGGGGGGGGGAGTTAAGCTTAGAGGTCTTAAGTATGAGCCAAGATGGAGTTCATCAACCTTTTTGCTCTAGAACAAGTGGTTCTCTAATCCTGGTGAAGGCCTGGACCACTTAAGTAATCCATTTTTAAAAAAATAAAGAGCAGACAAATGCTGAAAGACAAGTGTTTTTCCAGAGGAAAGATAAATAGTATATTGAAGCTGAAGGTTCACATTGCTCTAAGAAACACTTATATTCAGAGAAGATGAATAGCAGGCAAGCGGGGGGGGGGGGGGGGAGGTCCCAAATAATGTTGCTGGAGTCCCTGGCTGCTAGCATCAGTCATTTATTGGGATAATTAAATGCGTCCTCCAATCACCAAAACATTACTAGCAAACAAGGACAATTTACAGCACACAAGTCCACTCTGAGGTAATTCTGACCGAATAGGCCTTATTCGCAGGTAAGCAAAGTTAGGACTACAGTCTTAGTAATAATATTCAGATACTATTACAGTATAATCTCTAAAACATCAGCTGTGAAAGTCATAGTATAGTTTTCTGATACTTAGTTGACAAAGCAACCAAAATATATAGCTATAAAATGACACAAACTATAAAGCTGCGACTGCTGTACGGTGGTACCTCGGGTTAAGTACTTGATTCGTTCCGGAGGTCTGCTCTTAACCTGAAGCACCACTTTAGCTAATGGGGCCTCCTGCTGCCGCCGCGCCGCTGCTGCACGATTTCTGTTCTCATCCTGAAGCAAAGTTCTTAACCTGAGGTACTATTTCTGGGTTAGCGGAGTCTGTAACCTGAAGCATATGTAACCTGAAGCGTATGTAACTCGAGGTACCACTGTATTCATTTTATAATCTACCTCACAAACAAATGAGAGCATGTGACAATGGTAGTGTTAGCATACCATGCTAAATCATAGCTAATGGTTTACAGTGGTACCTCGGGTTAACATATGCTTCAGGTTACATACATGCAGCCAGTTTGACCAGAATGCAGAGTAATACTGTAGGAACAACTAATTCTGCACATCTAGAAATTATAAAGCTGTAGTTAGTACTTTTCTCTGAACAAATTAATAGTTAAGACAAAAACATTGCATGTGAACCAAAGTGTCTCCAAATAGATTCAAGCTTGCCCCCCTCCCCAGTTAAGTCAACTACAGCTTAATGGCTACTTGTACAAGTCACCTAGTCTTGAATTAGAGGTGCACTTGCACACATACCTCTAGAGAATGTGGAAATTCCTGTCTAACACAAGTACCTTTATGGTGTCAGAACAGCCATCCCACTGATGAGTCATCCTGTCTGTGTGAAAAGATTCCTTAACTGGAGAGCAGGGTGGGGTCCTAGAAGAATGGCTGACCTATGAAGTCATCCACCAAAGAAAAAACGACCTGCCAAGTCTAGGAAACCCATATGAGGGACGCAGTCAAGTTTTGGAACTATGACTTGTGCAAGTAAATCACTTCCTACTAGTGGTTTGAAATTCAAAATATCTGGAACTGATTAATTTCATGAAAGAAAAACACCAATGGAGCAAGACTTCTAACACAGAAGAATGTACCATGCAGTTTATAAAAGCTTGGCAAACCTGACTATATCCAAGCATATGCCTTTATACTTCAACTAAGAAAATTACAACTGTTTAAGTACTGAAAATATGATAAACAATTCAAGGTTCACCCAGGCTCAGTTATGGTGTGTCCAGTGTTATATCGGAACGAAACCAGATACAGAGGACAGGACAGCAAATGGCAGCAGGTCAGGGATGTCCCCTCAATACTTATTTAGCAAGGTGAGCCTGCCTAGCAAGCTGACCAGGCAATTTCCATTCTGTAAGCTAAGCACAATTTGTATTAACATGCTTGCAACAAGTAGGAAAATTAAAAGCCCTGAAAGAGCTTTGGACTAATGGAATGGAATGCCAACCCAGCAACAAATCATAGAATAGTTTTGAAGCTGGGATTCAGTAGTGCTGACTTCTTCCCATGATTGCTTCTTAAATTTGTTCATTTGTAGGAAAGCTGCAATGGCTCTAATAGATTCTAATGAATCTCTGTGCAGTTAGGCAAAGTTCAGAAAAGGGAAAGATACTCCAAAAAGTATTGTGCAAAACAGGGAACTAAGGCTGCAATCCTATGGACACTTATGGGAAGAAAGCAGTTCTCACAAGGGAAGGAAATAAAATGTAGGATCTCCTAAGAAGTAGTATTGAGCCAATACTTTCTAATTCTTTCATACCTGTATATAACCTAGAGTTAAGGCTGATCATCAAAGTGCATGAGATCAAATTATTCAGGAATGCGAAAACTCAAGAATAAGGCTGATAAGGAGCATCTTCTCTAAAGAGAGATGCAACTACATTTGGGGTCTTCAGAAAACAGGTGACCAGGGAAGGGGTTATGACAAGATTTAAAAATTAAGCATGTTGTGGATGAAGGGCACAGAGAAGGGTTCTTTCCTCCCTCTCTCAGAACAATCTAACCGTTTCCAAGGAAGCTATTTAGATTTAGGACTGAAAAAATAAAATACTTCACATAGAGCATAATTAAAGGAAATGGGTGCCACGAGCTATGCTGACGATCACTACTTTAAGGGCTTTAAAAGTGATTAGCTTATGGTGACTAATGTGTCAATGACTACTTGTTAGGATGATTATTTATCCCTGCCACAAAACACTAGTTGTTCAGGAACAAATACAAGAGAGGGCTATTTCTACATGCCCTGCTTGTGGACTTTCTAGCTGGTCACGCTGGAAAACAGTATGCTGAGCTTTGGTCTCATCCAACAGCGCTCTCCTTATGTTATCGCTGGAACATAAACTCCCATGAATACAGTGGGTTTTGCTTCTGAGTAACATGGATGGGAATCTGCTCTAAGACCTAAGACTCCTCCCTGCAAGAGAGAAGAGGATGTCAGGAACTCAGCTGTGACCAATAAAGGATGGGCCAGATTCTTTCAGCTTGGCTCACAGAAAAGCTGCCCAGAAGATAACTAAAGTACAAGGAGTAGAAGATGTAAGGCAGAGATCGTAACTGTCTCTCACTGGCAGACTGCTAAGTGCAAATCATCTTTTTCTCAAAAGTTCTAAAACTCCCATTCAGGTTAGGCATTCTGGTTAGGCACTCTTCGAATGAATATACAGTGGTACCTCGAGTTAGAAACACCTCAGGTTCCAAATGCTTCAGGTTACAAACTCCGCTAACCTGGAAGAGTTACCTCGAGTTGAGAACTTTGCTCCAGGATGAGAACAGAAATCGTGTGCCGCCAAGAGGCCCCATTAGCGAAAGAACGCCTCTAGTTAAGAAGAGTTTCAGGTTAAGAACAGACCTCTGGAACAAATTAAGTTCGTAACTAGAGGTATCACTGTATTTTAACTATTAAGGCAGTATTTTGGTTGTAGATATATTATTAGATGCAGACATCTGGAACTGGATTTTAAAAGTTAGTAACAGTTGGAAAAAAGTTACATTAATATCTCATTGAAGATTAAAATACTCTTCACTATTAATTCTTTGAAATGAAGTGGTTGTCTTGATATTTCTTTTGCATTTTATTTCAAAAACATACAGAAGACATATTTCTGGTTTATTTAGCAACAGAACATGATGGATATCATAGCATAGATAGCCTGTTTATTGCTGCACAAAGAACAGAAAGCACATCAATGAACAAATATTTATGGATAACATTCAGCTATTACTAATATGGCAATGTTAAACCCAAAGCAAACTATACAATACATTTTTGTACCAACATTCTCTTACCTAAAGAATGTGTCCAAATTATAGTTAACGCTGGATGAATGAACTGGGTTATCTGCGTCCATGAGTCAATCACCCACATCTGTCTGCTTGCACTTGTAGGCTAGGTAAAATATCAAAGAAATTTTAATTTAGTTTGCCAAAACAGAATTTCAGAGTGAGTTTGTAATCGTCCTATATGATGTGGGAATTTAAGAACTATAACTGCACCGAGTTCAGATTTTCACCTATTCTGACACAGAGAGAGGAAGATACAGTGGAACCTCGGGTTACGTACTGTCCTCCTTACGAATGTTTCGGGCAACGAGCTCCGCTAACCCGAAAGTAGATGCCCTTAGTTGCAAAGTTTGCCCGGGATGCAAGCGGAAGTCGCATGCCGCCGGCGTGGCAGCAGCAGGAGACCCCATTAGTGAAAGCGCGTCTCATGTTAAGAATGGTTTCGGCTTAAGAACAGACCTCCAGAACGAATTAAGTTCGTAACTGGAGGTACCACTGTACCAAACAAATCAATTTTCTTCTTCCTTGGAAACCAAGTTCCAGTTTTAGGAGTGGAAAATGTTTAACATTCAATCTGCAATCCTCAATCCAACGAGCACCTTATAACTTCATCACTGCACCTGATAAATTATGTAGAAGATCCTGGAGTGTGTGCACCTTTTTATTTTTAAAATTATGAACATTCATTCTCATAAGGTGCCATTATAGATTCAACTGATCCCTTTAAACTACAAATACTTCCCGAGTGCAAAAAGCAACCTGTAGTTTTGCCACCACAGTTCCGCCCCCACCCTTTCCCCAAGGACTGATGCTGCTTTTGCATACACAACAGCTTGAATCCAACTCCTGATGGCAGGGGGAGAGCAGAAGATGGCTTTTCCATCTTCTTTCCCTAGCAGTCCCCTGAAATGCCTTTACTGAATAGGGTGAGCTATGGCACAGGAGACTGAAGGTAACTGCAAGAAGGTGGAGGCACCTTCCAAGAGTAGACAACATTCTCACTGAATGTGCCTTCGGTGACTTCCCTCAGCAATCTCAGTCCCCTGAGCCTTGTGGCGAGGCTTTTCAGAAGGAGGAAAGTCACTCATTGCACACCTCTTTCCATCAGTACATAAAATCCAAGCCACAATCTTTCCCCTCCCCCCAAAATTTCCTATTAAAAAGAAAACCCTGAAGAGCAGACTCAACTGCTGTTTAAATTCTTTTGTATTAAAACACACTTTTCACCATATGCTCCCTAATTGTGTTTTTAGTTCTGCTTTAATTCCGCCACGGTTTTATGTAACGGGTTATTCTGTTTTATATAATACTTTGATTTAGTTTTCTTTTTATATAAAAAACACACAGAATTTTAAACAAAATATTTATCATGCAAAGACCCCAAAACCGATTAATGAATACTGAGCATTTATAGAGCAGTTTGGGTGACTCTGCAGAGGATCTTTTTAAAAAATGGCATTTTAAAAAGGACACACACACACTGCATATGCTTCTTTATAAGGCATAATTTCATAAAAATCAAGGGTGCCTTCAGATGATCATGCAGAAAGCCATACACCAGATCAGGACAAAATCCCAACAGTGCCATATCTAACAAAAACCCAAGAATTCTAGATCTGACAGAAGTACACCTTTTTTTGATGAGGGGGTTTTAAGTACAATTTAGAAATTAAGAGAATATTCCTTTTCTCAGAGGTTCAGCCAATGATCTCAAACTGGCTAAAGTACAAATGCTGGAATAGAAATTGGTAAGTGTAGTGTGGCATGTGCAAACACAGTGGATGACTTGACCCAATTCATGGTATTTTCAGAGAATTCATGAACACAAACTTTGCCATTTGCAAGTCAAACTGATATGCTGGAAACTGTTTCACTAACTTTCAATTCTGTCATGACACAGTACAGTTTTGAAAGAGGACAAGATAAAATGTCCAATCCAAAACACAGACAGTTGAAATAACTGAGTATAGGCTCAGGTGAAAGAAGTTGTCCCATAATAACTCACATTACCATATATATTATGTATTGTCAATAGTTTAGTTTTCCATTATACAGGTTTAAAGTCATCTTGCATTCCGACAACTATTTAACATGAAGACAGCATACTTGCTGTGACCCAGTTGTATTAACTTAGACACTGAGAACCAAGTTACAGGTTTTAATGTCTCAAATGTAAACTGAGGGTTGTTTTGGAAATAAAAATATAATGTATTCTGGACTGAAGTAACAGGAAACAACATGTAATGGCTGTTAAGAATGATGTGCAAACATAATCATGTTATATTGCTTTATAACTCATTTAAAAACAGCTGCCATTTCTAGTTGTATATTGCCCTGTGATCTTCAGATGGTAGCAAAGAAAATAAAAAAATAGTTGACACATTTCCACACAATTGTTTACCATGTGACTATGTACCTTTTGCACTAGATTCAGATATATGTTAATAACTGGAACTCATAGTTCTGCAGTAAAATCCATGTGAAGATATAAACAGTCCTACTACCCTTATCTGCTGCATAGAAAATTGGTGTAGAAAAACTGACCATCTTCAAGAACTAAGCAAAGAATCAAACAGGATATTTAAAATCTCTACCATCTGCAAGAAAATTGACATTGGGTTTAACATCACCACTCTTAAGCTGTCTTTCAATGACAAGCTCACTGGACACATACCAGAAAATGCATTTTTAGCAAACAAATTTCATGATATATTAGCTCCTGCAGTTATTTGTGAAATAAAAAGCTACCTACTGTCGTTTGTTCAGTCTAGTGTTAAGCACTCCAACTTGCAATGAAGGTCCCTAGATTTTTCATTCAACACTGTTATTTTTCAAAACCTGCTGGGCAAAAATCAGAATTGAGTCAAGTTAACAGTTCACTTTCCCCTACGAAGAAAAGAGCCCGTGTACTAAGCCACAAGAGCACAATGTTAAGTATCAAGTAACAACTCATTAGGTGCCCAATACTAGCTGTGTGGGTTAATTGTTTTTCTTTTCTCCCTTTAAAAAAATCTTCCTGGCAAAAAAAGAGAAAAGCTTCCAGCAGCGAAAGCGCATCAACTGCACCGTTTTGTCCCACTGGCTGCGAGCACACTGACAGGCAAACGAAAGGCAGATAAGTCTATTTACCTGTCAGCAGCTGCAGGGCTGTTTATAAACAGTCGCTCAAGGCGTACACGGACGCGCACTCTTTTACGTCAGAAGCAGATTTTCAGCTCAGGGTGCATTAGGGGGCTAAGGGCTAATTACTGGCATCGCTTTATGATTTAGGGAGGCTACGGCTTTGCTTCTTCCTCGTGCCCCCCCCCCCCAAACCACCACCAAAAGGCGCTTCTTTCTCCCTCCCTCGAGAGCTGCCACCGACTTCCAAACAGGCTTCGTGACTTCTGCCAGGGGAAGGAAGGCGCGAGGGATCCCAACGGACGCCCCCAGCCGCACACTTCTGGCGGACGCCCCACTGCCGCCCTCCGGGCCAATGGGGACTCGCGGCGGAGGCGGCTGCTCCTCTCCCGCATCCTGGCTCAGCCGCGCCTCCAACGCTCCCGACGCCTTCCAGGCCCTGAAAGTGCGCGCGGCCGTTTCTCCGCCGCGGCCCCCCGCCCTCCCCCCAAACGGGCCTTGTTGTTGCGTCTGTGGCGCAGGAGTTAATGAACCCAAGGCGCCCCCTCACCGCTCTCCCCTCACCTCAGAATCCCGAAGGCTCGTGCCAGGACGCGAGTGGCGGGCAGGCAGGCGGAGGAGGGAGGCAAGGAAAAACAAGTCGACGGCGCCACCTCGACCCCACAACAAGCCCAGTCACTTCCGCGGCGGCGGACTGGAGGAGGAGCTGCCTCAACGCCTGACCCGCACCCACCCTCGCCTCCTTTCCTTCCCCTCTGGCGCATGCGCGAGCGTACCCAGCTCCGTTGACCTAGATTCCGGCGCGTGCGCATCTCGATCTCCTCGTCGCTCACTTCCGCACTCTGCCGCTTCGCCGCGTTCTTTTTACGACAGGCGGGCCTTTCCCTCCCTTGGAGCCGAAAAGCGGGTCGGGTTCGGTAGGGTAGGGTTAGGTCTGGTGCGGGGTTGTAGTAGCGCGCGCATACGGGGGTGGGCGGGGCTGCGTGCCTCCCGCCACCATTTTGTGCTTGTCAGGGGTTGCCATGGCGACGCTTAAAATGGTAGCAAAGGCCTGTTCAGTAGCTTTAGGGAACTCCGCTTACTTACACTAGGGTAGCATAATAAATAACAAGATGAAAAAAAATCTTTTTAAATAATTCCAGTGGCACCTTAAATATCAACTAAATATAAGCTTTCAAGGTATGAGCTTTCGTGTGTAATACACACTTCGTCTGATACTCTGAAGCAGAGGTAGGGTAGCAGGGGCAGTTATTAATAGGGTTAGAGAATTATTGCCACTCAATAGGAGCAGCTGTGACGAAGATGCCATTTGGTCATGCTGATGGGAGGCTGAAAACAGGAGGAAAAGGAAGCTGAGTGAAAAAATTCCAGTAGGGCATCTGCTGCTTTCACTGTAAGAGAATTATTTTGTAGACTGAGTGCATGTGTTTTAACACTTCATAGGGCTGGAGCTGAAGCACTTTTGATTGGGTAAATGCTGTGGACGCCTAACTTCTACAAGTCTCAGATGGCATAGCCAATGGCAGGGGCGTTTATTGTGTATATGTTAAATTTATGGCCTGCCATTTGGCCAGGCTGGCAAATGCGCAAGTAATGGAGCTTCTGAACACAGTTTCAATACACGGTAGACAGGGGTTGGGTGGGGACAGTGTGTGGTCCAGTAACATCTGGACCACATCGCTGCCTAGGGAATGAAATCAGTTGAATTAAGTGGTTGCTTCATGTGCTGGAAGGATATTAAAATGGGGAGCATTCCCCAGTTTAGCTGACTGGCTAAAGGAGGCTGTTGGAAATGTGAACATCAGAAAGCTGCAGGGTGGAGCCAATGTGGTTGGTTGAGTGCAGCTGTAAGGAATAGGTTGATTCGAATGCAGAGAGTCATAATGCATAATTTTGGAATATCATGAACACCTAATAGTCTGTAGACTTTGGAATTCCACCCAAAACATCAGGCTTGCCTTAACAGCCCCCTCCCTTTCCCCCTGACTCATTTCCTGAGAAATGGGTTGCCTTTTCTAGGGGGTAGAGAACTTCTGCACCTAGCACAGCCCCCCCCCCCATTTTGACCTGTGAGTCCATTTCCCCCAAACCATACCTACCATCTCCTTTACTGACATGTGGCATCAGATGTAGGAGAGATAGTGACACAGCTGCAAATAAACAAGCAGGAGCCCTATGGTGCAGTGAAACCCTGAGCAAAGTGGACTTGTTGTCAAAACCGATTAACTCATTGGTGCTTACAGCAAGCCACAAGTTGCTATAAGCACAAGCATTTATTTATTTAATTAATTTGTATACCACTCTTCATCCAAAGATCACAGGGCAATTCACAACATAAAAATACAAAATGAAAACACAAAAGACGTAACCAAAACCAACAAAGTGATGCAAAGGATGGTCTTACACATGTATAACTTGAACAGTGCCCACAAATGTTTGTTGTTATTATTATTTTGATTCCTGCTGCCATTGTGGAGAGGAGCGCCACTCATTTGTCAAAGCCCGCAAGGAAGGGGGGGGGAGTTCAGGATTAGGCCTGCTGGCTGGATCTAGTTCTTCACCCAATACCTTTTTAAATGATTCTGGAAATGTGTTGAAATCCTGCACTGTTGCCTTTAGAAAGTATCAGGAGCCTACCACACATCATCAGAGGAAAAATAATCAACAACATACCCTGGTACATTCAGTAGCTGTAAAAGGGCAGCGCATTTATATGGCACCTGGGGGTAGATAGCTGCAAATACTGTAGTCATTTCAAGTGGTCTTAGAGGTGGTCTTAGTGTGCTTCCAATTTTCCTAAAGACCAATGCACTTTCATGGTTTTACACCAAGGCAAACAGACACAATGTAGCACAAAGCATTTCAGGAGTAATTTGGAGGTATAGCATATTTAAATTTTGACCTTTCATCACATCCCAATTCACTCATCACTAAGCTATTGGATTGGGGTGGGTGACTTCTAGTAGCATTTCTGCTATTATTTATGTACCAAAACAAACAATGATTCATCCTTGATAAATTATTTATCAAGGAGATGCAATCCATGAATTCCTTTAGTCATTTGCGTATAGACTTGAAATTGCCTCTTTAATTGCTTACTTTTACCCCAATTGAACTAAGTATGTGCACAGAGAAGAAGACCTCCACATGCACAACAGTCAAAGGAAGAAAATTTGCACTGCAGTTTATTTTGCAGTGTCATGCACAGACTTGTCTGGTGCAAATATAAATAGTTCAGGGTTAGAAAGGCAATAAAAGCTGCACAAGATAGTTATCACATAAATTTACCTATTCAGATGAACTAGTTAACAGGAATAAATTTTAGAACACCATTCTCATTCTTTAAAATTGAAATAATGGTCTTATCATAATTATATAGTGCAGTTCTACTGAGCTGAAATTGCCAAGGAGACAGAAGTGGTAGCAGCATTAATACCTTCAAAGTAGGTTAGTATGTCAACATTCATGAAGGCTGGGTAGTAGTTCTGTTAGTCACCAGCAGTGTTGAGGGCTGTGTGCCATGCAATGTTCTTTAGTGGGTCTTGGCAATTTATTTAGTTCTTTATTTTTTGAAAAGAGGAATTATATCTCTGGGGGTTTTTTATATAAAAAAAACTGCATCATAAAGAGAATCAAGACATATGCAGTTTGTCTGTACTTTCCAGCCTTCAAGGAAGTTTTGTGTTGCTTTAAAAAAAATATAGGCAGTTTTAAAGAAAAGGGTCAGCATGATGTGTCAGCATGATGTAACATCAGTTCTATAAATAAAAAGCTAGTTCATCCATGCCATGGGTTCTTTCACCTGTTTAAAAATAGGTAAGACTGATAGGACAAACAGCATGTACTGTAGTGCATGAAATAAGCTTTTTGAACTTAAAATAGTATAGAAATCTATTGTCACATAATTTCAACAGTGACAGAAACTAGGCTTGCCAAATATTTTCCTGAAATTATTAAAGACACATCCCCATTATTTAGCACAACCCTACTCAATGGTACACCTAGCTTCAGTACAAAATAAATACTCATGTCAACTTAGCCGTGAGACAAAACAAGTTTGCCCATTATTTGCTCTAATTGTAGAACCACTGGCAATGAGATTATGCCAAATTCTGGCAGGATATGGTGTAACTATCAATGGAACTGAATGCATTCTGGGGCTTTATGCCAACGGTCTTGTTTTATCTGCATCAGACTCGCTTAACACTGGAAGGTTATTGAGTATAGAATTAGAGACCTTTTTTAATGTCTCTGGACTTAAGGTAAGTTTTCAAGAATTGGAAATAATATTCTTTCATGTTTCCCCACAACTTCAGGAAGCTTCCAAAATATTACAAATCCCAATAGTGAGAAAAAGCTTCAGATACTTAGGCATTCAAGTTACTTATCATTGAATGAATTTACTATTTCGGTCACAGACCAGTTCCAGCTCACATACAGTATCAGGGAAGTCATAAAACACGATAGGGATACATTTGTATTACTTATAATTTAAACAAATTACTGTGTATCAGACAAATTATATCAAGGGATGGGAAACAACAAATACGGACATACGATGTTGGAAACAGAACTCGCAGCACATCTATTAACCCTTGCAGGAACAACTATTGCCAGCACATGGAAATCATTACAATTGTTAACTATGGACCAAAGGCATAATGTAATCTGCCAAACAGCATTGTTGGAAAAAAGTGACACAATAATTTAAAAGTAGCAAGAGGCCAAAAGAAACACAAATTTTATGCAGTGATATGGATTTATTGATTACAGAAATAGTCCTGCATATGGTAGAACAGTACCCATAGTTCACAGCACAGTCTGGCATGCATGAAGAACATCTTTCCTTTTATTTCCCCTTTCCCCTCCCTCTCCTCTTCCTAAAAATTCTAATGGATACAAAATGCCTTTTATTTACGGCCACCAATCTAAGCAATACACATTACTATACATCGTTTCGTATTTGTAATAATTTTGGTATTTACATTTTGCTACAACTTGGCTAATATATTCAGAAACGTTTATCTGAGTGTTTCTTGTTTTATTTTTATGTAGTTGTTACATTTCAATGCAACCATGTTAAACATTTTAAAGAAGAAAGTGAATAGAAACTGTGTTACAAAAAAGGTAAACACTCATGTTTCCCATATTTTCTAACCCCCTTTATCATTGTATCTACAGTGGCTGTAATAGCAATTGTTTTCCTTCTCCAAAGTAATTAATAGCAAATATAAAATAATTACCTCTCTGAGATCTGTGGATAAAAGGTAGTATACAAATTTAATAAATACATAAATAAATAAAAATTCTATTGGTATTTTGTTTTGGGGTATAAGGCACAGGGACCATCATCATGAAAGAACTTGACTGGGTTCTGGTTAATTTCTAGTCACATTCCCCCCCTGACCTTAGGCCTGAGGGCCAGGGCTTTTTTGATATTGTCATCCGTATTGTGGAACTCCATCCTAGAGACATTCATCAGGCCTTCTTGTAGAAAATGTGTGAAGACCATCTCACTCCCACAACCAAATGAAAATTAATTGCATTCCAGAACTGTTTTTAAAGAAATGTTATTGGGAGTTTTTGAAGATTGTAGATTGTTGGTAATTCAACACATAGTCTTTCTGCCCATTTCATTATGTTGAATTGTTTTAATATATTGAATTTTTACAGATTTGCTGTTACTGGTTTTATGTTTTGTTAACAACCCTGAGTATATTGCCACGTGGCAAGATACAGATTTTAAAAACAAACCACTTACCCAGGCTATCGCTAAAAGTCTTATGATAAGTGCCAAACTGCACTGTTACCTCATTCATGTCTTTAGGTAAGTGTGCTCAATCTTACTGCTTTTATTTTGAAGAAAGATGTTCCAGACCTGGACTGGGTTCCTGTGCCAGTATTCTGCTGAAATTGACCCCACGAGGGGTGTCCAGATGTTTTTCTATAAATCTGTGCCAGGGTATAGTGCCCTCCGTGTTTAATTTTTAATGAGCATTCCTTTATATTAGTAGATACTAATTTATATGGTTTAGATAGTCATAAATTGTCCTACTAATTTTCAGTAAAAGTTGCTTTTTCTCTCATTTCAATCCCAGTAAAAGTCTACTGGGCACTTCCAGTCTGTGCAGAGAGCAGTTCCCATCCTATTCTTATTACTCTGGACTAATAAACATCCTTTCAAATCCTACAAGTGGCTTTCACTAGCCAATACATGCTGGAATTGATAAATCCTCAGCCAGCTAAGAGTCTGTGTCCCTAGATTTCTGTAATGTAATAGGATAACCTTTTACATACAAGTCACATAATCTGAATCCTTTCTCTTCCCATAACTATCAGGCCACCTCAGTGGGAGAGATGGGAAGCAGACTTAATTGCAACTTTAATGCCTCTGGATTACTCATAAATCAATCAGTCAGAACCCAGACAAAGTTGAATGAAATGCTGGACAGAGCCACATTATAGAGTTTCCCCTTCCTCTCACAAAACATATTGCTTCTAGGACACACCATTGCATTCCCACTTCCCTCAGGTTTCCTCCAGATTTTTGCCCTCAACGGACACTCAATGTTCCCTTGCATCTGAGCAAGCAAGTGACCTGGTACTTTTGGAAACCTTGATGTCCCCTTAAATCTTCTGATACTTCCCTCTTGTGTGTGGTTAGTGGTTGGTACCACTGGCTGCATGATGATTGGAGCTTGGAATGAATTTGCCATTTAGTATATACGATAGAAGGTGGTCCTGTGACTTTTGGAGGACCAAATACGTAATGATGAAAAGGTTGCTTTCAAATTCCCATTCCCATACACCCTGATTGCGACTGGAAACCATTCATGTTTAAGAAGCAGCAGTGCTGTGGCAGGCCACAAGAGGGTACTACCACATTATGGTTGCAAATGTGCAACCTTCCAGTGCTGGCAGGAGACTATGCACTGTAGCAAGACATGCCAATATCCTTATAAATGGTGTTTGCAGTTAGACTGCCATATTCTTCTAAGGCAGAGGGCCTTCTCAGTAGTGGCGCCCGCCCTGTGGAATACCGTCCTATCAGATGTCAAGGAAATAAACAACTATCTGACTTTTAGAAGACATCTGAAGGCAGCCCCGTTTGGGGAAGTTTTTAATGTCTGATGTTTTATCATTTTTTAAATTATTATGATCATTAATTCTGTTGGGAGCTGCCCAGAGTGGCTGGGGAAACCTGGCTAGATGGGCAGGGTATAAATTGCTATTATTATTATTATTATTATTATTATTATTATTATTAAGTTTTGTACTGGAGCCAGAAGACCTTGCCTGGATGTCATATTGTTTCACCTGTAATGTTGAGCTGAATTCTCAGTTATCACAGACACCTTTCACTCCTTTTTTAGCACAGTAAGATTGCTAATGCTGTACAGGAAAAAGTTATGGAATTATAATTACCTTGGCTAAAGAAAGGATGCTGTGACTGGCATTATCCAGCAGATGTCAATGTTGCATGTGTATGGTACGCAAGCTGTTGGAACATAACACTGGGACCTGATGTGGGGACTCCCTTCTCTTTGCACGTAAAGCACATATCTCGCCAAAGCATTTGAAACCCAGAGTTGATCCTTCCCTTGAGGAATGTCAGGGGTCAGGCTGCAGACTGGGATCGGTCACTGAGATGGAAACACTACTGGGTTGTAAACAACTCTCTTTCAATGATGGTAATGTATCTGACCCATGCAAATTAATGATCTGTTTCTAAGACCAAGTAAAATAATGGAAGACTTACGGGACACACAGTCACCTCTTTTGTAATGGTCTCAGTCTGCTGCTTGGCAGATTGCCAGCTGAAGACCAGCCATACGTTGCAACTCTCGGGCCTCGGTTCGAAGTAAACTTCCAATATTTGCCCACTCATACAGTTTACCATTCACAAAGCAGACCATTTGCAAATAGGACTTCCGTTTCTGAAATGGGCTTCACCTTCCACTCCTCCCCACACTCCCAAAATCTGCTCCAAAGAGTCCCCCACCCACCCAGAGCAGATTTTGAGGATGTGTGGAGGGCTGCAGGGTGGGAGAGAGAAAGTTGAAGTCTCACTGCACAAAATATGAAGTTTATACTGCTCGTTCCCATGGGTGCCACTCTCTCTGGACACTTCAGTAAAATGAATCTGAGCCTCGAAAAGTGCATAGAGCTGAAGCAGGAAGTGGGAAGGAGTGTCACGCTTCTAACTTCCTTCTTCAGCTCTATGCATTTTTAAAGGGAAGGGAAGATGACTATCCTCACCATCCCATGATCAAGGAGGCAGTGGGAGGGGATTCAGATACTTTGTTATACCTAAGTGTGCAGAAAGAACCCTATAACTGTTTAAAATGCAAGCAACAGTTCCATCCTTCAGCGTTTTGCCTGTTAGTAGACTACTAGAAAAAATGAGCTTTGTGTCTTCGTAGGGAGGGGTTCTCTACTTCAAGAGCCAGGGGCTTTTGTAAACTTTTATGGTTACTTTGCTCTTTTAGCTATGAAGAACCAAGCCCTGTGTGTCAAGACCTCCTCTAGATTCCTTTTTTTCTGGCTCATGCTATATGGGATGTTGTAAGAGTCTCAAGTGATTAAAAGTCTTCTCTGGGAAGAGACCAGAGGGCATTTAGGGAAAGAACAGTGTCAAAACAGCAGGTACTAACAAGTTAGTAGATTGATTCTCATTATCCAATGTCAATTGCCTTAAGGACGTTCCTGTTTCATTCATCTCTTGTTTATAGTTTCCAAAATAATCCTGAAGCATGTCTCCTTTGGGTAAGCTGCTCAGTTTCTTCCTAAATGCCCTTTTGGTGCTCTTGGATGTTTTATTTTTGTTGGCATGAACTGATGCTTGTTTAGATATTCCAGACATCCAGCCTACTATAGGAACTGCTGGTCCTATTGGATGTTCACGAGAAAACTATCAGGAAAGTTTGGTAAATTGGAAAGAGTGAAGCTTAAAAGCCCAAGAGCACGGCAGCTTAACTATAGGGCAACAAAACATAAACTGATAATTTATGTATAGCTAGTTTTGCTGGTGGTGCTGGTGTCAAGAAATAATGAGTTGTATCCAGGATTCTGCTAGCACAAGAGCACATGCATTTCCTCTCCTTCCCTGCATGCCCCCCAAGGGGTGGTCCACCCCTCCAGAACTGATTTTGAGGGGGAATGGGGATCTGCAGAGGACCGAAAAAGAATCTCCGTTGCATGCTTGGAAGTCTGTTGTCTCAGTGGTTCTTCAGTTTTGGGTAATTCCCAATATGTGTCAGAATTCGCATTTGGACTGCTTTGTTCAGACATAATATGAAGAGTTTAATAACTCTTAATGTATTAAAATGAACACAAAGGTAGTTGATGCTCTGATGCTTCATTCCTTATACCAACTTTGCCTTTAGGTTACACTTCCAGCTGAATGGTTTATCCTTGCTTCTGTCAGCCCTGAACTTTCAGCGGGCACCGCTCCTGTAAAAAGAGACCCACACCCACAGATCCATTTCAAAATGATCCTACAGAAAATTGCCGAGTTACACATATTTTGTGAAAGAGGATGTACAATCGGAACGAAGAAAAAGAAAAGAGTTCCGGGGGATTAAGTGATGCAAGTCAAGCCAACCTTTGTTTATACTTGGTTAAAAAAAGGAGAGAATAATCTTATCTTGGGAAATGTCAGAATCAGTAGCATGGCAAATACTGAATAATCCATAAAGGTTTGTGACATCAAGATAACAGATGGTTTGTTTTCGCTGAAAATATGTTTTAGCACCATTGTTCCTGTTCACTTAATCTATCTAGCAGATCTTGCAAAACTCAGTTTGCCTTATAGAATCTTAGCAATTTTGTACCCTAAAGAAAACTACACAGTAAGCAGCAGCTGACTGCATGACGATAGGTTTTACTGCTGCAAATAGTCTAGTCTGCCTTGAATTGCAACTTTGCTTTGATCAACAGTAGATAGCAAAGTGTATCCAAATTATGTATGCCTGTGAACCTATTGGAGAGCCCAAACAGAAATTTGACCCTAGATAGCCAGCAAACAAAAAGAAACATTCCGCAGTCATAGACACCATGTATGTGCACAACCAAACACATGCAACTGTGCACATGTGCACCACAGTCACATGTGCACACACATCTCTGGCAGCAATTTGGCTTGAAAAAAGTGTTCTGCTGTAGGTGATATGAGGACTTCTTTGAGCCTAATTGCAGTGAGAGAAGGGCAGTTTTGGTGTCGGTGGCAGCTGGGGAAGGAAGAGTTAGTTCTTGCTTTCCGAGTAAGAACCTCCTAAATTGCACACACTAAAACACCTTGATTGCAGTGAGGGTTGAACAAAGTCTTCTATTGGCTGCAATAGAATGCTTCGTTCAAGCCTAATGGTGGCAGAGGTGAATTTTTGGTGGAGGGGAATTAACTGTCCCCAGTTTTAACCCAGCCATATTGCCTCCTTGTGTCACAATTAAGACTGGAAAAAACCTCCTATTGGCAACAGTTACAAGGCTTTTTTCAAGCCTGATTTCGGCACCAGGCAGGACCCTGTAGATGCCCTTGGTGACCCATCCTGTAAAGGCTTCATAGAATGTGTTATGCTGAACTTTATGAGCAGTGTTATCTGGGCAATGAATTCACAAGCATTGGGTTATCAGAGTTTTGATTTGGGACAGATGCCACAGAATAAAAATAAAATCGGGATTAAGGAGTTTTCTCAGGATGGTGGAGGGTGTTTGTGCTGTGTCCCAGTGATGTAGTGGTGGTAGCACTTCTGATAGGAAATGCTCTGTAGACCGGGGGGGGGGGGGGCGGGAATTGGTGTGTGTGAGAAATGTCCCTATTTTCATCTGAGGAATGTTGGAGGATATGAAACATTATGAATAAAATGCTTGGGTCCAGATCCAAGTACCCATTCCACTAGCAGAAGGCAGTTCAGGGTGCTAGTGCAACAGGGCTCCCCCTCCCCCCGCTCACCTCACCCTCTGTTTCTCCCCCAAATCTGCTCTGGAGAGTTTGGAGAATCCCCAGATCAGTGCACTGGGAAGAAGTGGAAGATCATTCTGTTGGGCAATAAAAAATGCTTGTGTTGACAGTATATTCTTAGCACTAAGTTGAATTCTGCCCCGTGTGGAGTTTGGCTTCTTGTGTACTTGTAATCCAGGTAAACTCCAGGCCAGGGGTCACCAACCTACGGCCCGGGGGCCGAATAAGGCCCGAGGAACTCATTTATCCGGCCTGCGGTAAGCCCCGCCGCTCCCCGCTCTTACTGGTGTGGCACGGCGCAGTGTGGGGACCCACTTCCAGGGTGGAGGAGCACTGGAAATAGCTTGTGCGCATGCACATGGGCCTCCTCCGACTTGGAAGTGCACCGGAAATAGCATGTGTGCGTGTGTACCGGCATGCGCTCCCCTGCCCTCTGGCCCGCTGTGCAATCATCCCTGGAGACACCGGCCCAAGGCAAGGAAAGCTTGGAGACCCCTGCTCCAGGCATTGTCTGGAAGAATCAGGTTGTGGAATTCTTAGTCAAGAAATGCCCTTTAAAATAGGGTTTCTCATTAGAAAAGTGTATCATTGTGCAAATTGATTATTTTCAACGAGGTCCTCAAAGTTTTGCAAAGAGATCATGGTGAAAGCTCAATATGCAAGTTACCTGGCATATCCTAGGCCTGTTTACTGAGAAAGCTCTTGGCACGATAATTTGGAAAATAAAAAAGGCGTAAAAAGCTAACATATGAAAATCTTTATTCTCTGCACACGTATATGGCAGTTCTGTGGTTTTACAGAAAGTTACTGAAAGGTAAGGCCATATGTGTCAAATACAGTAAATACTAATTTGAGATCAACCTCATGTTCTCCCGTGTTACTGCTTGAAGATGTTCTATAGCCTCACTGAAAAATTTCCCCGTATCTCCACTAGTGGAGTTGTCACACATTGCGTTGCAGATTACAGGCTGTGGAAGGGGAAAAAACATGATGAATGGTCTAATACATTTTATCAAGCAAGTTTAAAGGACAGATTTATTGCACATGGAAATTCAAGTGCTTTTTATTTTCCCTTCCTGGCTTAGTGAAAGAGAACAGAGTTCTTTTACACTTTTAGCAGTTTTAAAATTAAAAATAGATTTTAAAAAACAGACACCCAGATTCCTTAAATATGTAAAAGGTCTGGGTGGACAGAAAAGTCTTTACCTCATGCTGAAAATACCACAAATATGACACTAGGTGAGCCCGTCTGAGAAGGCTAATTGGGGGAGCCACTTCTGAAGAGGCCATTTCCTGGGTGGCTTTTATTTTTGTATCGTTTACTGTCTTCAGTTTACTACTATGACAAAAACTCTTAAATGTTACTTCTTCAGTAAAAAAAAGCTATTAAAAGAAAAAAAAACTAGAAAATTAACCCCATTTGAGAAATTAATACAGAGATCCAGATTTCATACGAAAACTGTCGCAGAATTGTATGAACTGCTAATAAGTGTAGAACCAAATAGAAATTAGAAAGATATAAGGGCAAGGCTTAGAAATACAAATGGTGAATAATAATGTAGCTGTGTTTGTTAAGTATTATAAATATATAAACTCTTGTATGTATTTTATATTTATAGGAATACACCACCAACCTTGCATGCCTGTTTCCTCTTGATTTGTGTATAACGTTTATTAAGGCTCTTAATCTTCTCGGCACACCTGGAATTTGGCTTCAGATTCTGAATAGCTTCAAATCCTTTATCAAGACATGACCATTTACAACCAGTCTGAGAAACATAAGTACTATTTTAACATCAAAACCAACTGCACTTATATCAATGACAACTGTGTAAAACATACTGTTCTGCTAACAGAATATAAAATAGAGTAATAACCCCATCCTTTATATTAGAAAATGGTATAAAACCATTGCTTTTTTTCTAAAAAAACATTTAGGGGTACTCTCACCATTTTTAGTTCAAATTGGGAAAAATAAACACAGTGAATGGACAAAAGTAAAAAGATTCACAAAATATTTAGGGGTATGCGCCCCCCCCCAGAAAAAAACACTGCATAAAACCGTGATTAGGACTTGAAATATGCATATATTGGATCAGAAATTGTGGCATACTTCTCATAATATAAAACTACCATTTTATTGCTAACATTGTCATTCATGGTCAAATGTATTATTAGTGTGCGTTTATATTTCAGCCATCCTTAATGGTTAAGTGAGCGGAGGCGTAACTCACTGTGTAACAATTAGGGATGGCCAGACTCGCTCTGTTGGAACTCATAATTGTCTCCCCATTTATTTCTCACAGCATCATCTTGGTTGAACTTTTAATAGATCCTGTAACTCAGGCATCCCCAAACTCAGCCCTCCAGATGTTTTGGGACTACAACTCCCATCATCCTTAGCTTACAGGACCAGTGGTCAGGGATGATAGGAGTTGTAGTCCCAAAACATCTGGAGGGCCGAGTTTGGGGATACCTGCTGTAACTTTTTTAATTTTTATCTTACTGTTTTTAAAAAATTGACTTTTGGCTCCTGCTTGTGGGTACCGCTGGGGTCCAGTCCATGCACCTGAAATCACTGCTGTGGCTCCTGCTTTATGGTGACCTGTCACTCTCTAGGCAGTACGCAGTGCCAGTACTATGAATCAAGATTGATAGAGTGGTGGCACAGCTAAAAATCAGGGTAGAGAAAGTCCCACAGAACAACAGGTTTTCTTGATGACATGCTATTGCCCTCTGAGAGGATTCTTCACATTTTAAATGTGATTTATGTCCAGGTTACATGCTTTGTGTTCAATTTCTTCATCATAGACCCTGTGCTTCCCTGTGGTAGCCACTTTTAGACCGGTTACTTTAAAAAAACCCACAACAGAAGTGTGCTGTGCCTAACCTTGGAATGCACATGGGACGTTGCTGTTGCAACCAAGTCAGCCACTTAGCAGTTTTTTCAACCGTTCAGATTTGACTTCTGAACTGGCCAGTTATGGGTTTTGATGTCATAACTAATTATAGCCTTCACCCAGCCTGGCCTGATCTTTATTTCTATAAATTTTAAAGGGCAAAGGGAAACCAGATATGTAAGAACATAAAATTATCTGGTCTGAAGTGTAAGGGAGACAGATTGTTAAATGCTGTTGCATATATATATGATGTCTAATGCACTTAGGATAAAAGTGCACCTAGGGGCCACTTAAGTTTTATTCTGAAAATCTCAAATCATGCCAACTTACATGTCTTTAAACTGGGCTCCCATGTATTTGTTCAGTCAGGCAACAAACTCCCAAAATAAGCTAAGCTATGCCAGTCTTATAAACATTGGAGAAGGACTTTCTGTTTCCAAGAAGGAGATAGGTGATCAAGCAGACACTGGATCGTTCATGCACTTATCCCATATAACGTTTCCAGTCAGATAAACAGCTCTCTACAGTTCCTTCATGAGAAAATGGTCTTAGAACAGAGTGGACCATCTGCTTGCCATAAAAAATGTTTTTAAAAGCCTAGCCTCTAGGGTTGAGACCATCTGCATAATTACTTAGCAGTAAACCCCATTGAACCCAATGGATCTTATTTCCAGTTAAATACTTGCATAGGATGAGATTGTGCATCTGTTGAATGCAGTTCTCAAGGCATAACAGGGGGAATGGTTCACATCCAAACCTAGTATGTTTGTTTGTTTTTTTAAAAAAACTTAGCTCTGGTGAATATTTTGAAATTAAGAGTTATGTCATTTTACCTACAAGTCTTCAGGTTAATGCAGTACTTAAAATGATTTCAAGAGAGCATTTAAAGCTTCTTTACCAAAACCGAAAACAGTTGTATAGTTCTGAATCTGAATAAGCCAAACAAAAAAAATTTAATAATTTAGAAATAACATATACTTTTGAGAAGCCATTTTGAGAAAACATGGTCTAGTCCTTTGTCACTCAGAGATTTTTTTTTAATGTATGACAGGTTGACAAAATCCGACAGTTCTTGTAAATATTAGATTTTTTCCATCATTTGTAGGGGCGAAAGGGAATTTTGCTTCATGTTTTATGCATTTTTGGCTGTAGTTTTTAACTTATATTTAAACATATATATATATATATGTTACAAAAATGATACAGTATGATCCATCCATATTAAGCACTGTTAAATACTACTCATAAGAGGAGTTCAGCACAGTTGATTTCTGTGAAACTTAAAAACTGCTACAGTTTCTAGTTTATTCACTTTGATGCATATTTCACATTTCAGAACCATGCACTTTCATGCTGGTATGAACAACAAAAGCCATCGGGCCACATTTCACTTCTTAAGACCCCTTTGTCTCAATCTTTTCATAACCCAAAATTTATAACATGTTCAAATTTCATTTGCAAATTTCATCCTTGCAATTTCAAGAAAGGTGATTTTGATATAGCTGGTTAGCAGATCCAGATTTTTTTTTTTTTTTTTGCAACAACTGTCTGGAAAATAAATCTAATGAACCCACTGCTTCCACTTTCATATATTAAAAAATTCAACACGAATATATACTGTAGATGTACAGTACAGTGGTACCTCAGGTTAAGTACTTAATTCGTTCTGGAGGTCCGTACTTAACCTGAAACTGTTCTTAACCTGAAGCACCACTTTAGCTAATGGGGCCTCCTGCTGCTGCTGCGCCGCCAGAGCCCGATTTCTGTTCTCATCCTGAAGCAAAGTTCTTAACCTGAAGCACTATTTCTGGGTTAGTGGAGTCTGTAACCTGAAGTGTATGTAACTCGAAGCGTATGTAACCTGAGGTACCACTGTATATGTTGAAAGCAGAGTGACTGCATGCTGTCTGTTTAACATATCTAAGTTGTCGATAATTTTTATTGGTGTTTACTGGTTTTAATTGTATGGTTTTATGTTGTAAACCACTCTCATTTTTTTTCCAATGAATAGTGGTATATCAATAAATTTATGTGAAGTGCCCTGAGACCTTCGGGTAGAGGACGGTATAAAAATTAATTAATTAATTAATTAAAATAATTTGTTGGGGGGTGGTCTGTCTTATTAAATTGGATCTAGAGTTCACTTCTGCCAGTGGAAACAACCTCAGAGCGGCAGTGTGGGATCTCTGGAGCAGTGCGGGAGGTGTTGTTTGAGGCTCCAAGGGAAATGGGAAAATTGGCAGCTATCATCTACCCCTCTCCATCAGCAGCATTCTTCTGCTAGATCAAAAACATTCTGTGAAACAGAAGAAGCATTTCTGCTTGTGGAAGATAAAATCCAGGTCTAACCAGTTAAGTTTTATGTTTATTTAAGATGATGATGATGACGACGACACTCTTACACATATTATAATTTTTAAAAAATGCTCTTACACCTTTTAAACTAATCTGGGAACAACATTGTCAACTCCTGCTAATTAATAACAATTCCAAATAGACATGTTAATAACATTATTGGTATTAACTTGTTCATTCTTGCAAGAATTTTAAACAGGTGATAACAAATTGTTAAGAATGACAATGCATATAAGTCAAGGGCTTCAATCTTCCAAGGTTTTTGTAATTTAAGTGTTTTAATTGTTTTCTTACCCACTTAGTAGGAAGACTTAAGTTTACCTGAAAAGGTGGAGAAAAATGAGCATTAAAGATCAGCATGGCTCAAATATCTGTAAAAATAATATTTGCAAAAAAGACTTGTACACTTACAAATTCTCTGTTCAGGCAGGTTTTACTGTTATTCTGAAATGACAATATTATAACAATTTTATTATAACTATGATCATTTTGTAAATAGAAAATAATGGTAATCTAAAAATAATATTAAGCTGTATATACTTACAAGGCTAATTATTTTATTTCTGAACTCATTGACATTGCACTGGTTCACTATGTTCAAACAACAAAAAGCCACATAAGACAGCATTGTGGAGTTCATTCTGTTTGATGCCAGCAAAGTTGCTAGAGAGACTCCTTTAAATTGAGATTTGATCAAAATTCCGTTTTTCACAAGAAGTGGGGAAAAGACTCGTCTCAGAACTGAAACTCAGTAGCCATTTCCGCTTCTTCTAAGGTAACGGTACATTTTAGTGCTAGTAAATTTGGAAATGAGTCATCTGTGTTTGTGGTTTTCCTTCAGACAGGGAAAATTTTATTTAACTTTTAACACGGTGATAAAATTGACTATGATTGAATAATGTCACCATAGGAAGCCATCAGTGTATAATCTTGATGAAAGTATTTTCCATTTTCCATACTTAGTAGATTCTTCCAGTTGAAACTTCCACCCAATATTGAAAAACTGTTGCATGTATACAGCCTTATTCTGAAGATACAGCATTTCGCTTGATTGCAAACTGTGTCCTACAACATCATGGAATTTTCTTATGATCACAACTGAAGAACTCTTGTTCTCTTACTCTGCTTGGCAAAACTGCACCTTGAATTAATATCACAGAAGCTTGCAAGTGCTGTCTTGAAGAACTTGGATTACATATTAGGTCCTAAAACTTGATATATACCACTATGATAAGTTGACAAGATGCTCACTATACACAGTGCCTGAGTAAGTGACGAAGCAGGTTGGTCAAAATGAGCCTATATAATTGCAGAACAATTGGTTCGTCTTGCTTCTAAGATACTTACCTTTCCACCCTGAATTTGCTGGGCTGTGCAAGTTGCAGAACCTGTCTTCCCTCGCCTATGGATAAGGCATTCTATGCATGTCGCATTTTTATAAATTTTGAAAATCCATAATCCGTCAAGTTGCTAGGCTTGTGACACATGCCAAATGAAAAATAACTTGAAGACAAAATTCATCATCCTCTGCTCCTTTTGCCTTCTTCACTTTATCTCTTTATAGCATTTATCTCATTTAAAGCTCTGTTTGATACCCATAGAGTTGTTGCAAGGAGAATACCTCCCTCTTTCTGTCCATGTCTCCCTGTTTCTATGCTTGCTTCTTGCCTACAAGACTGAGCAGCTTTCCTGGGGCGGAGCAAGGAACCCACCTTTATCCCTGAAGAAGTTCCTGTTGATGTGACTGTGTTGTTTGTACCTTTTTATGCATAAATCCTCAAGCAGGGCCTAGTATAATCTTAACAGGAGTAGCCAATAATGTAGTTGGGTCACTCAAACTGGTACTCAAACTGAATTCCCTGTTTAGGGAAGCTTTTAATGTTTGATGCATTACTGTATTTTAATATTTTGTTGAAAGCCGCCTAGACTGGCTGGGGAAGCCCAGCCAGATGGGTGGGGTATAAATAATAAATTATTATTATTATTATTATTATTATTATTATTATTATTATTATTTATTTTAAAATTACATCCCTTAACTGGAATACCTTAAATTGTGGTCTTATCTGATTTCTGTTGTGTCAGTGCTTCTATTGCGCGTTAAATGATTAAGGGGAAGAGAAGAAACCTCTGACTTGTTGATCCTTATGATTTAAACTTCCAAAAATTTACCCACTAATTTTAACTGTTGAATAATTTGAAGGCAGGGTGATTTTAGCAAAAAAAAATTCATATTATCCGATGCATCTTTGAAGTCAATCAAAAATAAATAAGCCTTCCTTGATTTTCTCACTATTTTTTTTTTTTAAGTAATGTCATAATGATGCTGGCTCTGACTCTCTTCCTCAAATTTAAGGAGCGCTTTGTTTTGCAGAAAGATATGTCTGGATCAAGCCCAGATAAAAGAAATGAAACTCACAAGTGCTGTACAAATGTTTAGTTAACACAAGGAAAAATAAAGAATAGATACTGAGAAATCCTTTTAAGGGGAGAATTAGAAACGATTCATAAAATTAACCACATACTGTATTCCCAATAAGTTAGTCTGGGTTTTCTTTCCTTCCCAAATATGTTTTGATTTAAAATTTCCCTTTCCAAGATGGCGTGACATAGACATACTGCTATGCTTAAATCTATCATGCAAGGTGAATTGTTTCATTGGATGACTTCTGTATCCTGTTCTATATTTTATGGTGAATGTTAATGCTGCTGTTCTACTTTCCTTTCCTTTCCTTGTTTATTTTATTATCTTGAGTGCCCATTCAAATGCACCTCAGAGATTGGTGGGACACAAGACCCTTTCCATGTGTTACTCACAAAGAGAGAAAGTGTTACTCCATGTGTTACTCACAAAGAGAGGAAGTGAGCAGGGAGAGGCTGTATGGCCCAGCTTTTGGCCCTGTCCCCATGAAACATGCCTCCTAGCAGCACTGCTCCTTTGGTTGACAGCAGGGAAGCCTTTTTGTGTTGATCAAGAGGCTTCTCGGGATCCTAGTGCTTTGATTTCCCAGGGCTCCAGAATCTGTCAAAATCTCCATGTGAAGAAGTAAATGCACCTAAGCTTCCCCAACTCAGATGGCCAAACTAAAGAAAAGGCAGGCCTTGGGGATCACTGAGTGCCACTTTCCCTCTTTCTGCATGTAACACATGAAGAGGGGATTGAGCAAGGCGGCTTCCGAAGCTCTTAAAAACTGGGTAGGTTTGTGTAGAACAGGCACCCCCAAACTCGTCCCTCCAGCTGTTTTGGGACTACAACTCCCATCATCCCTAGCTAACAGGACCAGTGGTCAGGGATGATGGGAATTGTAGTCCCAAAACAGCTGGAGGGTCGAGTTTGGGAATGCCTGGTGTAGAAGAAGGTGCACTTTCAGCACTCCCAAGCTTTAAAGCTTTGAATTATGCCTTTCACTGTACTTGTACATGCCACACTTGCAAGCTCTGTAAATAAAGATTGGGGAAAGGTAATAAGTGAAATGGGCTGTGGGTGGTGGTGATATGAGCTCCTTTCCATTTTTTTGTAGGTTTTTAGGAGGGGGAGGTTTGTCACCCCGCCATTACTCCTTGGAAACACCTATCTATCTTTTACTCTGAAATGTAAGTACACAATCGCAAGAAATGTTTGTTAGATGCAATACTTTTTCTTTTTAGAATTCAAACCGGAATCTATCCAAAAACAGTTACCGAAGAATGAGGAGGGAAATGAAGGAGCAGGTAGAAAACCAGAGGCAGGAAAAAAATCTACCCCAAAAGATGTGATTGGGATCAAATACAGCAAGAGCAAAAACAATATTGCCACAATTTGATTATAAAAAAGCAAATTAAAGAAACTATATTAGAAGTTCAAAGAACAAAACACTGAAAACAGGCAGCATATAACTAACCATGTCTACAGTTTAGTGTACAGAAGTTTAAAGGTACCTAACTGCAGATAAGACCATTCTTTATTTTATGAATAAATCCAAATGGAAGGCCATCCGTTAATCAATTCTGGATTACCCTTATTCATGAGAAACGCAGAAGTAGGAAAAAACATACTTCTTTATTTGTAGGACAATTACAGTGATCAATACATACCAAGCCCTAATAATTTTCTTGCAGGGTGTGGTATAAATCTCAATTCGAAACAAAAATGAATAGCAAATTCCCACTTAGTAGATGTGACTAGCAATTGTTTTTAAGAACTGTAAAACAACATATCAATATAAGTACTGAAATTCTCCTGACAGCAGCCTTGTGCTCCAAAATTCTACTCAGAATAAACCCACTGAAATTAATAAACAGAAGTTAATTTATCTATTAACTTCAATAGATCTACTCTGAGTAGGACTAGCACAAAACACACGAAGATAGGGAGGATATATCTTATACAGTGGTACCTCAGGTTACATACGCTTCAGGTTACATACGCTTCAGGTTACAGACTCCACTAACCCAGAAATAGTGCTTCAAGTTAAGAACTTTGCTTCAGGATAAGAACAGAAATTGTGCTCCGGCGGCACAGCAGCAGCAGGAGACCCCATTAGCTAAAGTGGTGCTTCAGGTTAAGACCAGTTTCAGGTTAAGAACGGACCTCCGGAATGAATTAAGTACTTAACCCGAGGAACCACTGTATTCTTCTCTTCAGGAACTCACCACAGAAAAAGTCAACTTTAAACAATTTAAAAAATAGGATAGGTCAATCTCCACGAATGCCTGCAGTACTCTGAGTAACAGAGCAATCTAACCCCCACCTTACACTTGGTGGGTGTGGGTTTGGACGGAGGTGTCCCTCTGGCCAGCTCTCCTAGCTATATTGACCTCCACCACCCAGAGTGCTGCAAGCATCACACCATCAGTGAAGGCATCACCAAATGTGTGGCTGGGTGAGAGTGTTACTGGTTTGCAGCCTGCTCTTGGAAGGCTCTGAAGTGGGGCATTCATAAGGCAGGGAGGGGAAAAGGCTGAGCCAGCCAGCTCATTAGATCCCAAGGTGGTCACACTGTAGCTGTATGGTGGCCTGGCCACTGCATCAACTTCAGGCTGCTTCAGCGATTTCCCCAATGCTCACCTTCTGCCCCGGCCATGTGCGACAGCGCAGGAGATGCAGCAGTGGCGGGAGGTCTGCATTGCGGCCTAAGCAAAGGAAAGCTGACAACCCTATTGTGCTTCAACAACTTAGATACAAACCTACCCATCTGAACCAAGTTCTCTAGAACATAATTCTGCAAATTTTGTAAGTGATTTCTTCAAGGAAATTAGTAACATCCAGCCCTTGCTTGAAGAATGCCATGCATGAAAGGCTAGCATGGCTCAAGTTGGAGCAAAAATCCAACTGCTAAGCTAGAGGCAAAAGAATTCACACAGGGAGCTAATTTCCATAATGGTAAAAACCTGTAATGCTACAACACAATAATACTGGTTTTTTGTTTGTTTTTTTACATTTTTGTTATTACAAAAAGTAGTTCCCTGGCATATTTTGGGATATATCCCAGGCATATAAGTATGCATATATGCCACATGGCACCTGACAGATATTTGACTTCCACTGATCACTAAAATAGCCTCCCTCTTCCCGTCACACATCATTCCTAAAACAGCCATTATATCAATGATTTGTAATGGACAACTTGAGGATATACCATGTTTCATGTTCCAGACAATATGAATTCCCTCTGTGCATATATACAAGCTTCAAGAGAAATTGAAAGGTCAATAACCCCTTGCAAATGTCATTTGTTCTCCTATTTTCTTCCTTCTCCAAATGACAGATAAAAATAAACATAAGAAGAGTTAAAGATTTCCCTTTTGGAAGTGTTGTATTCTGAAATTCAGTTTACACTGGCACTGACCATCAGTTGATATGTAAGCTTATAGTAGAACAGTTAACGATTGCATCTTCAGTGAACCAACACTGCTTACAGTTTTGGATTAATGTTTACACTTTTTTCTTTGAAAAATTGACAGGCCCGTCTTGGAGAACATCACACCTTAGGATAATTTTGAAGTCAGTAAAAAGAAATCTGGCTCGCAATGCTTGTATGTGCAGGGTCCCAGCTCACCTGGAATCTCATGACAGGGTGAGAGAAAGACATTTGCCTGAATTCTACAGAAACCTATTTGCCATCTATGCACAAGGGTTGTCTATCTTATCTAACTCTACCAAGAATGCTGACGAGTGGTTTTAAAGTGGGCTTAGGGGGAAATGAAATGGAAGAGGGGAGGGCTGCAGCTCATTGGTGGAACCCATGCAGATGGTCCCATGTTCAATATCTGGCATCACCAGGTAGGGCTAGGAAAAACTGAAACCCTGGAGAACTGCTGCCAACAAGCATAGACAATGCTGAGCTAGGTGGATGAATGGGTCTGAGCCGCTGTAAGGCAGTTTCCTGGGTTCCTGAGATATGGAACTGTCCCTAATGACTCTTAAGGACTTGTCACCTAGAAATTCAGAAGAGGGATATAAGAAGAGTCCAGCTGGATAAGCTCAAAAGCACAACTAATCCAGCTTTCTGTTCTCACAGTGTCCAACCAGATGCTTATGGGAAGCCCACGAGCATGATGTGAGTGTTGTGTGCTTCCCACCATCTGGCATTCAGGGATTTGCTGCTTCTGATATTATCCTCAAAATAGCCATTTTTCGAGTAACAATTGATATTATGAATTTGTCTAATCTCCATTTAAATTAAAAATACCATAAGTTATACTACTTCTTCACACAATGCGTAGTTAATTTCGTATGTCCTGAGCCTTCCAACATTCAGCTTCATTCCTTGAGTTGTATCAAGCTAAATTATACTCTTGAGTCATTGAAATGAATGAACCTAAGTTTATCTTGCCCATTAATTTCAGTGGGTCTGGTCTTAGTATGATTCACATTGGATACAATGCCTTCTTAATTAAAACACTTTAAAGTCTGGTTCCTAAATGTACAAAGCAGTTCACATAAAACACGAAATGCATCCCACTAAAATTAACCACCCCAGGTCTGTTAAAATATAATTTAAGAACTCACTAAAATTATAAAGAAACTATTCCTTTGGCAAAACCAGTCAAGCAAAGTCTTCTTCACCTCAGTAGGAAAGTGGATCAATGGGGTAGGCTAGGGGGAACAGGGGTAAGTGCCCTGTTCTTAGGTATCACTGTCCTAATCTGGTGCACTGATAGCATAAAGATCCATGCTAGATTTCCCAACCACACGTGTAGCATGGGATGATGTAGGAAGACAGGATCCATCAGGTTATGTGAGTCCCAGATTAGATGTTCTTAACCAGTATGTTCATACTAAGTTACATGGTGACAGTGTTAATAATCTACAATAAGCATCCTCTGAGTCCTACTGGGCAAAATGAACAGAGGTACTGTACTGCCATTCTTGACAGATAAATGGTCCAAGATAATGGTATGTTCCACCATAACAAAGGCTGCTGAAGCTTCCAACTACATCAACAGGGAGTTAGTCCCCTTATGTAAACAAAGATCACAATTTACAGTATATTTGGGGTTCAGTGGAGCTGTGTTGCCGTGCTAATAGTAAAGCAATTTTTATTTCAGAGTGATATTTTATCCAAAGCATTTCCCCTGGTCGTCTAGTTGCAGCAGCAGATAACATTCCAATTGTTAAAGAAAAGTACTATGTTGCCTGATTTGTCTACAGACTATGTTCTTTAGCTATTTTGGTAAAGCAAAAGGATCATGCAGGTTTTATTTCTTCTACTCCTTTACCATCCCTTCCTGTTTGTTCAAATTCTCTAGTCTCTGAGATGCACCCATAACCTTTATCCTCTCCTATATTTTCTCATCAGATACCTGTCACAACTAAACTGATGCATTCATTTATTTCTTATATCCTGAATTGAGAAATAATGTCTGAGGCTGAGGTCTGCTAATCGAGAAACTGGTTTTTACTTGGCTAAGAAGGGCTAACTAGGGAAAATTCTGAAAACAGCAGCCTAGCCCTATTCTGCATGCACTACTCTAGCCACCCATTTACTAACAGGAGCCAACTAGGAGTCAGATACCCACAGCAGTGCTGAATGGATGGCAGATATACAGTGATTCCACCTGATTTACTTGATCTTACATTTGGATTCTCATTTGGTGCAACGAACCATGCTCCATAAGATAAAATGTCAGAGAACGCAACATCATGGGACAGTACAAAGAATTTTATCACATTGAGTTACATTTGGGATGGGGGGAAAGAATCAAAAGTGTAAATTTGCTACATAAATGCTTAAACTCTTCATGAGGTTATTACATTCTTTCTTGTCTTACAATGGATAAAGTATCTAGTCACATGGCAACAAACGGGAAGACAGTTTGAGTACACAGGAATATATTTTCTTTGATTCTTCAAGGACCACAATTAACTACTTACTGATGGTTCTAGAAAGTGACATCTGTGGTCGTTTCCCAGCAGAACATGTTGCACTCTTACTTCACCAATAAACGTTTTTTATCATTGCCAGACAACCATGTGCATGTTAAAATTGTTTTTGTCTTTAGAACAAAACATTTTAGAAGAGAAAGGATTTGAATGAGAATTCAGCTGATCCATCCTTGAAACTCTTCAGTCCATGTACCATATCAAAAATCACTCATCGTGAACAGAACATTCTCTGATGAAATTTCTTCACTTCATATGCCACGTTGGTAAAATCAAGTTTCTGATCAAGGCCGTGCAGTTGATTTGGTTCAGGAAGTGAAAGCAATGCTCAAGTACAGAAGTTCCCTTAGGATCAAAAGAAACAGTCATCAGAAAAGCAATCCCACAAGCTGCCTACATACAGCAACATTTTGGAGACATTGGCATTGTACCAGTTTTTGGAATTCCTGCATCATCTCTGGTTGAACTGGTTGTGAATGTTTAAGAGCTTATAAAGCTTAAACTAGTTTCTTGGAAAAGCCAAAACCAATTTCCAGAAACATGGCCAATATTCCTGCAACAGATCTACTGGATGGGCCCGTTCTGAGTAAGCTACTCCCATGACCAGAACTATGCTGTGTCAGGCTGGGTGAGACCCATCTGGAACTCTGGACAGGTGCTACCAGTCAGTGTAGACAATAGGTAGGTAAGACCAGTGTTCTCACACTATGGCTATTTGGGTTTTGCTTCCTCCACTATTTATTATTTATTATTTATTTTTACTTCTGCAAACATTGGGATTCTCTCAAGCCAGCTGATACCGCCCTCTTGTGTGTGCACAGTGCGGTTTTAGTTATATAAAGAATGGTGCTTCTGTCTGAAAATGAGGGAATGGTGGACTTAGTGGCAACAATCCGATACAAAGGTTAAGGGGTCGAAGGATCTGTCAATTTTAGTTCTCTCCATATCTCATTTTCAAATCTTAAATTACGTTCTCCACATTTTGCAGCAATTTGAGATTTTTAAAAAAGAAATCCTCACGAAAAGTCAATTTTCATGCAACTTTCTCTTAATAAAATTTATTTTTATATGCAGTTTTGACCAATGTACCATTTTTTGCAAGCAATTTCCCCTACTGTAATGCATTTTTGGGTGTATGGTAATTTTCACTAATATTTTCATGTTATGCATACTTTCCCCTAATATATGCATTGCTGTAAATATTGTTTGGGTGAAGAACTGCATCACAAAATTCAGAGTAGTGCAAATGTGTGTCATGGTTCATATATTGCTTCAAAAAGTGCATATTTGGTAGATTCAACTTTACATAAGTACTAAATTGAATTTTTCCTCCATTCCTAGCCAATCTGGTTCATTTAAAGTCTAATCTTATGCACACATGCCTAGAAGTAAACTTCAATGAGTTGAATGAGACTCATTCTCAAGGCAGACCATGCAGGAATACAACTTTAATTGGTTTTACATTGATTTTAATGTGCTGGAGAGCATTCAAGTCTGTGCTGGATTTTAACAATTATGTGAAAGTATTTTTAACTGGTTTAAGTGGAAATTGCCTTCAAATAAATATATGCAGCATCACTGTCTACCTTGGTGTTGCAATAATTCCCTAGCTGTATAGACAGAAAAGGCATGAAACCTCAAAACGTTACCATGCAGCTGACCTGGAATTCAAGGATTTGCTTCTGCTTGTTCTCTTAGAGCTTTGAGTGAAAGTTCATATCCAAGAAACATGGCAGCACTCATTGGGAATCCTCGCACTGCATTCACTGTAAGGCCCCTGAAAAAGACCTGTTCAGAACAAAGAAGGAAAATTTACATCAAAAGAGCTTATCAATTTGTATTTTGGACAGAACATAATTGGGATGGGACCTAACAAATGGGAATTAGACATTAGGAGACTCCGGTTTTCTCATTAATGTTCTAAAAGGATTGTGATAACTGATAAATGACCAGGGCTGGATTTAGGTTTGATAAGGCCCTAAGCTCCTGAAGGTAATGGGGCCCTTTATATTTACAGCTGTCCTTTATCAACGACAAATTGTCACTGTTTTTTGTGTTGAATATATGCTATATGGTAATTTATGGACCTAATAGGTCCATAAAAGTAAAGGTAAAGGGACCCCTGACCATTAGGTCCAGTCGTGACCGACTCTGGGGTTGCAGCACTCATCTTGCTTTATTGGCTGAGGGAGCCGGCGTACAGCTTCCAGGTCATGTGGCCAGCATGACTAAGCTGCTTCTGGCGAACCAGAGCAGCGCACGGAAATGCTGTTTACCTTCCCGCTGGAGCGGTACCTATTTATCTACTTGCACTTTGATGTGCTTTCAAATTGCTAGGTTGGCAGGAGCAGGGACCGAGCAATGGGAGCTCATCCCGTCGCAGGGATTCGAACCGCCAACCTTCTGATCGGCAAGTCCTAGGCTCTGTGGTTTAACCCACAGCACCACCTGCATCCCTATAGGTCCATACACAACAGAAAACACTGTTGCTGTATGTATGTTTTATTTTATAAAACATGGAGCCCTAAGTTATAGCTTGTTTAGTTTATACATAAATCTGGCACTGTAAATGACAGCCCCCTCCTCTGTAGCCTCAGAGTCTGAACTGCAATCCATCTCAGACTCTTCCTGCTCACTTAACCCTGTCACTTCACCTGCTGCTGACACCTCCTTCTCCCAGCCTGCTCCTTCTTCATCTGACCACTCATTGCTGTTCCACCACCAATCCCCTGGCTCTGAGCCATCCTCCCCTGGTGGTTCAGTTGGGGGTTCCCTGACTGGTGCCTCCCACGAATCTGCATCCAGCCAGTCCATGACAATGGATTTCAGGAGAATCTTTCCCCCCATGTCTGTCCTTCTCCTTGATGGTTTTCTCTTTTGTGCTTTTATGTTTCTAGGCATAGAGCCAAAAGGAATTTGAACAAGGTTGTTCCCCCCCACAAGTGATTTATTTTTTAAAAGATTATATATATATATATATATATATATATATATATATATATATATATATATATATATATATATATGAAATGGATACAAGGACTGGTCAGTGAGCAGTGTTGTGTCCAGGTTACTTTAGGGAAGCTTTTAATATTTGATGAATTATTGTATTTTAATATTTTGCTGGAAGCTGCCCAGGGTGGCTGGGGATGGGTGGGGTATACATAATAAATTATTATTATTTAATAAGTTAAATAAATCAATATTTCACCCCTCCCCTCAACATAAGTGATCACAGGGGAAGTCACAACAGTATAAAACTCAATATGAAAATTACATTTAAAAACATATCAGTACCCCCATCCGTCATATGGGTCTCAGATATTCAGAAGGCCTATCTAAAAGACTGGGGAAAGGGAACTGTCTTCACCTGGCACTGGAAAATAAATAAATTAGGTTCTAAACAAACTTCAAAAGGAGAAGTTTCCACAATTGGGATGCCATATAGACAACAAGGAGTTGTCTGGGGTGATATTTTTTCCACTGATGATATCTGTTTATACAGCTGTGGGTGGCTGCAGGCAATATAAATTGGCAGTGGGAATATTCATGGCAGCAACCTAAGGCTGATGAGCTGAGATAAACGGGATGATGATGATTGAGGTAAGTGCTGACATAGCAGCATTTAATCATCTATAAGCAAGTGCTGATTTATGGGTAATGACATTCCATGTGCCTGCTTCCCACATCACAAAATGAGGATACAGTAATTCATATTGACCAGAACAACTAGCTAGCCTTGTTTAGTGGTTTCTTATCAGCTATAAACAGCTCCATGATCAACAATGGTTAATGGGCAAAACTTCAAGCCGTAATTCTTTAGTTTGCATGATTTTCAAGTGGCATGAGGCAACATTTTTCACTTGGGAAAGGAATGTCTGTAAAAAATTCTGGTCCATGGGAATGGGGGATGTGCAGCCTGCCACCACAGCTTGGCAAGCAATATTATTAATTACCTGCCTTCCACCCTAAGCTCCTAGAGTGAGTTACAACAAATAAAACACCATGTTAAAAACAGCTTACAGTCATAGAAATAAGGTGGGCCCTGAAAATAAAAAAAAATGGGTAGGCCACATTTACTGGAGGCAGAAGATGGTTATCACGGCTATTCAAGGCCATTTGGACTTGAATTCCATTTCTTCATTATGCATAACTGTGCTAGTTAAGTTGTAAATAAGGGCTGCCATGGGCATAATAGACCCACATGCAACTTGTTACCAAAACCTATTTCCTGATATTTAGTATTTTGATAGTGCTTACTTTTAGACCTTCACTGTGGTAACTTTGGGAGATACAGTCAATGACTCCTCTGTATTTGTTCAAATAAACCCCGTCAGCTTGAAGGCGACTCTTGACAACATCCATAGGAGTGGCTGTTCCCCAAGATATTGCTCCTACGAGAAAAGGGGAAAGTATTAGATATGAATACGAAAGGTTTTCTGAGCACCTTCATCGAAGAGAATTGTAGTTGTCTTTAGGAGTCAAGCTATTAAAAATATGCTAGAATATGAAATGTAACTTAAGATAATGTGAATTTTGCTACCTGGTTAAAATAAAGTTAGATTGGTAGCTAATGGTACTTGGCTTGCTTGTCTAAATACAACATGCTCCTTGTTTGTTGAATGGCAAACAGGTGTACTGTATTTAATAACAAATATATCCACTTCTGAAGTGGCCCTAGCTTGCCATTTAAAATGACCTCATCTGCTTCAGACAAGCTTGTCAACAATTCTTGCTACAGCAGGGAAGTGAGACACTTCAGGAAGTAGATTTTGACCTATTTTATTCAATGACTTATTCTGCCCCCCTTCTCCTAAGTGTTTCTCTGTTCAGTACTAAAAAGAGGTGACATTTAAGAACTGCAGAGTTTTGAATGTAGTATTTGTTGTGAAATGTTAATGCACTACAGTTTCATAAATATGGATTGCTTGCTATAGTTAAATCTGGGGCTTTTCACATTGTGCTAAATGTGTTTTTACAGGACAGTGACTTGAGATGGTGTCAGTGTTGTGAAATACTAGAGCAAACATAGGAAAACTCCAGATGTTTGGGACTACAATTCCCATCATCCCTAGCTAACAGGACCAGTGGTCAGGGATGGTGGGAATTGTAGTCTCATACATCTGGAGGGCCGGAGTTTGCCTATGCCTGTTCTAGAGGTCCTCTTCTTGTTAACTGGCAACTACTTTGTCTTCAAGTGAGATGGTGCTAATGTGCTGGAATTGTCACTTAGCTTACTTCAGCTGGGCTTCTGTTCTTCAGTAACAGAGAGCCAACAGCGGAGTAAACTATATTTTCTAAGTAAAATGATGCTCCATCCTTCTACAGAAATTACCAGGGTGGTTTACAATGAAAGATCCATGTTCATAAAAATGCATAGGGAGGAATTCAATGCCAGCTTGCCAGATGGAACAATCCTTGCTCTCTGCTGTTCTGGGATTTCCCCTCAAAGCTCAAGCTTCCCCCCCAAATCCACTCTGGCTGATCTGGAGAACGCCCACCCCCCACATATCTCATAGTGGAGAGGAGAGAAGGATTGTTCCTTCTGGCAAGCAGAAACGCTTGCACCGGCAGAATGTTGAGAAGTGGATAGTAAGAGAAGCCATACAAGTAATGCTGACACAACCCCTCACACACACGAAGTAGAATAATAGAAGCATAACCCTAACCCCACCCCACTCACCACTCCCACTCCCCCCCTTCCCCCCTTAATTTTTTTCTTCTTTTTCCTAACTGTTTAAACTAATTCACAAACCAAGAATTTATACATTGATCGCTAATAATGAAACATATGTTCTAGATATTTTCCCACATTTATTGTGCTATTTTTGTGATATACAAATGACATGAGAAAACTTGGTATGCTTATTTGTATATTATTATTCTTGTTTATAAAACCCAATAAAACAGTGGTTTACATGGAATATAGTGGGAGGAATTCAACATTTCGCTCTTGTTGTATTTCCTTGGTGGTGGGAGAGGTTGGGTGTGGCTAAGGGTGTGGCTGGTTGTCTTTGGTTGGCTGTAGTGAGAATTGTTTTTTTGTGTGAGTGGGGCGTGAGTGTGTATTTTTTAATCAGGTTAGCCAGATTGATTCGTATGCTGTCAGGGGATTCTTGTTGTTGTCTTGTTGGGCTGTGTATGTGATAAGGGGAAACCAAACCGGGGTGAAGGCGTCTTCTTCTATTTGTCCCCATGTCAGTTTTGGGGTATTGGTTAGCTTTTCTAATTAGGCTGTTTCCCATACTATTTGATACCAATGGTCCATGTTTACTCCTGACAGGTCTCTCCAGTGTCTGGCCATGATGTTTCTGGCTGCTGAGAGTAGGTGGGTTATGAGCTCTTTATGATGTGAGTGGGCATTATTATCTTGGAAGATGTTTAGTAGGGCCAGTTCTGGGGTGACTTCTAATACTTGCTTACTTATTTCACATATTTCTTGTATGATTTATGTCCAGATTTTGGGACATTTCCACCACATGTGGAGGTATGTTCCTGTGAAGGTGCACCCTCTCCAGCATTTTGGTGAGGTTCCTGGGCATATTAGCATCAGTTTCCATGGTGTTAGGTACCATCCGTAAGTGAGTTTCAGGGTGAGTCCTTTCCTTTTCGCTGATATGGATTTAAAGGGAGGTTTAGACCACATTCTAGTCCATTGGGTGGGGTTAATCTCATAGTCTATGTTGTCCTCCCATTGTTTTTTAATTACATCAAGGGTGCCTGTGGGGTTTTGGAGCAGTAGTTTGTATATTGTGGAGACCATTCCTTTGCTGTGTCCCTTTGTTGTTAGAAGGAGGTTTTTGAAGTAACCATGTAAACCACTTTGAGCTGTGGCTGATTAAGCAGTATAGAAATCCAATTAAATAATTTAAACTAAATTATTCGACTTAGGCAGGCACCAAGCAGATGAGTGAGACTGAGCTAGCTCATCCTTAAGGGGAGATGAGCTTGTCTTGGCTGGTGGACTCAAGGTGTCAGTCAAATGTCAGCTTCTTCTGACTGTGTGCCCTGTTTTCATCACCTTTTCTCTTCCGTTCCACTGTGACTCTACTGCTCAAAAGGCATGTGCTACCAAGTGGAAGGAGGCAACCAGCCAGGCACCTCATTGCTTTGTGCAACATCAGCCACAGCACACAGCTGCTAAATTATGCACACTGATCAGTGCATTGCACAGTAATAACAGATTTTTCTGGGCCTCTGACTGCACAGTGTGCATGATCGTATAATAGATAAGCACATTAAAACTTTTCAAAATACTGATGGCAATCCTAGGAGCAACTTATGTGATAAACAAACACAATATGTCTTCAATTTAAAACACTTCTAGGGCTACCACTAACATTGCCACCACTACAGAAAAAATAATATAATAATAAATTTTTATTTATATTCCGCCCTCCCCAGCCGAAGCCGGGCTCAGGGCGGCTAACAACAATAAAACAGTACAAAAGTACAGCACAAACAACACTCTAAAAGCATGTTAGGAGTGAATAAATGAGCTCAAATTTAATCAAGGCTCTAGACAGCATCATTTCTGGTGAAGGAGAACAGAAAAGGACATACCTGCAATGCCACCGGCCATCCACACAGAAAAGGGACTTGGAGAAAGGCATCCATCTGGAGTGATCCATCCACAAAGTAACGTGTAAGGGATGAAGTATAAGCAATATCCTGGAATATCCCTCAGAATCATGGCAGAAGAACCGCGGTACAATCCCCCTAAACCCTCTTGCCGAAGGATCATGCCAACACAGTGAACTGGACCTCTGTAAGCAGTCTCTACTGAAAAGCCAGCCGCTCTGTGCTTCAGGTTTAAGTTGGCTGCTGGAGCAAGGAAAAACACACTTAGTGTCAAGTTACCTAGTATTCTTCAGAACATCGTTTTCCATGTCTGTTTCCTTTATGTTCCTTCTTTCGTTTTGACAATCTCTGTCTGACTAAAAGCTGCTATGGAAGTTTTAAAGCAGAGGTTGGCTGGCCATGTGTCATGGATTATTTAGCTGCGATTCCTGCATTGCTGGGGGTTGGACTAGATTATCCTCAGGGTCCCTTCCAACTCTATGATTCTTCCCAGGTGGTTCTGGGAAGGTGGGGGGGCACCTTACCTACAAACCCAGCGCTGGCTCTGGTGCTTGGTGATTGCAATGTAAGGTCCAAACTACCTTTCATATTTAACAAAAGTGTTTGATCCAGCTGCTCTTGTTTTGAATAAAAAGTATCTGCACTGCAGAACCTTAATCTGGAACCTGCTCCCATTCTGGTCCTATTCCAACTTTTGCTGCCAATTACTCTTTCCTGGTCTGCCTTTTGCCCCTGAAACTGCTCTCCAAAATACAGCTGGTCAGATTAAGTGTTAATCACACTAATTTAAACATGTGACTAACACGATGCGGTTTGCCTGTAGGACAAATAGTTTTGGGAACATCCCTCTGTAATATTACACTGGAAGAAAACTGACGGCAATGGCAAAAAAGGAGGAAGGAAAATTGCCTGCAGCTTTGATGGTAATCTTTTCATTTCAACAACAGCTCACTTTTCAAAATGAGCTGTACAATACATTCAGATTTTCTTTGTCATACTCATGTTCTGGCCTTAACAGCTTATAAAAAACCTGTTGTTTTCTATTTGTTTTCTGCTTTAATAAATAAAACAATACTGTGGCAGATACTGCTTTTTGCTTGTGTAGTTCTCTGTAGCTCAAAGCTCGGAAATTAAAGAGCGAGAGAAATTCTCCACTCATATCAGAGCCTCACAATATCGCTTCTATTCACTGTATGTTTTCCATCACATAATTTGAGGTCAGGACTCTGAAGAATCTTTGCACCTTCATGCAGCTAAATATTTATCCATCTGCAATTAGAAGCATTTTAAACTTTTTTGGTCCATAAATGCTAAATGAGAGTTGTATTAGGTATACTTCATTCTACACATATGAGAACACATGGTAGAGTAAAAAAATATTATATACAAGAATGAGCCATATACGTTGGTCATCTAGCTGTAACACCACCGACATATCATTATAAGGCGGGATAAAGTATAAGCTAGAAACAAACACAGAAGATTAAAAAGAAATTAAAAATTGGATTTTCTTTTACCTGCAATAAATGTTTGTGTCTGCATCTGCAGCCTTATCTTTACCAGATCAACTGGACCACCAATTCCAACTGAAACAGCCCCTGCTGCCATGCTTGCTAAAGCCAAGTCCGCAAGTGATGGAGGATGGTGAGAATTCCCATAGCGCTGTTGGCTAATGAGCCTTTGGGTATTGCTAAATACACCAAAGACCACTGAGTTGTAGATAGCAATGCTAACTAGTGGGAAAGACATTCCCTTGAAGAACCCAGCCACCTGCAGATGAAAGAAAGTTGGATGTGAATAAGAATGTGTATGATTGTTCCTTCCAGAAAGCTTTAAAATCACAGTTTTACCCGGATAAAACAAGAGTGATGGCTTTAAAAAATAACAACACCTCCCTTCCGCTTGACACTGAGCAACATAATAGCAAGTGCAGCAATTGTACACAGTAACTCAATATGTTTAAGAACAGCACAACTAAGATAATGACATCATACAGCAGCAGACCCTCCAAGTGTCCCTATTTTCCAGGGACATTCCTGATTTACAGAGGCCGTCCTGGGTTCTGATTTGATCCCGGAATGTCCCACTTTTCCTTAGGATGTCCCTATTTTCATTGGAGAAGTTTTGGAGGGTATGTTAGCCTATCTCTATTTTTGTTGGAGAAATGTTGGAGGGTTTGGAGTTCTCCGACCCCTGAGCCGTCTGAAGGCAATCCTGTATAGGGAAGCTTTTTAAATGTTTAACGTTTTATTGCATTTTTATGTATGTTGGAAGCTGTCCAGAGTGGCTGGGGCAACCCAGTAAGATGTGTGGGGTATAAATAGTAAAATTATCATTATGGAATGGGACATCCCTTTTTTCACTGGAGAAATGTTGGAGAGTATGCAGCAGTGGAGCTATAACACTGTTAAGACCCAGAATGAAAAGCATATCTCCAACAAAAATCTTTTTACCTGATATCGCAAACTTGACAGTGTGTGGGACAATCACACTTTCTCAGGGAAGGAATTATCCGATCTGGGTGCTGCCACCAAGAAGGCCCTGTCTCAAGTCACCACAGAATGGGCCATGTTGGTTAGTTAGTCATGAGCCAGTTGCCTTACATGAAATTAGACCATTGATCCATTTAGTGTTGTATATTCCAATGACAGTTTCAGCACCTGGCATGTCCTGCTTGGGTCAAACGCTGCTTGGCACCCTTTTTTGGCACTCTGATCACCAACACTGCTGCCTGCTACTAACACCCACCAGCAGCTAAGGCTGCCACGGTGAGCAGGAGGGTGAGGGAGACACTAGCAGAATAGGATCAGAGGCTGCTATGCTGAGGGCGTCTTCAAGTCTAGAGTTGTCATGGTGTATTCTGACAAAATTATATACTTACAGCTTCATTCCTGTAGACAGTGAGAACACATTTAAATGTGTTTCCATAGCCTTGTCCAGCTTGCAAGCGAGTCTACAGAAGAACACAATTATGAAATTAAACAGAAAGAAATGTGTTTCCAATTAATCGAGAGCACATGCTTTACAAACAATGTCCACTTTTATTTGACTATAATTCTTGCTTTGTTCCAAAGAAAAATCAGGGCAACAAATCATGCTCTCTGTCCAGTCTATGCATTACCAGAAGCAGTTCTAACCACAGTAAAAGAGGAGAGAGAGGGAGACAGCACATGTGGGATTTAGCACAATCTTTTACTTTTTCACTTCTTTATTTTATTATTTGCTTGGTTAATTATACTATATCATTTAACAGATTTGTTGCTCAAGGATTCATCAAAAACTAGAGTGCTGGGCAGCACTTAAGTGTCTGTCTGGCTAAGCGAAAGCTGAATCCCATACTTACCCATACACAGACACAAACCATAAGAGCAATCTGGTTTAGCTACATTAAAATCCAGGTCATGCTTGCTTAAGCTACCTTCCAAATTCCTTTTATTCACTGACCATCACATTAATTTCTTGTTCATTGAAATCAGCCCTCTGGCTGGCAGATCCTTCATGGGGTTTAAAGTTTTGTCAAAGTACTCCCTCTGAGCACGGCCTACATGGCTTACTTGTTAGTTTGAAGAGACCTGATGTACTGGAACATAATCCACATTCAATGCACCAAGCTATTCCTCACGGGTCCCCATTCTCAGCCCCCTATTCTTCAGGATGCGCCTTTGCTATGTTCATCAGTAAATACTGAATTACTCTATGACTCCACTTCTCCATTCACCATTTAAGACCTTTCCCTTCCCCCCACTGATTTGGAAATGCAACAAAGCTGCCTCGTTGCTATTCCCCTGCTGCATCCAGATCCAAGGGCAAAGAAGGTGCCAGCTTGACAGTTGTCTTTTAAGCCTTGAAAGATGCGTTGCTTGTTTCTTGGCTGTGCTCAAGCAAATGTAGGAAACGTAGCAAAAATGTTCCCACAAGACCTATTGTCGGCTCGTGGCACGCACTACCAGCAGCGACAGTATGAAACAATCCATTTGCCAGAACTGGAAGGCACATATTCCTTCGACGCTTGCTTCATGGACAGCACAACAAATTGTAAACACACAAATGCGATTAGTGCTCTGGCACAGCAACGACAGGAAGGAGCGGGGGGGGGGGGGGGGGAGAGCATTCAGCCAAGCACTGTACTTTGACGCCTCTCGCTTTCAAACCCTCCAAGCATGCACAGCCACAACCCTGTTCATGGGAAGACAGCACTTGCTACACGCTGGAACAGTCTCCTGCAATATCCTGGCCCTGGCAACAGGCAGCATCTTCTGCATCGTAAAATGGACAAGGCTGTAAACCAAGGTTGGAACAGACACCCAGTCTCAGGGCCGAGTCTCACATGGACCATGAGGGCTTCTTTGCAACCTACAGCGTCATCCGTGTGCATCCAAGTGCTCCGTGGGTTGCAGCATGGCAAATCCATGGTATAATGTTCGCAGTGGCATGCTAAATCAGGAGCTGAACTCTGGTGGTGCTTCTGCAGTCACAGTGGCTTCTCTTTAGATATCGTCAGTGCTTTTTTCTGGGGGTACGCATGCCCCTAAACATTTTGTGACTCTTTGTACTTTTGTCCATTTACTGTATTTATTTTTCCCAATCTGAACTATAAAATGGTGATTTTCTTGAGTCAAAATGAGAGTACCCCTAAACATTTTTTTTTTAAAAAAAGCAGTGGATATTTCCAAGCCACGGAAACAAACACACAAATGTAGGGCATCTCTTGAAGAATCTCCCAAATGAAGTAGCTACCAGTTTCCTATAACATGGACTTTCATTTCTGACTCACATTGCAGAAACCTTTTTTGCCCTTTTTATTACGCCCTTAGAAACAATTGCATCCACCCATTGTTAAGTTCGCAGAAGGGAAGGACATCTCTTGCAAAGATCTGTTTTTTGTTGTCTGACGCAGAGAGGTATATTTATCCTTTAGATTAGAACATCCAAATTTCTACCAGGGCTTTACAGATTCGAGTAATGAAACTTAAAGGGGGAATGGGAAATGATTTATCCTGTAGAGGTCGGGGAGTAGAAATGTAAACCACTATTATAGCTAGGATTTGCCATTTTTAAATTAGTCCTGCTTCTGTGAATTAACAGCAGGGGAAAAAAATAAGCGGGTAAAATATGGAGAAAACTTCATTGATATTTCTGCGACTTCTCTGAAGTTAAGACATAAGAGCAGGGTCAGTGAAAAGGTGGCAACCCTAAACACAACTATGGGGGTGTTTCACGCATTTGTGAAATGCTGCCCCAGGCTTTCCACATGACCCGGAAAGCTATCTGTGGACAAATGCCAGCTCCCTCAGCCTGAAGCAAGATGAACGCCACACCCCATAGTCGCCTTTGACTGGAATTAACCGTCCAGGGATCCTTTTACACACACACACACACACACACACACACACACATTGTTGCACACCACCTCAATCTCTGAACAGTGTGCAAGCTTCTCACTACGTATCTCACTACAAAGAGTACCCATGTTCTCTGTAACATGATCTCTTTCTGTTTTGTATACAGTGGTACCTCGGGTTAAGAACTTAATTTGTTCTGGAGGTCCATTCTTAACCTGAAACTGTCCTTAACCTGAGGTACCACTTTAGCTAATGGGGCCTCCCACTGCTGCCGCACTGCTAGAGCACGATTTCTGTTCTCATCCTGAAGCAAAGTTCTTAACCCGAGGTTAGTGGAGTCTGTAACCTGAAGCGTCTGTAACCCGAGGTATACTAAACTGATTTCAGAACGACTGCAACACTATTTACCTTTACTGTGTCCAGAGGATGTCCCACAATTACAGCAGCAGCTCCTGGAGATTAAAATAAAACAACTGAATAAAAAACAAGTCATTTTTTAAAAACGTATCTTGTTGTTTACCTCAAAGCATGGGCGGGGGGGGGGGGGGCTGCCATCTGAACAAACGACAAACCTCTCTGTTTTGTAAATTCCTAGTCAGCTCCCACCAGCATAATTATGCAAGCTGAGAAAACAATGTGAACCATAGATGGTCGCTGCATAAGCACCCCAGAGGAATTGCTTGTCAGTACAAATCCGTACTTTCTCTGGACCAGGCTGGGGTGTGGATTGGACTGGGCAAAAAGGGTTCCTCTGCCCAGCTCTGCCAGCTTCTGTCTGCAGAGTGATGGTGCCAGTGCCCCATCTCTAGCACAGAGCCACCCTTCTGCCCACCAAACAGGAGGGTGAAAGTGCTGCTGATGGGTTCTCCATTGACAGAAGGCAACAGAAAGCTCTGGAATAGATCTCAGGCCAGCCCCACTGCTGCCACATGATAGCATAGGGTCCAGTCTGGGTCCATTCACTGTGTCATCTCCAGGTTGGTGCAGCAATCAGCCTTCCCTTTCACCCTTGACACCATGCTCAGTGGAGCTGTGGATGCAGCAATGGCCCCACCACTCTGTTAAGCCTTGCCAAGATTAGGGTTGCATCCTGAGCCGGCAATTTCCAACCTGTGTGTCAGAACATAACCAGGGCTTTTTTTCCAGGGAGAACTCACAGGAACTCAGTTCTGGCACCTCTCAGAAGAATGAGGGAGGGGTTCATGGTGAGTTCTGGCACCTCTTTTTCTAGAAAAATAGATCTGAGCACAATAGTTTGGATGCCATGAAAAAATACATTAATGAAATAACTACAGACCATCAGCTGATGTGAAATTTTGCCTATTTTCAATTCACCTATCCAGGCGGTACCTTCTCTGTGAGGAATTATATAGCCCATAACCCTCCACAACGTGTGCTAAAAGTGATCTACAGAATATACCGTATTTTTCGCTCTATAAGACGCACCAGACCACAAGACGCACCTAGTTTTTGGAGGAGGAAAACAAGAAAAAAAATATTATGAATCTCAGAAGCCAGAACAACAAGAGGGATCGCTGTGCAGCGAAAGCAGCGATCCCTCTTGCTGTTCTGGTTTCTGGGATAGCTGTGCAGCCTGCATTCACTCCATAAGACGCACACACATTTCCCCTTACTTTTTAGGAGGGGAAAAGTGAGTCTTATAGAGCAAAAAATACGGTATTTGGAAATATTCTCTGCAGCTTTCTTTCATAAGTCAGGATGTGTTTAAAGCTTTACCCTTAACATTGATTTTTGCATCCAGTTTATTGTTCACCCAATTTGAGAACAAGATGACTCAAAATTACCAGGAGACACTGAGAATACAGACAAATAATTAAACATACTATGCATAAGACGTGCATAACATGCATACAGAAATTAGGTTTTCAGATTTCTCTCATCGAGAAAATAAATGACAGTTTTGTGTAGATTTTTTGTTTTTTTACTTACTTGGGAGCATTTCTGAGAGTTTTTCAATAAGACAGTAGTTGTGCAAGAGGAGGAGGCTGCCAAATCTGAGCTAACACTCTCAACTCCTACCCACCTGTTTCTCATTCAGCAGGAAAATATCTAATGCATCATCGTCGTCTGTGAAGTAAGGTGCCAGGAGAGGATTTTGCTCCTGGGGAGGTTTTTAAGTACAATATTGATGAGGATCCCAGTTGTTACCATGCTATTTGGTTTGGTTAACATTGAAACCAATGTAATTGGTAAATCTATGTAAATAAATGGGGCAGGAATTTGCCTACCAATTTGAAATCAATTAGTTTGATCAACTTTATTGGCAACTATTACTGGAAACCATCTGGAAACCGTTTCCTGTTTTAGGGTGGTATTCAACTAAGTTTTACTCAGAGCAAACCCACTGAAATGAATGAACATCACAGATTTAGCCCATTAATTTCAATATTCTGAGTAAAATTTAGTTCCACCCTTTTCAGGTTGTTGGTTTTTTTTGTCATATGTGATGCATTCTCTTAATTGGAAGGGATTCCCATCAAATTGCTTTCAGTCAGAGAAAGCTACCTATACTTTCCTGCACCAAAGGTGTGTTTCTTTTAGCACATACCAAGGTGGAGTCAAATATACTGTTAACTTTTCTGAGCGAGTGCTATGACAAAACTTATTTAAGTATACAGATGAGGAAATGAACATTCTTGTCTTTGGTCATTAGCCAGGTAAGTAACAGATGATGTACTGACAACCAATCTATAGAACAAGTTTGAACCCATCAGTATCTGTTGTTGTTATTCTCAAGCTGAGATATCTGGCAAATAAGGGCTTAGCTGTTAGATGAAAAGCCAAGCAATTAGCACCTTGGCATTTTGGCTTGCCTTCCACCAAGGATCTAAATATTGCCAATGTTTCGAACCTGTTAGGCTTGTATCCAATATAGCGCTGCATAACCATCCTGTCAGCACAAGGATTTCCACTTGCGCAATGGTGCTTTTCCTTTTCTCCTCCCCCCACATGCCCCCTAAATCTGTTATGAGATTTCTCCCCAATGCTCCAGAGCAGATTTTGGGGGGAGAGCACAGGGCATGCACAGGAGGTGTGGGAAGAGAGAGGGGGAATAAATCCTTGCACCAATGGGACAATGCAGGGGGCTGGACTGGATTACTCCAACTCTACAATTCTATGATTCTATGACAGCTACCCAGAGGCGTAAGAAGGTCAGGTGGTACCTGGTGCAGACAATTTTTTGTCACCCCCTCCACACACATTGTTTTTTGGAGTTTTTTGCCTGCAAAAATGGTTTTACATTATTTCATATTTACTTACAAAGGAATGTGGATTCTGAGCCTTTGATAACAAGTAGGCAACTATGGACAGATACTTAAAGCTACAGGATGGATTGTGTTTTGGCTTGTGTTATTTTATTTATATTTCTTGTTTATTTATTTAATAAAATTTATTTTAGAAAACCTGCAAAGTGGTTTACCAAAACAAAAAACAAAAAAAACACCACAGCAATAAAATCAGGAAAAATTAACAATCCTACTTTAAAACATACAAAAGCTAAAATATTAAGATTAAAATTACTTCAACTTCCCAAGCATCTAGGTATGCTTGCCTAAAGAAGAAGGCTTTTAGCAGGTGCCCGAAAAGTGTCTAGCAAAGGCACGTGCTTTGCTGAAATTTCAGCCTTCATGACATAGGAAAAATGCCAAGTAAACAGCTATTTTCGTGGAGGAGGGTCAAGATATTAACTGATATGCATGAAATTTCATATTAAGCTATATAATCCCTAGTGTAGTAAGATAAGACCTTTGGAGCAGGCATTAAAAAAAAGAGAGTTTTTTTATGAACCGCCCTAGTAGGGCAGTAATTGTTCCTTGATAATTTGTCACCCCCCTTGATAATTTGTCACCTGGGGCGACCCCTTTCCTACGCCCCTGCACCTACCTAGCACTACATGGGATACAAGCCTTAGGTTCCAAATTTAATCAATAGTTGCTCTCTCTATGCAAGAATTGTGTTCTGTTTATCTATTAGAAACATAGGGAAGTTGCCTTATAATGAATCTAACCCATGGCCCATCTAGCTCAATATTATAAGATCACTAGCAGCACTTTTTAGATCTGATCAGGCCGGGCTACCTACCCCTCATTTTCCTCTACAGCACTTGCAGAAATCACCTTCTTGACCATTGGACTATCAGTCTCGCCTGCTTATAAAACTATACTTCTATCATTTGCCCAAATTTGAACAGTTACTGTTCCTTGTTAATTGTTTAAGCAAAGTCTGAGAACATGAGTAGTTCTGTACATGAAGTAACAATCTTCTTCCCCCCTTTTTCTTTTTAAAAATTAATGTAAAATTGTAGGTGGAATAGAAGAGAGAATTTTGGATCCAGAATTGATCTTCCATTCTGGGAGAGCCTTTGATCCAGCAGAGACTCTCACTGATGGAGGTGATTTATTTTATTTTTTGGCCAAATTTCCCACCTTTCTGCTTCAAGCTTCTATACCACCTTCCATGAAGGACTGAAGGATCCCCCAATTATCCAGAGTAGATTTTCAGGGACTGAAAGTGTTTATAAAGTACCCAGTGAATATGCACTAATGAGTGGAGAGATAAATATATATACTGTAGTGCCATTCAATGGAAATTGCCTCTCCATGCATCTATAAGAGGGAGCATTGCAAGAGTGGAACTCCATTCACAGAATTTCATGATGCAACCCATTTGTCATTTAAAAATAAAAAACTTGTTTTTATTATTGCTTGTTAGCCGCCCTGAGCCTGGCCTTGCCTGGGGAGGGTGGGGTATTAATTATTATTATTATTATTATTATTATTATTATTATTATTATTAATGTCTCTTTATTGTCATACCTGTTTATCTAATTTTCAGAATCTCTGTAAATGATCCTGTATGATTTTATGATGTTTTAAACAGATAAATTGGACAGAGAATATTTATATTACTTTGCTTAGATTTTCTTCCGCATAGAGGACAGAAGCTGAATTACATCAGCCATCAACTCAGTGGTCCTAAGAGCTTCCTCATACGCTATCTTTTTAGCATGGTAAACATGTTGTGCATTTACTAGAAAGACAGCATGCAAGGCAGACCATCCCTCTCTATCATGTGTACGCACAGTGCAACTGGAGTTTATTTTTAGTAATGTGAGTAAACAACATTTGCCGCTAGTAAATCTTCACTAGAACTGATCCTGCATCTACTGTAAAGGTGACAGGTCATTTACATTTTCCTTACCATTAATTACCTTGTCATTTTACAGCTTTACAGTATAAACAACCACTACAGTGTCTGGGACTGCCACCAGACAGAATCAGCTGGAAAGGCTGGTGGCCGTGAAATGTGCTCCCTTGGGAGGTAATAGCAAGACGGCAGGCTGTGCTATTTGCCAAATGAACATTTGCCCATTGAAAAACAGAAGAGGATGTTGCATGAGCATGGCACTATACACACAAACACACACACACACAGTCATACCTTGGGATAAATACGCTTCAGGATAAGTATTTTCGGGTTGCGCTCCACGGCGACTCGGAAGTAACGGAGCGCGTTACTTCTGGGTTTCGCCGCTTGCGCATTTACAGACAGTCAAAATGACGTCACACGCATGCGCGGAAGCGGCAAAAGGCGACCCGTGCATGCGCAGATGCACAGTCGCGTTCTGTTCAGGATGCGAATGGGGCTCCGGAACGGATCCCGTTAGCATCCCAAGGTACCACTCTGTGTGTGTGTGTGTGTGTGTGTGTGTGTACACACACACACACACACTATTAGGCTATAATTTGAAGACTTCCCCCCTCCTTAACTCTTTCATCAAGTGAAATATAAGAATTTTACACGTGTTACAAAAGCTCTGCATCTTAGGGCAAGAAGCAATGAGAAAAATAGCCTTATTTCTCTTACTCCAAGGATTTTGCAAAGTAACTAACAGTCTCTCTTATAAGAGTTAATTAGCAAAACAAGAGTCCTGGGATAGCTGGCTTTTCTATTTGCCACTTATGTATGTATGTATGTATGTATGTATGTATGTATGTATTTACACGCTTTAGCTGAGATTCCTGCATTGCAGGGGGTTGGACTAGATGATCAACTCTACAATTCTATGATTTATATATACCACATTTTCTCCCAAGGAGCTCAAGATGGTGCACATGATTCTCCTGGTTAAGAAATTCAACAGGGTTACCAGGAACATCCCCAGTCAATCTTCCACCCCAACCTCCTTCTATGCTCACTTCTGGTAAACTAAAGGACATTGTTGCAGCCTCTTCAGGAGATCTCATACATTTTCCTGGGACACCTGCATGCCTGAACTCTTACTCTGCAAATAACAATAAGAGGCTGTCACCTCAGGTTCTCCTGAAAGGGGTAGGATTACAATTCGGTACTATACATCTTCGCACCTCTTAAAAGCAGGAAGGCACGAACAGTCAATATCAAGAGAGCACAAGCATTCACATCATTATGAGGGACAAGCCCTGGAACTGGGTATGAGAGAGTGGGGAAGCCCATGGAGAAGCTGTTGGACCTGAGATCTAAGGCCGTCTCCAAGGCCAGAGAAGGAGGGCCAAACACTGAATGTGGCAACCCAATCTAAGGAGTAGGGAAATTCCTCAAAAGAAGAAAACAAGGAAGACTGTACTCCTGTTCTTCTCTATAACTCATCTCTTCAGTGACTTAGAATCTTATGACTTGGTGGAGAGCGCCAAAGGAAGCACAAGCCACTCGTACTTCCTGTTCTCTGCTTCATTGTAATCTGTGAAGCAGAATCCTTTCATCACCCACCACCAATATGACCCGTGGGCTCCCTTCCAGCTCTACAATTCTAAGATTCAATGATCTTCCTAATGAACATATGAGGGCCAGATGAAGAGAGGAAGCTCTCACATTGCACAGGGGGGAAATATGTGCATATTCTGCCTCAGACAATACAAAGAATCATGGGATAAGACAGACCAACCCCCTTTTTGGCTAAGAATGAAACTTTGCAAAGCTATCACAGACATTTCATATGCTCTCCTTTCTGGAGAAAGCCACAAATCCCTGATACATTCCAGGAGGGTCATACTTTGTGTCATACTTGGAAAATACAGTAAACACATGAACAAAGGTTCGGGAATACATTAAAGGTAAAGGTAAAGGGACCCCTGACCATTAGGTCCAGTCGTGGCCGACTCTGGGGTTGCGGCACTCATCTCGCTTTATTGGCCGAGGGAGCTGGCGTACAGCTTCCGGGTCACGTGGCCAGCATGACTAAGCCGCTTCTGGCGAACCAGAGCAGCGCACGGAAACGCCGTTTACCTTCCCGCTGGAGCGGTACCTATTTATCTACTTGCACTTTGACGTGCTTTCAAACTGCTAGGTTGGCAGGAGCAGGGACCGAGCAACGGGAGCTCACCCCGTCACGGGGATTCGAACTGCCAACCTTCTGATTGGCAAGTCCTAGGCTCTGTGGTTTAACCCACAGCGCCACCTGCGTCCCTTTCTCGGGAATACATTAGTCGTATCTCATTCTGCTTCTTGCTATGGGGAGGCTCTTTAATCCATCAGAGGCTCCTGTCAATGGAACAAGGAGGAGAATATTGATCCCAATTTGCCCTCCCCTCTTCACCCCCATGCCACCTCTCACATGGTTCAAAGAGTCCCCCAATCTACCAGGCGGATTTGGAGGGGTGGGTGGTAGATAATGCAGGGAGAAGAGGGAATATGCAAAAATTGCTTTCCTCCCTCCATTCTGTTTACATAAGCCTTCACTGAATCAACTGTCCATTACTGGAGGGACAAAAGCCCATCCTACCCAATATGACCTTTCTACTAAAACACACACACCAGTATTTCTGATTCCTCCTAGGAACATAAGCTGCTGGTTTGTCTAGCTCAGTATTGTCTACAGGCAGCAGCTCCCTTGGGTCTCAGGCAGGCGACATTCCCAGCCCAAACTGGAGATGGCAGGGATTGAACCTAGAAGCTTCTGCATGCAAAACAGATGCTCTGCTAGCACTGAGCTATGACTGTTCCTGTCTTCAGCTTCATCTCAAGGGCTGCAATGCATTAAGAGCTCATTAAATTGAAGCAACTTTTTGCATGACTATTCCTCCAGTGAGCAAAGCACAGAAAGTAATTTTTCCTGTCCAGAATGTTTCCTTTGGACAGTTTTACAAAAAAAATAATCTGGCAAATTGTCTATCTGAGCTCTCAGTAGCTATGCATGTATGGCAAATTTCACCATTTGCCACAAGGTGATGTCCTGGGGTGCATGTGGCTCCTGTAGTCCACGTTTTTAGAAAACAGATGAGGTTTTCCCAAATGCTTGCTCGGAGAGCTGGTAAATTCTGAGCAAAAAGGGAGCTGGTGAGAGATTTTACCCATCAATGTACAGTGCAGCGCTTGTCACCACAAGATCCACTTTTGACTGTTTCATGTATGTGTGTATTTACTCATGGACTATTAGTAGCCCATTGTGGCAAGCATTGCCTTTCAATTCCCAATAGGAATCCGGAAAAACAACTAGCGTGAAGCCAGCAGAGCCCTTCCATTTGCAAAAGGGGTTCTTCCATTCCTGGAAGGGCTCCATCTCTTTGCAGTTCTGCCTTCAGTCCAGCAGAAGCTCTCTCGGTTAGAGGAAGGAAAGGTGATTTTCACTTAGTTTCCCCTGTTCATGCCCTAGGGACGCGGGTGGCGCTGTGGTCTAAACCACTGAGCCTCTTGGGCTCACCGATCAGAAGGTCGGGGGTTCGAATTACCCGCATTACCTCACATGGTGTTCTTGGGGGAAGGGAGTCTTCTGAGCCTCTGATGCAGTTTTTGTGGAGTAGACTGCTGGCAGATATATTTGGGAAGTTCTCTTCTCCCTTTCTATCAACTGAAACATTCAACGAGCAGAAATCCACTGGATCTATGAATCCAGCCCATTGGTATTTATGTTTCCCCCCACATCTCCAGAGCAAATTTTGATGGAGGATAGGGAGCTACATGGGAAGAGTAAATCTGACGAAATTAGCTCTTTTTTGTAGGGCCTTACAGTACCTCTGGTTCCAACTGAACAAGAAGAGTGAGGGGAGGCAATCAGTCTTTTTGTCCACACACAGAAAACAGGCAGCCAAGTGGACGAAATGCTGGCAATTATCCATATTTTCTTATCAGGATTTCTAGAAAGAACTGGAGTTCATGAAGGGCAAGGGAGTGGATGAATGGTGCATTTTGACTGGCCAACATAATGTCCCAGCTGTCCAAACATCGGGCTCTGTCTCCATAGCTAATTGACTTAGGATATGCTAATAATGGTATTTCACCCAGAAGTATACTTTTTTTTTATCTGAACCATACATTACCTGTGGGTGTGAGTATGCTACCTTTGACACACACACAAACACACACACACACACACACACAGGTCTTTATATCCATAACAAGTAGATAAAACTTCACGAGGCACAAGGAATACTGCTGAATTCAGAACTTTTCTTCCAAAATTGGACATATTAACATACATGGAACACTTACACAGAATGTCATGTGTACCATCAGCCAAGCTCAGAGTTAACTAGTATTCAGCGAAATATGTGCCCCTCTGCTGATCCTTTTTCACAGCACCCCACAAGGGTCACTTACCTCCTACCCATCCAGCTACAAAATCATCCAATTGAAGGCTGCCCATAATATTATTATTATTATTTTTTAAAAAGCAGTCCTGTTCAGTTTTATTCTTGGACAGTTTGCAGTTCACATTCAGCTCCTTCAGCACCAAGCAAGCAACAGAAGAGAATCTGAATCTGCCTCCTTCAGCCTGTTTTTTTCCACATCCCACAGTGTCCCAGAGTGACTGCAGCAGTTTGTTTCTTTGACAACTTTCAGCAGCCTCAGAACTGAAACAACTCTGATTCCAACCTCTCACACTGTGTCTCTCCCAAAGTGCCTTCAAAGCCCACGGTGACATCACACCCACCCAGTTTAAAGGGACAGTGCCACAAGAGTCAAAGGCTACAGAAACAGTCTGGATACGTTACCAATTAAATGCAAATAACTAAGTTGCTTTGTTCACATATATGTTTTTTGCTTTTGAAAAAGGGAAGTTCATTCTCTCTCTCTCTTTCTCTCTCTCTCTCTCTCTCTGTGTGTGTGTGCTGGTTTGCAACCCAAAAGTACAATTGTATGGGTGGGCATCAGGGCCAGATTTAGGTTTGATGAGGCCCTAAGCTACTGAATGTAATGGGGCCCTTTATATGTCCAGCTGTCCTTTGCCAACAACAAATTATCGCTGTTTTTTGTGTTGAATATATGCTATATGGTAATTTATGGACCTAATAGGTATCTAAAGCCATTTGCACATAACAAATGTGCAAATAACAATTTGCAGGGCCCATTACTTACATCATAGGAGCCTACACAACACAAAACACAGTTGCTGTATGTAGGTTTTATTTTATTTGTTTTTAATCTTATATTTTGGAAATGTACATCCAGGTTTGTTTTTCTTTTAAATTCCCCCCAAGAGAGTGGGGCCCTAAGCTATAGCTGGTTTAGCTCCTGCGTAAATCTGGCACTGGTGGACATATAGCTGGAATTACATAACCATATAAGAAACCCAAAGTGGCCAGCAATATTTGCGGGGATGAAATGAAAGTCATCTCACCTCCTCACCCATAGGGTGAACATTACTAAGCAGTTACAGAAACATGAGAGCACTCTGCTTCTAAAAGATGTTGACAATCTTTAACTTAAGTATCCTCCTGAAAACAGAAGAACTCAAGAAGATCGTCATGAATTCTCTGGATGAATAGGAAGGAAAATTTAGCCAAAAGAGAATTTAGGCTAAACAGCATTAGCTTTAACACAGATGAGTTGCTGCTGCTTCATTTTGAGCTACAGAGCAATCCTGGTGGGGGGCTGGGAGGGTCTGGCACCCACCACTTCAGCTGCAGCCCTGCCAACTTCTGCTGGCTAAGGTGGAAAGTGCGAGTGGGGGACAGTTCCCACCCACCCCACATTTTTTGCTGCACTAGCTCTAGGCTGGCCCAGCTGAGGAGCCTGAGGATCAGGGCTGTGGAGGGATTACAAGGATCTGGATCCAGCAGATGCAAAGGTGCCAGTGCTGTGAAACACCCTGGGTTGCTGCTAGTGGTACATTCCCACTTGGCAGGTGAAGCTTGCTTGGTGAGCCCCCTACTCCCCAGCAGCAGTGCTCTTCTCTACTCACAGAGGTTGGTGAAGAGGCAAGTAGGCTGGGATGGGGCCTACTTGCTCCTCTGTTAATACCCACCCATCCCCAGCCATCAACACTAGGAGGATTGTTGTTGATAATCAGAAATATAGCTATGCTCTTAATTGTTTTTCCAGCAAAATGTAACGATGGACAGGAAGGTGTTTCCAGTAGATACCTGGATGTGGAAGTTAGTGCCATAATCAATTCACCTGTGGTGTAGTGGTTAAGAGCGGTAGTCTCGTAATCTGGGGAACCGGGTTCGCGTCTCCGCTCCTCCACATGCAGCTGCTGGGTGACCTTGGGCCAGTCACACTTCTTTGAAGTCTCTCAGCCCCACTCACCTCACAGAGTGTTTGTTGTGGGGGAGGAAGGGAAAGGAGAATGTTAGCCGCTTTGAGACTCCTTAAAGGGAGTCAAAGGCGGGATATCAAATCCAAACTCTTCTCTTCTTCTTCTTCCTCTTTTGCTGCAACAAAACGTATTTCCAGAAGGAGTGCTCAGCTAATTATTTAATATTGTTATTTCCCCTGGTCTGTTTTAGATAGCAATCCCTTTGGGATATGAACTTGTCATACTTGCTGTGTCCTCTGTTTGTTCACCCAAATGCCTGGACAGATCTTGCACCCATTCATCTTGTATGTGCTTTGGGTCAGTACACATGTCCTGCAACCTTTGTTTGCATCAGTGATCCCTGAATCGCATGTAGACTCCTTTCTTAGGTTCAAGTGAGCATATGAAAGCCAGTGGTTGGACCAGCAGGTGCAATACAATTGTCCACCCTCACATGTATATTCCATATGGGGCTTTTGTTACTGCTGAATTTGTTCCTGTGTACGTTTCACTATATGCACACACTGCTTAGATCTGCTGGCTTACTTTTCACATTATTGGGACAGTGGTGCAAATGTCATGCAAAGAAGGAGACTGGACCAGCAACAAGCAAATTAATGGGTTGAATTCTTTGGAAACAGATTGCTAAACTGAGGCATATTTTAGGAGTAACATCACCTGCTGCCAGGTTACTGAGAACTAGAAAAACAGGTTTCCTAATCTCAGAATTATGAAATACAAAGTAACTGTCCAGAGTGGACAATGCATCACAGAGGTTGCAAAATAGTTAAGCCAGCATACACACAGAGTTATGTGTACTGTGCTGTTCCTTCACTATATACACTGTGTATGTGTTTTGTCCCAAAAAGCAAATCGAAAGAAACTGGATATTGTATTCTGCACATTCATCGGGGTGGGGGGTGGGGTTGCCCCTCTTTGTAAGAAAATGTCTATGTGCCCAGTTCAATCATGGCTGGGCATACATTTGAATCTGAGCCTCCCACTCCCAAACTCAGCACTGCATCCCCTACCCCAGCCTGTGCATTTAAGAAAATTTCCATGATGGAAATGACATTTTGCTACTCAGAATCCACAGAGCCCAGTGCTAATACTTTGAACAGGGGTTTCACTAGCACAGTTGTAACCAAACTCTCAGGATTTTTACTCTTGACCTATAGTTATACATTACCAGATAACACCAGTGGCACATTAACTAAGATCACGTAATTTCATAATGTGATGACCTCAGTTCTTTACTTTTTACCCCAAAGGTAAAAGATTTCCAACTGTGAATTGTGCAGACCCAGAATGAACTCTTATTTCCTCACGTCTGTGATGATTGTTAAGAAAACAACCGCTTATCATTCAAGTGCCTTCATATTTAAGTTAAGCTTTTAAGAGAAATAATCTCTAGAGGTGTAAAGAAGCAGGCCAGTCAACAGAGCCACAATCATGAAAGCAAATGATCTCACTGGGATTTTCTAAAACAATATAGTTTGGACATGAACAAGTTGCTAAAACAAAGTCAGCTATGGAAAATGTGTGAGAGACCACTCTGTGACATCTTCTGAATGTCATTATCATGATCATGATTGTAAAAAAGTACAGTACCAGTGAAGGGAGATATATTTATATACTGTATGTGCAAAAAGAGGAAGAAAAGAGAATTAAAAAATGAAGAAAAGAGATTACCTTTTCCATTAATAATTATACTATCATATACATGGCCATATAGACTAAGAATAAGTGTGCATTTGATAATAATCATAGATCACCCCTAACAAAGTACAGTGGTACCTCGGTTTACGAACTTAATCCATTCCTGAAGTCCGTTCTTAAACTGAAACCGTTCTAAAACCGAGGCGTGCTTTCCCTAATCAGGCCTCCCGCCACTGGTGCCCTTCCACCATTCGGATTCCGTTCTTAGAACAAGGTAAAGTTCGCAAACCAGGACACAACTTCCAGTTTTGCGGAGTTCATAAACCGAATCGTTCGTAAACAGGGCTGTTCTTAAACCGAGGTACCACTGTATGTGTGAGTTGCATTTGATTGCGCCTTAGTCATCCAATGCATTGTGAACGTACATCATTCTTCTACAAAGCATTCTAAAACTGCCTTCCCCCTCTTGCCCTATCCGACTGGTCACTTCTATCATATTCACTACACCCCATACTTTGGTTAACCAGTCTTCTGAATTTCTGTTTGAGAATATGTTCCAGACTTCTGCTGTGACAGTCTGAGTTCTTACCCAATCCAAACTCCTGTTGTGCCCACTCTTCAAGTCATGCCAGAATGGATTTGGTGACTATTCTTAGCTCTTCTGCAACATGAAGTTGAATTACATACAGTGAAAGAAAACAGTAACTGGAAGTATAGTACAGGTCTAAAATTAAATGAGGGGGTTTGGTTTTTGCTGTCCAACAGCAGCTCAGAGGAAAGATGACCTGTCAGAAATGTCTGTGAGAGAAAAAGTGCCAAGGGATAATACTCTGCAATGGGCTTACTTTATTACATCAGCAGATTAACAGCTTCTCTAATATCTTGTCAGCCGTCTCAAGAATAATTGACATAGCAAGTCTAATAAGGTTCGCCTTTCCAGGTCTTTAGATATATTGCCAGTCACAAATACCGGAAGGTAAGACTGGTTGAATTCTGTCATCTATTAGTTCTGAGCAGACAGGGAAGAGAAATTCAATTCAGCTCTCATTTAAAGGCAAACCTAACTATTTCACACTTTTTGAGACATTGTGCAAACTGAAAGACAGCCATCCTGTGAAATTCAGGCTTCTCCAAACATTGCAATGCAGTTCTCCAGCCAGGAACTGTGTGCAAAAAGTCACACACTAGGAGAAAAGGTATATTATAAAAGCATATATCTGTGAAAAGTAAAAAATTGCTTTGTAAAAATGAGCCTAGTAGGTAAAATTGCATACAAACGTTATATTAGGAGAAATTCGCACTGAAATACTGTTGATTTTGCATGAGGAGTTAAAAAATTTGCAAACTGATGTGCTAATGTAAAGAATGGAGCATAAGATTGGACAAATGAGAAACCGAGGGAAACCAAAATCATTGCACACCATTGCTCAAAAATATGTATTAAACTACTTTAAGCTGCCTAGATAAAACTTTCAAAACACATATGTGCCATATTTTCGCAACTTTCCCCAAAACTAATTCATTTTTGCTGTACTTCATTTAATAAGATAATCACAACACACACACTCCACCTTGAAATGCTGCTTTTCCCAGGAAAGGGGTACATGTGCAACTGTTTGTATGTGCCTGTAAACTTAGCTCAAAGTTCACCTAAATAAAGAGAAATCCTGGCTCTGATGACCCCACAAACCTAAAACTCTAACTACATGTGATATTAAATGGGTCACTGCCCATCCACATCAGTGGCTTTTGTTTATTTAATAGTGAACACCCACTTTTTATCAAGACTATAATGCAAGGGTGGTTTCACATCTCCAAATCCCCACTGTGATATCCATGAAAATCCCTCCCCTGCCCTGCTATTGGTAGTGATGCATTTAGCATCATTGTAGTTAGGCTCCAAGTCATGGCTTGCGAGGAATTTGTTTGCCTTTTGCATTTGGGCCATCAGCGACAAACCACAAACTGCTTCTGACTCAAGCAGCAGGTGAAATTTAAAAGGAAACAAAGAAAGGAAAACTGTTAGCACACTGCCATCTGCTGTCAGCAAGAGCTGATTTTCCCTGGGCCTCTATTATCCCATTTAGTGAACACCAAGTCTGTCCAATACAACTGAGGGCTGGTAAGTAAGACACAATGAGGAATTAAATATGTGGCTGGCACTCTGAAATTATGTAAAAAAACAAAACAAAACATGTGTGGGGTGGACTCCCCACTTCCCCCAAACTACACAATTCCACAGGGGGTGGAATACAGGTAGAATGCTGTATCTTCATTTTTCATATAACAGCAGGTGAGGCAGGACAATTTAATTAGGAGGCTAATTTAATCAGGAAACTGGTGTTGATAAAAGAATTAAGCATCTTTACCAGCTCTGCTTTTGCAGCCAAACCCAGAGGGCCCTGTGTGTGCTGTAAAGTTAAAAAAGGGAGATCAGATCAGAGATCTCCTTCTGTTGTCATATCTGTCTCAGCCCCGAAGTGCTAAATTTTCTTTAAAAAGACAAATGAGACACATGAGAATATTCAGCAGATGATATTTTCATCAACGTGTCAGTTAATGCCAGAGCCTAGCTATTACTCTGGTACCAACTTGCCCAAATGTCTTGAAGCAAAGGAAAGATATAACAACACTTCATCTGCAACCCTTCCTCTTTTTTGCCTTCAATACTTTAATACATGCTGGGTATGGACTCTTGAGGAACTTGCCTTAATGTAGGAGTTTGGACTAGCGTGAGAGCTTGAACTAGTACAGGATATTTGGACTTTTGGCAGACAGGCTCTCTCCCCAGTTGTCCAGTTCCACTCTTCTCCTGTCTTCACTTGCATTGCCAACAACTTGTGCTAATGGAGATGTTTTAAACTCTCAATCCAATTGGCTGCTGAGGATATGAAACTCTCTGGGTGGGGAAAGAAAGCCACCTGGATGCCATCAAGGCCTTTAGGTCCTTTATCCGCAGTTATAATTCATGTCTCTGCACCTGCTTTACTGCAACACATTCTACTCCCATATTCATAACATTCATCAGTTAAAGTCCTGGATTTCTTTCATGTTCCAGTCTCTGGGCAGAGTTCCCTTCTCTGTTTATATTGACTTCATACACAGAGGGAAAATATTCCTTTGTCCCAAGTGGAACTCAAAGTCATCTTTTCTTTCTAACAAGAAGCCTGGAGATTACCGAAGAGATATGGGATTAGCATATCCTCATCGCTGAGTCTTGAAGACACACTGGAGCACACAGGACTGTAATATAGCCAGAAGCGGAACAAAAGGAAGCTCTCCATTCCAAACTGGGTGCAAAATTCTGTGCTTTTATGTCCAGAGATGTTGTGTTTTGTTCTGAATCCCAAATTCTTTCCATAAAAAAGCGTAGCTGTCAAGCAGACTTTTGTTTATTGCGCTCAGACTTCACAGAGCTACAGTATGAGCAAGAGAATTAAGTCTAACGTAATTTGCACATACAAAGTGGAGCTGTCTCCTGTGTGTGCTGCAATTCCTTCTGCAGATGTGTCTAGAAGTGAGCTTTCTTGAGCCAAAGCCTCTAAGCCTGGGATCCATCATGAAGGAAAACTTGGGAGGGGTAGAAATAAAACAGCTAGTTTTTGGCTGCAGGCATGAGTTCACTGTAGGCCTGCTCTCAGGCATCTCTTACCTCTGTATGAGTGGAGAGAGAAAACTTTAAAGCAAAAGAACTGGAAACTCCTCTCTTGACCCCAACCCTTTGCTTATCCTTATTCAGGTTGTTGCCGGCCTGGTTCTTTGACATCATTCAGCTATAATGGGGGAGATTGGTGTTTGTCATTGGGAGCAAACCAGAAGGATCCCAATCACTTCCTGCCTTACTGGAAGTATTATACCACTTATTTGCTGTTGAGGCAGGACTAAGGACAATTACAAACAGCGCTTTGTTTGCACACAAATAATCCCTACATAGAGCTCATGGTGACAGTAAAGATGTTCATATGAAATGCTCACTCCTAGGGACAGTCAAACCTGTCAATTTCTCATTTTTCCAATCTTAAATTCAGTTCTCCACATTTCCACAGAATTTTCCAATTTATTTATTTTTAATCCGCATGGAAATTCATGTGTGACTTTCTCCTGACAATCACATTTGTGTATGTAGCTTTGACTAATGTGCACATTTTGTTTTGCAAGCCCCTTTCTTTACCCAATAAATGGCTCAGGACTGCAATGCCTCAAGGACCACTTCTGCCCATATGAACCAACCCAGACCATGCACTCATCAGCTGAGGCCCTTCTATGTCTGCCCGCTCCACAAAAGGGCCAGAGGACAGCAACACAGGAATGGGCCTTTCCTGCAGTGGCTCCCTATTTATAGACTGCTCTCTCCTGGGCGGCCTGCCTGACCCCTTCATTATATATCTTTAGCGCCTGGCAAAAACTTTCCTTTATAACCAGGCCTTTGGCCTTTAGTTGTCTTTGGCTTTTTAGAATGGGTGGGATGTTTTTATTGTATTTCTCTTTCCCCTTGGTTTTAATGTATCTATGAGGTGTTCATTGTCCATCTGTCTGTCTGTTTATAAGTTTCTTTGGTTTGCCCTGGTCAAGATAAAGCAACTAACAAATTTTAACAACAACAACAACAACAACAACAAATGCCTATTTGCATGTTACTTTCGCTAACATATTTACTTGCTAGCTAAGTAGCTTTATATGCACAGCTTTGGGGAGAAGGGCTTTCAAATGCCAAAGCAAATCCAATTTTTAAGTTGTTGAAATATTTAATTCAGGAATAATATAAGTTTGTGGGAATTTGTCGAAGCTAAATATAGCTCCATCCATGTTTGCCTCTCCAAGCGTTCTTCCCCCTTTCTCACTCTGTTGTTTGCTTTCCATGGATGGGATTGTGTTGGTGCCAACATGGGGCTCAATGGCAGCCTGAGGTCATCGTTTAGGAAGGAGAAGCTGGCTTGTCTTGAAGGCAAATGTTTCTGTTTACCCACAGACGTATTGACAAACAATAATGGGGGGAAATACAGTGCTACAGTGAAATCACAAGGCGGTTTTTTAAAAGGAGAGTTCCTAGAGACTTATGAAAAGCCCTGAATAGCACTGAGAATTTTTATGGAAGAAAGGAAATACCAGAATAGACAGAAAATGGCCATTTCTGTTTAGGAGAAAACACACATTCTCTGATTCCTATTTCGTCTCAGACGTGACTCTGTCCCTATATCCAATGTCCATTTCAGCCCTACAAATTCCCTGGTTTCTTACAGAGTTACATTTCTCTCCCCCCCCCCATTGTTGCTCTTTTATTTGAGGAATGAAGGGAAGGTTACAAGATCCCCAAGGCAGATAAATGCAAGCAAAATTATCTTTAAAACTGTTTAAACTCTCTGCTTCCAATTCCTAAACATGCCTGCTCCAAAATAAGTTCATTTGGACTTAGTCCTAAGTAAGTGTGCTTTGGAGTGTAGCCTCAAAGCAAATGGCCATTGCTGTCTGTAGGATTATGAGTATGGTTCACATCTGCATGGAGAAACATTTGTACAGATTCAGGGAGAGAATTAACAGGATCAAGAGCAACCATTTGCTAGTGAGGAGTAGCAGTTGAGATTAAAAAAGGGCAGCACAATGGATGCAACTCTTACTTTTGCGCAGTAGGCTGCATTTCAGTTATGCAAAGGCCAGTACTTTTTTTTAAAAATACTCCCCCTTTTTATATACATTTCCATCCATCCATCTAAGCTAGAGGCACTATCACAATTCAAGGAAATAGTCCAGTCAGGTGGGGTGTGTGGAGCAGGACTGTTAAGCCATGCTGACTGGGGAGGGAACTGTCGCACCAGCGCCAGAGGAGGAAAAAACTTAAACATGTACCAGAGTTTCCAAAAAATAGACCACAGGTACTTCATCCAGCAGAGCTTTATTTTCTACTGAAGGCAAATGAGCATAAATGGTCACAAACCCAATATATCAGGATTGGTACAGTCTATAAAAAATCCAATTGCAGCACTTAAAACAAAACCTATATTTAAAAGAACTTATAATGAGACTTAAACAAAGAGACAGAAAGAGTGAGTGAGAGCCAGGCTCCTGCTGGCTTGGCTATTATAGGATGACCTTGACAGAAACATAACAGAACCAGTGTAAAACAGCTGTACACAGCTTCCCAGACAAAGAACCAAAACATCAGAAACCTTCTTCCCGTTTCTCTGACATAGAAATAAACCTTCTAGAATCCTCCTGAACTAATCAGAATAGGAAAGCTCTCTACACATCACACCAATACTTTCTGTAGTAAGAAATGAAAACTGAAAGGAACATGGCCCAGGAGAGTCCTGAGTCAAGATAGAAAGTTCTGAAGTCTGCATTTGTCCCCACAGGTCTGAATGTAACCCACCCCTGGTTTACACAGACTGGCAGAGGCTCTCCAGGGTTTCAGAGTGGGGTCTCCCCCACCCCTCCCTAGGATTGAACAAGGGGCCATGTGCATGCAAAGGAGGTGCTCTGTCACTAAGCTCAAACCTTCCCTCCTGTGGTGTCTCCTCTTATCCACATCCTGTAACTCAAGCATGCATCTTTTCACTTGCTGCAATTTGGAATGCAGAGCAAGGGTGTTAGGACCTGAGATTTGATGTACTGGAGTGCTTATTTTTTAATAGGTGGGGCAAAGGGAGTAGCCAACTTTTTAACGAGGTTTCTGATATTTGCCCATTATTACTTCCACAAATTAACCTATACTTAATGAAAAGTTGGGAGAGAAATGGACAGATCTTCTTGCAAAACGCCACCTCCACAACAGTCCAAAAGTTCAGTTCTGCAAAGAATTCAGTGTCTCATTACAAATCTGTTTCTGTTCATATGTTCCTCTCATTTCAGCTGCTGTTCCCAAAATTTCCCTTTAGCCACAGTTGTATAATCATAAAATGTGTGCCACCTAAACCCACGGAAACATATTGTTACCACAAATAATCACACACCTTCTCTGTTGCCACAGTAACATTGTTACCTCAATGTTATTTTTTTAACACTTGATGTTTTATGTTTTTAGATATGCTGTAAGCCACCCAGAGTGGCTGGGGAAACCTAGCCAGATGGGCGGGGTATAAATAATATTGATTATAAACTATAAACACCTGCTATTTTTTATTATTGGATGTTATGTACAGTGGTACCTCAGGTGAAGTACTTAAATTGTTCCGGAGGTCCATACTTAACCTGAAACTGTTCTTAACCTGAAGCAGCACTTCAGCTAATGGGGCCTCCCGCTGCCGCCGTGCTGCCGGAGCACGATTTCTGTTTTCATCCTGAAGCAAAGTTCTTAACCTGAGGTACTATTTCCGGGTTAGCAGAGTCTGTAACCTGAAGCGTATGTAAGCTGAAGCGAATGTAAGCTGAAGCGTATGTAACCTGAGGTACCACTGTATTACCGTAACACAGAGTGCATTTCTTTTGCCTGTTGTGGTATAAAGGCAGGAGTCTATCTATCCCATTATTAACTTTTTGTTGTTTAATTCTAACAGAGACTATTCCTGGCAAATGCTGTGTGTATCTTTCAAAAACGAAAGGTAGTTTTCCACAGAAAGGCACAACATGTGCACAGAGGATTATTGCAGGCTGAAATACAAAGCATTTGGAGAGCATGTACTGCAAATTAAGTGAAAAGCAAGGATAGGAGTCAGCTGTATTTATGTACTTTTAAAAGTGCAGTAGTACTTTAACTATAGTCCATTTTACTCTTGAAATCAGGAATTCTGTAGGGACGGTGCTATTATATAGTTTAGGTAGCACTGGACTTGGTTGTATCTGAGTAGTGTCAGAAGTTTTCTGGTTTTGCTCTGCTCTTGACTGAGAGCAACAATAAAGTACTTGTCAGGTTTCCTGACTGATGTATCCTCTAAGCCAGGAATGGGGAACCTTCAGACCTCCAGAAGTTGGTAAACTACAAATCCCATGAGCCATAGCAAGCATGGCAAATGACATGGGATGGTGGGAACTGTAGTTCAACATCATGTGGAGGTCAGAAGGCACCCCACACCTGCTCCAAGCCTTCCATTGCACCAACCAAATGCAAACCGAAGTGGATCATATCACACGTACAAAGGATCAGAAACAAATAATTGATTATGAATCTGCAGAAATAGCTATTTACAGATTCCAGAATATTAGGAGCAAATGCTTTGCCATTAAAAATGCAGCACTTGCCCGTAGAGGGTGTGGCCATATATTTTTCTCTCTCTCCACATCTCTGCATGTCAGGTATTTTATAGGAAACTGAAGATTCATGGATATGATCAAAACAAAAAAAAAAAAAATTTTTTTCTTTCCAGTAGCACCTTAAAGACCAACTAAGTTAGTTCTTGGTATGAGCTTTCGTGTGCATGCACACTTCGTCAGATACACTGAAATGGAAGTTGCCAGATCCTTCTATATAGTGAGAAGGTGGGGAGGGGTATTACTCAGAAGGGTGGTGGGAATGGGTGGTTGGCAGATAGCTGAGATGAGCCTGTTGACGGCTCTTAACGACTGCAATAGGTCTTACAGGAAAAAGCAAGGGGTGAGAAGGTGAAAATGATGCAGATATGATGCAGATCTTGAGTGAGAAAAGGGGCAACTATAGAAAACAGGGCACAGCTCCTGTGAGGAAAGGTTATAATGTTTTATAACTTAATGACTGACTGACTGAATAAATATTTATACCCCACCCATCTGGCTGGGTTTCCCCAGCCACTCTGGGTGGCTCCCAACAGAATATTAAAAACACAGTAAAACATAAAACATTAAAAAACTTCCCGAAACAAGGCTGCCTTCAGATGTCTTCTAAAAGTCAGATAGTTGTTTATTTCCTTGACATCTGATGGGAGGGTGTTCCACAGGGCAGGCGCCACTACTGAGAAGGCCCTCTACCTGGTTCCCTGGTTTTAAGTTTATAAAAGTTTTATACAGTGGACAAGAATATAAAAAAGCCCTGAAAGATCACAGAAAAGTCAGATGGGTGAAGTACTACTGTTGTTGCTGCTGCTGCTGCTGCTGTTATAGCATTCTGTTTTGGCAGTGGCCAATCAGCTGCCTACAGGGAGAATTCTTTCCTCCTATCTTAATACTAGAACCTGGAGTCAGCCAATTAAACTGAATGGCAAGAGAGTCAGAACAGACACGAGGAAGTACCTCCTTCACATGGTTAAAACAATGCCGTTTAAGACACAGCGAGGGCTATAAAGTTAGAGGGTTTAAAAGGGGATTAGACAAATTCATTGAGAATGCCCCAGCATCTCCTGAGGTGGTTTGGAGACACATTGCCCTCTATTGATCCTTCATAAGAAGCCCTCCATGTTTGGTGCAGTGACGCTGAACAGGGTGGGATTCTGCCCAATCCCAAGCATGTTACTAGCAGGACTGGCTTGAGAGAATAAAGTCCAGAAATCAAGCTCACAGGGAATCATGCTGGAAATATAAATTTTCTGTATTTCAAAGCATTGTTGACAAAGCATTGCCTAAAATCATTGTTTCTCCAAGTTTTGATGGGTTTTGGGGTGTTGTTGTTTTTTTTTTTAAATGTAACTGAAACATAAGTTGAACACACTGGTGGACCTTCTAAAATTCAAGGCTATTTGCTTAGATTGGTGATGTATATTTGCAAATATCATACAGTATATCCAGAGCACCAGTCTGGAGCACCAGAGCACCTGCCTTGCTTTGAGTCATTCCTCAGATATCCTTTAGGCAGCAGTGTGTGCTTATAATTTGATCGTTTTTTTAAATAAATAAATAAACAAGCCCCATCACCTGTTCACCTGCTTTCTTCAACCGATTATAACAAATAAAAAGCAAAGACAGGAACAAACTGGTTCAAGAGAACTTCTGTGCTATTCAAGTTCTGATTACAACAAATAGAATAAAACTGTTCTTTCCCCATGACAAAGAAACAGCACAATTTTGTAGTGACATAGAGAGTGAGCTCCTACATGTGAATATGCAACCACCACCATGTGGATTGATTCGTTTCTATTTATTCCATTTCTACGCTGCCTTTCTCCCATAACGGAGCTTTGTCAACTGGGGCTCACCTTGCATTCATGGAGTCAGGCTCTTCCCCATGTGTTCCTTACTTATATACTACTGCCTAGCTTCCCTCAAATTCTGCTACAGCCAGTTAAATTTGGAGATCCTGTTTGTTTTTTCCTTTCTTTTTTTTTAAGGAGCGCATGAATCAATGGCTGAGCTTCACCAGACTCCAGCGGGTGGAAATTTAAAGAGCAAGATTTAGGTCAGCTGTATAGGATGGGTTTTAATGGGTAGGGGAGGATATCTTAATTCCCTTTTATGCCTCCAGGCATCCACATGTGTGAGTTAAGCAGAGTTTTAAAATCCCCTTCTTGACAGCCAACTGAAAGCATAGGAATTAGGCTGTAAAGCCTCCTTTTGAGCAAGTCCAGCTAACAAAGTAAACTGGTGGCTTCCCCTTTTCTTACCCTGTTTAACAAAGAAATAGGTTGTTCTCATACGCCTTCAGCTTGACGGTGTGTACATCCATTCAAGGAGTGATGGGAATCTGTTCAACCTGACATGTCTCAGTGCCAAGAAAAATGTGTGGCAGGTCCTTATCTGAGACATATTGTCTGTAGATGACACAGCCTTGACCACACACTCCGAGAAAGCTCTGCAGAGACCCATCAGCCATTTTGCCCAAGCCAGCAGGGGGTTTGGCTTTATCATCAGCCTGACAAAGACCAGCATCCTAGGTCAGGACATCACCAGTACTCCACACATCAGCATTGGTGACCACACACTAGTGGTGGTAGACGATTTTGTCTACCTGGGTTTCACCATAACCAGTAATCTCTCCATTGACGCTGAGCTGGACAAACGTGTTCGCAAGACAGCTACGGCAATGGCTCACCTCTCCAAAAAGGTATGGGAGAATGTGATGCTAATGTCCAATGCCAAGATGAAGGTATACCAGCCTTGCGTGCCAAGCATGCTACTTTATATAGCAGTGCATCGTGGGCAATTTACAACCATCAGGAGCGACGCCTCAACGCCTTCCACATGTGCTGCGTCAGGAAGATTTTGGGCATTACATGGCAGGACAGAGTCTCAAACAAAGATGTGCGCTCCTGAACCCACATTCCCAGCATGTTCACACTCCTGTCTCAGCGACGTCTACACTGGCTTGGTCATGTCCACAGAATAAAAGATGGTCGTATCCCCAAGGACGTGCTCTTATGGAGAGCTGGCTTCAGGCCCCAGGCCCATTGGCAGACTAACTCTGCATTACAAAGACATCTGCAAATGTGATATGAAGGCTGGAATCATCAACCCCACCATGTGGGAATCCCCTGCAGACAACCACAGTGCCTGGAGACAGACAGACAGGTCCATAGAATCCATAGTATCAATAGAAGTGACCAGAGGAGGAATAGCCGCTGGGAGGAGTGCAGAGAGGAGAAACACCATGGTGCATATGCAGCAGCACAACCAGATTCCTTTATCTGCCCCAGCTGCAACAAAACATGTCTCTCCTGTATCAGTCTCTACACCACAGCAGGCACTGTAACTCTCCAACAGTTTGACTCAAAGGCACACTTCATCATTGTTTCCTGAGATAGATGGATGCCAGCCAGGACTGCAGTTCTATCCCACTACCCTGGAAATTAGTGGCCACAAACTCAGTGAGGTTTACTTCTTAGTAAACATGGATAGGATTATGTTGCAACTATGGGGAGGGGGGAGGTGTTTTTCACCCTTCACATTCCATGACTTGACACGTCTTGACACAATGGCACAGAAAATTTATTCCCATCATCAAATGACTGGGTCTCAGAGGTTTGAGTAGAAATAAATTCTGCCAATAAGAAACAAGACAGAAACTATTTGCCATTTTGTCTGGAGGATCATGCTTTTCAAAGCACCATATGTTTTTTCAAATTAATTTCTGATTAATTTATGAGACAGTCATATAAATTACCTATGAACAGGCATTAACTCAGTTAACAGGAGATCTCCACATCTTAAGCAGATGATGCAAAAGAGCGGCTAAGCTTCTCTTAATGCAAGCTTCCCACCCCCACCCCCCAAACAAATTGGAGCGATATTTCCATAAGTAGAAAAGCTGTCATCTTTAAAGGTTCTTTAAATTATATTCTGTGGCTTTGACTGTGTGTGGTGATGTAACTAGCTCTAAATAGCTTATTTAAGCATTTAATGTCATTTTTTTAGTTCTCACTCTTTATATATTTTTATTTCATTGTTCATTGTGTGTGAACGAAACATTTTTGTCTAACAGTGTCATAAAAATGTTGTAAAGATACAATTGCACATAACATGTGGTGCTTTTGAAAAGCATCCTCCAGGTTGCTGCGTAATATTTCAGCTGTGCGTTGATGACTAAGACCTAATAGTTGAAGCAGTCCGGTGGGGATACATCTGCCAGATATAAATATTTATGAAAGGAAAACGGGGAAGAAAGAATAAGGACCATTAATCATCTCTCATCATAAACCATTAGATACTAGCGAGGCTCATTTGGAACCAGACACTGTCACACAACCCCACAACCAACAGTGTCATCTTATGCATGTCTACTCCAAACTAAGTCCATTGAGTTCAATGAGGCTTACTCCCAGAGAAGCAGAACTAGGACTGGTCTAAACATAAAAAAGAGTAAGAAAATATTGTCCTCCAAGGACTAAATTACAGTGTAATCCCATCCAATGCTATTGAATATCTGCCTCAAATAAGCAGGAGGCAAATCACTTTAAAAATTCCTATTTTTCTTTGCTAGCTGAGCTCTGGGATGAAAAGGAAGCATCTATGTAATACACAATTAAGTAAACCCTTAACACATAATAATAAAAGCTTGGATACTATACCTCATGCTTATAGCTGTTAAAAACGAATAATACCCAGAGTCATTTGAAGAAGAGAAAAATGATTAATTAAGGCTATATTCAGATGTCACAATAAACTATGATTTAGCATGATAGAAATGAGATTTGGTGAGCCTCAGGCCACACTGCCTGGCCTCATCCTCCTCTGGGAGTGCCATGTGGGGGCATCTGAAATCGTTTGCATCTATTTTTGAATAACCACAGTTTGCTGTGTCATCTGAACTGTGGCTAATCTTAACTATGGTTTCTTTGAAAGAAGCCAGCTTCAAACCATACTTTATGAAGCTGGCTTGTTTCAAGAAACCATAGTTCAAATTAACCATAGTTTAGGGTTCAGACAAAATGTTTAACTGTGGTTAATCAAACACAAGAAAAGGCTGCTTATAATTGCTCTCACAGTACGTACATAGGGGAACATTTCTCTCAGTTGCAGTGAGAGCTAAGGTCCTTCACAGCAATGCAGTATTGACAGCATGGCTCATTAAAACAAGTGTTTCTTTGGTGAAGACTGATGATCATGCGTGTGATATGTTAGGCCAAGTTGGTATTAGTCAAACGAGATACCGCCTAAAGGGTGCTCATGTGTTTGTTTGTTTTTAAAGCCATCTCCTCTTCACAAAAATCTTCAGCATAAGCTTTCCTTTCCGCGCGCGTGTGTGTGTGACAAAGATCTCTGTCAGCTTCTGCTGAGGACTTTTCTCCCCTCAGCTGGGGATGCTGCTGCTCTGCCAGACATAACACAACATCTTCCAACATTCCCGATAATGTGAGGCCCTTCTTCTGCCCACAATTACGTGCAGTTATCCTGTAGCCCACACTCTCTCTGGCGTACAAGCTTGAGGATAAATACTATTTGTGTTGCAAACCTGGAAAGCAGGAGGCCCACTAGTTATCACGACATCTTCACATCATTGGGAACAGCTTGCATTGTATGTGGCACCATAGATGGGGAGACAAGAGAGCTTATGGGAATCATATTATTGTGTACAGAATGGTACAGGAGGGATAAGGATCATAGCTGGCTGGGCTGTCTCATTTTGTGTGCTTCTATTCTTCTCCTTTTAAACCTGAGATAATAATGTTATATGACCAGGCACCATAAATACTGCATAGGATAAGAATTAGCTCTACGTCTCCCAGACGTTTCTACTCATAGTTGCCCAGCAAGTGTCCACTTACAATTATCTTTTTTAAAAAGTATTTTAAAAAGCACAAAACTCCAAATTTAGGGCAACTCTTTTCTTTGGACTGAGCTTGAAAGGTAGAATATATAAAAGGAGTCTGAACAAATATGATCAAGAGGAGAACATGATGCAGAAGCTACCCCTCTTTTGACTCTGACTGCAATTTTCATCATCTGCAGGTCTGGTGCAAGTCAAAGGATTCCAGGTGGTGAGGGAATTCCGGGAGCTGTTAATCAGAGGTCTCAGCAATGCCTTTAGAGACTGCTATATTTATGGAGGGAGATTCATTCCAGTCATCCTGTATTTTTATATTCTCCTGGTTTTTCAACTCTGACTCACTGTGATCTGTGAATTAGGAAGTCCTTTGTTCAAACCTCTCTCTTTTTTATTATAAAGTCACTAGGTGACTTTCGGCAAGCCACTTGCTTTCCCTTTGAAGCAGTAAGCGGAGCAAAAGTGAAAAAGAATAAGGGCGATGATCTCGTATCTTGCCAAACTTGTCATAAAAGCAGAGAGAGATGTGGGAGAAGCTGATTCAGTCCAAATGGCCTGCTGCATACCTGTCACATATGGGGTTGTATCCAGGGTTAGCACAGCTTGGAGTAGACCCATTCAAATTAAGGAGCATGACTTACTTAAATTCATTAAATTCAGTGGACAGGGGGAGACTTACCCAATTTGAAACTCCATTCAGCTTGGTCATGTGACTAACTCAGCAAACAATATAATGACAAAAAAGGGTTGTACAAATACAGTGGTACCTCGTGTTACATACACTTCAGGTTACATATGCTTCAGGTTACACACTCCGCTAACCTAGAAATAGTGCTTCAGTTTAAGAACTTTGCTTCAGGATAAGAACAGAAATTGGCCTCTGGCGGTGCGGTGGCAGCAGGAGGCCCCATTAGCTAATGTGGTGCTTCAGGTTTAGAACAATTTCAGGTTAAGTACAGACCTCCGGAATGAATTAAGTACTTAACCCGAGGTACCACTGTATACCCCTATTTTAAAGGCTTATTTTCCCTCTGCCAGGCTTGGGTTGGCCTGCTGCTGAACTGAGTTTGGAATAGGGGTAAATTTCGCTGGTTTGCTTTAGTCTGGCATAAATTACACTGGCTTCCTATAGTTTGGATTGCTCTATCCAATAACTTAAAAGACTTCTCCCTCTCTCACGCTTTCTCTGACACACACACACACACACACACACACACACACACACACCAGTGTGAGAGATTAGTGTTTTATCTCTTATTCGGAATTATTGGCAATCAAGCCAGAGTTCCTAGACAAATGTGTTTGTGGAATGGTTCAACCATAAAAAGTGCATCCCTGAAACTGAACCACAACAACTGTCACAGCTGTTCCCTTTGGAGGAACCAAACAAATCATGTGAATCAGGATCTAAAATGCAAACCTAGTTCCAAATTGACATTTTGCAGAGCGTTCAGATCTGTGCAAAATTCAAAGGTACTTTCAACATGCTGTTAGTGAAAATAGCGCAGAAATGCATTGGATGTAACTCATTTAGTGCTGAATGGACAAAGCAATCCCAGGTCAAGGTGCTGCTCTTAAAACCATCTGAATAACAAGGGAATCTCTGAATGGAAGCAAGGCAGCTTCATAATAAAAAAATCCTTTCCATTTTTATATGAACCAGAAAGGGGGAAACTCTATAAGCCTCTTTTGTTGAATGCCAAGTTCTGCAGCTCTGTGATATGTGTGACGTTCCAAAGCTTAGTTTCTAACCAGAGTTCAAAGCTAAGTTATTAAGTCAGATTCATGGGGAGAGGCAAGAGCTTAGATGTACAGGCGCTGCATTTCAGTGTAACCATTTAGTCCGTTAAACAGCCTTAAAACAGACCCTGTTAGCTCTTTATGTAGTTTTCTGCAGCTTGTGTTGCACTTTCATTTTCAAAACTCTGGGGTCTGAGAAAACCTCACTGGGGCAGTGGACACCAGCACCAACGCTTCCCAGAGCACAGCTGGTTATTTCATTAAATATGCCCTTATGGAGTATGGATTCAAAAACTGCTTGCATCAGCAAGAATCTTGCCATTAACTCAGGGATGGCACATCCTGTTTCATCGTGTGAGGCAAAATGGGAACATGCTGCCCCAGTGAGGGCCACAAAGTGCCAGCAGTGGTGCCAGCTTGCTGAAATATTGTGAGATCTCATGTGCTCCGTGAGATCTCATGAGATCTTGGTGAGATCTCTTCAGAAACCAGTTCTACTGCTGTTTCTCCACGGGGTGCCACTTTTTGGGCTTCAGCCACTTGAGCTGACTGCCTCGCCTCGCCTCACGGGTGGGTTGACCCTGCGTTAACTTTTTATTCATCAGTCATGAGAAGCACGATTCCACTGCAGTTGACATGCTCTGTTGTTTCCTGGTGGCATTACATTGGCCAAATAAGAGGAGAAAGAAAAAGATTATTTTGGGGCAGCTATTGGAAGTTGTGATGCATCATGCCACTTGAGTTTTAAGCTGACACCTCTGTGTTGTGACTGACTATGCTTGCAACCAAGAAGACATCAGTGGCAGCCAGTGAGGTGAGCTGGGTAGGGCTCAGTTCATCTTCCAGTTTCTCCACAGAGTAGGAGTCACATTAGTACATGTGGAGGACCTGGCAATTACAGCTGAGGTAAAAATCAACTACTAAACTAAAAATATCAAAGGGAACGAAACAGAGACACATTTTGGGTGGATTGACACACTTATATTATGCGCAGTGCAGAAGAGGAGCACACGGGATCTCCACGTTACAAAATATTTCTGTTGCCATGACTGCATGTGGTAATGGAAACTGCCACATAGCTGGAATGTGATGACCTAAGGAATATAAGATCTGATGTAATTTGACCTCACGTCTTCTAGAAAGGTCAGAAATGTGGGTTTTGTTGAATGGTAATGATAACGATGATAGAGAGAATTACAACAACAACAAAGGTTGCTTGCGCTTACTGAGAGAAAGGGAAGGAGTGAGGCATGGGGAGCTGCTCCTACCAGCTGCTACTGGAAGACAGGGATAGAAATTATATTCCTCCAGTGCAGGATTAAAGTTGGGTTTAAAGCAGAGTAAAACAGGGCAGTCTGGCCATTGTCCAACAGAGACCTTCTATACACTGAGAGGAATTTCAAGTCCCAGAGGGCACATGAGGTTTCCAATGGAACCTGATTTGCAAGACAGGGGATAGCCAAGACTATTCTGGACCAAGATAAGCAAAAGGTCCAGTATCCAATCTTTGGCTTTTAGGAACTGGTGAGAAATTCAATTCAGTTTGTATTTAAAAATGAACCTACCTAATCCACACTTTCTGAAACATTATATGAACTGAAACCCAGCCATTCCTTGAAATTTATACTTTTCTGAATTTTGCTACACAGTTTTCCAGTCAAGTAACATTCCAGTCAGGTTAGTGTATATATTTGTGAAAATAAAATACAAAAAATGAATCCTATTAGGCAAAACTGCATACATATCTGCATATCAGGAGAAATTAGCACTCCAATGCTGAGGAATCTGCACGAGGACTTTTTTTTTTTTAAGTAGAAACTTATTGTGAAAATGAGCAACTGAGCAAACCCAAAACTGACAGATCTGCCCATTTCTACCTGGCAACTCTGGACAGGGCAAACCCCCTGCTTGAAACCTTGCAGAGATGCTGCTCCCAGATAGTATATATGACAAATATATGGTTATTGGTGGGGTACAAGGCATGTATGAGATTAGAAGCACTCCATCATGTTATGACAAAGAGCTTGAGACGAGTCTTGTGGGTAATAATACCTGGACAATGTCAAAACCATTTAAATAAACACTGGGTGTGTAGCAGTGGTAATTTAGATTCAGCCACATTCCCTGCATTTATTTTCAGATATAGAAACAGGGAAGAATGGTTTATTTATTTTGATTTCCCTCCCACTTTGCCTAAGGGATTCAAGGTATCCTCTGAAAACTCTTTGAGGTCAGAGGCTTGGCTGAGAGATAGTGACAGGGCCACAAAACAAAACAAAGCAAACAAAACCCCTCTAGCTAAATACTTTTGGTGGAAGTCAAACTCCTAACAGGGAAACAAATGGTGGTGGTGGTGATGATGGGTACTTTTTCATTTTGATTCAAAATGGAGGCCCAACCAGTCTCTTGTGAGAAGTCCCTGAAGATCCACCAATATAACCCATTTCATTATTAAAATAAAGCATTTTGTTGAGGCTTGTTTTTAAAAATTAACTTTGTGGATTCATGAGATTAAAGGATTATATGAGATCAATGGAAACTACATGGTGTGTTTCTAAGTAATTGTGGATTGTTTTGGAAACTTGAAAGAACCACTAATAATATTGAAATATTGAGGTCTCAGAGCAATAATTATGGATTTTTCAAGTAGAAAGATAAAAGTAAACAAGCTCCAGTCTGCCAAGACTTTACTGACATATTTGTCATTCCCAAATGAGGCGTTTTCCTTGGTGAAGGCTATAACGTGCCCTTTTCTAATTCAGTGCTGACATATGGAGAAAGTTTTGAGAAATTCATCCTGTGCTCTGTTAACTCTGTTACATAGAACAACACAAATGAAAATTTGTTTAGTGAGTATTCTTTACACTAGGAAACTGCAGTTAGCCTTCTTGTTAATGATCTCTATTCTGCTATTGCATGGTTCCATGGGGGAAATATTTAAAAAATAACTTTCCATATGCTAATGTGAAGTGAAGTGCTTAATGATTTTGCTTCAGATTTACTTTCATAATCCAGAAAGCCTATAATGCACTTATCTCCAAAATCCTTGATTTCTTAGATTCATTGTTCACATAAATCATATAGAAAAGCCAGTATAGAGGAGCTAATTTTAGATATATCCCGTAGCTAGAAATGAGGGCTTTATTTGATCCTCTGAATGTTTAGAAATGCAAAAATTAAGCTTCATGATAATCTTGTATGGTTGTTTTTTTTTTACAACTCTTCAGCATCATTCCCTCTAACAGAAAATTTAGGAGCTTGAGTGTTGACAAGATTAGGGCCACAGTGGGACTACTGAGAATCTTAGAGCAAGGCAGTGCTTTTTTTCTAAAAAAAATGTTTAGGGGTACTCTCATTTTCCTACTCAGATTGAAATATTGCCCCTCAATGAGGCCAAACTTAGATTTACAAAATGTTTAGGGGTATGCATACCCCTGCGTCCCTCCCCCCGAAAAAAAGCAGTGGAGCAAGGTACAGTGGTACCTCGGCTTAAGTACTTAATTCGTTCTGGAGGTCCATTCTTAACCTGAAACTGTTCTTAACCTGAAGCACTACTTTAGCTAATGGGGCCTCCTGCTGCTGCCGCACCGCCAGAGCATGATTTCTGTTCTCATCCTGAAGCAAAGTTCTTAACCCCAAGTACTATTTCTAGGTTAGCGGAGTCTGTAACCTGAAGCATATGTAACCTGAAGCGTATGTAACCCGAGGTACCACTGTATTTGAAAGTGACTGAGTGGCAAAATCAAAACGGATTCCATTATCAGTTCCCAATTTTGGCTGCAACTCTAGTTACCACAAGATTTTTTGGCATGCCTAAAACCAGTTGGGCTTATTGCTTATGCCTAAGGAATTGCTTATAGCACATGATGCAGTTTTAAACAGGTCTGATCCTGTACAGTGTTTGCGTGGAAGTCTGTCCGAGGCCATTTTTAAGCTGCTCTGGGCTTCTTGGAGGAAAAATTTGTCCAATTATATGTGGTTGCTAGAACATATTGGGTTACTTATGAACAGTCTCAAAGAACACACATTTTAAAACATGGCACATTAATAAATAGTTGTATTTATTAAGTTTTTATACAAAATAGTTCCTCCCTATCCGTAGCTCATATCAAATATAATAAAATACAGGAACTGTTTTTTGTTGTTTTTTAGCATGGAGAAAAATAGTATTGCTTGAAAGATGTCGTATCAGCAGTCATACTAGTAATTTGAAGACTTCTACATCCTCTTCAAAGGCTCCATGCCTCTCCTTTCTTCTCCCACATTTTTCTAAACTCTGACAAAGAATCAGCTGGTAAAGATGGCAATGAATAATGCATCTTTCATTCCTACAGACTGAAAGTTGCTGTTTAGTGGGCAATTACAACACCTCTGTTACATACTGAATCTTTGTTATGCTGTTAGCCAGGATGGAGAATTGGTCAGGTTGTCCCTGTCTTCCTTTTGTAACAGGAGTGCTTGTAGAGGGCATTGTCAGTGGCAGCAACCAGAGATGATTGCTCATTAGATTAAGTACACTAGTTTTTCATCTGCAGTATATTATCCTCCATGCCTCAATATACAAATTCTACACTTTTTGCAGCTGAACTATTTGGTTGCAGAAAGACTTCTCTTCTCAGATTTTCTCAGCTTGAGTTTTTGTGGTAGAGAGAGAAGCTAAATCTCAAACCACATATTATCAACTTCTTATTTTAAACAGTGGTATGGGGGGCGTATTTTGGGAGCTTGCCTTGATCATGACAAAATTCTTCTTTCCTTCAACGATTTGAGAGTCTGATTGATCATCTATAGGGCTGGCAGTTTTTTAAAAAAACAATAACTTTTTCATCTCCTTTATCTTCTGCCAGAGATGGTCAATTTCTCCAAGTTCAAGCAAAAGCTAGTTGAACATTTCTCCCATTTTTTCAATGGCTCAACTTAATATGAATAACAGTTTCTTATTAAAATGTTTCAATATAAATTATTACTAGGCCGTGCAGTGGTAAGAGTCCTTAAAACCATGCCTGTGGTTTCAATCCCAGTGGAGTTAGTACACCGAACAGCCATTGTCATTGTCCCTAGTTTCTTGTAAAGTTCCTTCACTTTCCATACCAAACATTTCCAGTGCATCTCTGCTGCTACAGAGTGCATTACTTGAGGCTTCTGGGCCGAGAAGCAATTTCCCATACGTTCTATAATATGGAAAATAACCACTGTCGGAAGGTGATTGCCTCAGGTTTAAAATTTCATCAAAGAGAGAGAGGTCAGAATCGCAGGACTCAACAATGGAGTCAGTTAATACTTGGTTTTCAGTGAACTGAAGACTCCCAGAACATTGGCTGGTATCCTCTGATGTTTCACAGTTTTCCTGAATATCCTGAAAACATAAAGGGGTGAGTGGTCAAAATTCATGGATTATGTGAACTAAGGACCAGTCCCTAATAACTGTGGACTACTTTGGGATGCTCTTTCAGAAATCTATGGGCCTCAGATCTGTGAAGTTGTGAGTGTTGAAACCTCTCTTTCATTATTATTTATGTATCTCTAATGGGCATGAAAATATTGTAACAAATAATGAATTTGACAAAAGAAGCAATAATTCTTCCAAAATAATAAACAGATAAGAGTATAGAGTTCCCAGGGTGTGGTTATACAGCCTCACACATCTAAATTGCCCACTTGCATATTGGCTTTTCTCTTTTTAAAAAAGACTACAAGTGTTTTAATACACATATTTATATGTAACATTTAGTTAGGCCCTAAATCTCATAGGTGAGCAGCGACAAAAATGATGTTCTGCCATCCATAAAGCTAATAATAATAATAATAATAATAATAATAATAATAATAATTTATCATTTATACCCCGCCCATCTGGGTTTGCCCAGCCACTCTGGACAGCTCCCAATCGAATATGAGAAACACAGTACAGCATTAAACATTAAAAATTTCCCTAAACAGGGCTGCCTTCAGGTGTCTTTTAAAAGTAAGATATAAAGGAAATTATTGTATGATATTGGGTTCAGCGTAAGATTTGGCCTTTCTTGTACTTACAGGACCTTCAGATACTTCCTCAGTTTTACAGCTAATTTCACTCTTGATTTCCTCTGCATTGTTTGCCACACTCCCTTCGCTCTCTGCTCCACTGTGTATTTCACTGGGAAGATCTGAGCTGCCAAAGTGTTCCTCATATGTTCTATAATATGGATAATATCCCGTGGTGAGACTCACGTCCTTTAGAGGCTCATCGTCATACTTAGGATTAAAGACACAGCCATCGCTTTGAACTTCTTCTCCTTCTGCGTTCTCATGGCTCAATTCTATATTTACCTGCAAAGGGATTTCCACAAGGTTTGAGTATGTCCTGTAATAAGGTATGAACTCATTACAGGGCGCCACATCACTTGAGAAGAACAAATCATTAAAAATGGTCCACTCGGTATTGAAATCCTCAGCACTATTCTCAACTGACTTGGAGGTTTCTTGACAGGAGAGAGTTGGTGCTCTTTCCTTTGTTTCTTTCAAACTTTCTTGGCTTTTCTAGAAAGAAAATGACAAAGGTTAACGTACTGAAAGGTCTGCAATCATAATTTCATACATCAATGATCTATTATCTAATAACAATGATCACACCACTTGTAAGCAGAGATGTAAGAATGCATTGTTTTCCACTCCTCCCAGTAACCGTCTCACGCAACACTGTTTCCACTCTGCTGCAGTTCGTCCTATGCTGAAACCAATATTACATCTCTGAACATTGTGAGATGGGGAGAGCGCTATTGCTCAGTGCAAAGCATCTCCTTTGCATGCTAAAGGTCCCAGGTCCAATTCCTGGCATCTCTAGGTAGGGCTGGGTGAGAAACCTGCCTTAAACCCAGTGAGGCATCTTTTGCATGCTGCTGAGCAGAGAGCCAGGCAGGCATAGAGAGGGTCCCTTGGAGGTTGCTATAGAGAGGGAGGGGCCTGACATAGAGGGCTAGGGAGTGAAAGGGGAGCCACAAGCCAGTCTGGACAACAGTGTCACTAAGACAGGGGCAACCTTTAGAAGTCTCTCTGTGTTCTTTGTTCTGCTTTCCTTCATAAAGAAACTAACTGTAAGTTAGCCAAGTGTTTCACTCTTTTTCTCTCATCTGTGAATGACGTGCTCTTCTTGTTGGCTCCCTGACATTGAAGGGCTAGGTCCTAGAGGGTGCTTGCACTTCTTTCACAGAATTAGAGGAGGCCGTACCTCCTTTGACTGCAACCTTTTCTTTAACTTCCCAGTGTTCTTCCAGGGTGAAATCCCGTTTTTCTGTTTCCTCATGAATCGGCAGCGTGCTTTCTGCTTATAATTCCTTTCATCCTGGGTTACTTTAGCCTCTGAGTTGTCCTCCTCCTTCATCATGTGTAGCTTTAAGGTGGAAATAAACAAAAAGGTCATCACGTGTGTGCTCCATGAATTTAGTCACCAAAACCAGATGCTAATACCCATAAAATCACAGTCAGGCTACCCCCACCGAGACACTTTTACTATGAAACTAGCTAACTGCAAATCCATGCAATGGGTAAGAGGTTGACAGCACAATGCCTCTTCTTCTACCAGAGGGAAGGAGTTTTGAGCGGGAGCTGGTTCCAGCGTTGGCAGGGGGGCATATTCGGCCCCCTGCATCAGTTATTCCAGTTGCTGCACCACGCCCTTCAGTCAGCCAATAGGGCTGGCTTGGGGGCGGGATTTAGACGCGTTTAAGCGGCCGCGGCAGCACCGTGCCCCTCATTCCGCTTCCTGAATTCGATGTATCACCCGCCCACCCTCCCTTTAGGTCACATCTATGCTTTTGACCTTGCTATGGACTTTGGTTGGTTGCCTTGGTTGCCCAAGGGGCCTGGTAGGAATTTTATCCATTTGGCAAATTGGTACCAGCCTCTTGGTTTTTGCCTACCTCATAGCAAATCGTCACAACTTGGCGGTTAGGCATTGGAATATGTGTGGTATGTCGGAAGGCAGGTTGTAGCCATCACCTACCCCTCCCCTCGTTGGGTATTCCATTAAAGGGATCTGGCAGTCGTGGATCCTGTCCAATGCCCTGCTGGTGGCTAGGGCCATGGCAGGACCCCCAGTGATATCAGGGGAAGCGTCCAGTTTTATTTGCATCAACAAGCTCCTCCCACTGGTTGTTAACCCTCAGATGACTGCCCGCTGAGTGGGGTGGAGTCATGTATAGATTGTTTGATCCAGTGCCTAAGCCAATACCACTCACATGCTGTAACCAATAAAGTTGTGGCCTTCTTTAGTCCATCAACCTAAAATACTTGTGTCCTTGTGTTTTAATTATCACTAAGTGGGTGGCGGGTCCTTGACTCACAAAAGGAAAGACTGAAGGACAGTCTGGCATGACAAGGACCTTCTAGTTCCTCTGGTTTGCAATAATAGAAGTGTTGCAGCCCTAAGGGGATTCCAGGAGGGTTTCAATACACCTAAGCAATGCAGAAAAGGGTTTTAGTCCCTGGTGCTTTTCTGAGGATTTTGTGATGCTGCCCTTACCAGCACAACTGGAAAATCAGGGATGACTATTTTTATGATTATTTACTAAATGCATCCATTGCTTTTTCTTGCCACAAGCAGCTCAAAGCGACTTTCCAAACTTGGTGCAACATTGTGTAACCTCTCGGAAAACAAATCAGAATAAATTATCAATAGCAGTCAACATTGTACAACTTCCTGCAAACTTTGTGCAGACATAACAGGGCAAAAACTCCATAAAAAGGTCATCTGGAAGCGCCCTGAGTCATTGGTCCAAATGCAGCCAGTCAAAATCATGGCCAAATCCCTATTCAGCTAGAACCCTGAGCTCACCAACTCAAACAGCTCTTTTTGCTTTGTACCTTCAACCCATCTAATGGCAAATAATGGATATGTCTGTATTCTGAACCCCATAACTTTATGGGGCTTCACTGAACCTTCTCACGAAGACTTACAACTAAGCTCTCTGCAATATTTAAAAAAGTTTCTCCTATTTATATTAATCTAGCTGCCTGTTTAGGTGATTTGTCATCGTTCATATGCTGTATAAAAAGATAAAAACATTTCACTCCTTTAATTTCCCCAGAGCTGACACTGTTTTCTCATTTGTCTTGATCAGACCCATCACCCTTCAGCCAAGTTAGTGTGTAAAACAGAAGCCTTGGTTTTGTAACCTTTGTAAACATTGAATTCATTCCACGTTCCCATTTTTGTTGTTGCTGCTCTTCCCTTTTCTTACTCTGGGAGATGCACGCATGACTCAGCTCCGTCCCAGCAGGATGTAACACATTCCGTCTTCCACCCACTCTTTGCATAATATGGTCCCATTTGGCATCATTCTCCCAAACAAGTTTAAAATGCACTTGTTTGTGCATACAGGCCTTTGGGGAAAGGGGACTGGGACTGTTATTTCCCTCCTGCTCTGCTGTATAGTTATACTGCTATCCTGATAGTATTTTTGTACAGCTGTTTAAAATGTTTAAACTGGATTGCTGGGCTAGATGGTCATTTGGGCCCCTTCCAACTCTACAATTCTGATTCTATGTGTGTGCCACTCTGGGTTCCTATGGGAGGAAGATGTTAGAATTCCTGCTCCATGATTGCAGGATGTTTGTGTTACTGTGCTTCAGTGGGTTAAAAATATAATGAATAAATATAGATGCCACATTATGTCATTGTAGGGAATAGAAGGCCCATGCATAGCTCTTCATAGCCTTTCCTATGTCTGCTCAGTTAAGCAAACAGGAGGATGCAGAGATCAGTGGCTGTTCTACCTCCACTGCATGCACTGGCGGAGGAAGAGGAGTGCGGGGGGAGTGCACCGCTCCTGGCAGCACGCTCCCGGTGCGGTGCCATCGCGGCTGCCCTCCCGCCCCTGCCACGCCCCCAGGACACATGCCAGTCCCGCTCCCACCTGCTCTCTGCCTCCCAGTGCCAGAGCATGAAGCTCCACCACTGACTGCATGCCTCTGAAAGCCCATTGCATGGGGACAGTGCAACTGTGTCTTTGTTGCGGTCCTCTCACAGACATCTGATTGGCCAGTGTGAGAACAAGATGCTGGACCAGATGGGCCATTGGTCTGATTCAGAAGGGTTCATATGTTACACTACCATATTCTGGAACTGCTGGGTGTACATATCCTAAAGCCGAGAGGAAGCACATAAATGTGTATGCAGTAGGCAGGGCCGGCCCAAGAAATTTTGGCACCTGAGGCAGACCACAAAAGTTGGCTCCCTCCTTGCCGGGGAAGAATGGGTGAGTGAATATCTACATCAGGAAGAAGGGGAGAATAAAGATCTACATCTGCCTCCCCTGTGGCTCCTGCCACCTGAGATAGTTGTCTCACCTTGCCTCTTAAGGGGATCGGCCCTGGCAGTGTAGGTATGATCAGCAATGGTAGACATTTCCACCACACTGTGCTGTTCCTGCCATCCCAGTGAGCAGTAGCAACACAGGGGGCAGGAGGTCGGGAGAGCACCACCCCCTGCAGCTCACTACTATGTTACAGTCAATTTTTAAAAGAACAAAAAACCCACTCCCATTGGTAGAGATTTAAGCATGTGCTCAATGGTCTCACTGAAATCAATGATGCTTAAATGTGCTTTGTTTGAATTGTTTCTTGGTTGTGTCTGTGTGAGGCTGTATGATATGGAATATAGGAAGCTGCCTTATACCGACTCAGATAATTGATTGATCTAGCTCAGGATTACCTGCACTGATTAGCGCAGGCATAGGCACACTCCGACTCTCCAGATGTTTTGGAACTACAATTCCCATCATCCCTAGCTAACAGGACCAGTGGTCAGGGATGATGGGAATTGTAGTCCCAAACATCTGGAGGGCCGGAGTTTGCCTATGCCTAGATTAGCAGCTTCTCCTTGGGGTTTCCAACAAGTTTATTTCCCAGCCCTGCTTTGAGATGCTGTGGATTCAACCTGCGACCTTTGGCATGTGTTCTGGAAGGATAAAAACAAAAGACCACAGTGCTTGCATTTATGCATGAGAGTGATAAAAGCACCTCCATTGTCTTCTCTTCCTTTTCTAACAATTCCTAGCAGCTACACTGGATGCGAGTCCTTTCCAGCTGTAACAGTAACTGAAATACACCAACGCTCGAACAGAAAGTCACATTTTTGTAAGGTCTATCTTTGATCTACTAGTGTTTGAAGATTTTTCATCCACACCAACTCCCAAGTGGGTTCTTCTCTTTCAAGCCAAAGACTGTTCTCCAAGAAATGTTTCTTTGAAGGCAACTTCAGGGCATCCTATAAAGACTTCACAGAGCAAAAGCCCACACATTTCAAAATAAGCTAGAATCATTGGAGAATGGAGAGGATAAAGTCATTTTCTGAACTCAGGAAATTCTGGTTATATTGCTTCCTTTTTCTTTCTTTAGACTGTTCCTAATTTTGTATCTCAAACATATGCCAATGAAGTGTGGGTGTAGGTGTAAGAGGAGTGTGTGAGAGATTTTCAAGGGACTCATAGATATATTCAGCTTTCCCCTTTTCATAGCTTACCTTCTGTCAAACCACAGACCTATGAATAGTAGAAGGGTTCAGTCATGACATCAAGACGGCAGTTTGTTCTCTCCTTTGGTGAGGTCATAAGTAAGGTTCCAAGAGGCTTCCAACAAGACCAGCTGCATGGAGATTGAGATGAAGATCAGAAGATTCCCCATTTTCCTTTCCTCACATTGTGTCTGGCCATGCCATATTCCTGGATAATACCAAAAAGTGCCGTTAAGATTCAGATATATACATTGTTCATCTTCTTTTGGACCTGATCCTTGTTGTATTTCTTCAAGAAACATTATTATACTGGAACTTTGAAATCTCTTGTTCTGGTGTATATTTCAAAATAAGTAAGGTACAAAGATACAATATGGTGGCATGATGTGAGACCGATAATGCTGGGTGTTTGCTGAACTACTGATATGCAACCTCTCATTTATTGTGCAAGTGCGGTGGTTCAGTATCTATGCCACACTTTGCCTGAATTAGTTGGACAGAGAGAACATCCCTCTTCAGCAAGTTGGGCTATTGCAGCAAGTTACCCCTACTGGGGTACACAAGGCCCAGCCTTTTAAAAACTGAAACTGGACTGGGGGCCTGTTTAGCATGTGAGGGAGAAGCTTACATAGTGTTGTCAGTACTGTATATAGATAATCAAGATTGACTCAGGTGGACAATTTTTAGTGAAATATGAAGCTTTTTAGATTGCCTTCAGTAAGTCACTTATCCCCCTGCCTTTTCTACCTTACAGGGTTCTTGTGATAATGAACTGGGATCTTTCATGCACCTGTAAATACAAATACAAGCACATTTTCAACCACTTGATTATTATTACTTCTTAATATTCAGTCCATTCAGTTTACTGGTCCACCAAAAGCAGTTTTATCCATTGAGATTGTGAGTTACTCAAAACTTAGCATACCGGGTGCTTTGGGGTAAGATGGGGCGAGGCATTGCATAACATTTGTAGGCAAGACAAAAGAAATGTATGGTGGATCCCTTCAGATGTTTAGGTTCCATGTGTTACTGGAAGGCTCACTTCCTTTTTTGGAAAAGTTTTCGTGTGCATCAGTCCATTGCAAAAACACATTAATACTTTAATATTAGCCTGGTCAATAGCACAATCTTAGGTTTTTGTTGTTTTTCTTAGTATAACTTCCAGATTTTTGTTTGGAAATACATTCCAAGCTATTCCATCTGTGTTCACAGCTGGCTAAATAATTCCAACTCCTTCTTGAACAGAACAGGGTGTTAGTTTGGGCTAAAACAACACAGCCCTCTTTAAATGTGCAAAAAGTATATGAGGAACTTCAAAGAGAATTACCAGGTACTGAACAATCTACTGAAGATCAAACCCTGGATGAAAACAGATTATTTCTGCGCAAGGAAACAACTGCTTGATTTCTGTTAGAAATCAAGCCATTATGACCAATGGTTAGGGAGGACAGGAGTTGTATCTGAACAACATCTGGAGGGACACAGATTCCCAATCCCTTATTTAGATCTTTAAACTACAAATTGATAAAAAGCAGGGAGGGGGGCATCCATCCTTTTATAGTTAAAACAAGCAAATCACCAGTTATTTCTAAAAATGCATACTCGGCAGGAAGGGAAAAAATCTGTCATGGAAGAATGGAGAACCTACTGAAATATTTCAAGTGCCCTCTTGTTCTCTTTAAAACATGGTTGCCATTAATTCTGTTCTTTTTCAGGACAGAATAATGGGTGTAATCTCTCCCACTGACCAGCTGTGACAGCGCCTCTGGTTTAGACCCCTTCTTTAAAACAAAGGCTTCTATTATTATCATCTGATTTTAAAATATGGATGTAGGTTTGTATCTGATACACACAACCCAGGTCAAGTCATAACATCTGTTTTATTTTATTGGTTCTTGTACGACTCTTTCTTTGAAAGGAGATCATTAATTTTCTTCTACATGGAATCCATAAGTCAGGCTCCTCTCAACACAGAGAAATGAGGGAAGTACCGGTATTTGTTCTTGTGTCTTCTGCAAGGTATACTTGTTCCCCCCTAAAATAGGCACTGTAACTGAAACATTTTGTGTGTGTGGAACAGGCCAGATAAAATGACTAATATTATCCTTTACTACACATTTGCACACACATATCAATTTCAGTAGGACAAGGGGCAATTTACATCACAGTTTCTATGAATCAGTAAACCCCATTCATTAAGTGTGTGTTTTCATGATAGAGGTGAACGCTGAGGCATATGTTATATATGAAAGCCAGTGTGGTGTAGTGGTTGAGTATTGGTCTAGAATCTGGAAGACCAGAGTTCAAGCCATGAAGCTGATCTTGGGCCAAACATTGCTTGTCAGGCTAACCTACCTCACAGGGATGTTGTGGGGACTAAATGTGGATAACACTGTCTTGAGCTCCTTTGAGAAGAAGTGGGATATAAATGCAATAAATAAATCAAAACAATAAAATATGGCATAGGTACTAGAATCAACTGAAATTCAAATTGTTATGGTTAATGCCAGAGAAGCAGAGCAACATCCAGGATGTTTCTAGAGCAAGAGAGTGCAAGCATTGTGTGTAAGAATTCATGCAAGTCTTCAAGGACTTCAAGATCAGTAGCGATGGACTAACACAAGCCACAGCTTGTTATCCACAACAAAACTCCCCACCTGTGCTTCTACCCTATGGGTAGAAATTATGATATTCGTTAGATCTGGAGAAGCAAGATCATGGTGACCTTTTAAAGGAAGTACAAGTACGGTAGTTTAACGTGAAGTTGAAAAGAGAGAAATTACTGGAAAGCAGATGAGTAATAAGGTTGAAATGGAAAGTGGAAAATACAAAATAAGAAGCAGAAAGACTGTTATAGTTTTACCATAAACAATGTGAGAAATAGTAAGAGAATTAATATGTTTGTAATATTTGCAGAAAAACCAACACAATCGTATTAAATGAGTGCACTTAAATGAACAGAGATGAGAAATACATTAATTTAAGAGCACAAGAAGAGCCCATTTGGGTCAGATCAAAGGCCCATCTCACCCAGCAACTTATTCTCCTAGTGGCTAACCAAATGCCCAGGGGAAGCCTGCAAGCCGTGTTAAGTATAATTGGTTTAATTCACATTGAAATGGGAATGGCTATGTGTATCAATGAAAGATTTAACATGGGGATTTTCCACAGAGCTATACTGAAGCCAAGAATAGGACTCTGAACTCTAACTCGGTTGATAATTATAATTAACTATTGTTGTTTTCTGCTAGCTAAGATGTGATGGTTTAGCCTTAGATCACATGAGAGGTATTGAATTGCAAAATTTGCCATCTTGGAAGGGCTGGAGTCTTTTTGTTCTCAGACTCTGCAAGAGTGAGGCTGTAAATGAAGCTCTCCAGGAAAACAGCTCTGAGCAAATGGAGGCTGCAAAGAGAGAGAGACCTCTGCCTATAGGCATGTTAGGAGTATTTAATTTTTTGTAAAGTGCTGAGCCTATGCCTTGGACTCGTATGTGTCTCATGGAACTGTTTGGCTGTATCATTTTGCTATGTTATGAAGAAAGTTCTTCCAGTAAAGTTTTGAACCATCTAATGGATCTAGACAATGCTTCATTTCAAACATAGTCAGTTTTTAATGCACCCAGTCACTTTGAACTGTGCAGTATTAATATCTGCAATAAGCCAGACCTGAATGTAGCAGCACTATCCCAAATTGTGAATCCCAGCAGCTAATATTGAGAGCAATACTGACTCCAACACTGGAATTAGCACATAGCCACCATAGCCTAGTAGCCATTGATAGCCTTAAACTCCATGCATTTGTCTAATCCTCTTTTAAAGCCCTCCAAATTCGTGACCATCACTGCATATTATGGCAGTGGATTTTGTAGCTGAACAGTGCTCTGGATGAAGAAATGTTTCCTGTTGGACTGTTTTGAATCTCACACGATTCTGCTTTATTGGGTGACCCTGGGTTGGCATATTATGAGAGTGGGTGAAAGACTTCATTTGAGGATCAAATGGCCTTGGACCAGTTTATTCACAACCGATAGAAATTACAGCATGTCCATTTATTGCATTGGCTAATTGGGTTCAGATGGGCTAATTGGGTTCAGATGATACTTGTGAAGACCTGCAGATTTCAGGAAGCATCAATCTTGAGAAAGAGGATGCAGAGATATATTAGCCTTCAGGTGAGTATTTGTGGGAAAGAGGTGAGGCATGGGTCATCCAAAAGAATGGGGGAAGAGCCCTATGGGACAATAAGAGACTCTTTGGTCTTAACGCTACAGTTAAATAATTCTCTAATGAGTAATGATTCCATTCTCCCTTGCAAACACATTTATAATAAATTGGTGAAAGACAATGCAAAACCATTAGAATCTTTCAAAGCTCCCCTGGCAGAAATGAAAAGCAGACAGTGCAATGAATTAAAGTAATGAAACACTGAGCTTCCATTAAAAAATATTAGCACCACTAGTATTTCATGACTTCTGGCAGGAAGTAATGAAGATGGCGCCTTTAGCACATCAAAGCAGTGTTGAGATCATGGTTTCGCCACCATCACATCTTACACACACTGACAGAAGCTCAAGAAACCAGGTTCTCTGTGCAATCCACACATTGGTTTTCATGCAAAGTGATGCTAGTAAAATAGGTATACTTGACATGCAAGCCTCAGTATTGTATATATTCTGTATATGCTGCTGCTAGTAGCCTATGCATATACAGAAAATTTCAGTGTCCCTGTTATGAAAGCCATATAGTCCCAGCTCATCATTAGGCAATTAGATTTTAGAACTTCAACTCTTTCATATAAGTGGGAACATCACATACAGACTACGATTCAGGTGTCTTGTACAAGGCGTATATTTTTTATTACAGGGGCTTAAGGTACAGGCAGTACATACTAACTACTTGAAATATTTCAAGAGAGCGCTGAAACCTTTCTTCAGTTTACACCTGGTTCTCACTATTGCTTGGGAGGGGTGAATTAATCCAAGAAGTAATCAGTCATCCAATGAACTATACAAGATGAATGGTGATAGGTCTTTGTACACAACATTGAGAATCAAGAATACCATGCAAACATCCCCACCCTACTGACACCAACCAGTGACAAAGACTTCTGGACAACCCAGCTGGCTTTTTATGGAGAACTGCAGGGTGACCCAGTCAATCAAATTCCAAAGTCTAACAATGATGTGCGTGTGTTTTGGACAACCCCTCCTTCAATCTATAAATCAAGATAGTCATAGATACTATTATATATTTCAGGCATGCTTAAACACAAATCATTCAACAGTTGAACTGTGTGTGAATTGTTATTGCAAAGTTAACATTGGTCATCATAAGCATTTCATTAATCCTCTGAGTTCTAAACATTAGATGGATTCTCTTTTGAAATGTTGCTTACAAGTGCTGCTGTGGTGTTTCATGCTACAGTGAATTCCAGAAATGTTCTCACTACTAGAGTCTGGTCTTTATCAATGGTTATATTGATTTAAATGCAACAGCATTAGGACAAAGAATGGAATGCTAAACCTATTATAGGCTTTTGGGGTGGTTTGCAGCCATTTCAGTTTTTTTCTTGCAAGCATGTTTTTATGGATATGTGTGGAATTTCCATAATGAGAGCTAAGACGCACAAGGTTGTTGCCACAAAATAATAATGTGTCAAACAGACATGCATTTAACCGTGCTGTAGTGGTGGTTTCTTGGAACATACATTTGCTACATTGCAATACATTTGTTTTAAGAGCAGAGCATTCATTGTCAATAAACTTCCACTACATGTAACCAAACAAGCAAAGCATAACAGTGAATACTTTACTAAGCACTCTGGGAATGTGACCCTGGTTGTTATGAATCTCTTCAGTAGCAGACTACAAAATAAACAGATTTGAAATGAGCCTCTAGTGTTTGAATGCCTGTGACACGCTCGGAAGAACCTAATATGAAATAAGAAGGTATAGCATGTGAGTGCAATGAGGGAGTCTTTGTTGTGTGATGGGGTTGCAAAGTTATTTTAAAAACTGGCCACAATTCTGTCTTGCATTCATTTAGCATACTTCAAGAAATCTGGAAGTAACTATGGAACTGCATTAAGTTTTAATTGGAACAGCTTAGGGCAAAAATGCATGTTTCATGAAGCATGTGTTTTAAAATGGTGTGCTTAACACTGCCACTTTAGTTTAAAAGAGAAGCAGCTGATTGTCATGTGTTGCTGGTTTGGAGAGACAACCAGTTAAGAGCAGCCGCTCCTTTCTTCCCTTGCCTTCCATCTAGCAAGTCTCCTGAACCTGCTGGAAGTACCTCTGCCTTGCAGTTCTACCACATCCAGGAGGAGAAGGGGAAGAGGGAGGGTGAGGGTATGCAAACAAGACAACTTAAGAATATAAGAAAGGCCTGCTGGATCAGGCCAATGGCCCATCCAGTCCAGTATTCTGTTCTCACTGTGGGAAAACCTCAAGCAGGACCCAAGCACAAGAGCACTCTCTCCTTCTGTGGTTTCCACCAACTGGTAGAGCTGGTAGAAGAGCATAAAGAAAAGGCAGGAGAGAAAGTCAATGTAGCTTGCTTTCAGTGCAACACCAAAGGTTGGTCATGGAAGAAAAAGCCACCACATCCTTTCACTTGATTTCCCCTTCTAAATCAGAGGTGAGGAACCAGAGCAGCCCGTGGCCTTCCAGTCTCCCCCATTTGACCCGTGAGGCCATTTTGGCCAAGACAGACCCACTTGCCTTGCAAGTACCATGTTGGGGTGATTGGTTTCAAACCACGTGGGGGTGAATATGGTTCACAAGACATCATTGTGACATCAAATGATTGACAGGTGGGACAACCCCACACCCTGCCACACTTGGCTGGCATGGGTTAGGGGGTATAAGGATCCAGACCGTGGCTGGCTGAAACTAGTTTACCACTCCTGTTCTAAGAGATGTAATGGTGAAGATTGGGCTCCAAGAACAAGGCAAAGCACTGCCTCTGGATGACCCAACTGGACCCAAGCCTCCCACCATACCACCCAGAGAGCAAAGGTGAAGGAGCAAACAGAAGCAACAGCTGACCTGAACTCGGTATTCTCTGGCCACAATCCTGGCTCAGAGATGAACTTAGGAGGGGGAGGAAGAATTGCTGGGAAGCCCTGCTCCCATTCTGCACAAATGATGTAGCCTTACCAGATTCCTCCAGCTCAAGAACATCCCTCCAGTTCATACCTCATCAGCTCGATGGTGTAGAAGCCAGAGGTTACAGAACTTTTTAGAGAGAGAGAACTGGGAGGCAGGCAGTGGCAGGGAGTGGTGCTAATAGGAGGTTCAGGCTGGCCAGCCTTCATAAGGTTTGGCATGCTGTTGAGGCAACAGCTCCCACTGAGAGGCTCCTATTGAACAACGGTCACTGTGAGCTCTCCAAGGTACTGACACCATGACTTCTGCCCTTCTCCCTATCAGTGAGTGCCCTTGGGAGTCTAAGCTGAGAGGACAGCACAACCCCAATATAATCAGCCTGAAGTCTGTATTTTCCATCCTTTCCCCCAGAGTTCTGTTTAGTTTATTTTAAAAGGAAAACATTATGAAGAACAGGAGAACCTGAAGAGTGGCAATTTGCTGCAAAAATCTCCAGCCTTCTCTCTCTCTCTCTCTCTCTCTCTCTCTCTCTCTCTCTCTCTCTCTCTCTCCCCCACCCACACACACACACACACCCTTTTTGGTGGTGGTGGTGCTGGGGAGAAATGCAAAAAACTAAAACTAAACTGATGTCATGAAGTGGCAGGGAGCAGGGAGAGAACCCCAACAACGGGTATAGCCAGAACTGGGAAACACTGGAAAAAGCTGGGGAAAGGAGAGGTTATTGCAGGCAGTATTCACATCATTTTAATATATTTTTCTGGTATATTATAACTGGTACCACTTTGGAACTCCTTCTGGAAGTGGGAAGCGAGATATGAATTGAATTGAATTGAACCATTGCATTCTGTGTAATGTGCACAATGACTCTGAGTCCAGGCTAAGGTGATGTCATGCTAGGGCTGCCACCACTTGACCCTTTGCTTTACAAGAGTGGCTAGGAACTTCTGTCATTGGGGAGTCAAACTGAACAGCACCTCACAACTTTCTTATTTAACTTAAAAGGCATTGCAACAAGCGGTTTATATGATATATCCTTCAGATTTAATATAACATGTTCATTTCACCTCTTGAATACATAAACAAGGCCGAAGCCAAGGGCTTAAGTAGCTGACTTGCTCATTTGACTGACTTGTGGTTTTGAGAAGAGAGGCATTTTTAAAATGGTAATACTTAGGCATGAAGGAGAATTTTATTTGGTTCACGTTTTAAAGTGAGCTGATCCAATTCATATCTCCCAGATTAATACTTGGGTTGAAGCATAATTATCTATCAGATTTCACACTTCTTTGCAGTTCTCAGCTTTAAAAAAACCATATGAAACTTTTGCCTCCTGATTTCATCATTATATCCAGCCACTGAGTCTGAACTTTCTATGGCCAGTATTCCTTTCATTGTAATTAGAGGCAGAAGGATGGAGTGAAAGAGAGGGAGATAAGAATATGCTAGCAGGGTGTCTTCCACATCATATATCTTCTTGTGTTGCCAACCTTGAGATCCTGTTTTATTTCTACCTGTTACAGAATTACATGTTGCATCAAACCCAATGGAAGAAAACCTAGTGGAAGGTAATCATTTTCAGGAGGCTTAGCAGTCTATAGAAAATAGAATCACAATGACAGGAGGGGAATATGTGAGCTGTCAAGGAATGTCAATCCTCAAGTCTTATCATGTATATATTTCTGACTTCACAGAGCTGGAGATAGGGGAAGAGTGGATGAAAAAGAAAAGAAAAGTAACTGTGTAAAAACATATTACCTTCTGAAAATGACATGCAAAATTGAAAGAGATTTATAAACTGTTTGCAGGATTTAGGCTTGGAAAACACCTATTCTTGTCTGGTTGTAAATATTTCACAGACTTTCAAATTGTGTGAAACTTGATGCTTGTGAAATGTTATTCTTTCTTTAAACTGCCTGGGGAACATAATTGAAAGATGGTATTTTTTAAAAAAGCTTATGCTGAATTATAAACAAGAAAATGTTCCCAGAAAGAGAGAGCACTGCAATTCTTCAGACAACTCTGAAATGATACAGCATGAATTTCTTATTTGTTTAATTCTATTTAATTTATCCATTCATTTATTTCCGCGTTTGTATGCCACTTTTCAAAAGCAAGCCCCATCCCAAGATGGCTCACATCACAAATTTTGTCATGAACGTAATCATAACCTATGAAGCACTATCTGGAGTAAAATGGAAAGGGCTGAATTCAGTATCATGCAAGATCTCTGCCCAGGTGTGGTCAGTTTCCCTACTGTGGGTCTGGATGATACAACCTACAATGTTTGGCAGGTCCCCTTGATAATATGGAAAGGTATGAAATTTACGGCATGTAATGCCTTAAGAGAGAATATTATGAAAATGATATATAGGTGGTACATGACACCAGTCAAGCTTGCAAAAATATATCATTTGCCTGATAACAAATGTTGGAAATGTAAAGAAAATGAAGGTACATTCTTTCACCTTTGGTGGACGTGCCCAAAGATTAAGGCTTTCTGGGAGATGATCTATAATGAAATGAAAAAGGTATTTAAATATACCTTCCTGAAGAAACCAGAGGCCTTTCTCCTGGGCATAGTCGGCCAATTGGTGCCAAAGAAGGACAGAACTTTCTTTATGTACGCAACAACAGCAGCAAGAATACTGATTGCAAAGTATTGGAAGACACAAGATTTACCCACCCTGGAAGAGTGGCAGATGAAGGTGATGGACTATATGGAACTGGCGGAAATGACTGGCAGAATCCGAGACCAGGGAGAAGAGTTGGTGGAAGAAGATTGGAAGAAATTTAAAGACTATCTACAGAAATATTGTAAAATTAATGAATGTTAAAATGATGATTGGATTGAATAGGGGGTATTAGCAACAAAGTTAATAAGAATATGCAAAAATGAATTGATAATGGATGAAAATATAGAGTTATAATATGTTAAGATATAGAGTTAAGATAAATGAAAGAGGGTAAGGATTTGCTGATTTGATTATCTAAATGGGAATACAAAAAGGGGAGGTGTGAGGAGGTCAAGGAAACAAGTTAATGAGCATAAAGTTATAAAAAATGGATTTGTTTTTAATTCTCTTTTACCTATTCATTTTTTGTATATTGTATTTTTATTTGTATTTTTTCTTTTTTATGTATTTTTTTTAGGTTTTCTTTTTTTATTTTGTTCTTTTCATATGTTCTTTTGTGTATTTTGTAAACTGATGTTTTTGTAAAATTCCAATAAATATTATATGAAAAAAAAAGATAATATGGAAAGGTTTGTGGGGACAAAGCTGGGAGGGCTTGGGAGGAAGTGAAATTTCTGCTTCTGAAATGTTGGATCCAGTCCTAAAACATCAAAAAATGTTACCCCAGCAGCACTTAAAAGAACACAAATGGTATAAAATATTACATATATTAGATTTAAGCAGTTGACAAAAGAGAGATTAAAATAGCAGCGCTTTGAATACAGTATACTAGGATATTAGTTAAAAGTGACTTCAAGCAGAAAAGCCTTCAAGGGATGTTTCAAAAACAACTGAATGGGAGCTATATGTCCCTGCCTACGGGGTGGCCACTAGAATGGCCCTGTCTGAAAGCAGTTGTCAAAATAACTTGACCCCAAACTGAAAGCTCTAAAGGTAACCACCAGCACTTTAAATTGAGCCCAGAAATGAAATGTCAACCAGCGTAGATTGGATGAGTGATATTTATTTATTTACAAATATTTCTATACCTCAAGGATTAAAAAACAACAGCCAAGTGATTATAATAAAATCGTCAATAAAAGACGTTACTTACAGCAATATTACACCAACAAATCAGTAAATCAGTTAACATTCATCCCTCAGGGAATGCTTGTTTACCTGGGCTAACAAATATGCTAAAATCAATGTTTTCAGCAGAGTGCAGCTAGAAAGGTCCTATTGAGTAGCACTTGACCCCTGAGGAATTCCTCCAATGAGAGGTGATGGACTCTCCTCCCTTGGAGGTTTTTAAGCAGGGGTTGGATAGTCACCTGTTGGGTATAATCTAATCAAGACTCCTGCATTCCAGGGGATTGGACTAGATGACCCTTGGGATTCTCCTCCTGACTGTGAGGATCTCAGTCTGCCTCTTGGGGCACTGTGGTTCACAGGGGATTGGGGGTTGTTCTGTCTTGCTTCAGAGGTCCAGCCCCCTTTTTGCAGGGAGAGATCCCTGCCAGTCTCCACTGAAGGTTCCAGGTCCTCCTCAGCTGTTGTTCTGGACTGCTCCTGTGTTTCTGGGGGTGCTTGCTCATCTTCGGCCAGATCTTCCTCAGAAGGAGAGTCATCTGATGGGGACAGGAAACCCACAAGGCCACCATAAAGTAGATCACAAGGCTCCAGGGTTATGAAATAGCAGCCCACTTCAACCTAACTTGACACCTTTAGCAAAACAGAATGGCCAGTCCTACTATCTTATGGTGGAAGCTAGACCTGAATTTATTTTCTGGTTGGTTAAGGGCAAGGTTGCACTTAGAAGCCAACAGTTGCTTAATCTACTGAAGAGTAAAGAGGAAGGAGAAGAAGGTTCCCATAATGCCAACAATATATCTGAAAGTTATCTCCATTGTTCAAGGGTATGTACTAACCACAAAATCCAACTCTGGCCCCTTAAAATCAATTGTGCTTTGCTGCTCAGCAGAACTGTATCAGGACTTGCTTCCATAGAAATCACAGCTATCAGATTTCATAGCTTTGCAAGCAGTCTCCTAAAGGAAAAATATTTATAAATATTTACACAGGTGTCCACTACAGGTATGTCGCATTCAAGGAAGGATGACAGGATGTAAAAGAAAATGGCATTTTTCCAAACACTGAATTCAAAAAGATTTAGAGAGAGAGACAGAAAGTGGGAGAGAAGACTATTTTCTTGTAGCTCACCTCTTCTGTTTGGCAAGTGGACTACAGGAAATAAGACTTCAAAGGAATTAACTGCACATCTGATGACATTTAGAGAAGAAAAGAAGAGAGGAGGATTTACTTTTTTTAGACTTACAAATGGCATCTGTATTCATGACTGTCAATTTCCATTAAGAAAAAGGGGGTCCCCCCCTCAAGAAACATATGGACCAAAATTAAAAGGTAACTATGGTAACTGCAATTTGAAATAAGTATGCTTCAATATGACAAGCACTTGAACGTGATCATGCTCAACTAAAGTCCACTGACATAAGCTTTTTGGATGCTCTAATTTCTATTCTGTAAGCTCAATTTATGCCTTGTACATTAGCTAAGGAGATATATACTGTATTTTTCTGTGTATAAGATGCCCCTATTTGGGGGGACTCCAAATTAAGACACTTCTCAGCACTACCTGTGTATAAGACGAGCCCCAATTTTAAACCTAATGTTTTGATAAAAAAAAAACACCTACGTGGGAAAATACAGTAGATGATAGATGATGATAGATAGATAGATAGATAGATAGATGATAGATAGATAGATAGATATAGATATAGTTATAGATATAGATATAGATATAGATATAGATATAGATATATAGATATATATAGATATAGATATAGATATAGATATAGATATAGATAGATAAATAGATATAGATATGTGGAATATTTTTCAGCTCAAGGGCTGCATTTGCTCATGGCTAACCTCCACTGTGGATGGAACGAGGGATGTGACTCTTATTATACAGTAGGCTACATTCCAGCCACAAAGAGCCACCATATATGTCTACACCAGGCATAGGCAAACTCAGGTAGTTTGGGACTACATTCCCATCATCCCTGACCACTGGTCCTGTTAGCTAGAGATGATGGGAGTTGTAGTCCCAAAACATCTGGAGGGCCGAGTTTGGGGGTGCCTGGTCTACACACTCACCTACATGCATCTCTCCACACACTAGCCAGGCAGGCAAGAGGCATTCTCCCAATTTATTCCAGTCAGGGTAAGGCACCCAAAGAGGGTTTAGATCAGGCTGCTGAGGGGGCTGGGGCTGTAGCTTAAGTCCGTCCTCACTACTGATGTCTCGAAGGAGCTGTACGAAGGGCAGCCTGCAAATGCGTGCATAGGGTGGGCTTGTCTGTGTCAGAGCAATGGGGAAGGACCTAAGGTAGTCAATGGGTGGTGGACATATGCAAATGGTAGACAGAAAATGTAGTGTGCCTCAGCCTGTTAATTTTAAGTGGCAGTTTCATAAAAGGGCTAAAACTGGGTGAAACTCCTGTTCTGTTGGATTTGGGGGGGGAATAAATCTATTTTTTATTTTATTTTTAACCAAAGTCTTCCTATCGTTTAGGGCTTTCTGTCACATAGGAACAACCTGTTTTCAAACAGTGTAACATTTGGTTTTCCAAAATAAACCACTTCAAACGTCACTGGTCTTAATCATCTCAGTGATATTTTTGACTAACATTTACTTAAGAGGCACACAGCACATTCCTCGCGAAGAGAATGAAGATAGTTATTGACATTCTTTTTTATTTTCGTGAGACTCATGAAAAAAGCACCCTTAAAATCTTTATAATACAAACAATCTCTAATGTTTGCAGACTTTTGTATTTTCATGGTGCAATATTTTTCAATTAGGCAATTTTCTACTATATCTTTGTAGCCAAAGCATAGGGGGAAATAAACCAGTAAAGGCTTCAGTGAGGGATTCTTATTTCCCCCCTCTCTTTCATTCCTCCTCTCTCTCATACACATCTCTCATAGGAAAAAAAGTGCATCAATTAAATTTGCATTCTTTCCTGAATGCAGGTATTCATATTTGTCACAACATGCTCTTCAATACACATTGAACAGGTGTAGGATTGATGGCACTTTTCTAATACATATCACTCAACAAAATGATAGTTGAAGGTAGACTCATATGGCTAGAATGTTGGCCTGCACCATAAATCAGATTTAAAAGTAATGGGAATTTGCGAAGCTCAAGGGCTGTTCCTCTTTCAATCACTTTGTCTACATTATAGCTTCTAGTATTGAACATTGATTGAGTTGTTGTGGTGCGTCGGTTTCATACACGAGTCTCTCCAAAGAAGGATAACAGACTGCAGAGAGGACTCAAATTCTAGTGCCAAAAGCAACATTACCATGGCAACCAGGCGCAGCCTTTCTATCATGGAAGGCCGCCTGGGCCAGCACTGCCGTTAGGCGAAGTGAGGCAGCCATCTCAAGTGGCAATTGCTGGAGGCAGCAGAGGCAGCACTGCCACTTTAGCCATTCCTGTATGTTGGAAAGCAGAGCTGCGGGTGCCGCAGAGCTCTCAATATACCTCCATGAGGCCCAGCAGGAATCATCCCCGCTCACTTTTAGACACTGTCTGAAAACCGTATTATTCAGGCAGGCCTTATGTGAAAGACCACTCTTTCACATAAAACGTTGCAAGGCATATGCAACCTAAAGAACCCAATAAAAAGGATAAGAATGTCAGACACAACAGTAAAAGCTGGTTGGCAAATAATTTTCAAGTTCAAGAGTGGTTTAGAAATATTTAAAGAAATTAAATAAAATTAGAATACATTTGAATGGGCTAATCTGCTTCTTCTTAACACCAGATTGGTGGTACTGCCTATGACTGCTGCCCAATTGACGCTGACTCATGACAGGACCTTCTTGGTGGTGGAATGCCCTCCTTGGTGAGGTGTACTGCTCTCCCTCAGCCCAGTATACCTGAAGGAGCATCTCCACCCCCATTGTTCAGCCTGGACACTGAGGTCCAGCTCCGAGGGCCTTCTGGCGGTTCCCTCACTGCGAGAAGTGAGGTTACAGGGAACCAGGCAGAGGGCCTTCTCAGTAGTGGTGCCCTTCCTGTGGAACACCCTCCCATCAGATGTCAAGGAAATAAACAACTATCTGATTTTTAGAAGACATGTGAAGGCAGCCCTGTTTAGGGAAGTTTTTAATGTTTGATGTTTTATCATGTTTTTTATATTCTGTTGGGAGCTGCCCAGAATGGCTGGGGAAACACAGCCAGATGGATGGGTTATAAGTCATGCATTATTATTATTATTATTATTATTATGCTTCAGGATAAATTCAAAAATATTTCCGTATACCAAGGCTAAAATATACTGGCTATGGCAAAGGTGAAATCATTAACTGGAAGGGTATGTGATTGATTTTAAATATTTTTAGAAGTTCTAAACATTTTTAAATGCTCCAGATGATGATTTTAAAATGTTTTTATTTGGTTTTAAATTGTGCTGCTTTAACGTTTTGCTGTTTGCCACCCTGGGCTCTTTTGGGGGAAGGAAGGGATACAAATTTAATAAACAATAAGTAAATGAAATGTTTTCACACTCAGCAAAGTACCACCCTGCTACAAAACTGTTATTTTAGCATTCTTCCCTGTGCTCTCAGCCTGTGATTTGACTTCCCTGAAATTGTTGCTATAAAACAATATGAAAGACTTGGGGGAGGGCTGTTCCTCAGTGTGAGGTCCATGGGGTTTCTTCACATCAGTATCATCAAATATAAATCTGAAGCCAGAGTTCAAAACCTTTAAACCAAGATAAAATTACACATTTTGGAGCTGTTGGTGCCAAGCCTACTGCTAATGTCTGAATAGTCTTCTGATGGCTCCAGTCACTGCATAAAACTCTAGGCTTCCTGGTTTATTCTCTTCTATATTCCCAATCCCCCTTTTCATTTCATGCCTCCTACCCATTTTATATTTACCATTTTGATATATCCATCTCTTTCCCCCCTCACAGCAAAGTGCTTGTATTGTAACAATGCTATGCCTGATACAAGAAGACTTTAGGTTAAAACTGACCACCCAAATGCTTGTATTCTACACTTTGATCTCAAATCCCAATGAACTTCTCTGTGTTTTGCTTTTCAGCATAAGCCATTTGATACAAAGGATGTAAAACCTGGCTGAAGAACAGAGGGTCTAGCAGTAACTAAACAAGAGAAAGGGCATGGAAATTTGTGGTAAACAGAGTTCTGTTGTTGTCAGTGAATGCCTTGTGGGACAGCCCTTGGATTGCTATTATGCACTGAAACTTGGCTTCATCGCTCATGTTTTGATTTTTCTTCTTTACAGTATATATACAAAACTCAGTGCTCTTCCTATTCATCTTCTCACTTAACTAAAAATAAAAGAAGTCCTGGATATTTATATCCGGATAATATGGAATATTTGGTATAGTGAGGAGTAAACGCACATGAAAACAAGCCCCTTTATTCTATTTATTTACTGTCTACATCGGTAAAGGACAGGGTGGTAGGAGTGCACTGCTCAGGCGACTGCCTTCCACCTGAGTCAGTGTGATACATATGCACCTGTGGAGCCAATCTGGTGATACACCCACCTCACTCCCACCTCACCCCTCTCTGTCCTGGTATACAGTAGTGACCCAGCTAGAGGTATGGTGGGGTGAGTGATGCAGCCCCACCATGCCACCTGCTACCTACTGGTCTGCTTTTGGCCCACCAGCAATACTAGACAGCACAATCCTATACATGTATACCAGTTTTTCCCAAACTTGGGTCTCCAGCTAGTTTTGGACTACAACTCCCGTCATCCCTAGCTAGCAAGACCAGTGGTCAGGGATGATGGGAATTGTAGTCCAAAAACACCTGGAGACCCAAGGTTGGTTAAACACTGATGTATACTCAGTGGTAACCACAACTGAGTTCAATGCACTGGGCATGAAGACACACTCTGGACATTTTATCTGACCTTCAGGCTTTAAGGTCAACTTGCATCTTTCACTTTCATACTGAAGCCGGCCACAGTGCAAAACAGGGTGACAAATGAACCCAACTGCTGGTCCTATCTAATCTCTAATCTTGCCATTGTTGCTTCAAAATCTTCAACCTGAAAGCCTGATACTGATTTGCAAGCATCGCTGTGAGATCTCCTACATTTTAACCATGAATGCTACAGTCCTGTGGCACAACAAATTATAGTGGGGATCCTCTAATTTTATCCAGAGTAGCCAGATATTGGTGGTCATGACCATATGGCGAAATACGTCTCTAAGGCAGCCAAATTAGCCAGAGGCGAGACCCAAAGAAACAGATTCTTGGGAAGCATAACAGAAGCATTTTTAAAGTGTTTTGTTTACAATTTTTACAAGAAAGGAGCACTCTCTTTTCTAGCAGCTACACTTATAATCTTCCAGCCCTTCTATGGAACAGATCTCAGGTGCACCAAAATTATCATAGGTGCGGCAACCTACCTGTTCAAGGTTCACAGCCTTAAAGAGCCTTTCTGCTGCATGGTAACAAACTCCTTTGCAAGACCCTATGGTGGTGATGACATAAATGCATTTGCTAAATAACTTAATTAAAGCATTGGTGTTTTGTGTGAACACAAAGAAATACATAGTCTATATCCAATATAAGTAATGGTCTTGAGGGAAGACAGGATTCTTTGAGGGAGTCTCTGTTAGTGTTCCCCTGTGGCTCAAGCACACAGCTTGAGTCCATCAGGAGCTGTGCATTCAGTATTTTGGGTTCTGTCCTGCAGAACTCCCTCCTGGCTGTGACCTCACAGGTCCGCTCCCTATCTGGTTTCTAGTGCTCAAGCAAGACTCTTATTTCAGCAGGCATTTTAAGTTCTTCTGTTTTATGATTAATTTTAACCAGTGTTGTTTACTATATCTCTTTTGTAATTTTATTGCACATTGCTTAGAAGCTTTGCTGTTAAAGCTTCTAGGCTTTAACAAATAAATTGTTCAAGCTTATAAGTTTTAACAAATAAATTGTTGAAATACATCTTAATGAAATGAAATAAACACTTGGCAGGCTCTAAGACAGAGACTCCCAGGGTCTGTTGGGAGATGCATACTTTTGGCTTAAGTCTTAAAGAAGCTACAGATGCAGGCAAAGCAATTAGTGACATTTGGGATGTGTAAAGCATGTCAATAACCAGGACAATAAATTAAAATAAAGCTTCCAATTTCTGCAAAATAAGAAACAGACTAGATTTCAGAAAGGAGGCTCTGAATTCTGAAATATCCCAATTAAAATGGCAAATAACAAAGGAAGCCTTTCTTGTTTTTTTCAGTTCTGGGTATACTGTATTATGCCTTCCCATCTCAGATGCATCAGTAAGAGCTTCCAGATTTTTATTCTATTTAGCTGCTATATAATAATAAAAAAGAGCAGATGAAATGAATAACGTGCCTGATAGTTTTTTCCCCTGTTTTAGTTCTAGGAATATTGCAAATACAGATATGCATCAGATTTGGGCAAACCCCAAATGCTGACCCAAAGGAATATTCAGGGCTTGTTCATACTGAAGCAAGCACCTTGTACAAAAAGGAGGAACTCTGAAATGATTCAGGCTGCTTCAGAAATTTGAACATTGAAAAAACACTGCAGGCCATGTGCAAAAAGTGGAACTGTTCTCACCAAGCTTCCCATAAAAGGAAAATGCCAAGGTGGAAAGAGAGTGTGGCAGAAGTCTTTTCTGACTGACAGGTATAGCTTCTAATCACAGGAAATGATTTTACTGGGGCCTTCCACTCATGCACTGTGAGTGGAGGTGAGGATCTTGAAGTACAGTGGTATCTCGGGTTAAGTACTTAATTTGTTCTGGAGGTCCGTACTTAACCTGAAACTGTCCTTAACCTGAAGCACCACTTTAGCTAATGGGGCCTCCTGCTGCCGCTGCGCTGCCGGAGCACGATTTCTGTTCTCATCCTGAAGCAAAGTTCTTAACCCGAGGTACTATTTCTGGGTTAGCGGAGTCTGTAACCTGAAGCGTATGTAACCTGAAGCGTATGTAACCCGAGGTACCACTGTAGTGTAATATGTCACCTTGTTCTTCTCTGCATGGTGCTGCTGAATAGTTCTGCTAGTTGTGCTTGCTTAGAAAATACTGGGTGTTCAGGTCCTTCACCTCTGCCACATGCTTATACATCTACATCCATTCCTGCCAAACTGTGGAATGGCTAGAAGATGCTATCTTGTCCTTCACAACAGGTAGCAAAATATTTTTTGCCAGCCCGACCTTTGGCAGATATAGACCCCATGACAACCTATTCCTTACTAAGCCCCATGTCTGACAGGACTAAACCTTGTATACAGGATACTGGGGTTTTTTTTGTTGTTGATGTTATATTGTTAACTGCCCTGGTTAACACTTTGGTAAGGAAAGGCAGAATATACGTTTAGCTTTCTAACTGGATACAACCCTTTGTCTTTAAGAAAGTACAAGATAACCAATCCCCACCCCCCCAGATTATTTCAGTTTGTACCTAAAGTGTCCAAACCGAAAGGCCTCCAACATTTGACAGCTGAAAAGGGGACACCATTGTGCACTTGTAACCACATTACTTTCCGAGCTTCCAGGCCACATCACCCACAGAAAGATACAATGCATCAGTCTCTTCTCCATTAGCTCCCATTGCACGCACTTTCTCTGCAACAAACTGTCTTTCAGCAAGTTAAGAACCTGCTTACAGTTTTGGTTGAAGCTACGCTAGAGAATTGCAATTGCACGAGAATCCAATATAACATGGCCCTTCCCTGGATGCTTCTATCAAACAAAGTGTGTTGGTGTTTCCTGGTTTCTCATTAAAGAGCTCTCTCGGCCTTGGCAAACAGATACATCAGCAAAAAAATTGATCAGGCCAGGACTGTGGCAGACATGAAGTGTACAACTGCAACTAACAGACTAAAATACTACACATCCTAAGCCTCTTCAAGAAAACCCAGGCTGAAGGAATCTGTTGCGGTTCTACCTTGTTGCTAAGCTTGTGAGTCAAATTTTCAGCTAGGCTTCTCTGAGTGCAACCAGAATTAACTGAGCTGTGCATCCTAAGTGATCATATACTCAGGAACTGTTTGAGAAATCCTAAATACAGATTAGTCCATAGCTTGCACATTTTGGTGTGATTGCTATTGCAATTGCAGTTGCGACATAGACTGTATGATGATTGGACTTACAGAATATAACTTTAGCGTTCAGTGTGGAAATGATTGCTACTTATTTGTTTATTTCCTTATTGAGTCTCATTTCATATGGAACATTTTCTGTTTCTCAAAAAAAAAAAAATAAAGAAAAGAAAAGAAAATGAAAACAAACCAGTGAGAAGAATTTTGGAAATGTTGTTTTCATAGCACTAAGTTTTATTTGGTTTCCTCTGCAAAGTGTTCTGGGGAAAATTTCCATGAAAAGAAAAGACCACACACACTATTTCCACACTACTGGATGATTACTCTTAACCAGAAACTTGGGGGATTTGTACAATTTTGAATGATGCTGAATCCTTCGTGCTTTGCCAAAATGGGGGGGGGGGAGAGAGAGAGAGAGAGAGAGAGAGAAATCATGAACAAAATTAAAATGTGTTTCATGGCAATAATGGATTGGCTAGTTCATATGACCAGGGCAAGCAAAATTGGGTAGCTCTGCCCCCAAAGCCCCCACTCTTCCCTATGACCCAACCCCTATGTCACACCTTAAATAAGTTCTTTATTTTTTTATTTAAAGTTAGTTTTGTGCTTATTAATAAAATGTCCAGACTCTTGGAGTTGGAGGAGATCTTAGATCACTTACAAAGTGTCTTTATACACATATTGTGATCAACCCATAGCTTTTCTTGGCTGCTAGTCATTGCCTTCTGTAAATTCAAAACACGGCTTCCTTTAAAACTTACTTATTAAAATTACCATAGATCCAGTATAGAAGTGATTAGCTGTAGAATTTTCAAAGCTGCCTAAAAGATACAATGTCATAATTCTCAAACTAGAATGTCAATGTTAGAAGTTGCTAAAAATTTAGGTCAGGGGGAAAGTAGGTTGGCAACTATTTTGAACTTATAAAATACACTGCCTTCTCCCAAAAGCTTAGATTTTGTTCATATATACATATCCACCAATATTTAGGTTTCTTGCATCATATGAAACATATTCATACAGCTTTACAGAACCTTTCATGTATTTTCTACCTCCAGTGCTAATCCAAATCTTTTTTCCTTTAATTAAAATATTACCTCGCAAGTGCCTTCAACCTCCGGTTCAAACTGTCAGACTCAATCCCAGCTCATTTTGATAACAAAGTGCTCATTGGTTTGAATGACAACTTTAATTAACATGGCCAATCCACTGTAATTGCTATATTATTACCAAGATATCAGCTTGCAGAATTATTTCAATATTTCGTTATAAAGGACATTCTTCTTTAAAATGTTGCTAAGGAACATTCTGGGCATGCAAGTTACTCGCTCCCCACCCCGTCTTTTTGGTTTTCAGAATCAAAAGCGACATTAGGGAAGGAAATTATATCAAAACGTTGAATAATTGGACTAACTTTCTATGACTGCAGATGTATGAGGGCCTCTTCCTTCCACAACAGCAGTGATATTTCAAAGCCTGGAACAATGAAGAAGACCAAGATGGGACAGATAAAACTTAGCACTTCTTCACACAGCACATAGTTAAACTATAAAACTCCCACATGAGGCAGCAATGACCACCAACCTAGATGTCTTTAAAAGGCGATTAGATAAATTCATGGATGAGAGAGCTATTGATGGCTACTAGCTGTAATGGCTATGCTGAGCCTCCATGGTTGGGGGTGGTATGCTTCTGAAAACCAGTTGCTGGAAACTGAGAAGAGAGTGCTCTTGTTCTGGAATCCTGCTTGTGGGTTTCTCACAGTCATCTGGTTGGCCAGTGGGAGAACAGAATGATAGACTAGATGGGCCATTGGCCTGATCCAGCAAGCTCATCTAAAGTCCTTATGACTTTCCATGTTTGATGCCATCCCAGTTTGATGCTGCCCAAATGGTTTTGGCATTTAAAATATTAAGTGGGTGGTATGGGGAGGGGTTCTTGTGGTATCATGTGTGATGGGCAACCTGATTCCGGAGGGTGAAAGGGCATTTGATTAATCCCATTTCCTTGCTTATGATGATAATGGGGGGGGGGCACCCACTGTTTCTTTCTCTCCCCAGAAAGCTGCGCAGTCCACTTTTTATCAGCCTATGGTCTAGGCTGACCATCAGCCACACAGAGGAAAAGATTGTCCTGAAAGCAATAGAAGAATCAAGGCCAACTTAAGCAGAACACATTAAACTGGATACAAATTAGAAAGGTAAGAATCCGAACCAGTGTCTGTTCTGCAATATTATCCAATAGAAGTGATACCCAAAGCCTTCTCTGCTTTCCTGCTGGATACATATTACCTAGATATCAATGAATCTGTTTAGACAGATGCCATTTTCAGGCAACGGTTATGCTGCAAAGAGTTTTCGAATGAACTGTCCCTCTTAGAACTCTGGTGGCATACGGAGCGGGTAGCAGGAAGTCACCCCTTTGGCATTCTTGTGGTCAACCCATTGTGAAATGTTGTACTGGTCCACGGAATGGAAAACATGTTTTGTAAATATGAAGCACTTAGTAAATAGTTGTTGACCTTTACTTCATGATCTATTGCTGTTCCAAACAGAATATGTGACAATATTTCATAACGTCTTGTGCCTGTAGGGACACAGGACCCAACCCACCTATCAGAACAAAAGAAAACAGGCCAATGGCCTATCCAGTTCAGCATCCTGTTCTCTCAGTGGCCACCCAGATGCCTATGGGAAGCCCAAAAGCAGGATCCTGATCACAGCAGTGCTATCCTCACCAGTAAGTCCCAGAAATGGACATTCAGAGGAATATGGCCTCCAACTGCAGAAGCAGAACTACAATGTCCAGTAGAACTTAGCGATCATGGCCAGTGTCTAAAGAATTTGTCCGATCCCTTTTTAAAGCCCTCCAAGTTGGTGGCCATCATTGCATCTAGTAGGAGTTAATTCCAGAGTTTCACTGTGTGCTGCTGTGTGAAGAAAAACTTTATTTTACCTGGATGTTCACTGGTTCTGTGAGAGAGGAAGAAAGACCTTTCTCTATCCACTTTCTCTATGCCATGCACTATGTTATAAACCGGTTATTTGCCTTTTCTCCACCGTGAATGGAGAAAGATGGGTATTGTAGTCAAGCAGCATGGTGAGTGCAACCGGTTAGCCATGCCCGCTCTACAAAGCACTAATACAGGGGACAGCAAACTTTTTCAGCAGGGGGCCAGTCCACTGTCCCTCAGACCTTGTGGGGGGCCAGACTATATTGGGGAGGGGATGAATGAATTCCTATGCCCCACAAATAACCCAGAGATGCATTTTAAATAAAAGGACACATTCTACTCATGTAAAAACATGCTGATTCCCAGACCGTCTGCAGGCCAGATTTAGAAGGCGATTGGGCCAGATCTAGCCCCCGGGTTTGCCTACCCATGCACTAATGTCTTAGGCAGCCACCAGCAGACAGCATTGAGTGGTAAGGCTGGCATTGCTTGGAAGGAAATGATTGCATACTAATTATCCCAAGTTACAAGATGTGAATCTTTGAAGCCTTTGCTCATAAGCTGCCATGCGACCCAATAAACAAGACTTGCCCCCAGATATATGGCATTAAGGTGACTTCGGATGTTGTTCAGGTAGCACTAAAAAGTGAGTTTTGTGGGCCTCCTACTTCACTCTTACCAAAGGAGACTGTCTATGCATTTCCAGCTTGTGTAGATCCCAGTGTAAGCTTCTCTTCTGGCATTACAGTGGAGGAAACTATTGTACTTATAAAGGTGAAAAATAGTCCCACTGGCTTTGACCAAATGCCGTTCTCTGATGTGCAGGGAGGTATCTGTAGTTGTGGAAATGGCAGGGTGTGTAGCAGCTCCTCTCAAACTCAGGCACTGGTTTAGACAATCACTGCCTGTATGAAATTCCTGCTGGGCTACATTTGATTTATTTGATCTTCAAAACTTATGAATTGGGGCAATATTGAGTCTTGTAAGTGGTACTCTTCAGAACTTTTGAGGAGGGGATTGCTTGCCTTTTTACTCAGCAAAAATCAAGATTACCTCTCCCTCTTCCTCTTTTTCACATCTCTTAAAGACTTTCTCAAGTTCTTCATTTACCTTTGTTTGGAATTTTCCTGGATTGTAAGGGCTCATACAAATTACTAATTGGAGGATTTCCTTCTAGCTGCAAATGACCTTTTAAAACCTGGCAGTTCTTTATTATGTCCTCTTTCCTTTCTATTGTTTCTTCTGCAGTGAGCAACTTTAAAATCCAAGGAGCAGTTACTTAAGGCTTATTCCCATTTATGTTCCTAAAGCTAATCTTCATGTCTAAAGTTGGCATTCTTCTGTTTCTCCTTACAGAATCATTACTTAGTCTAATGACCTTGCAAGGTGATTGAATGCACTTTTTCTGTTAAAAAGTTCCTATGTGGACAGAGACCTCAAATGTACAGAGAACAGTTCTGGGTGCTCAGATGTCCAAAAAGCAGAGTTACATGCTTAGGTGGGGGTCGGTCTTTTGCCAAGAGCAAAATTTGGACAAGGATTTGGACAAGGTTGTCCCTTGGTAAGCAGATTTTATTTACAGATAGAATGAGAAAACAAGGAAGAAAGGGCAAAGCAAAAGAGAGAGCTTGCGTCCCTGCGGTATCTGGGAAATCCTCCGAAAAGCAACCGAAGGACTCCTCTAATGGCCAATATGTAGCACCTTCCATGGTCTCAGTCTGTTACAGTATACTCTTTTAGGCATGGGAAGACAGGTAGGAAGTTAAAACTTTGGTATTTTGCAGAATTTCTACCTGCTAAAGAGCAAAGATACAACAAGATCCCATTATCTGCACTTTCTGGAAACCACGGAAAACATTTTTGTTCCAACAAGATGTCCCAACTGGAGAAATAGGCCTCTGCCACAGTTGTCCCCTTTGTATTGTTTTAAAATCCATCTTTTGTTATTGTTATCCATGGCTTTTAACTGTTTTTAGCTATTTCATTGTATTTTGTACATCACGGTGAGACATTTGTGGAAGGGGATTCCTAAGAACAATAAAATTTGATTAAGTAAATATAGAGGCTTCTTCAATAGTGTTTTTTGCCTGTTCTGTGCCATTGCCAGGGTTTATTAGTTTGTAAATGTCTAAAAGACACAGTGGGCTTGGAAACACAATAGAGTTTTACTGAGCATCAATTATCCATGGACATCTAACCAGGCTGCTTGAATTTAAGCCAGATGGGTGAGGGAAGAGGCCTTCACGTGATGAATTATTTGGTGAAGACACACTAAACTTTTGTCTCCTAAAAGTCATCAATGTTTCAGCAACAGTTTGGCGTACATACGAGGAGATATTAATGCCCTCATTAGCAAGAGACAGGCATTGTTTCCTTTTTGAACTTGATATGTCTGCATACAGAGCAAAAATCCCAACATAATTTATAGGAAAGCACAGCTGAGGAGCACCTGTTCTTACATTACTTGTTCTGCCCAATTAGTTGGGCGGGGAACAAAATCCACCACACCATTAGACATGAAATCTTAGAACGATAGAGCCATCAGGAAATCAGAGGTTTTGTGTTGGAATTTTAAAAAGAAATATAATGTTTAGTCTTCGAAGCAAATTCTGGTTATGCATATAAAACCCCTTACCTCTTCCATATTCATTTACAACTAGAATCCTAAAGTATGAATTTTCTCTAATTTATCTCTTGTTGGCTTTTGCTTTCCCTGTTCCCCCAGTACCAGAGCTGTTTTCTTATCCTTTAAGTTATCCTGTAACTTAAATTTTTAAAGTATTTTAAAGCAGAGTTTTTCCTGCATATAATTACTGTAATTTGCGTTACAGCAATAGGCAGAAGCTGCTTACTGGATGAGGCTATGCCAGGCTTCCTCAAACTTGGCCCTCCAGATGTTTTGAGACTCTTGGGATTGCCGATTGGAAGGCCGACGGTTTGAATCCCTGTGACGAAGTAAGCTCCCGTTGCTCTGTCCCAGCTCCTGCCAACCTAGCAGTTCAAAAGCACGCCAGTGCGGGTAGATAAATAGGTACCACTGTGGTGGGAAGGTAAACGGCATTTCCGTGCGCTCTGGTTTCTGTCACGGTGTTCTGTTGCACCAGAAATGGTTTAGTCATGCTGGCCAAATGACCTGGAAAGCTGTCTGTGGGCAAATGCAGGCTCCCTCAGCCTGAAAAGTGAGATGAGCACCCTAACCCCATAGTCGCCTTTTACTGGACTTAACCGTCCAGTGCTCCTTTACCATTTTACCTTAACTCTGAATTTAGAAATTGAAATTTGTTTGTTTGTTTGTTATTAATCAGCATCATGTATGTGCTGCCCCCAAAACACCATTCAATAAATGTAGATGTTGGACTTCCTTTCTAGACATTGTAAGACAGAACTGTGGTTGAGTTCCTGCAAAAGATAGCTTGGGCACAGCTGCCACAATCGTCAGCAGAGGTTGTCAGCCTATGAAATCTCAGTTTGCTCTCCCCTTCAAAAATTAAAGCAAAGAAAACCAAAAGCCAATGTGGTGTTGGAGTAATAGTAGTAGTAGTAGTAGTAGTAGTAGTAGTTGATGCTGCTGCTGTTTTATTTATACCCTGCCCATCTGGCTGGGTTTCCTCAGTCGCTCTGGGGAGTGTTTGAATGAGACCTGGGAGACCAGGGTTCAAATCTCCACTCAGCCATTAAGCTAAGACACTTGGGGCAGTCACTATTTCTTAGCTTAACCTACTTCACAGGTTGTTGTGATGATAAAAGGGGTAGGGGGAGAACTATGTATGCCTTCTTGAACTCCATAGGAAAAAAGGGGATAGTAACGTTATAAGCAAACAAATAAACAATATTCAGAAGCACTGTGCTTGTCCCCGCTTCAATAGAGAGCTTTCGGATTTTGACACAAGATAAACTGTTCCAAAATATTAAAATATTAAAAATTCGCAAGTCAGCCACTGGGCTCAGTTTTATTTAGAAGCATATTTGTCTTTGCATATGCCACCTTCAATTGTCAAGAACTGCCAAAATGTTTTTGAAAGGCAGGGAAAAAATGCTCCATCATTTCATGCAAGCATATAAGATAAATAGCTTGACTAGAGGAATGCAAAACTGTTATTTGTGAACATGCTTCAAGTTGTACAATCTCTCTAATAAAATGGTGAGGGGTTGTTTTTTAAAACACACTTCATAAATCAAGTTAACATGGACCAAAAAAAGAAGAAGAAGAAGTTATCAGGATAATATATCAGACATGACTTCAAAACAGAGTCACCACAGTGTAAAATAAAGACTCAAGTAGGAGCATGTGCATCTGTGAATTATTTGGATTCTTTACCTGCATTAATCACAACATGAGACACACAGCTCAAGGCAGAGCATATCCTACAACAGCTAGGATAGCACAGTAGGTTTTTTCCACATGCCTTCCTGGAAGTACCTTTGATGAAGAAAAGGAAAAGAGAGAGCTAGCTATTATTCATAATTGTTAGGAAAAAGAATGATTGGGGGAAAGCAGGTCACCAGAGCAGTCTAACCCTGCTGCTCACTCCTTGCTCCCACAGCCAAAATGTGGAGGAGAATGATGACCCATGCAAAGTACAGTCCTGTTTCTTTGCTTCAACATCCCTCCCCAATATAACTGTGCCTTCGGAAAATAATTCACTGTGGTTAAAGGCTGGAAGGGCTGCCCTTAGTCTGCTTGGTTTCCTTCCTCAGAAAAGGAGGGAGATGTTGTATGTTTAACTTTGGGGGGGGGGGCAAGGCAAAGCTGCTACTCAGAAGGCAGGAAGCTCCTTTATCTGCCTTCACATGCCTTGTTAATGGGGCCAGCCCAAGACATTTTGCCACCTGAAGCAAACAAGAAAATGGCACTCCTAACCTGGTATTCAGAAGTAGACTACCCCTGAACCTGGGGGCTCCCCAAGCTCAGAGAGAAAGTGTGAGAGAGAGCCCAGGGGGGACTGCACAGCGCTGTGTGCACCTGCAGGAGCTGAGCCTAGGCAGGCAAGTGAGTGGCTTGGTTGCCTGGCTGAGCGGCCTTCAGGCACCGCATTCGCAACTGCTGCCCCCTGCCCTGCTCATTTGACTGTCTGCCTCTGTCCATCCACCTGTCCCTCCACCAGCCAGTCTGCCTCCAAGACCTTTGTGTCCTGGGCCAGGTCCTGTGCCTCGCCTGCCCACCTGCCTGACTCACTATGGCAGTCACCACCCATTCCTGCCTTTCTCTCAGCCTGGCTGGGCAGCAGCTACACACAAGACGAGGAGCAAAGCCGTGCTCCAGCCTGCGCAGAGAGGACCAGCAAGCAGAAGAGGAGATAATACTTTCTTCTTCTGGGAGCAGACGGCAGAGCCAGCCTTGGAAGTTTTCTTGCCACAGGAGCAGAGGAGGAGCAGGCTACTGCTTGCTAGACTCTCCCTGCCACAGCTGCCTCCAGCATATGCTGCCTGAGGCAGTTGTCTTGCTCAGCGTAATGGTAGGACCAGCCCTGAACGGCACAAACTGATTTGGGGAAATAAGAATCTACCTGAAATCTCCTCAGTTTTCTCCTTGTTATTCAGTGTACACAGAATCTATGCACACCCCTAATATATGTATCAGTCTCTAAACAGAAATGTCCATTACATGCAAATTCTATCCGTATTATGACGAGAAACCACTTAGTAACTGAAGAAAATTTCAAGTTCCTGACCACTTCATAAAATGGAGACCATACCATTTACTGTTTTGCTGGCATGCCGATACACTCACTACATAGCTTTCATTCATACAGAGTCATTCACACATAGAGTGAGGGATACCAGTAAAACGTAGAATATTTTTCTCAGATAGCTGAGGCACATCCACAGATGCTACAAACCTAGAGAAGAATTCAACACAACGTTGAGGAGATTGCTTTGCCAGCACAAGTATTTCTGCATCCTTAAAGAACATTCTCCCTTCTCCTCCCCTGCATGCTGCTCTGGGGGTTCTCCCCAACCCCAACCCCACCAAGCTAATTTGGGTGGGGGCAGACAGGGGAGGAGAGTGAGGAAGCCCCATGGCACCGATGGAAGTCCTCACCTGAGCTTCTGCTAGGTGGACTGGTTAGTTAAATACAGCCCTTAATTTTCATACCACCCAACAACTGCTGCACTGCTACATTTTAAACTCTCTAAAGTTAAACATGTAAGTAAGGCCCAGCCTGCTATGCTCAATAGATGTTTTTGCAGCCTGTTTTGAAGGCAATGTTTCTTTCCTACTGCAACAGTGTCAAAGATTGCCATTTCCTGAAGGTTCACACACACACAAACAAACATACACAAATGGTTGGAAGAGCTTTTGCGCACAGTTCTGGACTTTTCTTTTATATCAAACTCTTGCTTGTACCAGGCAATCTGGGATTAATCAAGCCTTAGAATAATAGCAGCACTTAAAGTTTATTACAGCTTAAAGCAGAGAGCATTTGAGCCAACAAGAATGTGGTCTTAATTATCGTGGTTTGAATTTACAGTTTAAGTAACATAAATTTCCCTCCTTGCCACTGGGGCTCGCCTTAGGTCACCATTTTTCCAGCGTGTTACACACTCACATACACAACCCACCTCCAAACGCCGGAAGGCTTTCAAATCGCAGCGTTGGAATTCTGAGGTCAAACAAGAAAGCTGCAGTATCACAAGGCTGCCCCCTGAATTAGAAGCCCAGTCATTTCTGCATTGGGAAGACCTGAACATGACCACAAATGCAATAGTGGAATTCAGCTTGGATCCTACAAATCTGGGCATGTCAGAGAGAAAGGAATTCATTCCCAGATTCTGGGGAAAGAGGCACCACACCAGCTGTGGTGTTTCTCTCCTCTCTCAGTAAAACGCTCAAAAGCACATCAATACGCAGATGTTCCAGTTATATCAGGGTAGCCTCCATTCCCTGAAGCCTTTTCCCTGCTTAAATAAATGTCTTTGTTTTGCCTGTATATGAGGGGTGGGAGAATTTGGGGAGGAAAGTTATCGCTGCTATTTATTTATGATATATAAGGATCTTTTTACTGCTCTCCAGTTTCATCCACCGAGGGTGTGTGTGTGAATGAGAATAAAACAACATTTAAGTACAAATATATAATAACATAGGGGATGCAGGTCGCGCTGTGGTCTAAACCACTGAGCCTAGGGCTTGCTGATCAGAAGGTCGGTGGTTCGAATCCCAGCGACGGGGTGAGCTCCCGTTGCTCAGTTCCTGCTCCTGCCAATCTAGCAGTTTGAAAGCACGTCAAAGTGCAAGTAGATAAATAGGTACCGCTCCAGCAGGAAGGTAAACGGCGTTTCCGTGCGCTGCTCTGGTTCACCAGAAGCAGCTTAGTCATGCTGGCCACATGACCTGGAAGCTGTCTGCGGATGAACGCTGGCTCCCTCGGCCTATAGAGCGAGATGAGCGTGCAACCCCAGAGTCATCTGTGACTGGACCTAACGGTCAGGGGTACCTTTACCTTTACCTTTATATAATAACGTAAAAGCTACAGATTAAATAAAAAAGCACACAACACTGAGCAGGATTAAAACTGCATGTAAAATGATCAGGGAATAAGAAGGTCTTTTCTTGGCACAGAAAGAATGGTGAAGCAAGTGTCAGGCAACTGTCTCTGGGGACAGCATGCCACAAGTTGGGCACCACCACAGAGAATGCCCCCTGACCGCAGCGGCAGTGGTGGGAGGACCTGCGAAAGGCTTTTTTCATCAGATATCTCTGTATTCAAGGAGATCTGTATGGCGACGGTTGACCTTTTAAGCACCGTGGTCCTAAGCTGCAAATAACATTTGAAGTCAAAAGCAGCACTTTGAACTGGGCTCAGAAATGGACTGGGTATCGGTGCAGTTGGCATAGCACAGGTGCAATATGATCACAACACCCAGGCCCAGTTAGAAATCTGGCAGCTGCATTTTGTGCTTACTGCAGTTTCCAGAGTGCCCCAACATTTCCCCCACAACTAATGTTAAAATTACAACCCTGAACTTTCCAAAACTGACAGAAATATAAATAGATATTGATATTTTTAGTACACACTAGATCCTTCCTTCCTTCCTTCCTTTGAGGTAGAAAAGTTGGAGACCAAATGACTTGATGACTCTCTCATTTTACGACACCCAAAGAACAAAATTTGAAATCTCAAATGACTTAATCAAGAGAAGAGGTGGATAACACTATCATCTATCTATCTATATCTATCTATCTATCTATCTATCTATCATCTATCTATCTATCTATCTATCTATCTATCTATATCTATCTATCATCTATCATCTATCATCTATCATCTATATCATCTATCATCTATCATCTATCAATCATCTATCATCTATCATCTATCATCTATCTATCTATCATCTATCTATCTATCTATCTATCATCTATCTATCATCTATCTAATCTATCATCTATCTATCTATCTATCTATCTATCTATCTATCTATCTCCAGAATTGAAAAGACAAATATGGAAGTTTTCCTAATGTCTAGAAAAGTGTATATGTGCACATGTAAGACTGGAGCATTTTCCCTGTGCTTTTAAGGCTTCTTCTGCCTAGTGTGCCCTGAACAGAGATTACGGGGAGGCACAAAAGCTTTTGCTAAACATAAATTCTTTCTAGCAGAAATTCTGTCAGACCCATATTAGGATAGGTTTAACATTGTGCTCCATATTTTCCTAGCAGTTGTAGCATACTAGAATCTGGAGCAGTCAGACCCATGTTTTACTTAGGGCTCAAGTGTTCTCTTTCTCTCCCTCCCTCCCTCCCTCCCTCCCTCCCTCTCTCTCTCTCTCTCTCTCTCTCTCTCTCTCTCTCTCTCTCTCACACACACACACACACACACACACAAACACACACCCATGAAAGATTCGGGTGGGCCTCAGTCTGGACTTGCTTGATACACACTAAAGCTGTTGGAATAAAACCATATCCTGCTTACACCACTCCTCTGCCTTTTCTTGGGTCCCTGAAGCATCTTACAATGGGGGAAGGGAAACAAACTGTGCAACTTGAAAACAATGTGTGGCTGGAAGATTTTAAGCAGAGCTGGTGTCAACAGTGTGCAAACCATGGGCTGCTTGGCATCAGGGGCACTTTGGAGTGGCCAGGGACTTCTAAAGTGGTAGACAAGGAAGGGGCACTAGGGATGCTCAAGAAAGGAAGCTTCCCCAGGGAGCTGTAGATGGTAAGCAGTGTTCAACATATGCTGAAATCTTCCTGATGTCTTCCTCTGTCCTGGTGATTAACCAGCATAAGGGTTAGGTTACATCTATGCTCTATGTCTCATGTCGGTCTGTGCCTTGGGGTTGTCCAGCTGTTTGGATGTCTGTACACATGCAATGAAGCTGTGGCCCTAGCATAGCATTCTTTGCTCCTCCTTCATCACAATTCTTGGCCCAGGTGGAACAAATCTATCCCCTGTGAGTTTGTGCCCTGCAATCAGATTGTATCCTGTCTGTTTGTCAATCTACCAAGCTATACATAATCTTTGTATTTGCATTCTAGGACTTTGTGACCTTTGTTCAGTTTTACTCGAGGCATTTGTGGAAAGAGATTGCAAGGATTATAAACTTTGTTGTTGTTGTTTTTAACAACGTTATGTTAAGTTCCACAGAACTAAGTACTATTGAAGATTATTGCTGTATGACAAGGACTCACCCCCAAGTCTCATATACCAAATGTTTGGTCAGCTCTCATGACAGTAAATCACCTCAGGACTTCACAGTATGACCAACATTAAATAATAATACAGCTTAATTCTTGTTGATAGTATTTTTCATTATAATATTTCTAATATATATATATATATATATATTATTAGGGCCATCTTGGTAGTGGTGCCCTCCCTGTGGAACACACTCCCTTCAGATGTTAAAGAGTTAAAGAACTGCACAACTTTTAGAAGACATCTGAAGGCAGCCCTGTATGAGGAAATTTTTAAAGTTTGATATTTTATTATGTTTTTATATGTGCTGTAAGCTGCCCAGAGTGGCTGGAGAAACCCAGTCAGATAGGAGAGGTATAAAATAATAATTGTAATTTTAATTGTTATTGTTATTAAATAAATCATTAAAGCTGCAATCTACAGTTGCCTGGGAGTAAGACTCATTGAACTAAGTCCCACTGAAGTTAATGGGTCTTTGCTTTAGTGTAGGAATGTACTGTAATAATTTAGGCTTCATCAGCATGGTGCGGGGTGAAGCTCTAACTTCTAAATATGAAAGTTAAAATATTGCAGAAGGTGACGGGAGGGAAAGGATTGGCAGCAAGTAAGAGACAACTTCAGCTCGAGCTTTGCATTAATTTTTTCAGGCACCATGACTAATTATTTTAATAAAAACAAGCACAGTATTTTGCCAGCGGACGTTAAGTCTTTCAAAGACTACCAGGGGAAAACTCAGAGGACTTATTGGAAAAATGTTGTAAACAGATGTATTTTAACATCTGTAAGATCCTCACGCTCCGCAAGACATTAATAACTTACATTTTTTTAAAAAAACCTTGTTGGCTTTGTCTTAAGTTATATTAGGGAATGCTGCCACTTTTTGAATATTTTGAAGCTGTTAAAAGCATAAAGCCTTTGTTTGGGAAAGGGAAATTACCCTTTTATAGTGTGTGTACACACTCACTTACACACACACACCTGGAACTAAGGCCCAATTAACTCACTGAAGCTTACTTCTGAGAATTGCTTTATATTTTGAATATTTTGAATAGGATCAATCCTATGAGACATCTTCTCTAAAAAAAGAAAAGTCTTCAGTAGGTGTTCAGATCCTTGTATACTCACTGCCTGTCTAATGTCCACAGAGAAGGAATTGAACAGGGCCAAAGCATTGTTATTAAGGATTATTAAATTTCTACCCAGCCTTACTTCTATTGGAGCCCAGGTCAGCAAACAGCAAAGTCATAAATACAACACAATTTAAAATAAAACACATGAAATCATATTAAAAAAATTAAGAGCATCAAAAAACATTTAAGAAAATTCAGGTACATACACAGCTAATAAATTGCAAGGTTTTCAGAACAGTCTCCTTTGGCCATCCAATGCCTGGGTGAACAAAAATGATTCCTCCTGAATTTTAATAATGAGGGAGACAAACAGGGAGGTCTTTCCACAAACAGGGAGCCACCAACAAGAAGGTTCTGTCATGGGTCAACACTAAGCAGGCTTCACCAGTGGTGACACCACTTATTGGGCCTCTGTGATTAGAGACACTTGATATTGAGAGACAGATCTCACAGCCATTTAGGGTCTCACATGCCTAATGCTAATACATACATTGCATTGAACCTGGTAGCTGATTGGCAGCCAGTGCCATGTTTTCCGGTCCAGTGACACATGGTCCCCTGGGCTGCCCTACGCACACACTCTCTCTCCCTCTCTCTCTCCATATAATGTGACTGCCTCAGGCAGTAGATGCTTGGGGCCCTCAAGCAATAGCAAGATGCTGGCAGACAGAGCACTGTGTGCCATGAGGCTGTGCCTATTAAGCTAGCCAATTGCCCTTGGGTGTGGTGGAGGATGTTGTCCCATCACCAATGTACAAGCAAGACTCAATTGTCAGTCCATTTGGCAGCTGTATGTGGGATGCTGGGACAGGCGCCATCTTGCCCTTTGCGTCAGGCAGCAAAATGCCTTGGGCTCACCCTGCTTGTTTTCCTGACCTTTTTAACCACAGAGCCAAAATATGGAAGCATAAAGTTGCTTTGCTTGTTGGCCAAGAAAATATGGGCCTGATGATGGTGGCGAAGATGTTGCAATCATTCCAAAGGTCAGGCTTGCAACAGTCTGGAATTTTGAGTTATTCATCCCAGCACTCCAAAGATTAATTACGGTAACTTTATTGAAATGGGAATGGTTTTACAAGCCATTTCCACTTGAGCAATTGTGCAATGATTACACTACCATGAGCAAAGGAGAAAGGACCTCTTGGATGCATTAAGAGTTTGATTCTCTAATGGATTAGTGTTTTCAGGCTTGAAGTCCAAGCTTTGTACTCAGATTCCCGTTTTTACTTTATCCTAGAGCGAGTCAGCCCTGCAGCTGTACTCTGAACTTTCCCAACCCCAATTAGGAAAAATAAAAACGAAATGAACAGCTGAGGTTTCAAAGCAACCTGACTTCAAACGATTTGGTGTCTGCCCACCCCCAGCCCTTCTCAAATTAGAAAAACAGACAACCCAACCCAAAAACATGGTGCCCTAGCTAGGCTTGAAATGATTGGGGCATAGGCTCGTTATAAAGCTGAAAGATATCAGGCAAAATCTGTTAACTGTTCCATCTGTTTGCCTCTCTACTATTTCCCCAGATCTTTCCCAGCCCATATTTAGATTAGTCCGTTCTCAATATTCAAATTAAATGGTCTTTCAGCAGTTTTGTTCAAGACATCTTGCTCTTTAGTGATAGGGAGAGTGCTGGAGATGTCCAAAATAAGGATGAGAAGCTCCTCCCCCCCCCCTGCCGGCTCATTGCAGTCAAAATTTGATGGCTGTCATCTCTCCTCTCAGTCTCCTCTTTACCAAGCTAAATGTACCCAGCTCCCTCAATCATTCCCCATAAGGCTTGGTTTGCGGACCCTTGATCATCATGGTCACCCTCCTATTCTCACATTCCTGCTTGTCCACATCCTTCTAACATTGTGGTGCTCAGAACTGGGCACAGCACTCCAGGTGTGGTCTGACCTTGTATAAATAAAATGATTTATCAAAAACTGAGAATTTGACTAGAGAAGGAAGTGAAATAATAAAATGCAACTTTCCAGACAGGTGTTGTGGTCCAGCAACTGGAAATACTCTTGGACAGATACAAATAAAAAAAATATTATTATGTAAAACTGAATCTATCAAACTGGCAATTTGTGGACTGAAATACAGCTATCTTTCCAATTTTGCTCTTATTCAAATATTGTGGTGCAGTTTTCTGAGCAAGCAATTTTTAGGGGGAAAAATACATAAGGGGAAATCAATTTGTGAAAATAACATACCAAAAATACATTGTATTAAGGAAAATCCTGCAGTAACAAGTCTCAAGGTCTATAAAAAACCAGTACATTTCCTGGAAGGCCAGGAAAGGTACTGTTTTGTTCCTATAGAGCAGGCATGCCCCAAACTCGGCCCTCCAGATGTTTTGGGACTACAACTCCCATCATCCCTAGCTAACAGGACCAGTGGTCAGGGATGATGGGAATTGTAGTCCCAAAACATCTGGAGGGCTGAGTTTGGGGGTGCCTGCTATAGAGACATGCACATGCCCTTTAGCCATGCTTCTAAGGCAGTTTCAGAACAAAATACATACACTGAGAACAAAATGCGTTAACAAAAATAAAACGGTATCTATTCCTATTGACCCCTTCTCTTCCTTGGACCTAACAAGCTTCTCCTGGCAAGATGTCAGTTTCCTTTTAAATCACTTGAATAATGTGAAATTGGAAAGGCTTCTGTTTACTGGTCCAGGTTTGATGAAACAAAAGCAAGATGAGGCACAAATGGGTTGGGCAGGATCAGTTCTTTGACTGTAAGGTGATAGAAGAACACTAACACCTCACACTCTTAATCTGATAACTGATCTTGCCCCACTTAATGCCTCATCTTGCTTTTCATTAAACAGGGGCCAAAAAACAGCTTTCCCCCTTCTTGTGGAAACTTCCTTTTGTCAGACGGAGCATGAAATAAAAGAAGATCAAGTGATGTCAAACATTTTCCAGCCTTGCTTCTTGTCTTAGGCCACAAAGTTCAAAAAGAAACTAGCATAATTCATGAACGCTTTATATGTCAAATGCCAGATAGACTCAATGCATTATTTTGAAACAAACCATGATGTTCCCCTGCCTTTTAAAAATGGCTATTATTTTAAACTTTCCAGGGGAAAAGAAAGAAGTTAAGGCTTTGTGCGCATATTACATCTTCAGTATCCTGGGTTTCCTTTCAACTGAGGCACTTTGGAAACAGACAGACCTTTGAAGCTTTGTTTTCCCAGGGCTGAGATATCCTGAGGCGCAGAGGCTGAATGACTCAGGGCTTTTGGGAATAACAGGGAAGTGTCAAAGTCCCCAATAAATAGCCATCGTGTTCTTCCATAACAAAAATCAGTTTTAAAGTCCTGTACCATTTTATTTTCTGTCAACACTAACTACACCAGCTTTTCCTGTACTATATTAGGCCAGTGGACATATATCCCTTGTGATAAGAAATGAGCAAATATTTTGATAGGAAGCCATTTTGTAGTTGAGATTTAAAGTGTGGCTAACATTTCTAATATTTGCTAATAAAGCAAATTAGCAAATATTTCTAGGATACGTAATATTTCTCTCTCTCTCTCTCTCTCTCTCTCTCTCTCTCTCTCTCTCACACACACACACACACACACACACAAAAAAAAAAAACACACACAAAATTTGATTCATTTATATCCCACTTTTCTTCCAAGTAGCTCAGGGTAGTACACATGATTTCCCTGCATCTCCATTTTCTTTCACATCAACCTATGAGGGAGGTTACTGTATTTTTCTGTGTATAAGAGGAGGTGTTTTATTATAAAGAATTGTTAAAAATTGGGGGTCGTCTTATACACGGATACTGCGGGGGGGGGGGGACATGCGATTGGTGGCAATCACGAGCAGCAGATTGTAATCGGCGATTGGGCGGGTGATTGGTGGCTGCAGCAAGGCCTGCTGGTGATTGGCGGCTGCTGCAGCAAGTGGGTGGGCGATTGGCAGCTGCTGGTGGCAAGCGGGCAGACAATTGGTGGCTTCATTGAGGCGGGTGAGTGATTGTTGGCAATCCTCCCCAAGAGGGGTCGTCTTATACACGGGGCCATGTTATACATGGGAAAATAGTATAGGAGAGAGAAAAAGAGAGAGAGAGACTGGCCCAAAGGGACAAGTTCTTCATTATTGTGGTTAACTATTTTATTTTATTTAAATACCTTTATTTATGTGTCAATTGTGTTATGGCCCTAATACCTTGAAGAGTCAAAACAGCTAATGCTGCAGCTGAGGTCTGTTTCTAAACTGCTCTTCCACTCTAAGCTTCCATCCTGAAGGTGTGAAGTCTGGAAAGGACAGTTTGTTTCTCTTGACTCATGAACCCAAAGGGAGAAAACTAAAGGTTCGCCAGGTGATGGTAGCGATGGGCATATATGTCAGTATTTGGTTTCTCTCAGTTTATCATTTTTTCAAATCTTGAGTTCAGTTCTCCATACATGCATATCAGGTTGTGATTTTAAAAACCAAATCAAACCAAACCACAAATCCTCTTGAAAATTACATTATTCCACTGCACGTTCCACCTTAGTAGATGCATTTCGGAATCCCCTACTTGACTGCATTTCAAGATTCAGAGAAGTGTGAAGGGTTTCCGAAAGTCTGTACTTGAAGATCTTCTAGAAATAACAGTTAAAGGAAACCCCCAAGAGCTGCTTCTTTTTTCAAAGACACTAGGTTTAAAGTTTTTTTAATTATTGGGTAGGATCCAATGCTAGTCGTATTCTGAGTAGACTCTTTACTGTTAATAAGCATGACTGACTTAAGTTCCTTAATTTCAATGGGTCCTCTCTCAGTGGAACTTAGCAGGTTACAACCAGCTATAGTGCATGATTGCTATGTGGATGTTTAATTATGCTAAGTCCCATAGAAGTCAGAGCATATTTTTAAATGTGATTGGTTGGGGCTTCTGATCTTGTGTAGGTAGAGCAAAAATGTGTGTGTTCATCACAATGTAATGGTGCCCATGTGGGGTCTATGCTGTTTCCTATATGGACATGAGAAAGCATGTCGGAACATTTTCGGAGAATTGGTGTGATTCAGTGTTGCTCATCTGTTCTACATTTTATGACTGTATAATTTTGTGATGATAAAATAGCTTTTTTGGGACACAACCATGAAACTTATACTTTTAATGAGCTGTCAGCTTAGAAATATTCTTCTGTACTCTGATTTCTCTTCAGATTGTAGAAATATTTCTCCTTTTTAAAGAAATATTATTCTAAATAAATAGCACTTTTAGTTACCAAAATTAAACTTAATAATGGGAACCACTCGCCCCCTGTGAAAACAGGACATCTCCTCTTAATTAATTGCCAACAAAGGACATAGAATATACTAGAATCCTTGTGGTTTTCCATCCCAACTGCCCTCCACAAGTCCTTGCCTCGAATGGATCTGTTCTCAGAGGCTGAATGCCTGGTTCCTATTAAACTAATTCCAGCAGCTTACTGCTCAGAAAATTAAAGTACAACTTTCTAGCTTGTCTGCACAATTAGTTTATTACAAAGTCATGGGATATGGACATAAATTACGTTATACCCAGTATATGTGGCTTTTCAAAGGAGAAGTATGGATTTTCTAATTGTATCAGTTTCTAGCAAATTCAACCTGCTGGAGAAATTGTTCCTGAATCAACTCCTTGTCCTACAAAATGTCACAGACCAACTTCAATTTTTAAAACCAGGAAGAGCCCTGAACATTCGCTCTGAGGTTTAAAGGAATTTATTTGAACTGGCATTACAAAGAAGTTAGGGCTGTAGTAATAGGATTGTAGTCACAGGAAAATGAAGCACATGATTCTTGTCACATATGGTGCAATATATCAGCCTGTCTTGGCCCCTCAGCTTGTCTGCTTCATGTGTAATTTTGAAACAAAAGATCAGAAAACCCTATTAATCCATGAGAAAATCCTATGAATCTCCTTAGTTCTTTAATATCTTACTGCCGTGAATCATTACCAACAAGGCTCCCTGACTACCTTGATAAATGATCCTATACTTTGCAAGAATAATAAACTCGCCAAAGCAGCTCAATTTTTTGTCAGTCGTGAGCGATCGCAAAAACTAAACAATGAATGAGCACTCAAGATTAATAAAACAATCCTTATGCACTTCTATCCAGAGGTTAGCCCCACTGAGCTCAATGCAATTATTTTCCCAGGAAATTGTTACAGGGCTGCAACCTAAACCTTCCTTTGGATTAAACATGCAGACACCCTATTGTAGGGGTAACCAACCGGGTGTCCTCCAGATGTTTTGGACTCCAACTTCCATCAGCCCCAAGCAGCATGGTCAAAGCCCAGGGATTGTGGGAGTTGTAGTCTTTAACATCGGTTGGATATCTCTAAGTTGAAGACTGCTCAGAAAGTCCGCTATAATCACATTTAATTGCAAAAGAGTGAACTTTACTTATTTGTGTGTGGTGGGGGGAGTCAGGTTATGTTAAAAGGAAGCTGAAATGGTCATAACCCATAAAAATGATGATGACAAACCATTATAACAGATGGTTTGCAAAAACATATTGGAAAAGGAAAATTACTGAGCAGCTCAAAAGTTTAATACAGCGTTGCTAAAGAAGTTAATAAAAGTCAAGAAGGCTTCTTTTTAAAATGTGGAAGTCTCCCAAATGAGAACAAAAATGAGCCCTAACTCGATCATTGCAAAGGTACGGTAAGTTGATAAGGCTAGCTGGAAATATCAAATGAAAAGAGCTTGAGAAGTGCATTACTCATACTTTTAAAACCAGCAATAAAGAATGATGGCTGTGATGTAAATATATCAAAAACAGACAAAGATCCAGAGAAACGTTTGGGTTTTTAAACAAAGGAGGTATAACAATTATGAAAGGAGAAAAGGGAGGAGAATTTGAATGACCTTTTTATCTTGGTCCGCCCTACCAAGGATGCTGGAGAGATACTCACCCCAGAACTGCTTTTTCCAGGGATAGCATCTGAAGAACTAAATCTCCAGAGATGGCAAGAGATGAAATTCTTGGACCAAACGACAAAATGGAAGAAATTAACTGGTCGCGGAGTGTGGAGGACATATATCTGAAAGGTCTTAAAAGTTCAAATGTCACACACACACTCCTCACGCTGAAATCAGTCTCTGTACCAGAAGGTTGGAAGGTAACCAAAATAATCTCAATTTTAAAAGGGAGGGGAGCCAGGAAATAGCAGGGCCACCTGCCTGATATCTATCCTGTGTAAATTGATAGAATTTAGTACTATATTGTATAGATAAATGTTATCTGTAGAGGCATGTGGACTCAAATTTTGTCGCACTCCGTGGATGAAAGCTTGAGTCTGACAAAAACATGGGGGGGGGGGGCAGTGGTGACGCAACTTTGCAAGGCGGGGCAAGTTGCCACTGTCTGCCAGGGCTCTTTCCAGCTGGTGGCGGCCATTTTTATTTCCCCATACACACCTTGGAATAGCATTGCTCTAGTATGTCAAATTCCAGAGTGCTGGTGAATTCCGACATTTTCCAATTGCTTCACACTGGAATCCTCTTCTACCTTTGAAAGTCCACCTCCCACCCCAAGGATGCTGACTTTTAAGATCCACTACAGAATATCCAGGGAGACTCATTCCCCACCCGCCACAGCCCCAGTGAGTTCTGAGAGCTATGCTTTTTTTAAAAAAAGTCTTTTCTAAGGAAGTCTGCAACTGCATAGGAAAATTATACCCCTTTTGCAAAAGAGCTGCAGGAAGTGAAGTGCTCTCAGCTGTGCATCCATCCCTTTTTCTACTGGGAGTATAAACAACATTAAACAGTTTCCATCAGTTTGTTTTTTGCATCAGCTGTCCCCCCCACCCCACCCTCAGGAAAAAAAGAAATGAAATCCAATCCTCAAATTCTTTGGAAAAGGCAGAAATTGAAAGAGTGCTCATTCTTCTCTCTCTTTTTCTTTCTTTCTTTCTAGGAGCATTTTCAGACCATTGACTCCAGGCCAAAACCCCTGTAGGGGTAGTAGAGCCATCATTCATTAAAAACATGTGCAGAGCTCTGATAGATTGTGTCAAGGAATGCTCACTCTAACCAACTTTGACATTTAACAAAGAGCCTTTGACCCCCTGCTATAAATATTTAGACATTAAAATAGTCACAGAATCTGTGTATCGAGCTTCAGGACGCTCAAAAGAGTGAAAGGGTGTTTCCATTCCTTGCCTGTCGGTGCAACACGCTCACTTGAGTCTGAACATTCAGTCCCGAGTCTGTTCTTAATTATAGGAACTGTCAAATGCGGCTAGCTCTGGAAGGGACAGATTTGTCAGCAGGGATGGGGAACCTGTGACCCGCCAGATGTTGCAGGACTACAATTGCCACCACCCCTGAATACCTTAAGCCAGACACCTCCAAGCTCGGCTCTGCAGATGTTTTGGGACTACAACTCCCATCATCCCTAGCTAACAGGACCAGTGGTCAGGGATGATGGGAACTGTAGTCCCAAAACATCTGGAGGGCTGATTTGGGGGGGTGCCTGCCTTAAGCTATGCTGGGTGCAGATGATGGGAGGGTTTGATTCTAGCATTGGTACAGAATATCTGTGGGAGGGACAATGCAATATGCCTGAAAAGGGGGTCCCAGCCTTAATAATCCATTGCAATACTAAAGGTCTTCTTAGGCCTTATATTGTGTAAGCATGGAGATCTTTCACAATGAATTAAAATGTGCTGGAAACTTAACTCCTCATACTATTCAAAATCTACTATTGTTAAGAAAGGTAAAGGTAAAGGACCCCTGGATGGTTAAGTCCAGTCAAAGTCGACTATAGGGTTGCAGCGCTCATCATGCTTCAGGCCGAGGGAGCCAGCATTTGTCCACAGACAGCTTTCCAGGTCATGTGGGCCAGTATGACTAAACTGCTTCTGGTGCAATGGAACACCGTGACAGAAGCCACAGCACACAGAAATGCCATTTACCTTCCCGCCGCAGCAGTACCTATTTATCTATTTGCACTGGTGTGCTTTTGAACTGCAGAAGGTGGGACAGAGCAACGGGAGCTCACCCTGTCACAGAGATTCGAACCTCCAACCTTCTGATAGGCAAGCCCAAGAGGCTCAGTGGTTTAGACCACAGCACCCCCCGTGTCCCTACTATTGTGTAAACTCAGTGCTCACCTGTTTTTCAGAGATGCCATGTTTTCAGCAGTAAAATGCCTGCAAAAAAAAAAAATCAAGGTGCACATTATTACCATTCATATTAGAATTAATGATGACTGAGCTGGATAATCAAGCTACAACTATTGGCCTTTCTGAGCAGTAATAACTCAGTAGGATTTGAAGATGCAGGACATGCCAGTGTATGTCTGATCTGGGGTATAGAATGTAATTGGCTCTACCCCTAGACCCAACATTTTACTTCTGCCTCTTCCCTCGGGCCCATTACCATTGTGCCCCGACTCTGCTTTTCGAACTTTGGGGTTCTAGTAAAAATAAAAACTTGAAAACCTGCTGTCTGTGCAGCCTTGCCCTAGATTTATATTGTTGGTGGTTCCTGCAGGTAAGCTTATATCCATTCAATCCTCAAAATGCTATGAGTAATAAGTGTTCTCGAAAGGGAAATGAACACGGAGTTTTTTGCGAGCTTCCTGCAAAATACAATTACAGTGATGGAGTAATTCGGTAACCCACTGCTTAATCCAGAAAGAATGAGATCTGATAGAGTCGTGCTCTGCGGTTGTTAATGCAAGAGTTGTATCAACAACTCCAGGGCTGCCTGCTTTATTTATTAAAAAGGAATCTGGAGATAGGAACAATTATGGCAGATTAACCTTGGCGTGACTCCAATAGGAAAGAAATATCACCAGGGCCAAACTTTGCTCCAAATATAATATCTCTCTTACCGTTCCTGGGGTTCTGTTTGTTATGTTTGGAAGACTGAGCTGTAGTTAATTACAGGAACATGATGCCAATATTTCATGCCAACTAGGCTTCTCATGATCTCGTGCTTCGCTATAGGGAAGGTGGGGGAAGAAATCCTTTTGCCTCGATGAAGTTTCAGCAGAACTCTCTTTGATCTAATGGAACTGTTTATTTCCCACTGGCTTCCCTTTGTTTCTTTCTGTTTGGGACAATTAATGGCGTGAAATCTGAATTTTATTTATAGTGGTGGGTTCCTCTTATCTCCTCCCCCCTCAAAACCATGTTTGACTTCCATGACAAAACAGCCGTGTGTCTTACTTCCAAATTCTTTATGAAATTGCTGCTCCTCTGGCAATATATGTGTCTTCTTGATTCAACTAGATTTACCAAATTGTAAGCCTCAAGGCAGGGGGTGTCTTTTGGTTGTTGGTTTTTTAACTCATTTGTAAACAACCCCAGGAATAGTTTTTTGGCTGAGTCACGGGGTAAAGAAAATGCTTTAAACAATTAAATAAATTGTAGACACATTCTGAATTACTTTTACTAGGGGGGAAGTCCTGGTAAGCACAGTGAGACTTGTTTCTGTGTAAACATGCGTAGGTTTGTGCTGTTAATGTTTTTAAAGGTTTGTGTTTTGGCTGTCCCACTGTCCATTTGGATAAATGAATGAGGTTATACTGCGCTCAGTCAGTTAGAGGCTGGAAGAAATCAGAGGAAAGGAAAGGACAGCTTTCCTGAGTCAGTCCACATCTCTCATCGTAAGTAAAAGGAAATGAGGGAGTTCCTGGATTCATTAAAATAGAGGATCACACTGGTCTGCAAGAAAAAAAAAACATTCTGCTTTCTAGTCTGTTTATTTGGTTGCTTTTTCAAGTTTTCTAAGGTAGCAGGCATCACCACCACATCTTGCAGCAATGAATTCCATGAGTTAATTACTGTAAGCCTCTTGTGAATAAATGCTTCTTCTTTTCTTGACTCTACTTCCAATCAGTCTTTCAGTGAATGACTTCAAGTTCCAATATTCTGAAAAAGAGAGAGAAAGAGATGAAGTAAATAATTTGTCCCTGTCCATGCTCTCTGTACATTTCAGTGTCCATAAACTCTTTTTATTTGAAATGGCTCCCACTTTAAAATAAAATACTAAGAATTAAAATTGGCTTTTAAAAACCTGATACCAAAAAGAAAAACCCACAAACCTCTACCTACAACAACATCAAAACCATTTTTAGAGAAAAAAATTCTAAAAATCAGCAGACTAAAAAGTACATCAAACTAAACAGAAATAAAGATAAGCAATTCTGTCAACTTTCTTTGAAATGCTCTTTTAAAGGCAGGTTCAATGAGGTATGAAGCAGAATGCAATAATGTGGCCATTTGCTTCTCTGTTTTGGTGACACTAGTGAAAAGGCCCCACTCTATGTGCGAACATTCAGTTATCATATCTATCTTTTCAGAAGTATAGGGCAACCTGAGAAAATCTTACAAATATCTCAAAGAGTGGATTGAGAGAGGATACTCTCACTTTCTCCAAATGTCAGACTATGAGGTCATCCAGTGAACTTTTATTAAACCACAGGTTGACATTCACTGACACTTAGATGCATAATTATTATACTCTTAAACAACTTTGCTAGCTCTGGTTTTGCTCCTTATTAAAAATTAACTTGACAGACAGCATGGCCTTTGTTAAGTCTGCCTTCATTTGAGGTGTTTGGTGGTTCCATAGATTTATTTTCTCAAATCAGGTCAGGAAGTGCTAGCTAAAAGCTGGATCATTTTACCTTTCACAATATACATGGAGTTTTCCTCTTCTGCAGGCTTTAAGGAAAACTTGAAGAGTTTAAATCTTATAGGAGTGAATTCTAGGACATTCTGCTGGGAATACAGTGGTACCTGAGATTAAGAACTTAATTCATTCTGGAGGTCTGTTCTTAACCTGAGGTACCACTTTAGCTGATGGGGCCTCCCACTGCCACTGCGCCACCACTGCACAATTTCTGTTCTCATCCTGAAGCAAAGTTCTTAACCCAAGGTACTATTACTGGGTTAATGGAGTCTGTAACCGGAAGCATCTGTAACCTGAAGCATCTGTAACCCGAGGTACCACTGTAGTCATTGAACCCCTCCATGTGTTGGTTGAACTCCACCTCCCATCAGCCCTAAGCAGACTGGACAATGTTCTGGGATGGTGGGAAATGTAGTCCAACAGTATCCAGAGGTCCACAGATTCCCTATTTGAGGTGAGTAGGTGCACAGAAGGTAGAGTTTTCACATGCTGGGTAAAGCCTGCCCCATTGAAAGTGCTGCCTGTCACACAACTGTCAAAGGCACATCAGCCATGCCAGAAATCAAAGTGGCAACACAACCTATAAATGATCTTGAGCCATTGTTAGCTGGGTGCCTCAATGCTGGTAAGATAAAGCTTGTTAACTGTTCCTGAAACACTTTCAAACCCCATCTATGCAAATGTTTTCTCCCAACATCTTAGCAACTGCTAGTAATTTTCTTTTCAGCTGACTTTAATTTTCAGTAGAATTCCTTCTCAACCCGCAAATAAGAATAGCTACTCCAAAAATTTTGCTGTGTATTATTGATTGTTCCTTTTTTAAAATAATAATTTGCTGCTTAATTTTTTTTCCCCTGGTAAACGGGCACATGTGGGTCTTCACATACTCCATGCGTCTCATTGTCAGTCACAGTTCATACAAAATGCTTCAAATCCAGAAGAGAAGCACACTGACCACTGGTCTGTTTCTGGGGAAGGAAGGAAGGAAGGAAGGAAGGAAGGAAGGAAGGAAGGAAGGAATCAGCAGATCTTTCCTGTCCCTAAAAAAACAGACCTTTTTAGCATGGTGGTCAGAATTTAACTTGAGGGATTAGTAACAGCAAAAACACAGCACAAACTTTCACTGGGAATGAAGAAATGTTGCTCTGACTGTCCAATTCCACTTGCTCCCTGTCAGTTCAACTGCTTTAGGCCCCTTTAGCCTGACCTCTGCTTTAGGTTGGTCTAAGCATTAACGTCACAGAACCTGTCGGCTAGGGAGTGTTTTGCAAAGGGCGACTTACATAAAACCTGGCTTTCTTAGGGAAGTTCATGGCAACTGATACACATTCAGCAGCCATTAAAAACCATTGCTCTGGCAGGTAACCTTGCATGTAGGTAGACTTCTATCTTACTATCAAGAGAATCTAAATCAGGCATTGTGAACCTCTGGCACATGAGTTGCATTGATGGACTCCAACTTTCACCAGTTCTGTCCACATGGCTGGGGATGACAGGTGTTGTTGCCCGACAACTGATTCACATGAAAGAAGCTTACATTTCAATAACATCTGAATATATACACAGTTATGTAAGGTATGCTGGTTCTTTTGCCATCTCCCCTAGTGTATGTGAGCAGTGAATTATGCAGTGTTGCTAACACCTTGTCAGATGTGCTTTAGTCTGTCTTTTATTCCCCTGGTCCTAGGGCAGATTGTTTATGCAAAGACTGGCTCTGCTTGGTAGGCTTTTTATTTTTTAATTCTCTTAGACCCATAAATATGCATTGGTGAGCACTGAACTCTACTGGCAATATCAGACTCTTTCCACAAACCTATGGTCTTGCAGTGTGTGTGTGTGTGTGTGTGTTTACTAGTTCTGAACCCAAACTGGTTCAGAGACCAAACACTTTCCACGACCATCCCAATTTGGCCATTATTTATTTAGCAGCAGAATTTTGTTTGTTTGTTATTCATTAAAATTAAATACACATTTTCCTGATGAACATAAAGGTTTTCCTATAGACTATCTGGTTGCTCATGATTTAAAGTTCTTGTGTAGTCTTAAATAATATTATTGTTTGATTGTAAAACTACAGAGCGAATGTTTTAAATTCCTTATTTAATTACAATAATATACTTAGATATCCTACAGGACATTTTGGTGAGGGCAGATGATGATGATGATTGATGATAGGCATGACTGAATAAAAGTTTTTTAAAAAAATATTTCATTGAGAAAGTTTTAAAACACATGCTTAGAGTTTCTTTTCAGGGGGACTGTGCTCAAATGGATAAACTCCAGGCTTTTGCAAGTCTTTTGGAAGAAAAAAGAAATTTCTGGGGCAATAGACCAAAACTGCATGTGATTCTGTTTGTAGTTCTCTAGATTGTTCACTTTCTATCATATATGTTTTTAAATCCTAATGGTATTCTGTATTCTCTATCCCAATCTAATTAAACAAGCCCCCTCAAATGCACACAATGATTTCTTAGAATGTTTTGGGTGTTCTTGTTTGTTCCATCTTGCAACGACACATTGGTCTCATTTCAACCTGAACAATATCACTCCAGTTGGCTTTATTTGCAATTATGTATCAATATTTGAAACACATTGGGTGGGGGGGAAGTTGTGAACTGGAATGAAATTCCATGCATATTCCAGAACTTGCCATGCAGTGTCCAGCAAACACAGATTGAAACCAGTCAGTGCATAATTCAAGGAAAATAATATTTCCATTGTAAGTGATATTAAAACTCATAAATCAAATGCCTAACTATCTAACAGCGGAAACAGTCCCATGAATTATTGAATCCCCCTATCAATGATCAAGAGCTTTGCTGCTGAAATTACAACCTGGTATTTATGAACAAAAAAGAAAGAACAATTCCTAGAAAATTTCAGCAAAGTTGCACCTGCCTTTACCAAGACTGCCTTTAGCCTCAGGGCTCAACAATATTCTCCTAGCAACCCAAAATAATTGCATGCTGTGTTTAAAACAGAATGGGCTTGGAATCACACTCCAGGCTTTATATGTTTTGTCAGATGACACCGTTTCCCTTTGTTTTGCTTTGTTTAAAATTCCAAGAGGAAAGTAACCAAGGCTGCAGCGTTATACACATTTACTTGTAAGTCCCATTGAGCTCAATAGGAATTACTTGACAGTAAACAAGCATAGGATTGCACCACATTGCCCCAAATTTAAGGAAAGATTGTATACAGACTGACTGATTCTGGGTGCTTCCAAATGAGGGCTTAATACTGCAAATGGGTTCTTCACAAATGGCAACATTTTATAAGCGAGCTCATCAGATTTTCCATGGAAAGGGTAAATCTGGATCAAATGTTAATGGCATTGTGTGGACACTGTGAAGCCCTTGGATGCATGTGAAGCACCAATTCCACAATAAGCCCACATCTGAAACCACTCTTTGCAATGCATGTATCCCTTGACTGTGCCACTAGGAAGGAAGAATTGCTTCCAGGTTACAATTACACAATTGCATAATTTGCAATTTGCTTTGCTTTTGAAACTTGATCATGGCTTTGTGATGATCTTTAACTCAATGAATAAGAATTTAAATTATAGTTATTAGGCTAAACACACCCCTTGGGTGTCAGAGATACACACATGCAATAGATGCAGGCAATTCATGTAATTTCAGAGGCAAATATTACTAAACTGCAGATCTGCAGGAACCACTTTAGAATTAAATATTGTGCAAGTTGCACAAATCTCAGAAAAGTCACTGATTTGTAAAGTAAACTGTGTACTCCGCATTTTGGGCAAGGATCTGTCTGGTATTTGTGACTAGCTCACTGGTGTAAAATCCATACACCCACAACTGAGCATACTATGTGAAAATTCATTTTCTAAATGCTCTCTGCTTACTCAACTGTAGTTCACATTACATCTTGTTTACAGAAACCCAGGTTTGATCAAGACAATATCTGCATGCACAACACCAAACAAAATACAGTGAGAAGACCTGAACTCCTAGAAGAAATGGATTTGAAATGCAAATATTTCCCTATATGGGTGTTGAAAGGAAGCTTTAGAAACAAATGCATTTCAGGCTGTGTAGATACGATATTCCATTTTAGAATCAGTGAAGACTCAGTATGGTTTTTTTTCTATGTAGTCCATGCAAATCTAGATCTATTGCATATTTGTTGCCCCTGAAAAGTGCTTCTTGAGACATAGGTTTCATTCGAAAAATAAAGCTTGTTGCAGATTAATTCCATTACCCTATGATGTGGTCCAAACAATAAGGGCTGTCCAATGGGGTTGTGGTGGGCATATACAGTGGCACCTTGGTTTTCAAATGTAATCTGTTCCGGAAGACTGTTCGACTTCCAAAACATTCGAAAACCAAGGTGCAAAAGGTGGTCTGCAAATGTAATTGAGAAAACTGAGAAACATTCAGATGTAGGCATTCGACTTTCGAGGTGCATTTGAAAATTGGAGCATTTACTTCTGGGTTTTTGGCATTTGAAAACTGAAACGTTCGACTTCTGAGATGTTCAGAAACCAAGGCAGCCCTCTGGCAAGATTGCTATCACCAGTTCCTTCTTCATTCATCTGGGGCATGTGCAGTGAGGAAAAGGCACGGATAACCTAATCAAGGGGAGAGCTTTTGAATGGTTTCAAGTGACCACATCCAGGCTTGTTCATGGCAGGATCTAGAATCAATCTGGACTGAAAGCAGCACATTGAGCATGAATCCAGATTGAGAGAAAACTTCATTTTTGTGCTGCAAACAGGCTAGGGTTTCACAGTCTCAAACAACATTTAGCAGAAAGAAATAAACAGATACCAGACCTTAGAAAAACAATGAAATGCACTGGTTATTTTAGAGCAGGCTTCCTCAGCCTTGGCCCTCCAGATGTTTTTGGCCTACAACTCCCATGATCCCTAGCTAGCAGGACCAGTGGTCAGGGATGATGGGAATTGTAGTCTCAAAACATCTGGAGGGCCAAGGTTGAGGAAGCTTGTTTTAGAGAGATTGAGGGTAAATTTGTATATTGCAGTGACTTCAAAATGGTGGTTGGATGATTGAAAATTGGCTTTTGGTACAGGGTCTTCCAATACCAATGCTTCTGCAGAGAGAGGAAGAATCATATTCCATTGCATAGTCTTGTGACATCTCCTAATGGGCTGCAGAAGGATGCGTTAGCGTGGATTGAGTAACCACAACTGTTTATATCGGTATAAATTATCCTGACGGTCATTTCAGATCCCATTTGGTATCTGGATTGGATTTGAAATTTTGTTTCGTGTATGTTTCTATTGTGTTTGTGAAATTGCTTTGAGACGATTAATAAATGAAAATAATACTTTCATGCAAATCAGAATTTCTTCTGGGGAAATCTCTGCCATATGGAAAGTAGTACAGACCTTTAGTGTACTTCGACATATGCCTCAGATCTCTTTTGCCACAGCATGTATGCGTGGTGGGAAACCATTGCCAACTGTGGCTTCCCACCAAGTGTGTGCGCTCAGCAAAGCAGACACACACATCCATCACTTGCGATGAACCACACATGGGATTTGTGCAATTTCCTCCGCGGAAGTGGGTGTTTTTTTTTCCTGGTAGGAAAAGGATCTTGTGTCAATAGGGGACTGCATGTAAGAGGGATCAACTCCACCTCCAGGAAATCTGACATGAGCTGGAGAAAAACCGCTGGTCCTGGGGTCAAGTCTTCTCAGCATCTGTACCAGAATGTGTGTAATGCTGCCACTAAACCCAGTAAGAGAGTGTAACACTAGTGCAGGAAGTCCTGTATGCACCTGCGCTGGCTTAAGGGCTCCCTGAGCTGGCTGGAAGGAGACTGGGAGAGCAGGACGGAAACGTAATTAGGTATAAAGAAAGTGAACACTCCAGTAAAGTCTACACATCTGCATGGCTTGAGAAATCTTTTCACACTCAGACTGAAGCAGACATTACATCTCATTGGCGTTTTCCCTGCCTTGGTCTACGTCAGACTGTCTCCCACATACTAACAGTGGCGTGCCAAGTGGAAAAGAAAAGAAAAATCTCAGGAAATCTAAGTTTTGGGATTCAAGTGACTTGTATCAGTGGAAACTACTTTGGAGCATTAAATTCTGTCAAGGGAGATAACGCAGAGAGATTCTCAAAGAGCCATCTCAGTTTTTTGATGGTAAAGGTGCTTGTATTCTACCATTGAATTTCTTTCTCTTGCTTTCAATCACTCAAACATACCAATTATTAAGCCTTCCTTTTCCTTTTTTTTTCATTCCCAGTACAATGTGATGAATTTCTATAATCTGCTATGATGTTCCTCAGGACAATTGTTGTGTTTACAGCCTTGATGTCTCCAAAGGCCCCATTGTCCATTTTTATAGTCATTGGCCCACATCAAAAGCATACATATATAGGATTTATTTAGTGCTTTTTCTAAGTGATTAAAGCATTTCAATTATTTCAGTTATCCTAAATCTGTCCTATGAGGTTGACCAGCATTATTATCCTCCAGCTATGGCTAGGGAAGTGATGAGGAGCTGAGGATAGCGGCCATCCTATGAGCTCAAGGCTGAGCTAAGATTTCAGCTGTGGACCTAGAGCTTATTATGTCCCCTGCTCTCTAATTGTGGGCCTCGACCAGCTTCACACCCACTTTCACACATGCATGCAGAGAGTCACAGTCACCCGTTCATTTGCCCAATGCCTCCATCAACACTGGCTTGGTTGAAAATGCTTTCAAGTTTAATTTCTGCATTTCCAGGTCAGGCTGGGAGAGACATCTGCCTGAAATGTAGGAGCGCCATCGCCAGTCAGTGTAGATAATATTGTTCCATATGGACCAAAGGTCTGACTCAGTTTAAAACAGCTTTATGTTCCAAGTACTACACTTTTTCTTTCCGATGTTATGTTCATCCTTCTGCGATAGATAAACTGGGAGGTGGCACAGTATCCATGCACAAAAGTTATACATTTTGTCTGATCTTTTAAAGGGCTCATCAACTTAGGCAAGCAATGTCATTTGGCCATATGATAGGGTTTCAAAGTGGCAGGCACAGTTTCAAAATGACAGCTAAAAGCACCACTCCTGAGGCCAGTATAATGAACACAGAGCCTTGAAACCAAAACTAAATGGCAGGGGAAAGCTACTCTTTTCTAAGCAGAAAAGAGGTTTCCACTGAACTCTGCACAATCACTTCCATCCTCTCTTGAAAGTCACCAGGCAGACAGTTGCTTGAAGCAATTGTACTACATGTACACAGTGCCTTTCAATTGGAATTCATCCTTTTCATTTAAAATAACCCTTATATTTGTGCCTGGACAATTGTGTTGGACTAGATCCTTCATGTGTGTGTTATAAATGTATCCCCCCCGCTCCACTCCCATTTTGAGAAATATTGATACAGACAGAGACAGATGTAAAAACCAGAGGCGAGTCTGGATTCAAAGCCACAAAAGAACATGTAAATAGAATCACTATAAATACACTGTGTGCATTTGAGATTTAATACTGTTGATTTTGGAACTAATCACTACCAAAGCTAAAAGAACTACATATGACTGTTCTTTGTATGCTTTATGATATTATTGAGGGGATTTAAAGGAATATAAGACAGAAAAATGTAACTTCCTTTCATCAGCTGTCAAAATGGATTTGACTAAAAAAAAAAGGCATTCACGTAATTGTTCCCTTGATTCACAATTTAGTGCTATCAATCTGATCTGCAAGCCTTAGCAGGTGTTCCAACTTCTCTCCATGCCATGAAAACTGTCTATTTCTGCAGATAAAGCTGTTGTCTCCACACCATGGGGCAGATGACAATTCAGTAGTGACGCATGTTTTAAAAAACATTTGTAACGATTGGACTAAACATGAGGGAGATGCTGAAATCCTACTTCCCTTAGTGGTTTAGCCAATAAAAGTGCGAGGGGGCCACAAAAGATGTTTATAAGATTGTGAATGGAAGCAGAAAGTAGACAGAGAGAAATTGACTAGAACTTCTTGTCACTCCATAAAACTGACTAGAAGCTTTCAGCCAAAGAACTGGGGGGTTATTTCGAAGCAATATGAGAGCTTCGCCCCACCAGCCTACCTCACTCATCCAGGCACACACACTGCTTTTTTGCCATCACTACTCAGACTTACCAGGCCACGGTGCTACAGTGACAACTGTCTGGATCTAGATTCCTAGAAACCACAGCTTTCCTGAAACTCCTGCCTGCCTCAGCTTAGCACACGGTCCCTCATGGTGATTGTTGCTGCTGTGAAAGGTCTTTAGTCCGGGGCCACCAGAGATACTCTGCTCACTTGAGGCTTGCGTAATGTGGCTAAGGAAAGGGTTAATAAAATTACAAAATGGACAAAATGCTCTATGGCATATTAGCAGCTCCCATGCAGGTGCTGGGAGCTGAACTGTTGCAAAATATTTCCTTATATCACCAGCAAAACCCCACATAGGATTGACTTCACACTTCCATCCAGATGCTGCAGTCAAGGGCTGGGGGCGGGGGTGGGAACAGACCCACCACAGCTCATGAGGTGGTTTTCCTAAGGCATAAATGCATCCAGGGCCTAATCTCAATGTCACAACACCACTGTATGCATACCATTACCTCATTGAATTCAGGCAACAGATTTTTATCAGTACAGCGGGACATAAAAGGTGATCCGTTTTTGGCGGGAGGATGGAGGCAGTGAACTTTTTGGCTATCTGTTATGGGTTTCTGAGGAGCAGACGCTCCTGTGACAGCCAACCCCTTGAAGTGATTTTCCTTCTTTTCTTCTTTTTAAAGACTCGGCCAGTCATCTCAAATCCTTCTGCTGCAGCATGGGCTTGCAAAGAGTGTTTTCAGATGCAAAAGAACCGTCAGATTTTGCAGCATCTTCACCAGGAGTGCAGATTGCTAGCGTGCTGTTTTACACTGAATATGGAGCTTATGCAAGAGCTGAGATATAAGAAGGTCGTGCATAAGCAATGGAAGAAATGAGAAATCAAGAATGAAGGATATACAAGTTACAGTGGTACCTCGGGTTACATATGCTTCAGGTTACATACACTTCAGGTTACAGACTTGGCTAACCCAGAAATAGTACCTCGGGTTAAGAACTTTGCTTCAGGATGAGAACAGAAATCGTGCTCCGGCGGCGCGGCGACAGCATAAGGCCCCATTACCTAAGGTGGTGCTTCAGGTTAAGAACAGTTTCAGGTTAAGAACGAACCTATGGAACGAATTAAGTACTTAACCCGAGGTACCACTGTACAGGAAAGGAAACTCTGACTAAACATCAGGAAGAATTTTCGGGCAGTAAGAGCCATTCAGCTGTGAAATAGACTTCCCCATGAGGTGGTGGCCTCTCCTTCTTTGGAGGTTTGTAAGCAGAGGTTGGATGTATTGGGCGCTTCAGTTGAGATTCCTGCACTGCAGGGTATTGGGCTAGATGCCCTTCAGGGTCCCTTCCAACTCTACGATTCTACAATTCTAGGGTAGTTTTGCCTTTGCTCTCAATCCAGAGACCTTATTGGACACATAAGATTGTAAAGAATGTCAGCTGTGCAGAGGTCAAACCACTCCCTGACTGGTGCTTATCTCGAGGAAGAAGCATCTTAGTCAGAAGAGGTTACTGCTTATGGTGATGCGTAGGCCGTAGGGTTGCCATATTTTGAAGAGCAAAAAAGAGGACGCTATGACGACCATTCAATGCAAATAAATGCCATTTGTCCCAAAGTTTATCCCTGGAAAAGAGAACGTGTCCAGGGAAAAGAGAACACATGGCAACCCTAGCTAGGGTCTACCCCAAATAATCTGCCTATTGAGAATTCATCCTGATTTGGTTATACGATATCTGCTCTTTACTGCACATTCATCCTGATCTGTTTGCAATGAGTTTATAGTTCTCTCTATCAGTTTACCGCAATCCCACATTTAAGCACATTTCCTTGTCACTTTCCTAACTGCAAAAAGTTTTGTTTTTGTTAAAGCACTTTAATTCACTTCAGTTGTGCAAACCTAAATTTCCAGCATGCAATTGAATCTCTCCTGCAAAATAGTAATAGTTTGGAAGCAACTTATAACTTCCTTGAAGTGGAATGTGGAAGACATCTAAGTGCACCTGCGTATAATTTTGTTTACCACCTTTTGAAGTTTTCCTCCTAATATATATATATATTTGTTCTGGAATATTTTCTTATAAGATCAGAAATCAACCATTTGGGGAAACTGCATCTCATCCTGATTGTGGCCATATGTCTGTTATTGAAGGCTATCTTCAAGAACAAAACACAGGAAGAGAAAATAGAACTCTAATCCTTTTTTCTGTTTTCTATCCTAGTTGACTGCATTCATTGATGTCTTTTTCCTTCTGTGTTTTGCCAGTAAAAATACCTGGCTAGTGTAACTCTGTAAACTCAGCTGTAACTCCAGTAGCCTAGGTGCTCAAATAATATTTTCAGCTGGAAAAGGGCATGTATGTGAGGGTGACAGGTAATAGATTTTACAGCCAGAATGCATCCTCCAAAAAGCTACCTCTTCGTAACATTGGGGTAAAATAAATGAGTCTATTGGCATTTGTTACCAATCCCTGAAGGTGACATTTTAATTATCAGAACCCCTGATTGCTATTGCAAAAAGAGGTGTTTGAACCTTACCAGGGGAACAAGTGAATAACAACACAATCCTATACACATCTACTTAAAAGTAACCCCATCATCCTGCAATCCTATGCATGCTTACCTGGGATGTGCAAAACCAACATTTTGAAGGAAAACTGCAAAGTTGTTTGAAGTTTACACATCTTTTGCCAAACCACAGCGCATACTGGGAACCAAAAGTTTTAAAATGAAAAACTCATTAGAGTTTGGAACATCACTTGGTAAAGACCTTTTGCTTAATTAAACTACTAATCTGCCATAAACCAATCACCTTGGCATTGTTATCTCTGGAAAGTGACCTTAAACAGACAGTTAAGCATGAAGATCAGGTCTTGTTTTTACTGGTGGCGACTCAGATTATCATTGGTCAATTATGGAAGTCATGTTTAATGCTACCTAAGGAATCGTGGTTCAGTAATGTCTGGGATACATCACTGTCTCTTACATGACACAGACAGGTGATGAGAAGTGAAGTGGAGAAAGATTGGTCTGACAGATTCTGGACTTTATTCCCCCCCCCTCCTTTATTTGGTGCATACTGATCACACAAAACTGGTAATGGGATGGCTCAGTTGGAAGAGCATGAGACTCTTAATCTCAGGGTTCTGGGTTCGAGCCCCACATTGGGCAGAAGATGCAATGCAGAGGGTTGGACTAGATGACCTTCATGGTTCTTTTCAACTCTACAATTCTGTGATTCTATTAAGTCATTTGCTGTGATCTAATCTGACTCCGTCCTGGGTATTTTATGTCTCTAACTGGATTCCATTATGTAGTTGTTCTATTTTGTTTTCTTGTAATCAATAAAAATTATTAGAAAGACAAAAGGGGAAAATAGAAAAAATGTATGGTATTTATGTTGTGGGGTTTTTGTATGGCTCTGGGTATGATAGGGTGTAAGTAGCACTGCATGTGCTTAAATTTTTCAAAAAAATAATAATGTCATGAGACTGAGATAGAATTTGTGCAGCTGGACACTTTTTCCATGAGACCCATCTTCTTCACATCCTTTTTCAGCATGTCATTGATTATTCATCATACATAAAGCAAATTATTCTGTTGATTGGGCTTTGTTGCATGCCAGAGAATAAGACAGGTGGAGTGTGACACTTTCAAATTTATGGAAAACTGCCTTCTGTACTATTCAAGCTTCAAGGAGGCAGAAAGTGGCACAAATCTTCTGTGCTAGATCTGTAAGACTCCAAGGGAGGTCTTGAACTGGGGCTTCCGGAAGCCAACCTTCAGAGCTTTACCTCTGTGCCCTGAATCTTTGACCAGCCAGTCAGACTAGGCTCCATAGGCCAGTGGCACCTTCTGGGCTGCAGGAATAGCCTGAATCTTATGAGCTAACTTCACAGACTGAGGGCAGTCAGCTGATCTTGTTACCCAGTGGAGAACTACCTGCCCTATTTAAAAACAACAACAACTTGCTTTTAAGTCGATTTGGGAGACTGAACAACTTTTACAATCATTTACTGTAAAAAAAACCAAAACAAAACCTCTCTTAATCTTCATCTTTCGAGATATGAACTCATAAATCAAGGAGCTAGGCACAGAGGATCATGCGAATACTTCTTAAACCAAGCAGTGCCATCAAATGCCATTTCTGATAGTGCTGTTGTTGGCACATAGTGTCTTATTCATAGCATCTCCCCAACTTTTTCACCATTCATCTCCGCTGATAATAGATGTGTGTGTGGATGTCACATAGATGTGTTAGCTATACAAATCTGATCTTAAGCCAGACTCTGACTTTACCATGATCAAGAAGTCATGTTCTTCATGCCTAAGAAGCAGATAAAGTTTTAATAAACAGAATGAACCAAATGAGAAAGCTAAAGCAATATAGTTTGCTGGCACAGCTCCACTTCTGATAAAGCAGTTACCATGTGTGCAACATGGAAAACATACAGGAAATATTTCGTTGCTTTTATATCCCTGTCCCCCCCCTCCCCAAAATGTGATAGCTTCAAAGGGCCTCAAATAATTGCCTGTTTGCTCAAGGAAGACATTATTTATGGTGGTATTTTGGATTGCTGACACCTGCCATTATTTTAGACCACTTAAAAATAAATGGAATAACTCCACCCAGAGACACAAGTCCTAACGTGAGAAACTAAACAATCCAGAAGAGATTCCCCTGAGGACATTGAAGAGAATTATTATCAAGCCCTAGAGGCCTTCAAGGGAGAGCAGCCAGAATTAGGAATCCACTCATTTTCATAAATAAATTTTATGAGTGTGTGAAGAAATTTAACCATTGTGCTTCTTTAATTTCTTGAGATTTGGCTGCTGAGAGCATGGTAACCCTGCACTTTCTAAGGTGGATTTGTTTTATAAAGCCTTTATGGCTATGGCTGGTTTGTGGGTTGTTCCCTAGACCAAATGGATGAGAGGGCGCCTGATCTTGATGGGGTTACACTCCCTCTGAATGAGTGGGTATGCAGCTTGGGGGTACCCATTTCCTGTTGCTTGAGGCTCAGGTGGCCTTGGTGGCACGGAGTGCCTTCCATCAGCTTTGACTAGTGCCCCTGCTGCACCCCTATCTGGGCAGGGATAGCCTACCTTATGCCGTCTGTGCTCTGGTAACCTCTAGAGCCTCTAGATTACTTTAACACATTATACATAGGGGTTGCTCTGAAGATGATTCGGAAGCTTCAGCTAGTGCAGAATTCGGCAGCCAGGTTTCTCACTGGGGCAAGACAGTTTGAGAATATTATATTGATCCTGGCCCGACTCCACAGGCCGCCAATTCGTTTGCAGGCCCAATTCAAAATGCTGGTTTTGACCTATAAAGACTTAAACACCTCAGGGCTGAAAGGACTGCCTTTCCCCATATGAACCAACCTAGACCATGCATTCATCATCTGAAGCTCTTCTTTGCATGGCTTGTCCACAAGAGGTCTGGAAAGAGGCAACAAGAGAACTGGCCTTCATTGCAGTGGCTTTCTGTTTGTGGAATGCTCCCTCTAAGGCAGCTTACCTGGTGCCCTCATTACATATCCTTAGGCTCACCCATTATTGCTCATCATTGCCATGAGGCTTCTCATCCTTGGCCATGGCTGGGTGGTGGTACTTGGGTTAAGGCCTTGCCTGAGATCCTGGAAGTCACTGGTTCAAGACCTGTTGTGGGGCTCAACCCCTGACTGGAAACAGGATTTGTACCATGAAGAAAGTGCATGTTTAAAGGATGGCTGCTTAGTTTCCTAACTGGATTAGGAGTTCAAGCAAGGCTTGTTTTCAGTGGACAGATGTTAGAATAATGAATCTCTGGCTACTGGTGTTGCAGGATTACAGCTCCTATAATCTCTGACCGCTGCCCCAACCACTGGAGGACACCACCATGGGAATGGCTGATAAAATCTCTCTCAATTTTATTTTCTGTTCTTTGCAGTTCTCTCTCTTTATAAATCTAAAAGAGCACTATGGTCATGTTAAGCGCATTTAAGCAGAAAGCTTAAATACACTGCTTTGTTCTGTTTTCTCACTTAATCATTGATAAATGGGGCACCACTTCACAAAGTCTTTAAAATGTAAAACTGGCCGCATTAGGTACCGAAATACGTGCGAATAATTCCTGCCTCACCCTTTAAAGAGTTTCCTAGCAGCACAAAACAGAACACAAAGAATGTTGAAGACCAACTTGTCTTATCTTGCTTCCGTTCCTGCATGGGTTTGTGCAGACAAGGGTATAAATTAAAGGTTAAAATAATGGCTTGGCACTTGAGAAAACAAATTAAAGCACATACGCTCTCATCTGCTCTACACGAACCGAATGCACATTATAGTGACTTGGGGGTTAATAGCAACATGAAATGCACAGGAGTGTAGCATGGAAAGAACCCCCCACCCCACCCCATGCCTACTGCCTGAGGGACAAAAGAAAGAAGACTATGATTATGTATTCTATAGGGCCAACTTAGAGAGAGAGCTTTTAAAATGTTCATCTCTTTAAAACGGACAGAACGAAAATGAAGGGCAGAATCCAATGGTGGGCCTTTGTGGTCAGAAGATGCTTTTGATGTGGAAGTCACCTCTGCTAACAAAGCCCAGCTATTTTGGCCTATTTGCCTTTCAGGGGGGCTTCCCATACCACCTTCTACCTCTTATGAAGGGTCCCTGAGCCTTATGGAGCTCATATTCAATCAGGAACGTCACAGGTAATCAGACAAAATTGCTATTCCTCCTCTCCTGCTGGTGGAGACATCAGCTGGACCCAGGCATGCAAACTCTAGGGGGCAAAGGTGTTCTGCCCCCTCAATATTTGTTTTAAGGGGCCCCCACACCCCCTCCCAATATTGAGGGGGGCCGGCGCAACGTCACAGAAGGCTGCACCAGCCTGCACAGTGTTGGGAGACTGGCGCACCTGGCGCAAGGCCGCACCAGCCTGCAGTCACCCAAGGAATCCTGGGAAGTTTGTTAAGAGTGCTAGGAATTTTAGCTCTGAGAGGGGTGAACTACACTTTCTAGGATTCTTGGGTTGGCAGTCGGAAATGTGCTTTAAATTTGTTTTAAAGGTGTGGTGTGTACACAGCGCTAGGTTCTCCCATCAGTTTTCTAGTCCAGAATGTGGCCACACAGAGGCACTTAATAGCCTGTGAAATATAACAACCAACAAATCAGCCATGTTGTAAATCAGGTGTTGCCAACATGATGCACTGCAGATGCCATTGGCCGCCAAGTCCCAGACAATGTGGCCAGTGATGAGGGATGATGTGAGTTGCTCTCCAACAACATCTACCACTGCTCTAAATATTTATAAACGTATTAATGTGCTTCATGACAAATGCACATGCAAACACACGCACATATACAGGTCCCTACTTGCAAACTCAAGTGAAGTTTAAGTAAGTGACCGGTACGCCTACCGAACGATGGGAATGTGTGTGGAAACACTGCCCAAGGAGAGGCAAATCCTTGCATAATGAACACGCTGTGTCTTTTTCCCCCATTGCTCCCTAGTGTCCTTTGACAGGGTTGCTCAGCGTGATGACTCACTCTCCCTCCAAGCCAGAACTACTGGGCATGGTCATGCCCTTCTCCTTGCCTTCGTAACATTCTCCTTCCACTCCACTGCAGCAGTCTTGCAGCTCTTCTCCTCCACTGCCTTTCCATGGGATCTTCCTTGCGTGTGTGTGAGCACAAATGCCTCCGCTTAGTCACTTGGTACACAGGCACTAACAGCCTTTTTCCCTGTCTCTCACCGCCGCTCAAACCCAGAGACAGGATAATAAATGGAAGCTGCATGGGCTTATAGGCTGCTGTATACATTTGAATAAATTGACTTAATTCTACCTGCCCCGTCTATTTATGTCTATCACCTGGAGAAAGCAGAACAAAGACTCCCAGTTCAGACAGAAAGCAGGCCTGTTAAGATTTTCTAGTCCGTTTGCATGAGGCTTCTTATCCTTGGCCCTTTCAAGCATGGGAGCAATTCATTCAGAGATGAGGACCATTTAGTCACTATGCAAGATCTGGAGTTAGCTCCCTTAGCTGTATATCAAGCAGTGGTGGCTGCAAGCATGGAAATGTTTATTTGTTTCACAAGATTTACGTACTGCTTGATTGTAATAAAACCTCAAAGAATGAAACAGTAAAGTTTAAAACTACAGTAGTACCTCAGGTTACAGACGCTTCAGGTTACAGACGCTTCAGGTTACAGACTCTGCTAACCCAGAAATAGTACCTCGGGTTAAGAACTTTGCTTCAGGATGAGAACAGAAATCGGGCGGGGGGTGGCGCAGCGGCGGCAGCATGAGGCCCCATTAGCTAAAGTGGTACCTCAGGTTAAGAACAGTTTCAGGTTAAGAACGGACCTCCAGAACAAATTAAGTTCTTAACCCAAGGTACCACTGTATTTAAAATATTCAAAAAATAATTAAAATGAATAAGCTAAAAACCAGATTAAAATGCTTCTCAACGTTCTATTGATAAGCTTGCCTAAAGAAAAATGTTGAAAAGAGCACGGTGAAGGTGCCTGCCTGGTTGTCAAGTGGCAGGGAGTTCCAAATAGTGGGAGCTGCCATATTAAAATATATACAGAATATTATGTGGCACCTGTAACAAAGCCAGTACCACAGATTGAAGTGGTCAAGTGGGCATAGATGAGGTAAGGCAGAGATAAATTGCTAGGTTGGCAGAAGCTGGGACAGAGCAACAGGAGTTCACCACCGTCGTATGGATAGTAATAGTAACACTGTAAACTTGGCCCAGTAGCAAATAAATAGGCAGCCAGTTCATATCTCTGAGCAGGTGTTATATGACGACAGGGTCTCGCTCCTGTCAGGAATCACACTGCAGCCTTCTGCACCAAGTGTGGCTCCTGGATCAAGCTTATGGGAAGCCCCACGCATAGTGCATTACAGTAACCCAGTTCTGAAGTAGCCGATGCATGAACTACAGGGGCAAGTCTTTCCTGGTCCACAAATAGCCATAGCTGTTGCATCAGTCACAGATAGCAAAAGGCACTTCCAGGCACTGAGGCTACCTGGGCCTCCCTCCAGGGACACAGCTGGATCCAGCAGCACTCCCAGGCTGCAAACTTGCTCCTTCAGGGGGAGTGCAGCCCCACCCAGAGTAGGTAATGGACCAATTTCTCGGACATGGGAATGACTCGCCCACAATGCCTCCGTCCTGCCAGAATTCAAGTTTAGCTTGTTTTCCCTCATGCTTTTAATCACTGTGTCCAGGGCACTGGTCCAGGCACTCAACAGCCTCTCCCAATTCAGATGTTGTTGAGAAACAGAGCTGAGTTTCACCCGCATGCTGTTGGCACCTTGTCCCAAATCTCCTAATGACCGCTCCCAGTGGCTTCATATAGACATTAAATAGCACTGAAGATAAGGCAGCATGAGAGAAGGGAGTGGATTGGTCAAGATCAGGTCTTGCACACTCATAGAGAGAACCTCCCTATGCTTTTGCCCGTTGCAGTTTGTTAGGCAGAAACGTTTGGTTAAAGCACTTTCTAGGTCAAAGGTTGCAGGTTACAGAGGGAGTGTTCCTGTTGTCGGCTTGTTTTTCTTGTATTTTTGCTGTAACCCAAGGAATATATGTGTGTGCTCTGAGTTTTTATTGTTTCTTCACATATTTTTCTTCATAAACTCTTTTTTAAAACAAAAAAGTGGCAGGGTTCCGTATCCCAGCCGGTTGCTTTCGCCTCTCTCATGGCCCCTCTCCCACCTGCACCAATGAAACAGTTCGAGAAGTGTGTGCAGATGTGTGGATGGAACGATAAACATGCGACATTCTGCAGACAGATAGAAGACAACAGCAATCAAATAGCAGAGCCAAGTTTTCATGCACTTTGGAATCAAAACCTGAAGTGAATTCCAAGTTGCCTTAAAGAGGCCCAATTAGGTCCACAATGGCAGGAAATAAAATTGGAAAACAACCAGGTGCTTATCCCCAGGATACTTATTTTGTCCCACATTTGCTCAGTTCATATCTTACGGCAGCCTTACTTAAGCTGGTGTCAGCCATATGTCGTTGGACTTCATTTCCCATCAGCCCCACCCAGCAATGACCAGTGGTGAGAGATGAGACCATCGCGTTCCAAAGGATCTAGAGGGCACCAGTTTGAAGAAGGCTGGTTTGTGGAATTAGTCCTGAATTGGATTGGTCAAGTCTAAACCTAACTGCCAGAGTAGATGGAAGGTTCCTATGGGTGCCACCATTTTAGTTCCTTCTGGCTTGTAATGTGAAATTAATTATTTTTAAATGCTGATTGCTCCCCTGTCTATGCCTGTCTGGTGAGCTAATGTCCAGCAGTTCTTCCATGCAAGAACTTCCAAAACTTGAAATCTTCCACATTCTCCCCAAAATGGCATTGGTGAAAGATTACATCTGAAGTTGTTGGGGGTTTGGACTTCTAACATGACATATCTATTCTCAATTGACTGGAACTAAGTCTACTCATGACCCACTTGTTTTGATGACAGCCATTATGATGTCAGTGTTTATTTGGGGAGAGGGTTGAGAGAAATAAAAGAACCCCCATTTTACTCAATGGTTAAACTTACATGCTTCACATAATCACCATAATTGCACCCACAATCAGGAATAAAGAGACAGGACTCAGGTATTGGGTTGATTAAGGGTCACAACTTTATGTAATTCACAACAATTATCTGCAAGGAGAACTGGAAGCTGTGTGGGCATATCTGAAGCAAGGGATGGCCTTGCCACTTTCTCCTAACCTGCATTCTCTGGGCACACCAATCCTGCCCTGAGAGTAAGTGCCTTGCCAACCCCCTCCTGCTTGAGGGAGACCCTCTCAAGTCTCCATTCCCCTCAAGCCCCATTACTTTAGGAGTATGGTTTGAGTGGGTCTCAAAGGAGGTCCTTTTCTGCTCCATATAGTCCCATAGCCCTTTAGGGCAAGCCGCAGGATCCCCTCTCCACTGCCTCCAGGTGTTCACCATTGGTCCTAATTCTGTTTTAATTCCTGCACAACCTTGCCATGTAAAAGGGGCAAGCCTCTTCACAACTGGCTGGACACACTTTCAGGCCACACTTGAAAATATAATTGCCCTTATTGGAGAGGCATATACCACCACACCTGTGTGGTAAATTATCCTGCTGGTTTCGAGGAGAAGAACTAATTTGATAATAGCCTCGCCTTTGTAGAATACAAAACAACAACACCTTAAAATCATTATATTAGGATTGTTTTCATTTCATTTGTGGTAATTATATGTGGGCAGACATATATTTGCTTAGCAAATGCCACCTTCTCTTCGCTTCTGTGACAGAAAAGCGGTGCTCACAACACGGTCAGGAGGATGAAAACAATGGTGTTATTTTAGCATACTACAAGATCAGGCTGAGATTATATAAGTTTAATGAAATATGAGTGGCGATGGATCAAGAGTGAGATACAATAAAAAGACAAACAGGTACAGAACAGTGAACACCACTCCTGGTGTGGAATGGGGAAATGGCAATCCCAGTGACCAGTACAGCAGTAACATCATAAATAGCCATGATTTAGAGGAAGAAAGTTCAATCGGTGGACTCATAAAAACACAGGAAGAGCCCTGTTGAATCAAGCAAAAAGGCTCATCTAGTCCAGTATTCTGCTCTCACTGCGGCTAAGCAGAGGCCTATGTGAAGCCCTTTGGTTCAAAAATGCAGAAAAATATACATGGTTTTTGTAGCATAGAAACAAGGAACCCAGCAGTCTTATAAGATGTGTCCTTTGTGCCTTATTTTAGCAGAGTGCTTTGCATTTTTAAACTTGTCTGTGGACTGTTTCACACTATATCTCTCACTTGGTGAGTTGTGTTTGCTGTGGTTTTTGCTACAGTGTGATAACATTACCACATGCACGTCAAGGAAAAAGGGATGCTGAGTCATGTTCGTTTCTGCAGAATTAGAGAATGGATATAGCTGCCAACAGTTTAACAAGTACAGCTCCTGATAAGATCTTTATCACTACAACTGAAAGCAGAAATTGCTAACCTCAGTTTATTTAATCTTCTGCAAACTCTTCTAAGCAGTTCCTCTATGTGTTTTTTTCCCTTTGAAATTGTTAGAAAGGAATGTTTTGTTACCTACTGACTGTGATATGCAAATCAGAATCAGTTAATCCAAACTATATCAAAGTGCCATAATGGTGTGCAGAAAATGGTATCACAGTGATTTATCTTACATTGCTTGCAGGCTTCTCGTGTGAAATTAAGTGGAAGTAATCTAGAGTTTCGGGACGTGGGTGGGGCTGTGGGTTAAACCACAGAGCCTAGGACTTGCCAATCAGAAGGTCGGCGGTTTGAATCCCCGCGACGGGGTGAGCTCCCATTGCTCGGTCCCAGCTCCTGTCAACCTAGCAGTTCAAAAGCACCTCAAAGTGCAAGTAGATAAATAGGTACCGCTCCGGCGGGAAGGTAAACGGCATTTCCGTGCGCTGCTCTGGTTCGCCAGAAGCGGCTTAGTCATGCTGGCCACATGACCCAGAAGCTGTACGCCAGCTCCCTCGGCCAATAAAGCGAGATGAGTGCCGCAACCCCAGAGTCGGTCACGACTGGACCTAATGGTCAGGGGTCCCTTTACCTTTACTAATCTGGAGCTTCAGTGGCAAGGATGAAACTATGGCCTTCCTGGTGAAATGGCCAGCAATGGGGTGGACATGGGGGAAAGGCCCACACATTGCTGGGATTCCCGATGCATCTATATGAGTATAGAGATCCACTAGGGCTGCCATTCATCTAGATTCTCCCAGGGGAAATCATGCTTTTTTGTGTGTTTTTTCATAAAGAAAAGCTCAACAACTTTCGGGGAGTCCTGTTGTTTACTTTTTGAAATATGGCAACCCTAAGATCCACTGCAACATGTGAGAAAAAAGCTTGTGAGGAAACGTGCCATGAACCCTTTCCTTCTGTTAGAGCTGGAAAATGAGAAGGATCAACCTGGAAATTAGTTAGCCAGCCTGCATTCTCCAGCTATGCTCAAGCAGTAATTCTTCCAAATACCAGTTGCTGGAAACCAAGGGAGGGGCGTGTGATCTTGACCTCATGTTCTGCTCCCTGGTTTCCCACAGGCATCTAGTTGGCCACTGCGAGAACAGGATGCTGGACCAGACAGGCCATTGGCCTGATCCAACAGGCTCTTCTTATGTTCTTACATGCTCATACAACAAGTCCATAGCGGCCCATTTCATCCCTAATGCCCTCAACCCAGATGCTGCAGATGTTCCACAGCTTTTTCTCAAGGCAACACGATGAAGGCAATGACCACTTAAAAGTAAAATCATGCTTCAAATTAATCTCAGTGCAACTTGGTTTCACTGTTGATGCATGGGAGGGATATGATGTGGTGTGAACATGATTTTCAAAGAATCCCAGTTCTACTGACAACTGTGTTTTAACAGCCAATGCTGGCAAACAGATGCAGGAAGTTCTGAGGAGCAACTGAATGAATATGAAGCTTCCAAAATGCCATTTTAAAAGTTACACTATACAAATAAAGCATGCTTTATTAATTCCTCCCTAGGAGAGAGAAAAGGGGCAAGGGCCCAGCCAGCCAGCCATTTCATGTTTTCTGTCGTTGTGTGGAAAGGGAAGGTTTCCAAGCAGTCGGATCCAGGGGGGAAATATTTCTAACCCCCAATATGGGAAACAGTAAATTCCAAGCATGAAAGCCCCATTCATCTAATATGTCATTTCAGCAAGTTCTGGTTGTTCATCTTCTCATGTTTTGGAAACACCGTGAAAGCATCTCTGTTTTCACTTTTTTCCAGTGTTATTCAAGAAGTGTGGAATGCACCCAATATAAGGAAATCAAGATAAGTCAGACCAGTGGGAATTAAACAGTGCTGTTGCTTTACATAATTGTCTGTAGTGGAGCAACTTGTCCTCTTAAGGCCACCACTCAGAGCACACGTGAATTGTAGCTCTGCAGTTTGCCTGCCTTCTTCTACACACTGATGGCTCCAAGTAGTTTTGGGCACAGTGTGATACTTTTGATTTTTAACAGTAATGCTCTGTTGGCAAGCAACTTTTGAAACTTTGAGAATCTGCCACATGGTTTGCCGTACAAAGCTGGGAGCAGGTGGTGTGTGTGTGTGTGTGTGTGTGTGTGCACGCGCGTTTTGAAAGTCAAAAGTCCAACTTGAAAAATCCAACCTCCTGAGTGCATCTAATGATGGGGGCCTTTATTTTGTCATGCACACTTTTGCTTATTTTGCCTGAGATGAAACTCTTTGTATCTGTACTTCCTTACTCTAAGTTACAGTAATTGATGTGAATTGCTTTATGACTTTGTTCCGTGAGAGCTGAATTTCTATGGTTACTGGACATGCATAAACATCTAGGCTATCTCTCAAGCAAAATATGCGTTTTAAAACACACACACACCTGTGAATGTGAGCTATAAAGGGCAGAATCTGCCATGTGCGCAGAGCTTATATGGAGATAAATTATCCTATCACAAAAGTGAACCGTGCTATAACTATGGCTCTAACTACAAAAAAGATACATTTGTTCAGTTTAATATCTGCCTCACCATACCCAAAGGATGTGGATGGATTATATAACATTAAAGTGGTGAGAAATAAGAAGCAAAAATATACACCCTGAAACAAATTGCAGTGTTCATCCACTCATTCATTTCTAAACCTCTTAATATTTTACAAATCTCTAAGCCAGGTACAATACAAAATCGAATAACCTTCATGCATTGCTTATCACAATTACAGTCTCCTGTGTAGCTGCGAGCATTAACGGTAGCCAGATCTGTGTGGCACAGAAAGCCACAGCACGACCTGCTGGTGAAGCACCATTTCATGGTTCCAGAAGCACCATAAACTGAAGCAGATGTTGAAAGTTATTCTTCCTCTTCTGTACTTCTAAAAAGATCCAGGTGATATTGAACCCTATTTGGTTTCACACTTCATTCTTCCCCATGAATAATATTGTGTAGTTCTTCAAGGTGACCCTGTTGTTACCTGGATTTGGACCTGTGAGTCAATACTCTCCTGTATTCTGCCTTTGTTCCTATCGTCTTGTACTCATCTGATGAGCAATGGACAGAACGGTCTGTGTAGCGATGGCTAGCTCTAAGTAGTCCCTGAAATTAAGCTTCCCCCATATGTCCAAGAGGACCACAATCACTCTGGAATACCAGGTCGGGCCACAAACACCACCAAGGCAATCTGTCCGCTATTTGCAGTTGCAACGTTTGTTACTGCAGACTTGCCCAGCATTGCCAATGACTGCAGGGGATTTTATTTTTTTAAGGTGGGGGGCAGATGGGGTCTCCTCCCTGAACTCACAGTGCCAAAGTTCAGCATGGTTCTCAGGAGCAGTAGAAGGTTCAGCTTTGCAGGGAATCCTTCTCCAAAAACATTCTTGCCCAAACATTTACAGGGGAAGTATTAGGCAGGAGGTGATGATGATACTGAAGCACAGCGGGATGCTTTGCATAATGCACCAACCTTCTGCTGCTCAAAAGGGCTACTGGGAGAAAAGGTGAGCTCTTTCCAGCAGTGCATGGAGTATCATACATTTAGAAAACACAGCAAATGATTATTTTGTAAAAGTTCAAAACTGGAAGTTACAGCTTTCTGTGGAACCATTTGTCCACCTGCATACCACCCGTAAGAAGACATAAAATGATTGATATTGTCTGTCCTGTGCAAAAAACTGGGAATGTGAAGTATCATCAATTCTCAATTTTCAGGGCTTTCAACTTTCAAGTTTCAATTTTCAGGGTTTTCAAGAAATCAGAGGCTTGCTAGCAACACTGTGGCCAACATTTGCCCCTTCCATAGATGTGGGACAGCTGTGGTTGCAGGCCAATGACATACGGATAATGGAGAATTAATGGAGGTACAGGGTGCTCAGTCTCCACATTAAACAACAGTGCAGATGGATTCTAAGGTCTAAATCTAGCTCAGATAACTTTTTATTCAAGTCTGGATTTCTTCATAAGTAGAGTGATTTTAGAAATTGAGGAAGGGAGGAGAGTTGGTGCACTGCTAAGTAGAATGGATAAAATGTACAAAGTACAGGAATATAGTAAAGAAGGCACTGGTTGAGAGTTAAGTACAAGAAGAAAAATAAATGGATTTTTCTACTTGACAGCATTTTGGTAAAAAGAAATTAAATATTGGCATGTTGCATTTCCTGCATTCTGGGGTCACAAAACCCTTAGCAGGTAGAGAACAGATAAGCCATTGGTTGTATTAACATGGCCAGAGATGTATTTTGCAAATGTGTGAAACTGAAGCAAGCTGAAGTCATATGTGTTGGCTGAAGGAGATTTGTTGTTGTGTCTTCTTAGAACAATATCCTATACCTCAAGGTTATTTCTAGTTACTCCTTGCACGGGCAGGCACCGTCATTGACTTAGAGGCACAATAAATTCACATCAGACTGCAAGTACGGCGATTCAAAGTGGCAGGGGCCAACAAGTCCCTTAGCAGCGCAGCTTTAATGAAACCGTGATGACAGATGATGGCAGCTATGATCTTTGCACAATTATACGGGTTTCATGTGCCTCATCGCTGAGAGAGGACTTTCTCCCTCTCCTCATTTCTCTTCTTCCCCAGACGTTTGGTTTGGTTTTAAATAGCTTGATTATGACATCAGCTTATTGTGTACACTTTTGCCAGATCATAATCGGTCTGTGGTTGCTTATGATGGATGCTCCTGCTTTGCATTCCCCATTGGCACCTCAGTGCACAACCCAGTAAAACTGGGAACCAAACAACACCTTCAGCCACTCTGCAGGCTCAAATGAGTGCCCTCGGTCACATGACCCATTGCACCAAGCCTCTATTCATTCGCTAAGCCGTGTCTCGTCTGCTCAGTGGTTTAATTTTCACCACTGGGGTGCCGCAGCCAAGAAACTTGAGGACAAACTCTGAAAAGAAAAGCTGAAAAGAATGTTTAATGAGAATAAATGTTCGGCCCGTCATCCATCTCAATGAGGGAGACAAACAGGGTATTTTTCTTTTTATCTATTCTGAAATTTGTATGGTGCTTTTCTTCCCAGGGAAAACCGTGGCAGCCGAGGGTAAGTGATACAGACTACGACTCAATCACTGTCCGGTCTCATCCGTGAGAACAACAGCCCCAAAACAAAAGCAAGTGGTGCCAACATCTGTCAATATCAAGCAGGTGAAAAAAGCACTGGGCTGGCAGAGAGACGTAGCTCTGCTTCCTGGGTTAGGAATGAACATAGTATTTACAAAACCTATCCAAAGGGGAGAGGATCTGGGAAAGGGGAGAGGATTTGTACCAAGCAGGGCGCTGTGCAGACTCACCACACCACCAGTGCAACCAGAAGCTGCACCTCACCACCTCTATGGATTCAGTGTATGTAAAATGAGCCCATAAGCAGAGTTCCTCCACATAAGAGTGATCATGGGCCGACAGGACCCACATTCCTAAATGGAGGCACTCCGTGTGCGTATGTTAGTACATGTGTACAGCATCTTCTCATGTGTGTCAAAAGCAGGCTGGGGGTATCCAAGGCATGGTGTATCCCTGCATCCATGCAATCCCCTTAACACATGCATTGAATGCAGGTGGAGAGACTCCACGTGAAGGAAAATGCATTGGGGAGGAGGGTTTTTACCCAATTCGCAATGGTGTGGGGTTCACATGCTTTAAACCGAGTCATGAGATTGGTCCATCTGGCCACACAGAGGCTCTTGAGTTCTCCCACAGCCCTGTGTGGAGATACCAAGGGTTGAACATGGGACCTTCTGCATGCACAGCAGATGCTCTGCCGCTGAGCTTCAGCTCTGGACTGAGTTGCCAAAGCAAGTATATCAGTTCCATTCCAGACTGATTTTCATAAAGATATGAAAAGTCCCATGTGTTTAGCAGGCTTTTGCAGGAGTTGGGATGCTTCTGCTTTTAGTGAATATTCTATTTTATTCCTTGTGTGTGCTTTTTTACAGCTTTGTTGGCTTTTTAATGGTTTTCCATGGCTTTCCATTGCCTATGATTTTCATTACTGTATGTTAACTTGATCCTTTTTAGAGAGGTGGGATGTAAATGGATTTAATAACTGGGGAAGGGTTGGCATGATCTGTAGCAGATATATCACCTGGAAGAAAGCAGTCTGGCATAGGCCTGATATGGCTCTTTGAAGTCAGAGCAAACCATATTTCCAGCTATACTGCAATACAGAAACAAGGAGGTGTGTGATCCCCAATGTTAAAAACTTATCCAGTTGGAGATTTATCATGATATTAAAAAAGTTATCTTGAACTCTCAAGGAAAAAAGGATTTAAAAAATAAATACAAATGGTGCTTACTTTGAAAGCTAAAGGGCTATTTTTCGTTTATGTTAGGGTCACCTGCACAAATACATTTCAAGCATACAGCTTCCCCAAAGAATCATAGGAACTGTAGATTCTTAAGGGTGTTGAGAATTGCAGCTCTGTGAGGGGATAAACTACAGTTCCCAGGATCCTTTAGGGGAAGTCATGTGCTTGAAATGTATGCTGTGGGTGTTAAGTGCGAAAGGCAAACATGTGAACTTGGCTCCACAGGTGATTCAAAGGCACTTCTACTTGCTCATGGCTGCCTCCCTGAACTCTGAAGATTTCCTTGTCCTACTCTGGCCCTCCATGCCCCACCCCAGACTTTCCCAGAGGGTCTCTCAAACCTCGAGAATTTTGGTGGAGCGTAGTATAGGACCTCTGCAGAGAGGGAGAGCCAGGAAATGCTCCCTACACATGCATTGTTCTGCCCATGCGTCTCTGAACCCAATCCGCTGGTGCTAATCTGTGGTTTATAATAAGCACCGCAATGACCCATAACCCAGTTTCTCTCCTCAAAGCCCCAGTGAATTCATACAGTAGATTCATCTGCTCTCACTTCACACCCTAAACCCTTATCCCAATTAGCTTAAAAAAACAACAACCGCTTAATGGTTTTTTGCATCACTTCTTTCCCAAGCAACTGCCTTAAAATCTTCTAAGGCTACTAGCTTAGAGCTTTTCATGACCCTCTTTTGGTTTGGTTTGGTGTGTTGTTTTTTTAAAATAAATAATAGTGGCAATAAAAGGACTTTAAAAATAAAAGCTATTTAAGTAGGTGAGCTTCAGTAGAGCAGCTCATCGGATGTTTCTCATTTGGCATGTTTACTGCCATATCCTGCAACTTGCGAGCGCTTGTTCCTGTGTGGCACACACATACACACGCACACACAAGCATTTGATGGTACACAAGAAGCACGTCTTGGGAAGGAAACAAACACATAGATTTTCATTAGCAAAGCCTCAAGGATATTCAGGATGTTCCAAGCATGTCAGCAGCACGTCTCACATGAATGGTATATAACATGCTGGAGGAGGGGGAGAAACGGATGCATTGTTCAGCATATTCACTGTGCGTGTGGTATGCATGTACTGCTTAACCTGCCAACACCCAGATTTTGGAAACAAGACCGGATGCAAGCTCAACGCAAGGGGGGAGAAATCATATTAATGGAACAAATTTACAAGGACTTGGGTCATTCTTCTGGTTTGGTTTTGCTGGATATGCATTTGTTAACTAATGGGGGACTGATCACCACCACCACCTCCTCCTTCCAGGTTCTGCATTTACTAACGGAGACCAGGATCATCGCTTCCCATAAAGGCCTGCTTTATATAAATATGAAAATTCCACCCCTTTAGCTCCGCGGATTGCAACCGAGGGTGAAAACGGGGCATATAATTCAGCATTCTACAAAATGAGATCAAGGCTGCGCTCTGGAATAATGAGATCCTTTGAAATCGGAAGTGTAGAAGATAAGGAAATGCAGGAGATAGCAAGGACGATACCTACGTTACACTGTTGGTGTGTGTGTGTGTGTGTGTGTGTGTGTGTGTGTGTGTCTGCACTTGCAAGTCTATAAGATGTCAAGGACAAAGAGATACATTCATTAAAAGACATTAAAAGGCTGGGGGCGTGTTTTGTTGCTCCCCACCAACAATGTGCTCAAATATATTTCATTTGAATAGCAGTCAGTTATTGCAGGGTGTTTCATTCAAGCTTGATTTACTCATGCAGTTGGTGGTGCAATGGCTGTTGCGTTTGTGCTGCTCTACAAACTGCCACCCATGTAACACACACACACACACATATATATATCTTGGCAGCACAATGCTAAAATAGCCGGAGTCACGCAAGGAGTTGCTTCACTGCGTAGCCTGGCTGTGATCGTGCAAGCCTTTCTAGCCAGTGCCAGGACTCTGAATAGATATGTGAACTGGGTCTCGTATTGATACAGGTACACAGAAAACTGTATCAATAGGCAGTCAGACTGTTGGTCTACCAAGCAGTTAGTTTCTAGCTCAGCACTGTCTACACTAACTGGGAGTGACTCTCCAGGGTTTCAGGGCAAGGGGGTATTCCAGCCCTACCTGGAGATGCAAGGGATTGTCTTGCACCTGGGACTTTCTGAATGACAAGCAGATGCTCTACCACTAAGCACTGACTTGCCCTAAGAAAGGGCCCTTCCCTTCCCTATTAAATCTCAAGAAGCTGCATCACTAGTTCCAGAATAATTAAGGAAAGAGAAGCTAACGAGAACCAAATAAATCTTGAAACCAGAAAAAGTCCCACGCCGAGGCCTAAAGCCACACTTCCAAGAGAAAAGTTAATTAATTCAAAGTTAATTTATGGCAAATCTGAAAGCAACCATTTATGGGAATCCCATCGGTGCCCTTGCACTTATGGAAGGGATTTAGATTTGGCAGAAGCATCCACTATTGGAAGAGTAATAGAATCATAGAAATGTGTGGGTAGGAAGGGACCCTGAGGGTCATCTAGGGCACTAAGGCAGCCGTGACAGGTGGCCATCCAACCTCTGCGTGAAAACCTCCAAGGAAGGAGAGTCCACCATCTCCCAAGGGAGACCGTTCCACTGCTGAACAGCTCTTACCATCTGAAAGTTCTTCCTGATGTTTAGTCGGAATCTCCTTTCTTGTAACTTGAGTCCATCAGTTTGGGTCCCACCCTCAGCGCAGGACAAACCAAGCTTGCTCCATCTTCCATGTGACAGCCCTTTAGATATTTGAAGATGGTTACCATACCTCCTCTCAGTCTCCTCTTTATGAGGCTAAACATATCCAGCTCTCTCAACTGCTCCTCATATGGCTTGCTTTCCCAACACTTTATCATCTTGGTCACCCTCCTCTGCACACATTCCAGCTTGTCAACATTCTTCTTAAATGATGACACCCAGAACTGGACACAGTACAGAAGAGAGTGGATTGCTTCCCTTGTCCTGGACACCATAAATCTGTTGCTGCAGTCTAGGATACCATCAACCTTTTTTTTTTTTTTTTTTTTTTTGCTGCTGCATCACACTGTTGACTCTTGTTAAGGTTGCGGTCTACTAAGACTCCTAGAACTTTTTCACATGTACTCCCGGCAAGCCAGGTGTCCACCATCTTATATTTGTCCAGCTGGTTCTTCCTGCCTTACATCTGTCCCTACTGAAATTTATTTTGTTAGTTTTGTCCCAGTTCTCCAATTTGTTAAGGTCATCTTGAGTCCTGATTCTGTCTTCTGTGATATTGGCTACCCTTCCCAGTTTGGTGTTATCTGCAAATTAGATGAGTACCCCCTCAGTACGGTGGTACCTCAGGTTAAGAACTTAATTCGTTTCGAAGGTCCGTTCTTAACCTGAAACCGTTCTTAACCTAAGGTACCACTTTAGCTAATGGGGCCTCCCGCTGCCGTGGGAGCACGATTTCTGTTCTCATCCTAAAGCAAAGTTCTTAACCTGAGGTACTATTTCTGGGTTAGCGGAGTCTGTAACCTGAAGCGTCTGTAACCTGAAGCGTCTGTAACCCAAGGTACCACTGTACTTTCATCCAAGTCATTTATAAAGATGTTGAACAACAACAGGCCCAGGACACTACTCTGTGGCACTCTACTTGTCACTTTTTTCAGGATGATGAGGAACCATTAGTGAGCACTCTTTGGGTTCTGCACTCCCTGAAAATCAGCCCCGGAGAGTTAGAGACCCTCCAACACAGTGTGACAGGTGGCATAGGGGTTATAAAGAGAAGGGGACTTGGTCAACAGCCTTTCCACAAATGGGGCAGCAGGATTGGATTTCACCCATTGTTTCTATAAGCATACTTCCTGCTTCCCAAGACATTTGGTAGGAATTGGGTGGGTTGCCATATCAAAACATTGAAACTACAAAACACAGCTGATGTGTGATGAATCTTCCATGTCACCCAAAGGATTGAAGCTATTGCAAAATGAAGGATAGTCTTTGTGTTCTACGATTAAGGATGAAATCCTATAGAAGCAATTCTTCAAAACGTTCAGATCTGTCAAAAGCCACCTGTCATGCAACATCCTAGCCCCCAAGGTCACTGGGCTACCTTACTTACTGCATATCAATGACCTGCTCCCAGCTCAGATCACAGCATTACAATATATGGCGGTGATCTAACAAATTCTTATCTTGAAGTTCTTGTAGCTCTTTCACTGCTTGTGCACATTTTTAAAATGTGGTTTTCTGAAGGAGGGAAAGAGACATATTCTATGGGTCCATCTAGCATCACAGAACCAACTGCAACACCACCTTGTTAAAAAGGGCAGCCTTGCCACCTCAAAGACCCAAAGGGGCAGAGAGTTAAAAGCCACCTCTTTCTCAATCCCCCCCTCCTCCTCATCTTCTCCTTCTCTGCAGTGTATGTTATCCTCTAAAATACTCGGTGCCTTCAGCAGAATCAGTTATTTTCGTTCCCTGTAAGTCCCTCCCCCTTTTTTGGGGTTGCGAAATTGCTGAAAGTAATTTAGTCTCTCTGCATATTAATGAGTTTGAGGAAAGGGCAGCGGGAGCTGTTTTAAAAGAGGAGGGAAGCGCAGAGCGCAGGCAGACAGCAGCTGAAACCGACAGGGCTGCAATAGCAGCAGCAGCAGCAACCAGGAGAGAGCAGATCATAGGCATTCATTCACATTGCAATCTATAGTGTGGCAACACCAAGTCTCTCTCTGACCAGTGCGTCTGATCAAAGAGGCAAAGGGAAGACAGCAGTTTATCCAAGTGAAATCTAAGAGAGCATACCTTTAGGCTCCTCCAGGTCTTCTTATCATGAAGCTCTTGACAGCAGTTTTCCTCTTACTGTTCATTGTAATCTGCTTTACCAGCGTGGAAGGTAAGTTACAGGTTATTCACTTACCATGCATTTCAGCACCTTTTCTCTCTCCCTCATTCCCTCCCTCTCTCTCTTTCTCTCTCATGCACACACATTTCACTTTTACCGCTTGTTGAAATAGTTTTGAAATGTACTTAGAAGCAACTGACACCTGAACTAAAAAAAAATCCCAGAGCAAATATATTTTAAGCTATAGATTTGTATAGCAAGAACACCAGAAAAGCAGAAACCCCAGCTTCTTCCCAAAGTTAGCTGAGCTGAACTGTGTATCACAGGAAATATTCCCCTTGCATTTAATCTGGTGTGGACTCCTTTGGAATGGTGAATTCACACACATTAATGCACACTGGGGAAAGTAACTAGAACTTTGACCGGTACGGTTTCAGCCAAACTCTAAAGCCCATTAAGTACTGGTCCCATGCTCTTGGGAATGGTTTTGAATTGGCCACCCTTTAATTTGTAGGGCTGATTTTTGCCCAGCTCAGATGCTGCTTTGACAATTTGTATATCAAATAATTCCAAAAGAATTCAGAAGTCTTTATATTCCTTTTCCAATTTTTTAAAAAAGAAGCAATCAGTAGCAAAAGTTATATTTAACCATCATCTGAATAGTGTGGCTTGACTGTTTATTTATCTTAATGTGCATATTTTTTACAAAGTTTGATCACAGCAGGTGCACTTTTAAAAGATAGGACCGCCACATGGCTTCAAATACAAAAGATTGCAGACCTGTGCACACTTACCATACTTGTGAATTAGTCCTAGTCAACTTATTAGCTCTTACTTACATAAATTGGTTGGGTAGTCTACTAACTTCAGTGGAATTCACTTAACCATATACAATGGTTGCAATCTTAAGATCTTGCTCAGTGAAAAACTTTTGTTTTTTGCAATATGTTGCTTAGGATTACAACTAGCCTAGATAAAAAATACAGTAATGTCCTCTTTCATATTAAACTGTAGAAAAGATGAACTTTTTCTATACTGTATATGTTTAAATAGATCGTGAATTAAAGAGAGTTTGGGAGCAGTGATAAGGACATGTATAATATGAAATGAATTTTATATACACAAATGGGTAAATACTTTTTCTTCTAGGATCAAAATGCAGATGCGCAAGAAAGGGCCCCAAGATAAGATTCAGTGATATACAAAAGCTGGAAGAGAAGCCAAAGTATCCATATTGCAAGGAAAGAATGATCATGTAAGTCACACCTTTTTTTTTTTAAGGGTACTATCAAAATAAATATGTTTGTATCAATCAGATTGTTTTTCTGCCTTTTTAATATTTTAAAGAGAGAGAAAATGCCTATGACAGTATGGTAACATGTTAAACCCAGCACAATTGGTAACTGTTATGAAAATGTTCCATCTGTCTCTGATATAGTAAATCTGCTTAATTGTAAATTGCTAGAAAAGAAGACAAGGCTTATGAGGGTAATATTAAAATGCCCATAAATGTAATGAGCAACATTAGGTGCTTTATCTATCTATCATCTATCTATCATCTATCTATCTATCATCTATCTTTATTTCATTGACCTTCCAAATATCTGCTATAGAAGGCTGCAATATTGCACAAGTGCTTGGCAGTATAATCCTCTACATTACTCGGAAGTAAGCCCCACTGAGGTCAATGGGACTTACTTTCGGATAAGTTAATATAGGATTGCAACCTTCATCCCATTCTCTCCAGTGGGCTTAAAGCAATTGAGTTCAGGATTGCACCATAAGGTTGCCATAAATCCCATCACACTCCGTGGAATTGAACTTCCACATAAATATTGGCTTGTACATGTGGAACACCTCTTCGTTGCGTGGAGTAACCGCTGTCAATAAATCAAAGTGCTCAGCCTCAAATATAAACATTACCTCTCTATCTTCGGGGACCTGTTTCAACTTGCACAACTTTGAATGAGATCATTTCTGCTTAGGCATTTCTTGTGAGGCGTGCCAAATTAAAAGACTGAAACTTTTTGCTTGTTTGTTTTCACACTGCCATGTCATTTGTCAGAACGGGGCCAGGCCAACATTATGAAATAAAACAATTAAAATTCCTCCTCAGGATGCTGCCTTTGGAACTAGTTACATAACAAGTGGTAACCAACTTGTTCCCTGCTTAGAAAGAGAGAGAGAGAGAGAGAGAAGGCTGTGTTGCATCACAACTGGGTCTTGTTTGCGTCAGCTGCTGCTAGAAACACAACCCAACCCTCCTTATGCACAACAGCCCTCTCAGTCATACCAAGGTTGCCAGAAAGAAGCTCAATCGCTTCCAAATGGTAAATCTAATGTGGGGGGCATGGGAGTGGGCATATGGAAAAGGGAAATGGCCATTTTCAGGACTCACAACATCTCTGTTGTTGTCTGGGACTGGCCCGCTGCACTGAAAGGTTCTGGGAACCTGCTGACTAGCTCATGAATGCAATGCCAAACAACTGGTGGCTAATTGTGGATTGGGACACACCTAGAGGTTAAGAACCAGTCAACGTGACTGGGAACAAATCCTCACTTAATGACCTGTATCTACTCACTTGATGGACAGCAGATTAAGGCCTCCAGTGTATCCATCCGATTCTGATTTTTAGCTTTGCTCCATCTGCCGCTGAATGGAATGTTCCTAGAAATGAGAAAGATTATATGGTTTTCAGTGGTTGGGAAATGGTTGGTATGAAAGAAAATGACCAGAAATAGCATCTTTGCACTCCTTGGCTTAAGGTCAATGGGTGAGTCCACAGTATAGACTACTTATTTCCACACTGGAAGCAGCTGATGCCCATTGATTTCTGTTGCAGTGACAGAAATGCTCAGGTGTTCAAGAAAATGGAAAACACTTGTCAGATAAGCGGACAGTTGTTGTGTGAACCATGTACTAAAAGCAAACCATACTACACTTGGATGAGTTGGTTTGAAATCGAAACCCTGGCAACTAATGTTTCGATTACAGTGCTTCTCATAAAGTATTGGGAGCAAAGCATATTAGCCAGTGAGCAGTAGTTTAATGCAAATCTCTGTAGGCAAAGCAAAGTCTTCTATTTTATAGTAACTTTCTAAAAGCCTCCAAACATGTCTATACATCATGATCTGCTTTTTTAGTGGGAAGCACAAATAGTTTTTCTTCGGATCAAACTGAGCCTACCAAGCAAATTGCCAAAACTCATCTGATTTTTTTTCACAGGGCAGAGTTATACATTTCATGGTGTTCTATGATTCTTTTTTTGGATGTTGGGTAGAGCGACTTTATAGAACTTTCCTTTTATTCCATTCTCCACTGACCCCTCTCCCCGCAGCTACTTTTACTCATGTTGGGTAAAGATACAGGCATCTTTTAAGCCTAAAAGAGGTGTGTGCTTGTAACTATGTTGTATTCCCTGATTACATTGGAAATATTTTGAAAGGGGCAAAGCTTTCTTACAATTATGCTGATTAGCACATTCCCAGTAGAAACCTGTTTCTCCATCAAAGCACATTCGACTACACTTCCCTTAATCATCAAGGCTTCTTCTGCCTGATTCCAGATTATCCCCACTCTCATTGCAGCCCCATAAGACACAGCCTACACTGTTCGGATGCAGAGGCTTTTCGGGGGGTACAGAGAAAGGGGGTGAAGGGTAGAGAAAGGTAGATTGTGTGAGGATCCTACGGCTTGCATGATTGGATGCAACTCATAATGCCCAAGACACTGATTTGACACCCATGTTGATATTTCTAAATAATAATAATTTCCACTTTCATAATCCCAAAATACATTATATGGGACAGACTTCTTAAATGCTGTGTCAGTGACTAGATACACATTTCTGCTAAATCTCTTTATAAGAAATAAATGAGTTAATCCTCACACTGACATTCCTGCATTGGAATGACCCGAACAACTATACTCATATAGTTTAGGAAGAAGGTTCCCACCACCACCACCCATATTCTGGTTATTTGGAACTGCCTGGCTTGTGTTTTTGGCATTGCTCTTCTCTTCAGATGTACTGTCCTCAGCACGCCTGGCTGCTAACAGAGATCAGCAGACGCCCCTTCTTCCATTTTGCCCATTCATTTTAACAGGTCGGCTCTGCCTTGCGTTTTGCCCAGCTTATTGTTGATAATTCTGAAATTAATTTTAGGAATTGGCACATGCACAGTTTGTCATAGTTTAAAGTCTGTTACTCCCCCTTTTTGTGTATTTGTACAATAACATAAAGATTCATTTTTTGCTGTTTTTTAAATAAATGCACATATGTGTGCTTCTGCAGATTGCTAACCAGTAAGGCGGGAGGGGAAGTGGGGAGACACAACCTGGAAAAAGAGTAAAACCGTACGTGTGCAGAATCCTAAACGGAATCCAGAAATCAAAAACAGAAAGATGGAAGGTTGCTATTGTATCAGTACTGCTTTGCACACAATTTCAGATAATTCAGAATCCGGGGGGAACTCCAATGGGAAAATTTCCTATGCATGCCTAACTCACAAGAAAAGGTTTTATCTCCGTGAACTTTCTTTCCACTGCGATCTGGAGTCCGGCACTTTTCTCCATGACTCCCTGGCTCAGTCTAGCCTAGTTTAACAGGTTTGCCGTAATGCACTAAGATTCTGCAAGAGCTGAACTCAGGTGGATTCAGAGTTTCAGGATTCAACAGCAAACCCTTGTTTCTTTAAAATCGTACGAGGCACATTTTCTGCCAAATGCACAATTAAAAATATTAAAATCCAGGAAGCATCACAAAAGCACAATTATAACACAAAATCCCACCAGTACATCAATCATGCAATCAACATTCAGCCTGGATAAAAAGTATCATTGCTGCAGCAGCAGAGTTAGTAAAAGAAGCAGTCAAGAAATGTCTTCTGAACAAACAAATATATTTGCATAAGGGGGGGAAGAAGTCAGTGAGACGACCAGGTGGTTTTACCTAGGAAGAATATTCCAGAAGTACATAAAAAGTGAATATGTTCATTTTTTGTTCACTACTATTTCCCCCTAGGATTTGGTACTCAGGGTATACTGCCTCTGGAAATAGCATTCCATACATCAAATGTTCTGTGCTCTACATAGTGTTGGACTATAATTTCCATCATCCCTGAACACTGACCTCCACTGACCTCCTTCTGTTCCTGATCATAGGAACAGAATTGTAGAGTTGGAAGGGACCGCAAGGGTTATCTGGTGCACCCCCTGTAATGCAGGAATATTTTGCTCAGTGTGGGTCTCACACTGACAATCCTGAGATTAAGAGTCTCTTCTGCTCTACTTGCTGAGCATGATGTTGTTGGACCATGTTGCCTGGAGCTGATGGGAGTTCAGAATCACCCCTGTATATATAGAAACATAGGGTGGTGCCAATATATGCAGCTACATCACATTCAAAGTGGCAGCATAGCAGTGGTTGCAATTTAGAAGTCCATGGCCAATGAGTGTTGGAGGCTGGACAGAAGAAAACTAAATTTCTGAGCTTCCTTTGTCTCATGCATAGTCCTAGGGGGGCAACAAACCCAAGAGCATGTGATGGAGACTCAGGTGGTCCTCAGATGGTGAGAGAAAATTGCCTTCAGAAACTCCCAGGAAGAACTGGCAAGTTCAGGACAGTAATTCATTGGTATGGCTGGTATTGTAGCTTAGTGGGAAAAACTGGGCCAGAAAAAGGAGTGGCTGAGCCAGCCAAGAGGAAGGTGGGGATGCAGAATTTTCTTCCTACCTTGTGTACTGGAATAGCAGGCCAGACCGTTCACTCCATCGCCAAGGAAGAAGGCCACCCCTCCCTTTTTGCTCTCTCTTTCCTCCGTCCAAAAATATGAGCCAGAGTTTCTATGTGAACACCAGGAAATGGGTATTCCACCCTTCCTCCATGTGCCAGTGACCTCCTTTCCTGACAGGTCCTTACAAATTAGCAAACTCCCACAAGGTGCGGAGGTAGCAGTTTCCCAGTCAGCTCGCATACACAGTTATGTCTCCATTACATCAGTAACCCAGGGCTGACAAAGAGTTCAGAAACGTGCATCAGCATAACAAAAGCAGTGCGAGGCTTTCCTGCCCAAGCTTTGGCTGCCAAGGACTGGAGTCTGGGCCTCGGAGTTTGCCTGCCTGATGGGAAAACCAAACAGCAGTATGCTCTCACAAACAAGATGCCAGCAGTAGAAGGACGCTGAAAGGCCGTCAAGGAAAAAACAATAGCAAGCTTCTCCAGGATGGGTATGGGAGAGACGTGTGCTCCAGACCTTTAGAAGCTCAGCCAGATTTGGCAGCCAAATGAAAAGGCAGAAGCCGTGAGGTACAAACATAAATGAAATGCCCATTAGAGAAACTTTACACTCTCCCTGAAAAATCATCAAGAAAACGCACACAGTTAAGCCCGCTTGGGAGTGGAGCTCTAGATATGAAACAAGGTCCGGAGTGCAAAACTCTCCCTTCTCATCTTTTTCAAGAACAGCTGACGTTGTTCAATATTTCAGATACATTTTCACAGCCCTGAAAGTTTGTTCCCTCTCAGTGTATCTCCTCCTCCTTTCCCTTTCTCCTTTTCTTTTAAATGTTTGAAACTGCAATGCTGCTCTGAAGGAAATTAGTGTAGAAGAGACTGAACCAGGAATGTTTTTGTGTGTTTGGTTGTACTTTGTTGCAGCATGGAGTGGGAGTTTTGACTAAATTTGCAAAGTGTTGCAAGAGCCACCTCTTAAATGTTACATAAATTTAGTTGTTATTATCATTATTATTATTAGAAAGAAAGAAAGAAAGAAAGAAAGAAAGAAAGAAAAAAGAAATGTGTGGCAGCCTTTCCTAACAATCTCCTCCCACATTTCTGCATGTAGAATTATTGCAGTATTTCAGAAACAAACTTTTCATGAAGAAACCATCATGACATGATCATTTTCTTCATTTTGACTGGAATCCCATTCTTTTCAAAGAAACAACAACAGATTTGTTAACAACTGCTAGATTTTTCTGGATTCGTTGTGGTAATAAAAAACAACAACCCAAAAGTGATTAAAATCCTTTAAAAAAATGCATCAGACTTTACGTAGTCAGAACATTGTGTTCTGTCTGTCATTGCTTGTTTGCATGGCTTTGCCATTAAGATATTCCACATTCCATCTCAGGTAAGGAATTTTAAGGAGTACAGCTGGAAAATATATATCTAGATATATTTGAGATCCTGGAGCGGTAGATATAAAAGCTGTTGCTAATCAGGTCTGAAAATAGGAAAGTGGGATAATTATTTAGCTGACTCAGTGTAAGACTGTGTTGGAAAGCTGAACCTTTTGCAGACATAGACAAGAAAGAAAAGCTGGAACGCTGGGGACACAATACCCTGAGGTCTGAACAGACTGGAAGGAAAGTCATTATACTGCGAAGTAAAGGAAGAGAGCTAATGTCTGGCTGATGCAAGACAAATTTATTGTTGGCCAGGCAAAGACTAAACATGACATGGAAAGCTTCACAGCTTTGCCAAACCCAATGAAATTAATGGGCTGCTTGTATGGATATAGGGTGACCATGTGTCAGAGGGCAGTCCTCTGTTTTGAAGGTCTGTTTATCTGACGTTCATTTAAAAATAAGAAACCACATAAAAAGGGGGAGCAGGAGCCTTGAAGTAGTCTATAAACCTTGACAATGACCATCTGGGCAGCAGACTGAGCAGGCGCACACACATCCGCTGGTGTCTTCCCTATTATGGTGAGCTATTTTGTCACCTGAGATAGCTCAGTTGGTAGAGCATGAGACTCTTTAATTTCAGTCATGGGTGTGAGTCCCACATTGTGCAAAAAGATTCCTCCATTGAAGAGGGTTGGACTAGATGATCCTTGTGGTCCCTTCCAACTGTACAATTCTTGGATTTTGAGATTCTTTAAATTATAGTGATTATTTGCACCCATACATACAAATTACCATGAGCAAATTTTATGCAGCTTGGGGTCCTCTTTCATGGTGATGCAAGTTCTCTTCTTAGGCCATGCATGCACAAGTGGCCACCCCAAGAGGGTGTGGCAACCCTGAGAATCTTCTGACAGCTGTGACACCAAAAAAGGCTCACTAGATCCCCAGAGATCAACTTTGATTCACTTTGCTAGCCCCAGCAGCTGCTTCCAAGCAGCACATGGTTAACTCAATCCACTAAGAGTGAAAAATAATCCATTTAGCCACCTGGAGTTGTGCCATTGATGATCCATGCTTGATGGAGTCCCATTCTTGTACACTCCCCAGCCAACAAATAGTTGGTCTAGTCAGCTGCTTGCCATTCTGGCAGGAAGAAGACTGTATCCAGTCCTGCTTTTCTCCCCTCCAGCAGGTGAGGGGTGCTGTCAAAGCTCGATGACACTGACAATCTGTTTGTAATGCATGGGCTTCCAAATGGACTTCAAATGAGACAGCAATATTCAGAGTTGGAATGTCCATAAACATTCCATGACATCACATCCATCCCAACCAACTGGGATTGGAGGCATTAGTGCAGCAAACAACAATATGGCATGTATGTAACACACTGCAGGATGGGGTGGGGGAGATGGGGGACCAGTGCTATATAACAATCTCTTAGGATTAGACTGCTAGCTATCATTCTGTTAAGAATCCATGTTTGTTAACATCATTACGGCTGCTCCATCTTCACAACTTGTCTTTCCTTTCAGAGTCACAATGAAATCCCGATTCCGAGGTGGCCACCAGTACTGCTTGCATCCCAAACTCCCGAGTACCAAAAGATTACTTAAGTGGTACACAATATGGAAAGAGAAAGAGAGGTGGGTATCACTCGTATCCAGAGCGCAGGACAGCCTCCTGTCCCTATGAGCAAGAGGTATCTTGCATTATTAAGTACATGTGTTTATTCTGGGAAAAGATGTCTCTGTCTAACTTGAACACTTGACCCATAAATCACAGTGACAAGTGTGACATCGCTGCTGGCTTTCATATCGGAAGTGTGGTATCAATGTAATTTAAAGGGAAAGCGTTGAGCTGTCAAGTTAAATCCCAGATTTCAAAAAACATCAAATATTTCAGATGACAGTTCCATTTTTATTTTGCAATTTGGACACAAGGGCTTAAGCATAAATCCAAGTCAGCTTAAGTACCAAACAACTAGATCCAACAGCCAATGTAGTAGCAGAAATCAATCCACAAATTGGAACTACTTCTACTACTTCCTCTTTCTTTTTTGCCTCATTTCCCCAAATCCTTGGCTCTTATGATTTTATTGTGACAATCTTTATGGCAGGTGTCATTCTCTTGAATCGTATTGTCACTGTGCAGCTGCTAAATGCATAGTGTGAATATGAGTAAACGCAGCAGCCGCAGCTATTTTTGAGCACAATTAGTTTTTGAGAAAGACAGTGTGGCATAGTGGTTAAAGAGTTTGAGAGTGGCTGGCTTAAATTGAGTTCAAATCCACATTCAGCTATGTGGGCAGCCATGGCCAATCACACACACTGAACAAAACTACATCACAGGGTTGTTGTGAACATAAAGTGGGACACACTTCATGTACTCTACAGCATTCTGAGCTGTCTGGGTGACATTCAGGAACCACGTCAGACAAACAAGGCTGGCGTGAAGGCCTTGGCAGGTACTGACTCAAATCCTGGGACAGTAATTTAGCCTGTCTGTGAAATGAAGATGTTTACTCAGAAGTAAGTGCCATCGAGTCCAATAGGACTTGCTTCCTAGAGAGCCTTGTTTTGTTTTTGGGTTTTTTTGTCCCTTCCTCAGTCATGCTGATAGTTTTGCCTGATTGTCTGCCAGCGCTCTTGCGGTAGTACTTGGGAAGCCGGAGAGAAAATGGTTTGCACTGCTAAATGTCAACTATTATGTAACCTCATTTCCTCTTGTTTACTTTTTAAAGGCTACCACAGAGGAAATAAAATACTCAAGATCTTATGTTTAAATAATGCTAAGAATCTGCCTTTGGCTTGTAAAGAGCAAGGCACGTCAGATGTAAACCTGCCTAGACATCCAGATGCCACACAACTGAGGATGTCTGGTGAGAAGAGGGCTGCCTGAGGCCAAGGGCTTAATTCTTAATTTCTGGATTCCTCTGGGTTGTCAGACCGATCACGTTAATTCTTTCTCTGACAGGTCACTGTATTTTACACACACACACACACACACGAAGTTGCATAGTCTGGTCTGAAATGGCTAACAGTATAACCCCCACATCAACAAAACAGCTTGGCTGTTTTCACCCACCGTCTAAAGGCTCATGTTTGCTGTCTCATTTAACTACATAGGAATGCTGAAACAAGTCATATAACTACACAACCAACCTGTACAGTGGTACCTCGGGTTACATACGCTTCAGGTTACATACGCTTCAGGTTACAGACTCCGCTAACCCAGAAATAGTACCTCGGGTTAAGAACTTTGCTTCAGGATGAGAACAGAAATTGTGCTCCGGCGGCGTGGCAGCAGCAGGAGGCCCCATTAGCTAAAGTGGTGCTTCAGGTTAAGAACAGTTTCAGGTTAAGAATGGACCTCCAGAGCAAATTAAGTACTTAACCCGAGGTACCACTGTAAGTGGAAAGTGGAAACAATGGGTGGTATTCAGCTAGGCTTTGCTCAAAGTAAAAGGTAAAGGTAAAGGACCCCTGACAGTTAAGTCCAGTCGTGAACGACTTGGGTTGTGGCGCTCATCTCGCTTTACTGGCCGAGGGAGCCGACGTTTGTCCACAGACAACACAGTCACAGAATGACTAAGCCGCTTCTGGAGAAACCAGAGCAGCGTACGGAAATGCCGTTTACCTTCCCGCCGGAGCAGTACCTATTTATCTACTTGCACTTTGATGTGCTTTCAAACTGCTAGGTTGCTCAGAGTAGATCCCCTGAAAGTAATGAGCATGATTAAGTTAAGTCTATTAATTCCAATGGGTAAAATTTAATTGACCAATGCTTGAGGCTGATGTGATTTGGAGTCCAATCTCATCCACAAGAACACAGGCTCACTATTCTTGCTCTAAAACCTGCCCCCCTTTCCCTTGAAGCACATTCACTTGTGGGCTGGAAAAAACTTTGTTTATGATCAGGTGAATTCTTTTCATATTACTTTGCAGCTTCCAGTACTGAGCTATAGCACTGAAGATGTGCTTTGTGCTAAGTCCTGCTTGCATACAGCGATGCTAATATGGTGAATACAGTAGATAAAGATCAGACAACAGGCCCCAATTAAATGCTAGTTAAACATTGTCCTCTGAAAAGGGTCCTTACACCAACTCTCCCAAAGTTTTTGAATGAAAATCTTTTAAAGGCTGCTATCCTATACCCCTAACTTTTGAGTAAGCCCTATCAAACTCAATGTGGAGTAGTTCTGAGTAAACATACGTAGAATTGTTGTGGATTCTTGTTTCTTTTAATGCTCAAGGCAATAGGAAATTAAACACCTGCAGATTTGTGACATTTCACTTTCCTTACAGGAATCAAATTATTCTCTATACATTAACCAAATGTTATAATAAAGATGCTATCAAGGGAGAATTGAGCATTATTCTGGTCTAACAAGGATGTTCTTAGAGAGAACAGACCATGCCACATTACCTGTTCTGGCCAATGCGCTGCTTGGGTGACTCCCACATATATGACCTCTCTGCACTCTATGATTCTTTGTTTTGGGCAGAGCTCAGTATGATGGTACACTAGTTAGATCTCTAATACTATGTAGGTCTCGGGTTTAAGATCTGTGGTAAGCAATTTATGATGGTTAAGATGCCCCACCCCCCATAAGGAGTTCAGCTATTTTTCTTCAGACAAAAAGCAACTGAAACCGTGGTTCGTAACATGCTCAACTAGAGACCCATTTCAATAGCTGTATTTATTATGCATTATGCCACATGAGAGCCTCTGGCTCTGTTTCACTCATGCAACTGCCTGCCGTTCATTTATCATTCTGCAGATAGCAGCCCTTTAAGATTAGCCTTCAGATTTTGGGAAAGCCCAGTTATGCTCACCAGAATATAACATGTCACCCTCTGTATTTGCCTTATTATACCAGCAAATTCCAGATCGATGCTGTAATTTCTGGTGTTACGTTGGCACAGTGGCTACAATGCCTCTGGTTGAGCACTGGTGCAGCAAATCTTTGAATCTTAAGTAACTAAAGCAACATTAGCGTTCCGCAAAAATCTTTGTTGCACGACTAACCCTGAGCTCACTTAAGAGGCTCGTGGAGAAAGAACAAAGTAAACTTCTCTTTCCTAGGTTAAAAAGCCAGAACATTGATCATGGGAGCACCTTTGCTTCTCCCTATAGCTTGGATGAATAGAGGCTTATGTAAATAGCGATTTCCTTCAGCATCAGGGTTCATTGAACTTCAGCGCACCTGCCCTGGGGTGAAACAGCAGAAGCAGATGAACTATTAAGAACAAAGAGCCTGATTGCATGCGAACCTCCCTTGTAATACAAGCTTAAGGGACAGACAAAACACTGAACATGCGAGCCACGGAATCCAATCCCACTGCCATAGAGGTCAGTGGGGATTTTGCCAGGAGAAGCTGGACACAGCTCACAGATTAATTTTTTAATTAGGTATTAGAGGCTTTAAAAAGATAAATGCAATGAAAGCTTGCACGTCTCCTTCCCAGAATAAGGCCAGTCCCAAGTATGGTGTGCTGCTTCATGGCTTGTTTGTATAAATGCAGCAACTGGATTGCCTCCCCACAACAATTTTAAAAAGTAGAAGTTTTATGTTGATAATTTTTGAGACTGCAACACTGTATGCACTTACCTAGAAGTAAGCTCTATTGAACAGAGTGGAACTTGCACAGGATTTCTCTGGGAAATACTCACATCGTAGTTTCAAAATTCATTCCACAACCTTTTAAGCAAAAAAAGTGGCTGAATATGCACTCTGACATCTTTCCAATTTGCTGTTATGGGATGGCAAAAAAGTCGAAAATCCACATTTGTTGAATATTCTGTCTTGCCTGCACCAGTTTAAATTCAGAAGCTCTGCCTGACTGAAGGTAAAACTACAGTTGGGATTTCAGATCCTTAGCTTTATGTGGTGTTGAGTGGTGCATCAAAGTGTCTGAGAGATTGCAATGAGAGTCAGGAAGTTCATGGTTTGCATTTTGTTCCTGCCATGAACTCACTAGGGAGCCTTAAGAAATCACCATCTCTCACTCCACTGCCAATATGAGGACAATAATTCTTGCACAGTTGTAAAATTGATTGATATATTGGAAGCTCTATGACTCTCTAACATGCTAAAGAAACATAGGAAGATGCCTTATAACAAGGAGGACTGTTGATCTATCCGGATTAACATTGTCTACTCTCACTTGGCAGCAGCTGTCCAGGATTTCAGAATGCAAGGGAAGCATCAAAACAATGCAGGAAGCAATATATTTATTTGACATTTGTTTACTTAAGAAAGATAGTGGATACCACTTATATGCACAGTTTCTATTTCTGACCTTGGGCAAACAGGCCAATTGTGGCAATCTCTGCTTCTACAGTGGAACCTCGGTTTTCAAACGTAATCTATTCCAGAAGATGGTTCGACTTCCAAAACGTTCAAAAACCAAAGCATGCATTTCTGGAACCATTTAAGTCCGGAAAACTCAATACAAAAGCTGTGTGGCATGTTTGGCTTCCGAAAAGCATTCGAAAACCGAAGCAGTTACTTCCGGGTTTTCGGTGCTCAAAAGCCAAAATGTTTGATTTCCGAGATGCTCAAAAACCAAGGTAACACTGTATTTCCATTTCCAATGGAATTATCCATCATCCCTAGGTGAGTCACATCCTTTGCACCACCCACTTTTGCCTCCGATCCTGCCTCCCAGCCACTATTGTCATGTGGTCCCCAAAAGGCTGTCCTCAATGCAAAGTGCTGTTGAGCTAGTAAACTTTTTTTCCCTGTCCCAATTTACAGGGATGAAGATGTGTCCCCCTAATGATTTCTCTGAAATGAATCAGTCAGGAAGGAGTCCAACACTCCTTACTCAATTCTCCCTAGTTATATAACAACAAACTACAAAGAAGTCCTAGGTATAAAAAATAAACTCCGGTGTATACTACGTATTATCAACTGCCTTTTTACAACACTTCTGTGTCTAGCACACTATCCAACAACCCAGCTAAGATCTGCAGAATAACAGGCTCACAGTTTCCTTATTTGTTGGCATTCACAGCCTCTCCTGTCACATAACCTCTCTTACGGTGCTGGTGGAGCTTGAAAGTTACAGCAATTTGATATAAACAAGGCAGGCCCCTGTGCCCAGTCAACTGCTGCTGTTGTACTTGCACACTTCTTCCATGGTAATTGACTCTTAAACTCCTGTTTAAGATTCACAGGGAAGTGCCCTGAAGATATGTGATAAGGTAACTTACAAAGCAGCTGGTGTGTATTCAACTCTCCACCCACGGAATCTAACCATTTCGTATCTGAGTAGCAGAGCAGCTAGAATGAAGCAGGAAGATCCCGGGAAAAGCTTGACGGCAAGGTTGAAAGGCTCACTCTTGCCTTGGAGATTTAAAGCAGCATCTTATCACTTTAAACAGTCATGACTTTCCCCCAAAGTATCCTGCGGAGTGTAATTAATACATTAATTAATTACACTGAGAGTTAATTAATTGCACTGAGAATGGTTAGGAGACCCCTTGGTCCTTTCATAGAGTCCTTTCATAGAGTTAAATCAAGCTCTCTTCCCAGGGAATGCTGGGAATTGTTGTCCTGGGAGGGAAATGAGGATCTGCTAAGGACACTCAGCATCAAGGCTGTCTTAAGCATATGTGGTGCCAGGGTGCAAAGATCCGCCCAGCGCGCCCCCCCTCCCGGGTGCCCAGTTCCAGGCGCGCAGGAGGGTGGAGCCAGCCAGCCGCCTCAGCGTCTCGCTGGCTCGGTCGCCCCTGAACTCGCAGTGCAGAGCCACCAGCAGAAGCGCCCACCACAGCGCTCCGACCGATAGGCGGGCTCTTCCCCAGACTTAACTCTCAGGCCTGGCACCCCTGAAAGTCTGGCGCCTGGGTGCCCCAGACCTCTAGCGCCTATGGGTAAGACGGCCCTGCTATGCATCCTTAACAAACTACACTTCCCACAATTCTTTGGGGGAAACTGTGATTGCTTAAAGTGATATGATACTCGGGGCCACCCCAAGACATTTTGGCACCTGAGGCAGCTCCCTTAGGGGTTTCCTTTAAGACACGGCTGGAAAGATGGGCATTTTAAATAGGCACCTACCTGCCAATTCGCTGGGTGAGCCTTTCACTTGCCTTGAGGATGTTGACAGGTACCGTATTTTTTGCTCTATAAGACTCACTTTTTCCCTCCTAAAAAGTAAGGGGAAATGTGTGTGCATCTTATGGAGCAAAAGCAGGCTGTGCAGCTATCACAGAAGCCAGAACAGCAAGAGGGATTACTGCTTTCACTGCGCAGCAATCCCTCTTGCTGTTCTGGCTTCTGAGATTCAGAATATTTTTTTTCTTGTTTTCCTCCTCCAAAAACTAGGTGCGTCTTGTGGTCTGGTGCGTCTTATAGAGCGAAAAATACGGTATTTTAAGACTATGGAGGGCATGACATAAAGGCAACCAGCCTTTTGTAGCAGTTATTGGCTTTGGGATGCTGGCAGGTATTGTGCTTTGGCATTTAGTTTCCTGGGTGGCTCTGAGGTTGCTTGTTATGTTGTTTAAATCCAGCCACCTGAAAAGCAAGTTCTGTTTCTGTTATTTTGGTTCTTTTTGTTTCAGCAGAGTTTATGAAGAGTAAGAAGGCAGAAAGCTAGCAGAAGAAATGGGATTCTGTGGCAGACATGAGGAAAAGATGGACAATGGAGGGAGATGACTTCTCGCAAGACAAGACACAAAATCTATATTGTTATAAAGCACTTTTTACCAAGGATCACTTTTTACATTTTATAGCTGTAAAAAAAAAAGAAAAAAAGCTGCCAGATTTCATAAGGGTCTTTTACACACTAGATTTCATACAAGCCCTCTTTGTAGAGAAAAATCTCATGAGACGTAATCTTCATTTACAAATTGGTGTCATTTGTTTTTGTTTTTTAAAACCTTCATTCAATAGCTGTTCATACATCACTGTTACTGGAAACTGGGCTTTATAAGCTCATTCAGCGAATCATTAATTTGTTTTGTTGTTGTTGTTGTTGTTTTTAAAAAAGGTGTTCCAAAATAATGTCTCTTCTTTGGCATTTGGGAAACGTTCTATGCCATTGTAAAGAGTTCTAGTTGTAGAAGATTTCCATTTCTGTAGAACAAAGGAAAAGCTGAGGTAAAATTTTCTATGTAGGATGCCTGATACATTCTGCAGTACAATTTCAGAAATAAGGTTTTTCAATTATTTTGAACTGGATATAAGCTGTTCACCTGTTAATCCTTGCAGAGGGTGTAATATGTAATATGCTACCCCTTTCTTTTTGTTATTTTGTATGGGAAAAATATTTCTAAAGCAATTTAATACGAAGAAAGCACATTTTTCCCCACCTGCGGTTCTTATTATTAAAAGGCTTGAGATATTTTAAGCTTCAGGTATATTGTGTATGGTTCCATCGATTTGTAGTCTGAAACTCTTTTAAAAATGTACCTTTTATGAGAGGTGGTGAATCTCTGATAGGGGAGTGGATATATCTGTTTTAGTCACAAAGCAACATTTTTATTTTGAATGTAATACTTTCAACGGTAAGCAGTGCATTCCTCTTTTTAAAAAAACTATAAATAACAAAACTACCTTTTCAATTGTAAATATACTGCAGGAGATTTTCCTCTATTATCTTGCCGTATAATGTATTGTACTGCTAAATTATCATATGCTATTTAAATGTTTGAAATATTTAGGAAGTTGCATGCAGATTTCATATTTCTTTCTATGACAAATTGAAACATAAAGAATAAAAAAAACATTTTAAATGGTTGATGGCCATGGTTTTTATTTTTTGCTTGATTAGAAGTGTGAAATCCTGCTGCAGGCTAATGATCTCTACATTGGTCTTTTAACATTTAACATGTTCGTCAACCCCAACTCACCCTTCAAAGAAGACAGTGTAACAATTCTTGTAATCCCCACTCCACACCATGCTGTGCTGAGCAGTTATGCTACTGCCATCACCCCATTGCCCTTTACCCTTCACGGACCCGGGTAAAATTCCTTTTGGTTTCCATTTTAATGCAAAACCACCTAATGCACCCTCCCTGAGCCAATATACTGGGGACCAAAATGCCACTCTCCATCAATATTTCCACTTCTCTGATTAAAATAAGAACCAGTTTTTAGAAATGGGTTAATTAGTGGCAGGGCAGGCCAAGGCATTTGGCAGCTGAGATGACCCACAAAATAGCACTCTCCCAGAGAATAAGGAGTGACAATCTACATCAGGAACAAGGATGGAAGGAGACAAGCAGCACCTATTTTCCAAGAGGTCACTGTAGAGATGTCATTAGGGGGGTTGCTGAGATGTCAGATGCAGCTGTTGCTGCCACTACCTCCACAACAGCAGATGATGCATTCCCTGGGGACCAGATCTGCTGCCCCTGTGGACTCCGCTGCCTAAGGCAGTTGCTTCACCTTGCTTCTTGGTTGGGCCGGCCCTGTATGGCTTCACAAAAGTGTGCGCATTCACGAAAGCAATATGCAAAAACACAATATACTGCAGGAAGCAGCTGGCAAAATTGTGTACAAAATTGTGTGTATTAGGTGAATTGCGCTTGAAAAGCCAAACACATTTTTACATTGTACCTGAAGAAGTGTGCATGCACACGAAAGCTTATACCAAGAACAAACTTACCGTAGTTGGTCTCTAAGGTGCTACTGGACAATTTTTTTATTTTTATATATATTTCGACATTTTTACATACATTTAAATGATGATGATGTCATGGGCTGCAGAAATGACACGAACTGAATTTAAGATTGGAAAAATGAGAAGCTTAAATTGACAAGATTCTTCCATCTCTCTTTACCTATTCTTAAGCAAGAGCCTATGCTTCTTAGTGGGTTTGACCATCCATCACTCTGAGGCTATGCATAGTGAAGAAAGTTCGATGTCAGCAGCTTTAATGAGATTCAAGGGGTAAAGATGCATAAAAAAAGAATGAGTTCAAGTTATACAGGTGCATACCTTTAGTAAAAGTAGGGAAGGCATCCAGCTTTGTCCTAACCTAGCCCTCCTCAACCTTACACTCTCCACCACTTTTGACCATTGGCTATGCTGGCGGGATGCCTAATGCAACCCATCTTACCTAAATCCAGGTTTTTGAACTTTCTGCTCAGCTTTTCCCAGGTTCAGAAAGCCAGGAGGGCAGTGATGTCTCACCTTGACAGTTGATCCAAAACGTTCTGAGGCTGATGAGACTGGGGTTGTTCCATACCGCTGCTTGAACCTAGTCAATTCCCCTCCCTCAGTTCTTCCCGCTGTCAGTTCTCTTAATTGTCCTTATTCCCTCTCCCTCTCTCTCTGCCTTTAATTTTAGCATTACATATCATCTGGGCTGCATCCATTCTGCAATTATACTGTATCAGTTTCTGTTTTAATAAGTGTGCCAGAGTAACTCATGCAGCTGTGCTAAAAGCACACTACAGGACCGGGGGGAGAAAGAACATTTCCTTGCCTTTGGTCAACTTTAAGTATTATATGGAATTAGTAATAGGATACAGAACCTGTCACCACTTACATGTCACTTGTTCTTATATGGTCTAGGGCAGAAGTGGCCAACATTTTATTAATAAATGTCTCGTGATCTACATGAAGGCTCTGTGTTTTGCTCTTGCGAACCAGGTGTCCACCATGCCTCAACATACTGGGAAGCCACTGGGACCCAGTGGTGAGGTGTATGTAGCACTAGGAATTCATTAAACAGCATTGTACGAACAATCTTCATTGAACTTATTAACTTTCCATGGTCCATTGGTGTTAAACCGATGGGCTGTACCAAAATACCAGATAGGAATCTACAGAAGAATTTTTCCCCCTACTTAAATTACCGGTAATCCATGAAACAAAATTGGCATTGGCTAGTCAATTTCCTAGCAATCTCAGAACTGAATGTATTTTTGTTCCAACAGATGTTCCCAGCTGAATGAATGGATCTTTACCATGGGTGTCTGCTTCTTTAGGGTTTCAGTGTTATTTTAAAACCTATAATCATAGAATCGGAAAGGACCACAAGGGTAATCTACTCCCAAACACGGCAATATAGGAATCTTTTTGTCCAACATGGATCTCAAACCCACAACCCTGACATTAAGAGCCTCATGCTCTCCCACCTGAGCTATCTCACTCCATCCACTGATGTTTGGGTGTTTTTAATCATTTTACATGAAAATCGCCTTGAGACACTTGTATAGAATGGGATTAATAAATCAATTATAATGATAAAAATGAAAATGAAGAAGAATCAGTGTATAAAAAGAACAATGGCTATCTTCCTACTACAGCTAGCAATTTTAGTTCACAATCAGGCATCTATGGGAAGTGGGGTACAAAAAGATTCCAAACTGCTCTGGGCCATATCAATCCATATTATTTAGAAGTCAGATAAGAGCAAATTTGAACCATCTTTAACTAGGTTATTTTAAATGAGTGAAAAAAGTGAGACCCTTTGAAAGAGGGAAACTGCTAGAAACATCCCTTTAAAAGGGTAAAAGCAAAATCCGCTCCCCCACTCCACCAGAAGTCACCCCCAGCTGAAAATGTAGCTCCAGACTAGTTTTAGCATGTTTTAAAACTTTGGTTACTTTAAGAGGCAGTGTGGTATGGATATGTCAACTGCCTTCATTTCTTTTTTACTTAGAATTCCAAAAATAAAAATCCAATATAAATATTATTACATAATCAAAAGAATCCAGACATAACAAAGCCCACAATAGTAACTGTAATTACTACTACCTGAGGAAAGAAAAATCTCTATGCATAGCTGAAAACCACAGTCATTTAAGTCAAGACGTACTTGAGTAACAGCGTAATCCTTCATCGACACTGAAATAAGTACTATTAAATTCACTGAGGCTTGCTCCCAGGTAAGCAAGGTTAGGATTGCAGCCTAAATTATCTAGATAGTTTGATGTTTTAGTGCCCTTTAATTTGTTGGAAGTCACTCAGAGTGGCTGGGGTAACCCAGTTAGATGGGTGGCATATAAATAATAAAGTGTTGTTGTTGTTGTCATTGTCATCTGTAAAGCAGAGTTGCAGGTACTGTATACAGTGATTCAGGTCCTACCTGCCAGGTTACTACCAGAAAGTAGTACTAGGAGTTCACTGTTTACCTCCATTACTTGTGTTGTGGGATCCCAACAAGGGTCCATTCCGCCTCCTATGCTATTTTAACACCTGAACAAAACCATCCAGAGCTGTCATTCAGGAATTTGGAGCACAGTGTCAACAGCATGCTAATGACACGCAGCTCTGTCTCTCCATTCCATCAGAATCAGGAGATGCCATGAAGGTGCTGAGCAGATGTTTGAAGGCACTGGTAGACTGGATTGTGGGGGAGACTAATAAACTGAGGCTGAATCCTGATAATACAGAAGCACTGTGGGGAAAGGGTGGTTCCCATGCCCAGGAATTAGTTATATGTCCTGTTCTGGGAGGGTTTGCACGTCTCCTGAAGGATCAAGTTCATAATTTGAGAGTACTCCAAGATTTGGACAATTCACGTGCAGAGACTCTCCCAGGTCACTTGCTTGAAGTTTACCTTTCTCTTTTGCTTTCAAAACCATTTTTAGTGGAGTATATGTTCTCTCTCTTTTGCAACCACATCTGAAGTGCAACCCAAATTAATCTCCTCCCACAAAATAGAGAATACCTTATCCATATGTGTTCCATGCTTTCTGGAACCTCAACAACTGGACTAGGAAATGGTTGCTGAAATGGGCAAGTGGCTTTATTGTCACTTTTTGTGATCCCTGAACTTTCAGTCAACACAAGAATCACGTCGGTGCATGGGATATATCTGTCTGTTGGCATTGGTACATAGATGTTTGGTGTCTGAGCAGGCTCTGTTGTGTGGCAAGTATTCCATGGTTGAGGAGAGTCTACAGGGAGCAAACATGGCCAGTCCAGATGATCACATTAGAACTCAATAAATGCATAGTTCTTGATTCATTTGCCAAGAGAATCTGGGGGTCTTTTCTGAAGGTGGCACATCTGTTGAGGGCATATCTTATTTCCCAGAAGGCAACCTGCAGTACTTTGCAACTGAGAGGATATGTACCCATCCCCAATCCAGCGAGAATGAAATATGGTTGCATGACTTTTTTTGAGCAGAGCCTACGGAGTCACTTATGTTGCGTGATGTGAGTCCTATTCTTTCAAGGCTGAACATCCATCCTCTGTACTACTCATGTGCACGAGAAGCCAATTGTCTTCTCCATTATATAGTCTGTTTTTCTATGCAAATCCACTCAAATGTCAAAATACGGTCTCTCTTCCTGGCCACAGCTCAAGGCATTCAGCCCTTCTGGCTCACACTTGCTCTCTGGAAATTCTCCCTTGCTTGAACATCTGGCTTAATTATAAACTGTTCTTTCCCATTAAAGGTCTCCCCACTCTTGGCTGGCTAATTAGCTTCAGCTGCTTTTATTAATATTTTGTGGAATTCCATCTTATGTGTTCTCCTTCCTTCAAGTACTTAATGCTGGTCACACAACACTGTTCAATTAAACTGCACAGTAGCGAAAGCAAAGTTACAATCTCAGCAGGGTCCCATTCCTAAATGTTCTCTTTGTGAACCCACCACCCTTTTATGACCTATTTTGGGGCAAAAGCCTAGCCTTACTCAGAAGGAAATAACCAAATAAGAAGAGAGAAGCGTGGGTTTTTTGTATACAGTATATAAAAATTCATTGAGCATCATTTCCTTGCAGCAATGTCACATTAAGCAAAGTAGATCAAATTAGCCTTCTAGCATTTTCTACAGAGCCAATCTGGTGGGCCAAAAAAGTAGGCTAGAAAAAGGCAGCTCAGATTTGAGGTGGGGGGGATCCATTAATATATTTATGAACATTTAGAGCACAACCCATTGGCACATGAAGGGTTCACAGGGAGAGATCAGCAGAAGGGCCAGTGGAGCCTCACTGTAACAGAAAGGCACATGTCATTCAGCCATTATTCGCCTGTCCAGGACTGGGCCTACATATCACTCAAAGGCTGGCCAAATTGGAGGAGAGATGGAAGAAAGCTCCATTGTTGCCTCTGCTCTGTTCCCTTGCACTCATTTCCAATTTGTTTTCCATTTTAACATTCCATTTCCATAGTACAGTATCTCTTTGTGTAACAGCAATTTGCTGCAGAGCCGAACCATTTCCCCTAAAATAAAGCTACATGTATACAATAAAGTTTATTTCCAATGTAAGAGAGCCCACATATTTTACAACTAAAGTGAGTTCATTTGGAGAACCATAGATATCTGAAATGGTTTTAGAGGCTGCTAATTCAGGATTTACTATCCTGAGTCAACGTTTTTCATCTTATGAGCTTGTATTCTTACAAAACTATTTTCTCTGTTTCAAGCTGTCATCGGTGATGTGAAGTAAGGTGGAGAAGGGTGGTCAAAAGTATACCAGAATACAGCTAAATAATAAATAAATAAGTAATTATAAAGACTGGAGGAAATACATAAGCATCATTGCTACTTCCCACGGGGCCTGCAGTGAGAGAGCCCTAGGCTCTCTCTAACCACACCACCACACTGACCCTTAATAAGAGACAAGGACCATAATGGGCTCTGTTTGTCAGGAACGAAAATAAGGACCCTACCAGGCAGAAGGAGAGTTGCCCACTGTTGCTGAACTGAATCCATAGGTTTTCAAGATGGAAAGAAAAGAGATTCATACAGTTATCATCTCCTGGTTATATAAGTTGTGGAATAAGAAAGTATTTTCAGTGTACCTTGCTTCTGAACCCAACGATAAAGAAACCCTAGTACGAAGCCTGCTTTATCCTTGAACACTTTTAAATTTTTACTTTCCCCTCTGTGTTAAAAGCAGGGAGAAGATAATTCCCTCCACACTACCTTTGAGCTTGGTATACCACAGCAGTGGATGGGCACTGCATCTCCTATCTGTTGTTGTCAGAACAAACTCCCACGAAGGATGTGTTCCAGAGCTAAAATACTGTCACAAGATCAGAAGCTAGAATGACATCTAGTGGTATTGTCAAGCATTTGCATATTGTTTTGGTTTAAATAAGGCAACTCTTTTTGAACCATGATTCTTTTCAGATATTACAAGACTCTTGTGAAAATGGAATCACATCATAGCATCAGGTTTCTCCCCTGAACTTTATGCTTAGGCTTATGATAATAAGTGAAGAGACCTCCTCATGAAGAGATGTGGGATCTCTTCACCCAGTGGCAAGAGAGCAGGTGGAGGCGGGGCTGGCGCGCATCTTGGGGGTGTGGTGTGCCGCCTGTGGGGGCATGGCGCCCAGCGCGGGTGGTGGAACAGCAGCGATGGCGCCCCGCTGGGATTGCGCTGCCCCTGCACACCTCTTCCTCCGCAAGTGTCTTCACCCATTATAAAGAATGCACATAGGGCAGGGCAGGGTCTTGCCACCATGATACTGTTCAACCACCCCACACATTCACAGAAGTTGTATAATATCCCCCAAAAAGTTTATGTGATAATATCCCAGAGAACCTAAATAGGGCTGTGTTGTTCTTCATACCTTACCTCTCATATTTAAATGTAACAGAGTGACTCTTTGAAAAAAAAATTTTTTTCCTTACAAAAGAAACCATATTTAGAGCATCTACACAACAAAAGGGCTTCAACAGTTAGACACAGAACATGTCCTAACAGCAAAGCAGAATGTTCAATCATATTTGTTACTTATTTTATTACATTGATATCCCACTTTTTTTCCTCCAAGGAGCTCAAGGTGGCATACATAGATTTTCCCTCACCATTTGAACCTCCCACAACAGCCCTGTGAGGTAGGTTAAGCTGAGAGCCAGTGACTGGCTCAAGGTTACCCAGTGAGCTGCATGGCTGAGTGGGAATTTGAACCCCGGTCCTGCAGGTCATAGTCTAACCACACTGGCTCTCAAGTCATATACTACCAAAGTGACCACTGTGGTGGCAACAAAGCAACGTTTGCATCACGTGCACAGGATTGCTTTGGAAGTCCCTCCTATTTGTGTGGTGAAGCCTCACAACCACCCTATTCCCTAAGGTAAAAATAACTAGACAACACACAGTTTATTGGGTTTGGGGGATCAAATAAGGCCACAACTTTATTGGTAACAGATGTGAAAGGTGGCATGGCAAGAAAGAGGTCAAAAGGGCCTCCAAGCCGGGTATTTATCCTTCCCCTGGGCATGGTGCTGAGCACCACTACTGTTCAGTTGGCACTGCACCCAGGTGACGCCCCCTACATACCTGCCGCCATTGGCCAATTTGGTGGCAGGAGTACGATACGGCAGGCCATAGGCCGGAAAGGGCAAACGGACTTTTCAGACTGACATTGCTGAGGTTTTTTTCTGATTGGTGCTGCAGAAAGCAATCTTTCAAAGGCTTCTGTTGCAATCTGGAGGATTTAAATTTATTTTTGGAACATTTTGCTCTGCTTTTCTTACAAAGATTCAAAGGAAGAGATACACGGATGAAGGAATGAGGCTATGCTGCAGTCATTTGAGAAATGGGGACTGGCTAAATGCTCAACAGCTTCCATTCGTTTGAATTTAAAGTAAATTGAGGGGACAAAACCTACCCCTCACCCCAGATGGGGCAGAGGATACATTTAATCACCATCCCAGCAGCCCACCTCCTTATTTTCTCCTACATAAATGCAGTGGCGTAGCGTGGGTTGTCAGCACCCGGGGCAAGGCAAGTAATTTGCGCCCCCTAACCCGTGAGAGAGAGTGAGCGAGCCAGGTAGGGGCAGAGAGCTGTGAGTGCAAGCGGGGGCCCCCCCAGATGTTGCGCCCGGTGCGGCCAGCCCCCCCTGCACCCCCCACGCTATGCCACTGCATAAATGAATGGCTTCCTTTTTGTGTCAGAACTGCACTAAAGCTAATACATGTCTACTCTCCACCATTGACTTCTATACCCTCCAATACTTCTCTGATGAAAATAGGGACATCCCATTAATAATAATAATAATAATAATAATAATAATAATAATGTACCCTGCCCAGCTGATTGGGTTTCCCCAGCCACTCTGGGTGGCTTTCAACCCATATAAAAACATAATAAAACTTCTGTATGCAGGAGTGCCTTCAGATGTCTTCTAAAGGTTGTACTGTTATTTATCTCCTTGGCTTGGGGAATCACATAACTCCATACCCTCCAACATTTCTCTGATGAAAATAGGGATGTCCCCAGAAAAGAGCCCACAAGTGATCAGTGTCCTCTCTGTGTGTAGCCACTATGCAGAGTGAGTGTACCAGATTATATACCTCATACCTCAGCCATCTTCATGACAGATCTTATGAAAGTTTCTTTTCTGTTTGACTCCATGCTTTTCAAGCCATGTAGTCTTAAGGAACCATCAAAACCAGTGGTGCACTTCTGTACTGTTGGACTCTTGGTCTAATTGGTGAGGCCCTTTGCTTACTTCAAAATGTGCTAAGCCAAGCCTGCTGCATTTCGGGACCCTGTTACTCATTCTGCTGTGTGGAGCCCTGATCCACACAGGATCAAAACTCTCTGTTGTCTCTTCTGATGGAAATGATAGACAGAACCAATGCCCAGGAGACTGCCATACTGAGGGAAATGCCAAGCTGTTATTGTTAGTACGTAGTAGTGGCGGTATTTGATTTATTACCTGCCCCTCACCAGTAGGTCCAAGTGGTGGGGTTACAACAGTTTAAAATTCAGCATTAAAAGGATATTACAGTCATGGGTATAGGGTTGGTTCACACACACCTCAGTTGCCAAAGTCTGAGATAAAGAGGTGCATCTTCAGCATTTGTCAAAAACTGTATCGTGTAGGTGCTAATGCCCCTCTGTGGGGACATCAATTCCATATCTTATGGGCCGCTGCAGAGAATTCCCTCTCCTGAGCTGCCAGAATTTCTAAGGGTGATGGAATGACCAAGAGGGCCTCCTCTGCTGATCTTAGCATCCAAGAAGCTATCTGGAGAAGGAGGTGGTCTCTCATATTTGGGGGGCTCAAATCATTTAGTGCTTTAAACGCTACAGTGAGCCCAGCAACAAACTGGCAACCAATGCAGATGTTTGTGAACAGGAGTTATATGTTCTAAAGGCAACCCCAGCCCATGATCTAGTTGAAGCTTCTGAGCCATCTTCAAGGGCAACTTCCATATAGCACATTGCAGCAATCCAATCTGTAAGTTGCTAGAGCATGGAGTAACGTGGCCAAGTCATCTCTGTCCAAAGGGGGCCAGAGCTGGTGAACCAGCTGGAGCTGGAAATAGGAATCCCGAGCCACCAAAGCCACAGGTGACCATGTTGGGTCCAGGAGTACTTCCAAGCTATGAACCTGCTCCTTGCTGGGTAGTACAAACTGGTCCAGAACAGAATGTATTCCCACCTCCTAGACTTGAGAACTTGGAGCCCATAACACCTGTTTTTTCAGATTCTGTTTCAATTTGTTGGCCCACATCCAGCCCATCACTGCCTCCAAACACCTGTCTATCATTTGAGCCACCTCTGATTCAGATGGAACAGAGAGATAGTTGTCACTCGTTATGTCATTAGTGTGCAATATGAAAACCAGAAAAACCTCTTGTTTGCATACCCATCCTAATGATTTTAGGCTACAAAACCTATGCAGATTTATCTGGAAGTCAGCGATGTTTCTCCCTGAGTAGACATCTTTGGATTTTGCAGTTCTGGGCTGCTTCTCTGTTCTTTGTGATGTAAAAGTTCCACTTCTGATTAAGACATTCAGCTTACAGTTCTACAAAAGGTGAGTTTAAGTCTAGGAAACTTGTGGGAGGGACATCATTCCATAAGCACCAAAAAGTGGGGGACAATTAAGCACCCTGGAAAGAATTTCTGGCCTCTGCTTAAAACAGATAATTATTGCAAGCGTTGTTATGATTTAGCTGTTCTTGGAAACCTTGGAATGAAAAATGTTTTTCAGGGCTTGCGGAAGGCTTTTTGGATGGCAAAAAGAAAACACCACTCTAATTGCCCTTCTTTGTTGCATTTAATTAAGGATTCCAAAGCAGTTGAACTTTGTGTCTTTTCATAGTTAGGAACCTACATGGAAAAGAAATCTTTCTGTGCAGCCACCAATCACTGCTTTGTTAGGTAACTAGGCACTAAGTGTGCTATATCTGAACACTTAGCACTCCCCAGAAAAGATGTTTGCTCAAAAGAAACTGAAGGCTAAACAACAGCCTCCATTGGCCCCGCTAAGTTCTGGCAGTTAGGAGCTCACTTTTAATCCCCGGGGAAATTGTGTGATTCCTTTCTGCATTGCTATATCTGTTATTCTGTGTTATGTAATGCTTATTCCAGATGGTAATGGTGGTGTCACTTCCATTTTCTTAGGCCACATTCAACCCTATTTCAGATTCTTCTTTTTAGTTTGGCAAAGTATCTGTCTGCAACTCCATTGGGCTGTGTGTATGTGTGTGTGCGTGTCTTAAAATAAAAAAAAGGAAAGCAAGGAGAGTTTTCTATAGCAGCTTTTCCAAGGTGTTAGGATATTTAGTTTAAAAGTATTGCTTTAACAGTCTAATTACTACTCCTGAGTCTCCATGTTGGTTCCAATTTCTGAATCAAATGAGATTTATTTATTTATATTTTTGAAAGAAGCGTGGCTATTTTGGGAGGGTTTTTTGGTAGAAAAGTCTAAGGGCCACATCCACCCTTGGCCTGCCCTCTGGGAGCCATATACCAGCCGCGGGTGTGGCCAAAAGTAGCATGGCTGCCCATCCTCTCACAAGCACATTACTGTGTGTGCGCACACAAAGAAAGATTTTTCCACCAGTACAGACACAGCCCTGCTGTGTTCAGATCCTCTGTGGAGAGGGGTACCATCTACTCCCTGCTCATCCACTGATTGATCTGATGACTGGGAAGCAGTTGATTTGCATCTCCATCCGGAGACTGGGCCAGGGGAAGTTCGAAGAAGGAATATGTACAAGAACTAATATGTGCAAGAACTAATGAATAGCAATCAGGAATTGATCGATTTGGGTTGGACACCAGAAGAATGTGTTTTAAAATACTTATTAAAAATGCACAATTCTGAAATAGGCTCTTTATAACAGTTATGATTAAAATCCATACACTTGGAGTGGAGAGAACCTGCAAGGGCCAAGGAAATAAATTCTGAGTGAGGTGGTGACAGTGGCGTAGCGTGGGGGGTGCAGGGGGGGCCGGCCGCACCTGGCGCAACATCTGGGGTTAGGGCAAATCCATGGGTTAGGGGGCGCAAATCCACGGGTTAGGGGGCGCAAATTACTTGCCTTGCCCCGGGTGCTGACAACCCACGCTACGCCACTGGGTGGTGATCATGATCAAGGGAATCTCCCCCCTCCCTTTTCCTTTCTTGGTCATCACTGTGGATGAAGACAGCTAGTTACAACAAACCAGGGAAGGAATGTGGCTATAATAAATTAATAATAATAATATATTAGAGTAACAAGAGCATGATCTCATGTAACTGGTATTATGTTGACACAGAGCTTGAGTGCATCTGTATGTTGCTACTCTGGCTCAATCGCACAGAAACTTTAGTCAGGCTAATGGTTCAGAAACTCAGCAAAGCCCATAGCTTTTCGTAGACGCAAGAGATCTGTTGCCAAAAGAGGACTTTTCACACAACAAGGCAGGATTGCCATCTAGTGGCTTGTACTCAGAATATCCATTACTTTGTCCATAAGATCATCGTAGTTACTCTGATGGTTGTATGGAGCGGATTAAGGGACACTGTCCATTTCCTTGGGAAGAACTAACCATTTTAAACAGTTACAAGCTTTTTAGGGCTTGCAAATAACGTGGTAATATGGGATGTGACAAGTTGCAACATCTCATGGCTTGCCAGCTGATCTCCTCCAGGGTGCTTTGAGAAGGCAAGAGCTTGTCTGATCAAGCAGTATTAAATCAGTGACAGTTCCTTGAGCTCCGAACCTATAAACACCTTGCATAGTGATAGTTATTAATTGGTTGCTTTCCTGTTCAGAATATGCAAGTGGGTGAAGTCTAAGGGGAAAGTAAACCATGAGAACAGAGGCAGTTTATTAAAATGATGGAAGGGCACAAGAACTAGTTTAAGAAGCATTAGATTATAAATGGAACATCAGAATCACTTGGTCTCTGACTCAAAACCTTCTGCAATCTGTGGCTGGTTGCAGCTATCCTGTCTAGTTGAGCCTAAGTGTAAGGTTCCCTCCATACCCATCTCCAAAGGTCCCAGTAGTTGACAAACCCCCCCCCAAAATTAGAAAGATGTAGACAGATCTAATTTAAATTTATTCTCTTCTGTATTCACTGTGTCCTCGTCTGCAATTTCTTGGTCATTTTGTTCTACCCAGACACTGAGGTCCAGCGTCGAGGGCCTTCTGGGGGTTCCCTCACTGCGAGAAGCCAAGTTACAGGGAACCAGGCCTTCTCGGTAGTGGCACCCGCCCTGTGGAATGCCCTCCCACCAGATGCCAAAGAGAACAACAACTACCAGACTTTTAGAAGACATCTGAAGGCAGCCCTGTTTAGGGAAGCTTTTAATGTTTGATGTATTACTGTATTTTAATATTTTGTTGAAAGCCGCCCAGAGTGGCTAGGGAATAAATAATATATTATTATTATTATTATTATTATTATTATTATTATTACTATTTCTAATTTCAGCTGTGCGGGCAAAAGCCATCATTGAAAACACTTCGTAATAACACAATCCTATGCTCAGAAATAAATCCTGCTGTGATCAAAGAGGCTAAATTACCTCTGCCCTACAGAACAAAGCTTTGAATGTGGTATCCCAACAGATATGATAAAACAAATGTTAGGAAATGTGACCTGATGCCAATGACATTAGGCTTCATTACTGGTGAATACACAAATGCAAACCTATAGAGAGACAGTGTGGTATAACAGTTAGAGTGCTGGACTAGGATTTGGAAGCCCAGGCTTCAAATCCCCACTCATCCATGTTGCTATTTCTGTGCCATATTTCCTATATATTTCTATGTTTCTATATGACCAATGAGGGTGGGAAGGTGGTTTTTAAAAGTTTACAGGTTCATTTAAGTTTGTTTTTTTTTAATCCTATGTGCTTTGATTTAATGAACCAACCAACAAGCCCAGGGCTCTTCAGAACTCCACAATGTTCTAGACCAGTGTTTCTCAACCTTTTTCCAACCATGGCCCCCTGTCCAACCTTGTTTCCTTCCTGTGGAATGGGACACAGGTGGCACTGTGGTCTAAACCACTGAGCCTCTTGGGCTTGCCGATCAGAAAGTCAGTGGTTTGAATCCCCACGACGGGGTGAGCTTCTATTGCTCTGTCCCAACTTTTGACAACCTAGCAGTTCCAAAGCACGCCGGTGCAAGTAGATAAATAGGTACCACTGTGGCGGGAAGGTACATGGTGTTTCCGTGCACTCTGGTTTCCGTCATGGTATTCCGTTATGCCAGAAGAGGTTTAGTCATGCTGGCCACATGACCCGGAAAGCTGTCTGTGGACAAACGCCGGCTCCCTTGGCCTGAAAGCGAGATGGGCACTGCACCACATAGTCGCTTTTGACTGGACTTAACCATCCAGGGGGTCCTTTACCTTTTTTTTTTACCTTCTTGTGCCCCCCCCCCCGTCCTACCAGTAGAAAGGTAGCTATTTGAGGCAGCTATTTAAGACAGCCAGAAATACCATGAGGCTGAAACATCTCTACTAAAAAACGGCTGCAACATTTTGGACTTTTTAGTTTAGAAAGAAAAAGTATATAAGGAGACATTATAAAGGTATATAAAATTATGCATGGCACAGAGAAACTGGATAAAGAGATATTTTTCTCCCTCTTGCACAAAACTAGAACCCAGAGCCATCCAAGGAAGCTGAATGTTGGCAGATTTGGGACAGGCAAAAAGTGGTTCCACAGGATGATGCAGTAAGGGCCACCAACCTGGATGGCTTAAAAATGTGTTAAGACAGATTCATGAAGGATAAGGCTATCCGTGGCTACTAGTCATGACAGCTGTGTACTATCTCTGAAATCAGTATGCCTCTGAACATCAATAACTGGGAAGTGCTTTTGCACACATGTCCTCCTTTGGGGATTCCCATAGGCGGTATACAAATTTAAATAATGAGAATCTGGCACTGTGAAAACTGGGATGATCCAGCAAGACTCTTCACATTTTCCAAAAAGTAACTTTAAAATGTAGGATATGGGTGGGGATGGGGTAGGTCCAGATACACAGGTCTTTTAGGATTTCTGAAAGTTCCAAGTGTTTATTTGGATTTTAACATGCTCTGTGGCACAATGGGTCTGTGTCTCTGGCTGTAAACCAGAAGGTTGGTGGTTCGAGTCCACCCAGGGACAGATGTGGGCAGGATTCATGCATTGTGGGGAGTTGGACTAGGTGATCTTCAGGGTCCTTTCCAACTCTACAGTTCTAGGATTGTATGCCCCTTTGACGTGCTCTTCGGGCAGAATTACATAAAATGCCAAGCACAAATTCATTCTTAATTCAATATCCTCAGTCCAACAGATGGCGCTATCTTCTGCAAAGAGAAGAAATGGAGACGCTTCATGTCAATCATTTCGCTGATATTGGAGACTGTGGAGCGACTTTTAAATAGTGGCACATGGCATCTGCCATGTGTTTGCATGAAGCAATCTCCTGAAAGTGCCTAGCATCATTAAAGTAGTAGCAGTAGAATTCAAAATGCCCACGCAGACAAAGTATCAGCGTATGAACATTCCTGCTGGGCTAGGTTTGAGTAGCTACAAATACTGACAAAAGAGCAATATGATTAAAGGAACATCTTGTCAAAAGCAGAGATTTGCTCTTCCCTTTCGGATATGCTGCAACCTTAACAGAAAGACCCATACTGCAACCATCGGGCGGTCAACAAAATAGTTGTGCGTGTGCAAGTATTACCACCAGTGCAATGGGATTTCCCCAACCCTCCGGTGGAGCTTTGGGAATGGTGTGGACAGCACATGGCAGGAAGAGAGGGGGAAATTCCTGCCCAGCCCTTTGCATCGGCTCCTCGGAATATTCTGCAGAGCTCCTCTGCCAGTCCCTCGCTGCCCCTAGAGGCAGGGGTGTAGCAAGGCGGGTGGTGGGGGTGGTGTGACCCAGGTGTCATCCCTGAGGGGGGTGACAAAATCCCCCCTGGGCGGATCACCATGCTGCACCCCTGGGCACCAATTGCCATGCCAATGCGGATCACCTCCCCTCCCCTGGGTGCACGGCATGTGTGCCACTCCAGGTGCCCAAGTGGCTAGCTCTGCCACTGGCTGCAAGCTGGGTGGTCGAATGTGAGTGACACCCCTTGTGGGGGTGACGCCTGAGGCAGCTGCCTCACCCAGCCTCATGGGCAGGCCGGCTCTGGCAGAGACTACTGGTAAGATCTGAAGTCACAGGTGATTGTGGACAGTTCACGTTGGGTATGCACACCTCCCAAACACTTGTCATGGTTATGTGCACTCAGTCTAAAATCAACCTAATGATTTGCTAGAAACAATGTGTTGTATTCAATGCAGTGCTAAGGCTCCAGCAGGGAAATGACTTTTCCTTGTGCTGCAGAATGTTCTCCCCATCTCCAGCCCCCTTGCCTCCCCCCCCAAAAAAATCTGTTCTATACATGGATATTTGTGTATAGCTTGTACAAAATGTTACATATCTAACTGCACTATTTTTTACAACGAACACTAGTGAAATACACCCACCACCACCTTTGAAGCAATTTAGAGAATTCCTGCTGCAAGTGAATTACAGTGGTACCTCGGGTTAAGAACTTAATTCGTTCTGGAGGTCTGTTCTTAACCTGAAACTGTTCTTAACCTGAAGCACCACTTTAGGTAATGGGGCCTCCTGCTGCTGCTGCGCTGCCAGAGCACAATTTCTGTTCTCATCCTGAAGCAAAGTTCTTAACCCGAGGTACTATTTCTGAGTGAGCGGAGTCTGTAACCTGAAGCGTCTGTAACCCAAGGTACCACTGTATTTTCCCTTCTTCGTGGAGGGGCTTTTCTCCCTCAAGCTTTCTGTTTCAGACTTGCTCTTTGCAACATTTTTACACAACTCTCACAGTGCAAGCAATATCTTTGACAAAGTAATAATCATAAATATATAAGAATAAAAATGTGCACCCCACCACCAAAACCATTCCATTGTAACTATCCAACCTCCCAAAATTTCAACATCTCTTGCGATGGTTTGACCCCTTTCTGTGATAACTGTACAAATTCTACAAAGACCCTTCATATCTCCTCAAAATCATTTCTCCTGGATATTCCCTGTTTTACCTTAATGGTGCATGTTAATTTATCATTAATAGCTATATCCACAAGAAAGATCTTGTGCATTATCGGAAGTTCCATCCGCAAAGATGAAACCAATATACTTTGCAAGGGTTTGCCCTTTCAACAGTTTAAAAGTGGTTTTAAGGAGCTTCTCGGGACTTGCAATGGTGGGGAGAAAGCTTGCTGCTTCTCCACTGTTCCTGCAGCTTTTGCATGAGGACTATAGCAACTGGGTGAGCCAGCTTTCTCATAGGCAAGTGAGGGAGCAGGAACTTTGTGAAGGAAAAAAAAATCCAAACATGTGCACAGAAGCTATCTGGAAATTCTATAGAGACATGACGCATCCTGTGGAGTTCCATTAGATATGTGAAACCAGCAGCAAGGAGTTCTGAAGAAATAAATGGATAAATTCAACACGTCCCTGTGTGAAACTGTTCATTACCAGCAACCAAACAACTATAGAACATCACTCTCAGGGATGCAGCAAAGCAATGTGCCAAATATATATAAGCCATTGCATCAGGCTGCAAGAGAAGATGCAGGGCCACAGCCAGCTCTGCTGAGAGCCAGGCTCTTCTCTCCATCAGCTTTCACCTGGCAACAACCATAACATCTGACTGTAATAGAAGCGAGATGCAGAACCACTCAATTGACACAGTTGAGGCACCAGCAGCTTTTTGCTTCCAATTTTCCTGAACTTTTCCACCTCAGAAGTCTGTTATTAAAAGGACTCAGGGCCAGGCCAAAGCATGTTGCTGCCTGAGGCAAAGAACAGATGGCATCCCCTCCATCCTCTTTACAGCAACTGACTAGACTTGAAATTGAGTCTTATTGCAACTGTGGTGAGGGAACAGCATCTTCCACTGCACCTGAGGGCAGCGGGCAGGCCCAAGAGGTCAGGACTGGCTGCAAGACAACTCTGTCTAGTCCTGCACCTCAGCATCCACCACCTGAGGCAGCTGCCAAACTGCCTAATGGCAGAGCCGTTACCTGAGTTTGCTTATTTCGCTCTCCACCCCAGTCCACTTCCTTTTGTGTTGTGTCTTGTTAGAATATAATCCTGAGGGCAAGGACCAACTTGTTAATAATGATCTATAAGCTGTTTGGGGAGCCCTTTATTTTGGCTAAATAATAGGATTAAAAAAAATCTTTTTAAATAAAGAAATAGTGTTCTACCAGGCAGCAATTGGCAATTTTCTGATAGACCTCAAACAAATCCATTTGGGTGATCATCTGGAAAGTGAGGTTGGCAGAACAAGAACTGATACAGAAACATAACTGATTGTCCCAAAAGCTAAATAGGAACTATGAATGTATTTTTCGTTTCAAAGTCTGATGGAAGCAATGAAGTTACATTACTTTAAGATCCCATCAAGGTGAACCTTTTGAACTTCAACACAACTTCCTTTGTGTACATGCTTTTCTCCAGTCCTTTTCAGCATCTGGCCAAATGAAGTATATAGACTGCAAAAGCCTATGCCCTTTTCTTTCTTTCTTTTTAAGTGAAAACTTTAAGATGCTACAAAGACCAAGTCTTTTCGTTTGGGAGATAAGCAAGTCAGCCATCAGTGGTAGTCCGTGGACTGCAGTCAGCAACAGGTATCAGCTTGTGCTTGAGGAAGCAGGACTTCTTTATGGAGAAAGGTGAAAGCAGATCATCACTCTCTCTTCCTTCACCACAAAGGATGCGAAAGGCTTTCTTTGACTGGGTGACACACCAACAACAGCTTGCTATTATTCGCCAAGGACTAATGGAGCCGGGCTTTTAAACACCCTAGAGGCAATGGAAGGATTGTTTGTCACGTTTGTCCCCCTGAATGCAGCCAAGGATACAGATCAGGGTAGGTGGAGGTGATAATTGCTGCTTCCATTGTAACACCTGTTGGGGTTCGAATTTTTGTATAAATTACAGGATGGATGCTTCTATCAGTGGTCAATGCCGGGTTACAGGAATGTGGTTAATTCATTCTTTAGTTAGATAGTGAGTGTTTTCTAATGCCCTCCCCCCAAATCAGATACACAGATGGCATGACAGTGAATCACTTTGAAGACCTAAAATGCACTACTAAGATTTGTTTATTTAGCCCAGCACCACAAGCAGCTCTGCTATGCTCCAATGCGCATTATTCACACAAGCTAAGTTATGAAAAGCTCAGGCAAGATGCAAAAATATGGGGAGTTCAGCTTGATAGGTAGGTTGGTAATTATATTAGGGTGAGGCCAAACCATAAAGTAGATGGCATTCCAGCTGGGGAAGAACATGGTCTGTAACTATTAAACATAAATTCACAGGCTTTATGCCTATGAAAGAAAATTGGGGGGAGGGAGATCTAGGATCAAATAAACGATAGATGTAAACATAATAAATCCCCCCTTCTCTCACACACACACACAAAAGGAGGAGCTTTAGAGCAAATAAGGTATACATGAAATCTGAGTAGATAATGGAGAGAATGCCTGAAGCTTTGCCAGAAATGGTGCCCTTTAAAACATCTCTCCCCCCCCCTCCCGCCCTCCTCCCCTTCAGATGCAAAGCAAGTGGACATATGGCTCATCTCCATCTCGAGGGGGCGGCTCCCTTCCTCGCAAAGTTTCGGATTGTATGACAAATCACGTCCTAGGGAAAGAGACTCTCGCACCAAGCAGAGGGGTTGAGGCGTGTGCCTCATTACCCCCAGACAACGGCTTCATTAGACTGGAAGGGGGGCTCCCAGCCCCACCCGTTCGGCACCACTGACCTCTCCTTCTCAATTTCCCTATTGTTTGTGCATTGCTGGTTATTGCTCTCCAAACCATATGGTTCAGCTGAACTACCTTTTTAAAAAAGAAAAAAAAAGTATAGAGTAAAACATCCATGCTGTCTGAATTGGGACTTTTCCAAACTTTTGAGCGAGTTAGGTATGGAAATGCTCTCCAAATGCAGAGATCTGGGCATCCTTTAACACTGAGGGACAAGAAGGCTCTCAACCATCTATCCTGTAGCTTCTATTTTTAAAAAAGTGAACTGCAGCCAGCGTTACAAGGAAGCAATCAATTACCATCCTTTCCAGATCCTGGTCTGCAGCCTTACCTGAAATCAATAATACAAATTTCTCTGTTAATATTTCATCATGACTGCCATCCATCCAAGTGATGGTGCGCTAAACTGAACATGCATTTTATGTGCTGTCTATGGTGCAGTTTGATGTGCTGAATGTAAGGGGTGAGGAATGGAATGGGGGAGAGAAACCCACTGACTTGAATAAGGTTTCTGTGTCCCTCACTAACCACAGAGTGGTCTTCTGTGATGTGAGGTTTTTGAACAGATTAGTTTATTAAAACTGCAGCCTATGGCTGTGATCCCCAAAACAATCCTGAAATGTTTCCACAGAAATCACTGGCGTTACTGCAGAACAACTGCATTGTGGGTGGGATATCACCACAGATTTTGAAGGCATGCTTTTCTTTCAGTGGGGGGTTCTACTTTCTATCCCTGGGGCACTTTTGAGAGGGCTGAAAATTCCTGAAGCCCAGCAGTCACAACATGGAAGTGGAGTTTGGCATAATCGCCTGGCAATTACTGTCATAATTTTCTACTGATAGCTAATCTATCGTTGGAAATTGCCGGTTCCCCCTCAACACACATGCAATTTTATTGTGGCAAGGAGTTCCAAAGTTTTCGCTTTTCTCAAGTGAGTTCTGGCAATTATGGGAGGGATTTGACACTGAGCTGCTCTGATCGTTCCATCAGCACAAGAATTTCATCATGCCAGACAGGATTCCCTCTTCTCCTCTCCCATTGTACTGCTCAGGGGGTTCTCCCAACCACATCAAGTTGGGGATAGTCAGAGCAGGCAGAGAGGAAGCCCCCCTGCACAAAATCCTTGTTTGGGGCTTCTGCTGATAGAACTCATTAGGTGACTCCCATCCACAGTGACTCAGCCTCACTATTTTAGTTGCAATCCAGACGCTCTAAAAGGAGTGGTTTTTATCTTATATATACCCTACCTCCCCTCACCCAATGCCTCTCAACGTGTTCTTACTCATCCCCTGTAATTTCTTCTCCCTTTCCCTTTCCACACTTAACTGGTACTTTATCCTCCCAAGCCGCCACATTCTTCTCCTCTCTGCTCCTTTACACATACAGTGGTACCTTGGGTTAAGTACTTGATTCGTTCCGGAGGTCCATTCTTAACTTGAAGCACCACTTTAGCTAATGGGGCCTCCTGCTGCTGCCACGCCGCCACTGCATGATTTCTGTTCTCATCCTGAAGCAAAGTTCTTAACCTGAAGCACTATTTCTGGGTTAGCGAAGTCTGTAACCTGAAGCGTACGTAACCTGAGGTACCACTGTACTTCTTGCTCCTATAGCAGCTTTCCTTTCTTACAGCCTTCCTAAGGTTGTTGTTTTTGTTACATGTAATAACCTTTTATGTCTGTTTCTTTAAACACCTCCCCTGTCCTTTTCCTCTCAGAGACTTCTTTTCCCTCTCCAAAGCTCTCTGTCTCCCAGTCACCTTTAGTCAGCATGTGAGAAGTTGCTGGTGCCAGCATCAGTCCATTGTGGATGGGGAAATAGTATTATTATTTATTTATTTATTTATTTATTTATTAATTATCATCATCATCATCAAACATAAAAATCTTCCCTAAACAGTGAGTGAGCACAGGGCAAGCTATGGCAAAAACCCCCACATGAAGGTGGACTGAGCCCCACTGGCACATCCCATTGTTTGGGGAATGTTGGAATATAATAAGTAAGTATCATCATCATTTTGTAGATGATACCTGTATCAAAGCTGTTTTAGATACAGCGGTACCTCGGGTTACATATGCTTCAGGTTACAGACGCTTCAGGTTACAGACTCCGGTAACCCAGAAATAGTACCTCGGGTTAAGAACTTCGCTTCAGGATGAGAACAGAAATCGTGCTCCAGCGGCGCGGCAGCAGCAGGAGGCCCCATTAGCTAAAGTGGTGCTTCAGGTTAAGAACAGTTTCAGGTTAAGAACGGACCTCCAGAACGAATTAATATCTTAACCCGAGGTACCACTGTACTGGGAGATGTGGGACAATAGAATTTCTTCAGATTTCCCCCCTCTCCCCTGCATTTCTAAAACAAGTATTCACAAGTTAATAAAAATGATGAGTGTTGTATGCAATGCTAATCCTACCCAGAGCCAGACCCATTGAAATTAATGCACCTAAGAGAGTCACATTCATTAACTTCAGTGGGTCTACTTTGGGTAGGATTAGCATTGGATACAACCCAGAAAATATTTATTCTAATTGGCACATATAATTAAATCATTTCCAATGCCACTTCTTGATTTGTCAAAAATGATCTTTCTGTTGTAATCGAAGGCTCCCAGCTATAGAACCCTGTGCATCTTATGCTGCAGTCATCATATCTGACCGTGGAATAAAACATTTTCATTGGAGAAAGAAGGAACCTATTTCTTCAGAAAAAAATATTTTTTAAAAAAATGACACGCACACACCCATAGCGTTCTTTTAAATTCAAATACATTAAAGAAACGTCATACTTTTATCCATTCCCATAAGGTAATGCTGTTTACAGGAAACTGCAGTCAAGGGACATTATTACCCAGCAAAGGAGCATTAAGGCCCTGACCACTCAGTTACCTGATCGCAGGCTCTTTCATAGCCATCCAGACAACTAAACTCAACAATATCATATATAAAAGGAGCTCAATATCTACTCTATTGCCTTGCCGTACTTTGGCCTTAGATTAATAGGAATGTAATGCACATCTCATTAGAAGTATTGTCCTCAGCAACAGCTGTGAATTAGCCAAACTCTTGAATTAATTGGGATTAAATGTATGCTGAATTGAAGAGGGCTTAAAAAAAAACCACCCAAGAATCCTAAACCACTACAAGATTAACCATGCCTTCTGATTACAGTGCATATATCCTACTCATTCACCCTTCCATGTTTCTTTAGAAATTATTCTAAAAGATCACTGATAAATATGCTATCACTTCCACACTTTCAGGAAAGAAGTTGAACATAATTGTGGCAGATTTGGTGTTAAATATTCAAATACTACTCAGCTGGTCTAAACAGAATTTCTGGTCCTGACCAGAGACGAACGGCTGAGGAACATGATGGACTACACTAAAATAGCGAAAATGAGCGGGAAAATCAAAAACGAGGAAGAGAGGAACTTTAATAAGGAATGGGGGAAATTTACAATTAACTTAAGAGAACACTGGAAACAGCTAAAAACTTTGGCAGGATTTGAGTAATGCTTGTAATATACTAAAAAACTAAGGTAAAAATGGATTGTTTTAAGAAAAATAGAGAAAATATGTAACGCAGTTGAAAAAGATTAAAAATGGAAACCACAAAAGGATGGAGTCTAAAGATTCAGGGAATCCTAAATGCTGGTGATTATGTCTAATGTTTGAATTTAAATATGTAGTGCAAAACTGAATAAAAAAATTGTATAAAATAAATAAATAAACTGAATTTCTGGAGGAGTAAGAAGAGAAATTCAGCTGTTGCCATGAACAGACTTCTTTGTAATGTTGTGGTGCATGCAGCCATGCTACAACTTTTTTCATCCCAAAGAAAAGAGGAGAATGTATTCCAAACATGTCAGCCATCAGATACGTAGCAATCCTCAGAAGAGTGCCATGTTCCTTGTTGCACAGGCGCCTTTTAACTTTCTATGCTCACTGATATGGCTGTGGATGTGCCTGGAAATGTATCCCATGACAAGTTACAAAACTAGGAGTTCACAAGCAGCAGGTAGCAGCTCAAGTCACATCACAAGAAGATGCTTTGGACTACATTGATGAACTCTTCCACAACAGAGAAACCTGAAAACTAAGGCTACAGTCCTATGAATACTTAGAAGTAAGTCCTATTGAATTCAATGGCAGTTACTCCTAGGTAAGTGGGGTTAGCATTGCAGCCCAGGACAGTAGTTTTACTATTTAATACAGTCAATTGAAAAAGATACTGATTTTCTTCCAAACTTCTCCTAAACTTAACTCTCCTCCCCCATCTACTTGACATACAGGTCATCAATCTTCTTCTTCTTCTTCTTCCTCTTCTTCTTCTTCTTCTTCTTCTTCTTCTTCTTCTTCTTCGATCACTCGTAGCCGAGTAAGATTATCTTCCATAAACATAAATTGGTTGTTCTCCAATTGGAGCACTGGCAGGCCAGTGTTTCCCAGTTGTCAGTGTTTATACTACATTTTTTAAGATTTGCCTTGAGAAAGTCTTTAAACCTCTTTTGTTGACCACCAGCATTGCGCTTTCCATAGTAGTTGCTTTGGAAGACAATAATGAGGCATCCGCAGAACATGACCAGTCCAACAAAGTTGATGTTGAAGAATCCCCCATCTAATTGATGTACAAGTCATCAATATTATCTAGCCGTCTACTGCCATTCAGCATTTCTTCAAAACATTGCCAACCATAATAGCTGGATATTAGCTAGGTGGGTTGGTGAAAAAAGGAAAACCATATGCTAATCCTTGGTGCAGATCATAAATTGCAGTAGAAAGTATTAGCAAACAACACTTCACATTTACCTTAACCTCCTCCTTTGGGAAGAATGGTGGGATGTAAATTCAATCAATCCATCCATCCATCCATCCATCCATCAATCAAATAATATTCAATCAGATCTAATAGGCATGTTTTTCTGATATTAGAATCATAGGGTTGGAAGAGACCTTGGAAGTCAACAAGAATGCTCCTAGGATCTGCATGGAAGGAAGCAGCTGATGTAACTCTGAGAGATGGCCATCTGGCTGGATCCAGTTCCCCACCCCTGGTCCAGAGAGAAGAGAGCAAAAACCCCTTGCTGTTGTGTCATAGCTTCTTCTAGACTTGGCCCTAGCTGTTGCTGTTCCATCTAGACTTAGTCTGATTGCATTCGTCTCTGCTAGAGAAGTCTTTAATGTTTGATGTCTTACTGTGCTTTAATTTTTAGGAAGCCACCCAAAATGGATGGGGTAACCATTAAAATTAAAATTAATTAAAATTAAAAGATGCCTGCTTCTTGGGAGAAAAGTGATGACAAACCTAGGCAGCATCTTAAAAAGCAGAGACATCACCTTGCCGACAAAGGTCCGCATAATTAAAGCTATGGTTTTCCCAGTAGTGATGTATGGAAGTGAGAGCTGGACCATAAAGAAGGCTGATCGCCGAAGAATTGATGCTTTTGAATTATGGTGCTGGAGGAGACTCTTGAGAGTCCCGTAGACTGCAAGAAGCTCAAACCAATCCATTCTGAAGGAAATCAGCCCTGAGTGCTCACTGGAAGGACAGATCGTCAAGCTGAGGCTCCAATACTTTAGCCACCTCATGAGAAGAGAAGACTCCCTGGAAAAGACCCTGATGTTGGGAAAGATGGAGGGCACAAGGAGGAGGGGACGACAGAGGACGAGATGGTTGGACAGTGTTCTTGAAGCTACGAACATGAGTTTGACCAAACTGCGGGAGGCAGTGGAAGACAGGAGTGCCTGGCGTGCTCTGGTCCATGGGGGTCGTGAAGAGTCAGATACGACTAAGCGACTAAACAACAACAACAACCCAGTCAGATAGGTGGAAGAAGAGGAAGAGGAAGAGGAAGAGGAAGAGGAAGAGGAAGAGGAAGAAGAAGAAGAAGAAGAAGAAGAAGAAGAAGAAGAAGAAGAATGCAACAGGTCCCTGGTAATACCTAAAATTCTCTGACAAAGAAGCAATGGGAGACCCTCATTTTTTGCCACATAAAGTCCAGCGTTTACCCAGATTTGTCTCCAGGCTAAATACACACAGGATTATTGTGAGACAGAGTGCAGAATTTAAAAAGAAACACTGCCACCTTTTAAATCCAGCAACTTGAATAAATGCTCTTATTCCAGAAAGAGGGTTGAAGATATAATTTGGAGATATTATTAAATTCTTGGACTCAGTGAAAACTTAAGTCCTGCAAAATTGGCCAAATTCTGTGGTGACACGTCCAGCTACCTTAAGTATCTCACCAACCTCTGGCCTCTGCAGAATGTAAGGGCCATCTCTCTCTCTCTCTCTCTCTCTCCCAAGGTATCAACAAATTTAACATTTTAGTTACAGAGCCAGTCACTGACAGCTACTGGGAGCCCTTAGCGGAGCATTATGACTATAGCATCACAACATCCAGAACCATAGCAATAGTTCACACATTTTCAGTTGATGCTGTTTTGGGTAGCGAAGCACCATTATTTCACAGGCAGGCTGATCATGGGAGAGCTATCTTATTTGCAGTGGCAAAAATGCAGGTGTTTGCACAGCTGCAGCTAATGCAACATCTTAAGCTTAGCGAGTGCTTCAGAGCTGACCGACTTGTCTCTATTTATGACCTCTCGAAAGAAATCCCATTATAATTCTCTACATTCCTACATTCCTATTTGTACTCCATGGCAATACCTTGCTTAATAGTTCTAATCTTAGTTTTAGGCTAGTGATGGAGATCTGGCACAAGAGATGGGCTGTCTTCATGTGTGATCTTAGGATCCGGTTCCCCAATTCAACGGCCATTGTGTCCGTGAAGAAACTGTTGGAACTGCTTCATAGGGGTGAGATTTTGTCCTCTGCTATTGGAATCTAGTAATATGGTTTTCAGAGTTGCACTGCCCAGGAATAGTATCACAAAGTGGGAAAACTAGTAGTTCTCTGATACACATACTTATGGACGAGATTCAGTATTAGTTACATTCAAGAATTAGTGGCCCCAGAAAATGCATTCAGTGTGTTCATAAGCCTGGCTCACTACCAGCATAGACATAGATGTACTACCTGATTTCCAGCTGCAGCTCTGCATTCACACCAACCACAGAAGCCAGTTTCCATATGCAGATTTCCCTGGCTGAAGTGGGAAGTACAACTTTTTGTGGGATTGGTCTTACTCTTTGGCCTTTAGGGAAAGATCCAGTTGCCATGAGGGATTACTGAGGAGAAGAGGCATCGAGTTTGTCAGTAAATCTCTGGGTTTGTTTCAGAGATTTCAGTTTCCTTCTGACTTTTTCCCTGTTTCCTGCACGCAGTTCAAGGGATGTTTAAGGACCGTGGTGGCAATGGAAATTGGTCGTGTTTTCTCATCCTCCGCCACACACACTGCTGTCCTTAATTCTGTCTATGAAGACTAAAACATGCCATTTATGAGATCCTACATGGGGAACATTGGCTCTTTCTCTCCCACTTCAGGGATCCCACTGCATGCGGGGGGTGGGGCGGGTGTGTGTGGAATGCTTGATTCTCTCCAGGCTAACCCTCAGTACTAATGAGGTAAGGATTTATGCTTGTGCAAAACCCACAGACAGCATAGAGCAGTACTTTTGTGCATATCTCAGATGAGTCTGAGCCTCCCCTCAAAATGCAGGATTTGTCTGCAAAGCTCAGAGGGGGCTGCCTTCACTGCCTCTGTTCATTTTGGGGTCCAGCCCATCTGCTTGTGATATATCCACTTCACTGCTGGGAAGAATGATTAGGATAGATTAACATGGGATGCTTCATTGCCTGTGTACAGGAGATTCTGTGTGAGTTCCATGCACAGAAAACCCCAGTGTCCTTTTTTGTTTTCCATATACAGTGGTACCTCGGGTTACAGATGCTTCAGGTTACAGACGCTTCAGGTTACAGACTCTGCTAGCCCAGAAATAGTACCTTGGGTTAAGAACTTTGCTTCAGGATGAGAACAGAAATCGTGTGGCGGTGGCGCGGTGGCAGCAGGAGGCCCCATTAGCTAAAGTGGTACCTCAGGTTAAGAACAGTTTCAGGTTAAGAACGGACCTCTGGAACGAATTAAGTTCTTAACCTGAGGTACCACTGTATAATGGCATCCTGTAGGGAGCTGTGCTCTTAGAACAGCTATATCACATGGGAAGAGGGCCACATGTACATTAAAAGTATACCTCATTCTTCACCAGACAATTCTTGTGCCTGATAAAGAGTTATTTTATTATTTCTCTAGCAATTCAGGTAGAATTATATTATCTATTCGAATCCACTTTCAGCACTTGGTCATCCTGGGAATGGGACCCTGGTGATCTTCCTGAATCTTCTGGCAGGTTTTGATGACCTCAACTATGGAATCCTCTAGGTTACCTTTCCTAAGTAGGTCTTGCAGGTGCTGTGTGTTAATGGAGGCCCCAGTCCTTTCTGGAGGGACGTTCTCCATTCTCAGATGGTGGTGCTGAAAAACTACCTTATGGCCTTGGTGTCAACATTAGTTGACAGGGACTTTTGGGTGGTGGCTCCACAGCTGTGGGCTAATTCCTTGGGGAAATAGTGCCAACTTTAGATGTGCTGGGGAACTCTTTTTGTACTCCCAAGCCGTTTGTTTGTTTGTTTGATGCTGTCTTTTGCATTCCATTTTAGAACTTTGTAATGTCAATGTACTTTAGTATGTTCCCTTTTAATTGCTTTGATTGCTTATGTTTCAAGGTGGGATATATACATGAAATAATTGAAACTACTTGAGATATCATCATGCCTATGTTGTATTCTGGAGTGTGTGTGAGTTTTTTGTTTTCTTTTGGGGTTTGTTTGTTTTTTGGCAATAAAATAAAATACCAGTGCTCTAAGGAACCGAAATTTGTAAAAAAAATGAGCAAGCCAAATTACGAGGAAGAATAATTCTGCTTGTGTGGAACTTTGCAAAGGTTGCCAAAGAGAAGGCATGATACTAGTTTCCAATAGAATAGTGCCTGAACACCAAGTTATAAAGGAATCAGATACTATAGCAGTTGTAAATGCACAGGCGTTCTGGTCTGTTCCCCCCCCCCCCAGCAATTCCATCGCTGTGCACACACTATGCCCCCTCCCTCCCGGTCAGCCCCTCTCCTACCAAGATGAAGGGGAGCCCTCCCAAGATCGTGAGCTGCAACGAAACACAATTGAAGCACTGAAGTAAAGCATTCATTATGATTCCAAGCAATGGGCCTATTTTGCCTCGCTTGATTCCCCCCTCCCTTCTTCCCCCCTTCAAAAAACAAGAGAAGAAGAAAAATAGGAAAATCTCTTGTGGCTGCAGCACTTGTACAATGCCAAAGGAAAGGATTATGCCAGGGATTAACATTTTAAACTCTCCTATCAGAGTTTCTGACTCAAAGATCTGTGGGACAGTAATCGTATTACTGTCTTCTTTGGGATTATTGCTTAACCAGATTCGAGCTTGGATTTTAGAGACCGGCCGAAGAAAGTTATTTTGTTTTTTACTGAACTCCAAGAGAAAGTGCAGAATATTGTTCCTGTTGTTGATCAGTACGGTCTTTAGCTTTTCTTTTCCTTCCAGGCTGGGAGAAGCCTATGCACAGTCCCTCTGCTTATTTCCTGCCTCCACCTAATTCCTAGCAATTTATCCCATATTAAAAGTTCTTTAACGAAGAATGAACAAGAATCAAGCACCTGCTATGCAAATGACAGCAAATCCATCCCCACTTCTGCTGAGGGAAAGGGAGGGGTGAGAGGGAGAAAGGAAGAAGAGAGAGGCAGGGCCCAAAGCAAGCAATGTGCATTCATTCCGCTTGAAGGTTAGGGTTTGCAGGCTGTTCATATGTAAACAGGCTTCAAGACCTGACAGATTGCTAAATGCTAACCAAGGAAAAGCCGATATTGACCAGAAGTCCTCACTCTTGCCATTTGGGAAACAAACCTCGTCACACAGCTACATTTCCTTTCCATTCCCCTTGCCCTTAATTTCACTCTCATACCATATTCGTCTCCTTTCCTACCTTATCCATGCATTTGATTCAAAAGCCCACCTTTCATGAAATGATGAGAGAAGGGCATGTTACACATAAAATCAGTTTTTTGTTTTTAAAAAGGCTTAATGCAAAATATTATCAAATAGCAACAATAATGCATAGTTTGTCTTTTTTTGTAAACTGCTTAAGAGGGTTTATTTGCAATTAACAGGGACACAAATCCTGTTAAATAAATAAATAAATGTTACACACACACACACACACACACACACACAAAACACCATACCCCAAAGCCAGTAAATATACAGGAAGCAATGAAATCAGCTAACAAATGGCCCAATCACTCAAATCCAACCAAAAGCCTGTTATTTATTTCCTTCCTTATATATGGTGGTCTTACTCAGAGGGGACTTACTGGAATTAATGGACATAACTTAGCCGTGGTCTACTCTGTGTAAATCTTAGTTCAATACTATAGTAATTCTTCCCCCCCCCCCTTTTTTAAAATTTCATTACAATTCTACCACATCTGTCTCTTCGTGCTTAAAAAAAGGAGGGGAGGCTGTATCAATGTTCCCATATAAAGCAATACACACAAATGAGGAAACAATCAAATCGGGTTTTTCTTAAAGCTCTGCTAATGTTCCAACCATGGTGGGAGAAAAATTACAGTCAAAGTTAACAACTTTTCCCTGCTTGAATTCTCTGCCTCCTCTCCCAACTTCTCCCACGGCACCTTTTTGAATAACATAGGTGCTTCGTTGAAACTTTTTTTAAAAAAAGAAGTTCTGTTTTTCCCTGTCTAGTGTGGCCCTATATTGAATTGCAATCCTATCTCGTGCAGGTCTAATCCTATCAGAGGATCACCTTGTAGAATCCTCTTGGCTGATCTCTTTCATCCCCAGGCAGAAACGCCAGACACGAGGACCTCTTCAACTCAAGATGCTGCAGGCCTTTCTCCCCAAGATTGTAATCTAGCTTTAAAAAAAAGAAGAAGAAGCACCGTATTCTGTCACTTTATAGGGGGTAATAAGGTTAAATTGCACCTATTGCCAATACAACATTACCGTCAACATTAGACTCTCTTTGAAAATGGCCTCTTCCATCAATCGCTGGGTGGGGAAGCTTTTACACTGTCCTGTGTCGGGATCATTTATTTTCAGCCACTGAGAGCTTGACTGACATTTAAACTGTTACTCGGGCACAGATATTGTTTGGGTTGAAAATGTATTGTTTAGGCTGCTCATAAAAGAAATAAGTTAAATGCCTTGCGAAGCCCCCCACCCCTCGCCCTTCTCAAATACACACCCTGATAACCATAAAATCCGTGGAATAGGAATATTGTTGAGGGAGACAAAACCCAGCCAATGGTTATCAGTCGGCGTGCTCACTCACTCTCTCCTGCTTCTTTAAAGAAAGCCCCACCACCAAGGAAGTGAGACTTTGAAAGCTCCCTCTTTTAATATACACCAGGAGCACCAATAATTGATGGATGTTATAATTCTTCATTGGGCCACTCATCAATAGTCTGGGAAAATTGGAAGTGAGGTGGGGGGGATGTCCGAAAGTGATGGTAAAAACTTAAGATGCGACAGAAGTAGCTTTCTTTGCTCATGCTGTGAGTGTTTGAAGAAGAATAAGAGTGCCTCTGCACTGTAACACACTAAAAGAATGAAGAAGACAAAGGATTTCAAGAAAAAGGTTTGGATAGAATACAGGGCAAGTGAAACTGAAAGGAAGCAAAGGGGGGAAAGCCCCATTTACAATGGAACAATGAGTGTACTAATCGCTTTGATATATTATACAAGCCCAAAGACCCAAAACATTGTGTAATTATTTATAAATGACTTCTCCACTCCTGTGTATAATACTGAAGAAAGAATAAAACTGCAGGCTACTCTCTAAACTATTTCTAAATAGGCCTGCCTCAAAAGGACACAGAAGTGTTTGAAACAAAATAATTAATGGTTGATTTTATGGTTGTCTCATTAAAACATTGTAATTGCGGCAAACAAAATGCACGGTGCTCACAGGGAACACTAATCCAGTCTGAGTTCCAAAAATGTATATAAAATAAAAAGGAGGAAATATGGAACCGCTGCGTCTCTTCCAAACTTGTCCGTGTAGAATGTAGATCTCTGCACTACAATTTCCATGTAAATGTGGTGTGTATGCAAAATCCCTTAGGAGCATCTTTTCTGACCTCTTTGCTTGACTATTTATCTTCCCAGATACTAAAACCCTTTCAGTTTACGGGGGGCGGGGAGGCGAGGACTGTTTGAATCAACACTCCCAAATGCCGGACGTAAAATTTAAGAGAAAATGAGAAGTAGCATAACAGAGGTGGGGAATACTTCGCCGTCAAGATTTGCCGCCCTGCAACTCCCATCATCTCTGCCCCTTGACTATGCTGGCTGCAATGTGTGATCTGAAATGAAACATAACATCATTGAAAAAGACAGCACTGAGAGCTGCATCATTTAGCTTGAAAATTAATCTGAGAATTTATTTCTATGATCATCCTTAAATTTGGGGAACAAGGGCTTGGGCATGATTCATATATTGCCACAATGACAGAAATTGTACCAGTGTACTGGAAGAAGCAAAGATCACCAGTGTTGAAGCAATGATTCTTCAACATCAACTTCGTTGGACTGGTCATGTTGTGCAGATGCCCGATGATCGTCTGCCAAAGCAACTACAGTGGTACCTCAGGTTAAGTACTTAATTCGTTCCAGAGGTCCATTCTTAGCCCGAAACTGTTCTTAACCTGAAGCACCACTTTAGCTAATGGGGCCTCCTGCTGCCACCGCGCCGCCGGGGCATGATTTCTGTTTTCATCCTGAAGCAAAGTTCTTAACCTGAAGCACTATTTCTGGGTTCGCGGAGTCTGTAACCTGAAGCGTATGTAACCTGAGGTACCACTGTATTCTATTCCAAACTTAAAAATGGAAAGTGTAATGCTAGTGGTCAACAGAAGAGGTTTAAAGACTGTCTCTAGGCAAATCTTTTTAAATGTATTATAAACACCAACAATTGGGGAACACTTGCCTGTGAGCACTCCAATTGGAGAACAGCCTTTACCAAAGGTGTCATGGGCTTTGAAGACACTCGAACTCAGGACGCAAGATAGAAACATGCTAAGAGGAAGGCACGCTTGGCAAATCCACACCATGATCAACTCCCGCTCAGAAACCTATGGCCCTACTGTGGAAGGATGTGTGGATCCAGAACTGGCCTCCACAGTCACTTACAGACTCATTGTTAAAACCGTGTTTATGGAAGACAATCTTACTCGGCTACGAGTGATCGCCAAAGAAAGAAGAGTCATAGGCAGACAAATTGTTTGGTTTCTTTCCATGCCAGCATTATCACCCTTCCTGGGGTAGACAATGTTGCCACGGGGAGTAACCCTGTTATTAAACATACCTCTGAATGGTATTACCAGAGTGGAGTGGGGTCAGACCATCGGGAATTAGTTCCAGTGCTGCTGTGGCAGCCTGTGAATTAAGCCTGTGAGTATTGGAGAATCCAGATGTTGGCCACTGGAAACCAATCCCTTAAAAACCGACTATCCGAGGGCAGTCACTTAACCATAACATAGCCGTTGTGCCAGTTTCACCAGCAGGTCATTTCGGGGAGATTTGCGGTGGCCTGGTGGTGTTGTAAGTGACAGGTCTGTGGAGTGAGAAGTTGATGCCCTTGATGAGAATCAACCTGTGAACACTGTCTGGCATGTGCAGTTCGAAAGTGAAGTGTCTGGCTTGGGTAAACTGGGCTGAATGATGATTTTGAAAAGGGAAGGTGGCTGGACTGCTTTTAACTAGTTAATCATGTGTCAGCAAACACAAGAGCCTCTGTTTCTTTCCATACTCTTAGCTATTGAACTGCAAAGTGATTCCGATATGTCTCATGGGGAAATCCCCTGATGTCTCTTGTTTGCTTGCTCAGAAGTGACAATTCTCAGTGGATGACGGTGTTCAAGATATCCCACCGTTTCGAGGAGCAGCTCCTTAAAGCACACCCAGCGGCACAGTATCAATAAACATAGAGCGAGGGCAAAGCTCTTGTTGTGGAATAATCTCTTTAAGAACAGAATGGACAGGAAAGCATTGTAAATATACAATGCTTGTCTCCTCCCTCTTTCTTTCTTAATCCACACATCCTCAGCACTGAAACAATAAGTTCATTTGTACAAATGCCATAGTCACCATTTGCACATCTGTCTCTATAACCCTTATCACTAGACATTTATACACCTAAAAACATACTAAGCAAGCACAATGCTTGGAATTCTAAATATGGAAATGAATTTAAGTTTCTTTGGGTTCCAAGAGTCATGGAATTATTTATCATATCCAAGATACATTTCAGATCTGAACTTTGGAAACTTTGAAAAAGGAACCATAATTAATTTTCTAAGGCTGTAATCCTTAACACACTTACCATTTCTTACTCATTCACCATAGATTTGCATGTGGTGTAGCGGTTAAGAGCGGAAGATTTGTAATCTGGGGAACCGGGTTCGCACCTCCGTTCCTCCACATGCGGCTGCTGGGTGACCTTGGGCTAGTCACACTTCTCTGAAGTCTCTCAGCCCCACTCACCTCACAGAGTGTTTGTTGTGGGGGAGGAAGGGAAAGGAGAATGTTAGCTGCTTTGAGACTCCTTCGGGTAGTGATAAAGCGGGATATCAAATCCAAACTCTTCTATGGTGTTAGTGCTCCTGTCACAACCCACCTTGAATCAGGCCACAACCCACGAGTAAACATGCATATTACTGTGCTGCACAAGAACTCATTCTGAGCCTGCTCTTGTAGGAAAAGGTTATTGACTGATTTTATACCTAATATAGACATATATTAGATAACTATTGAGTTAAAAGCTGATGTCAAGGCATTGAAACAGCCATGGGAGAAGCTGCCAGAGACTGGATAAACTCTAAAATGACATGCTGCCACATACACCCGGACAACACCATTACTGGCCCCAACAACATCACACATCTCGGGACTATTTAATTGCTCATCGTCTAACATTGTATATGCCATCAAATGCCAACAGTGTCCTTCAGCTCTCTATATTGGACAAACAGGCCAAACCTTACGCCAGTGTGGTGTAGTGGTTAAGAGCGGTAGTCTCGTAATCTAGGGAACCGGGTTCGAGTCTCCGCTCCTCCACATGCAGCTGCTGGGTGACCTTGGGCTAGTCACGCTTCTCTGAAGTCTCTCAGCCCCACTCACCTCACAGAGTGTTTGTTGTGGGGGAGGAAGGGAAAGGAGAATGTTAGCCGCTTTGAGACTCCTTAAAGGGAGTGAAAGGCGGGATATCAAATCCAAAGAATAAACGGACATCAATCGGACATCAAGAATCACAAGACAGAGAAACCAGTAGGAGAACACTTCAATCTCCCAGGACATTCTATACAAGATCTCAAAGTAGCTGTATTACTACAAAGGAATTTCAAAAATAGACTGGAAAGAGAAGCTGCTGAATTGCAACTCATCACCAAACTTAAAACCATGGAGAGACCTGGTCTGAACAAAGACATTGGATTCTTATCTCATTATACATGACAAAGCCATTTTTCACCTTCTCACCCCTTGCTTTTTCCTGTAAGACCTATTGCAGTCGTTAAGAGTCTTCAACAGGCTCATCACAGCTATCTGCCAATCACCCATTCCCACCACCCTTCTGAGTAATACCCCTCCCCACCTTCTCACTATATAGAAGGATCTGGCAACTTCTGTTTCAGTGTATCTGAAGAAGTGTGCATGCACACGAAAGCTCATACCAAGAACTAACTTAGTTGGTCTTTAAGGTGCTACTGGAAGGAATTTATTTTTTTTTGTCTAAAATGACAGCCATTGATTCAAAGAATGGAGAAACGCTTATTGTTGTGTCACTTTAATGAGATTGTTTTATTGTGTGTTTTAATTATGTATGTTCCTATTTTAATGTTTTTAAGTGATTGTTTTATTTTAATTATGGATGTTTTCTAAATGACAGCCTTCACCTATATGGAGGTCCTGTTTGTGTGGCAGCCAATTAAGATCAGAAAGCTTGATGCTATGAGAGACAGGGTCTTCTTCGTAGTGGTCTGACAGTTACAGAAGTGCTTTCTGAATTCATTATGCTTGGCTTGTTCAGTGAAGACTTTCAAACAGGTCTTTAAAACATTTATCTTCCAGGCTTCCTTCCTTCAATGTGTTTCAGGTTATGTGAATCTGAGCTATGTATTTTCTGTGTTGAAATCTTGTGGCTTTGTTTAGACCTATGAATTACCTCTTAGCAATTCATACTTATTTGATTATCAAATTCTTGTCTACACATCTTCTTTGTTGTGTGTGCCACTTTGTGAGGTCATGGCCCTGAAATGCACACTAGAAATATTTTCAATTGATCAATAACAACTGCAGTAACTTCTACAAAAAAAGCGTTCTGAATTTTGTGAAGCAACTTATACACCAAATGGACTGGAATGTCAGCAAATTATCTGGGCATCAGAATGCAAAAAACTAGGAACAAACTTACGCTGTTTCAAAAACCATTTTGAATAAGGAACAGTTGGGGGAAAGGAAAAATTCATTTTACAAAAGACCAGAGAATAGATCAATTATCAAAGTTAATATCACATCCCTTGAATACCCATCAATGTTAAAATTTTAATAATTAAGCACAATATAAGCTGATGTTTTGACGGAAATGGAGTTACTTTCAAATATTTTTCAGTGAAACAGGGAAATCTGAGCACATGCTAGCAACTATCTTAATATATTCTCCAGTCAAATGCCCATTCTTGATCTTCTACATGTCAATGAGTCTTCTCCAATTGACTTCCATCAAACACAGACCCCAAAAGTGCAAGTGGTATTATCTTTGCAGGCTTGCACAATTTATTCACAAAATTAGTAGACTGCCTACTATTGAGCGAATCTGAATTATTCATTGGGAATAAATTATCCAATAAATTTAGCATTTCTTTCTGTTTGCAAATGAATTAGTCCTCATTATTCCTGGGCATTTGCTATTCATAAGTGTTCACTGAATAGATTATTATGCAAACAAATTTCAACCTATGGGTGCTTCCAAAATTCTCTGCTATTTACGGTGAATTGTTACTGATCAATAAAGCACATGACTTTTTTCCTGCCTGACCCCTGGCTGGCTGAAGCCAAAATCTATTTAAACAAACAACAGTGAATTTTACTGGCAAATTGCTCATTTCAAAGGGAGCCAACTAGTGCAAGTTCGCATAGGTAAGAGAAGCATATATTTACTATAGTAAGTGCATTGAAACCTCTCATTGGGAGACCTGTAACTTGCATCAATAGATGGCATTGTGCATTTACCCTTCTATAAAATGGGAGCAGTGGTATGCCTCACAGGGATATTGTGAATGGAAAATGCAAGAAATATGGTTAAAGGTCTTTACAAATTAAAATCCCTATATAGATACGGGTGGGCAACCTATTGCCTTAGGGCTGCAGGTAGCCCTTGGCCTCATTTCAAAAGCCTTCTGCAAGTGATGGGTTCAAAGCTCTGTCAACTTGAACAGATCATCTGTCTCTCCCTCAGTAGCCTATTGGACAGGGAGAGGAAAGAGAGAAACCAGAGACTGAAAGAGAGAGGAGGGAAGGGGGTAGCAAAAAGAGTATGAAAGTGGGGTGGTAGAAAGGGGGGGTGACCCCATCAAACTTTGGGCTCTGGCACCACTCACTGTTGACATGTGCCCCCTCTCCAAGATTACCCCAAAAAGGAAAAAAAGTATGTTAATCCCTGATGCAAATCATAAATTGCAGCAGAAAGTATTAGTAAACATCACTTCACATTTACCTTAACCTCCTCCTTTGGGAAGAATAGTGGGATGTAAATTCAATCAATCAATCAATCAATCAAATAATATTCAGATAGATCTAATAGCATACTTTTCTGATATTAGAATCATAGGGTTGGAAGATACCTTGGGGGTCAACAAGAATGCTGCTAGGATCTGCACTTTGAGAGATGGCCATTCAGCATCTGCTTAAAAATACACCCAGTAAAGGCTGGCTAGTAGGCAAGGTGAGGTAGGAAATTTTGGGGTACCATTCATGACAGGAAATGGCCAGTTATATTTGGGTGTGATGCAACCAAAGCTTAGCACTTTTAGTAGCAACTAATTTCAATAACAGAATAAAGCACGATTCAACCTGCAATAGCCCAAGATTGTAGATTCAAACCCCACGTTGGGCAAAAGATCCCTTCATTGAGGGGCTGGGCTGGATGACCCACTGGGTCCCTTCCAATTCTTTGGTTCTTTGAATCCCATATAGACTTAAACCGGGACCAAGTGTCAACCGACCAAGTGGGACTGAGTAACCCTGCATAGGACCAGACTTAATCTCTCTCTCTCATCAAATCTGTGTATTCTACATGCAACAGAGTTCAAACGCGTTCTTTTAGCCAGAAATATATGAAAGCTTTAAATTGAGATGTATTTTGGAGTTTCAGCACAAGGCTGGCTGCCTAAGGGAAGAAGAACTTATATATCAAATCCGCTCCCCGCTCTGCCTCCGGCCTCTTTCTCTGCGGGGTCGGTCGAGAGAAGACAAGAGACCTCAAAACGGAGGTGATTTTTCTTTACCCCGTAAAAGCAGCGAGCATTGTGCCTCCCTGGAAATCTGCGGTGATACTATGTCTCTGCTGATGTCTTCCAGTGATCCCTCGCGCTTTTATTCACGAGGTGACAGAAAAGGTCTCCTCTGGAAGAACTAAGCCCCGCAGGAGAAAAGCGGGGATGGGATGAGGTGGGAGGCGGAGGAAGAACACGCCCCCCCCCGCATTCCCGCTTGGCGCACCGCTGAATGAATGAATGAATGAATGGCCCCTGGAACCTTCGGCTGCGAGCGCTCGGCCTCGCTCGCCCAGGCTCCTCCGGGGGCTCGCGAAGGCTAATCACTTTGTTCCCATCTCCCTCCCCCTCCCCCTCCCCTTTTAACAGACTAATGAAGCTCAAACAAGTAGGCTTAGCCCAGTGATAGCTCACGTGGCTCCCCGGCAGCTCTCCCTCGCCATTGGCCGGCGGTAATTATAGGCACACTCCCGTGAGAGCCCGGAATCCTCGGCGCATAAATTATGCAAATAGGGGAAAGTGCCGCACGGGGCAGACCTGATGCCTGGATTCATTCATTCATTCCGCCGGAGCTTGCCGGGGGGGGGGGCGCCGGGGGCCAGCCGCGCGAGAGAGGCCCATTGTTTTACGGGGTATATAAGATGTCTGAGGCCAGTCGTGTGCCACACTCGTTGCTCACACGACTTGATAGCGGCAGAGATCACTTCAGAGACAAGAGGGGTCGCGTGTCCCGCCCGTCGCTTTTCTCCCCGCCGGGATCTCCGAGGAAGAGAGACCTCGGCGCTCTCGCCGTCCTTCCGCTGCTGCACTCGGGGGCTGGGCGCGCGTGGATGTGCGGACGGCCGCCCTGAGCAAGTGAGTAGGAGCGGGGCAGGCAGGAGGGATGGGCGCAGGGGCTGGGCGGGCAGAAGAGGGTGCAGCTCTGGTGGCTGGACACAAACGATAAACTTGAACTTCAGCCCTGAAAGGAAACGACACTGACGCTGGCAGAATAAAAGCTAAACATTTCTTACAGTTTCTTTTCTTGACTGGGCTTTTTTTAAAAAAAAAAAACAACCTCACATTCACACGTTATTTGTGTTTGGTGTGGGTTTTAAAAAAAATACTATTTTTAAAAAATTCATTTTTAGTTTTCCTTTTTTCATAGAATTGTAAAAATGAAGGAACCCCAAGGATGATCTGGTCCAACTCTCTGCAATGCATCTCCTTATCTCCTTTTCTCTAGTTCACTTGTGGTTCTGTCTCCACTTTAGAGTTGGTAATAATGGTGCCCCCTTTCTTTTTCTCCTCTTCCTCCTCCTCACAGGATGTCCTCGGCCCTGGAGACCAGTTACTCTGACCTGGAGAGCAGCAGCGACGTGCCCTTTTGCCTCACGGACGACGAAGGCAGCCTCAGCGGCCTACAGGCCCCTTCCCTGGCCGCCCCCAAGCGTCTCGCTTCCCCAGAGCGCGGCCTCGAGAAGGGCGAGGAAGAGAAGGACCGGAAGAGGCGTCGGGGGCGCACCAAGGTCAAGAACGAAGCTGTCCTGCACACGATCAAGAAGACCAGGCGGGTCAAGGCAAATGACCGGGAGAGGAACCGCATGCACAACCTCAACGCGGCCCTCGACGAGCTCAGGAGCGTCCTCCCGACTTTCCCTGACGACACCAAGCTGACCAAGATTGAGACTTTGCGCTTTGCCCACAACTACATCTGGGCCCTCTCTGAGACGCTGAGGCTGGCTGATCAGCGCCTCCAGAAACCTTCCAAAGAGATGGTTCTGCCCAGCTTCTTGAGCTCCACAGACCCGCCCAGCCCTGGCAGTGACGCAGGCTCCTGGATATCCACTGCCTCTCCAGCCACCTCTTCCCTCTCCGCCTGCACTTCGAGCCCTGGCAGCCCAACAACATCGGAAGACTGTTGTTATGGCCATACGGAGAACCTCTTCTCCTTCCGCTGCCTCCATAAAGACTTGTTGCAGAGTACTTCTTGCTTTGTGCAGTACCATTAGACGAGGGCGGTTGCTCTTTGGCTGGGCAGTGCCCGTTCTCTTAGCATTGCAAAATGACCAGTGCTTGTCCCGGTGGCTTGGCCTGCTTGGGCTCTAGGCTCCCATGAAAACACAGGGTGGAGAGGTGTACTTTGGGCCTCTTCACATCAAAGCAACCTCAGACTAATGTCATCTCCAACCCAAAAAGTCAGTGATGTTAAGAAATGTTCGCATACACACCCAGGTGTGTGAACAACGTAATGCAGTGTTTAGGCTGGCCTCCAGTTGGCTGTCATGGCATCAAGATCCAGCTCACTAGAAGACTTTGCTCCCTTTGCTAAGATTTTCTTTCTCTCTCCCTGCCCCTGCTTTTTAATTTAATTTTTTTTTTCCCTTTGCACTTTTCTGAATGTCACAAATCCCACTTTGTTTCCTTCTTTTCCACTGGCCCTGAGCTCTTGGGCATCAATATGATTTAGAAAAGGGAATAAAAGGGACAGATTTGCTGCTACAGACAAGGTGAAAAGTCAATTTTACAATTTGTAGAACTCTAATGAAGAAAAATGAGCATGAAAATTTGGTTTGAACGCCCTGACAATACAATGAAAAGGCTTAGGGAGGGCTGATTTGGCTGGGTGCACAGGGCCTCCTGCTAGGTACTTAGCTCACAAAATTCTCAATGACTCTAATTGCTGTGGATGGAGCTTTGCTTTTTTCTTGGCAGAGCTCTGAACCCTGACATGATCAGTCCCTAAAGAGGGCAGACAAGAAACTGGGTTCATGCATTATGGATCTTGACCTCTGCTGCTTCTGTCTTGTTTTTGAGTAGGACTAGACACAGAGCATTCACTGACGGGGTCTCATTCTAGCTTAATTTATTCAAGAACTTTCATTCATATGAAAATTGTATTTTTGTACATAAAGAGCTTTATTATTATTATTATTATGTCTGCATTGTCTTAAAATGAGATGCTGTACTTTTTATATAAAGAAAATCTTGCTGTAAATAAATGTTGTTTTATACATTTATAATTTGGGTGCATTTGGATTTATCTTTTGTTCCAGAGGTTGTAATTTCATAAAAATGAGTCTCCATTTGTCAGAGGATGTGATGCATTTTATTAGCGCACAGGAGAAATTGTGTCATGGCACAAACATCTGAAATAAAATTAAAAGCAGTTACCCGGGTAGCAATAAATATACACCATAGAATTCTCTTACATCATCTAAATTTGGACACACACATAAGCTATTAATACTTACAATAAAGCAAATTAAAATTGGTGGCCATGGTTTAGCTCTCAGCATGAGGCTACCTGTGGGGATACACATACTAAAAAACAGAGTTCTCTTTGGTGTAATGAAACATCAGCTGGCAACAGATTTTCAAAGAAAAAGGGATTAAAAGGATCAATAAAAAGTGACAATTATGTAGAAAGTGGGAAGTGACAGGTGGATGCCTTAGAGCAATGGGTTTTTGAAGGCTTTATAGTTTTGCACTTTCTGAAGGGGACCTTTCTTGAAGATTTCAAGCTTTTAATCCTTCCTCTTTAGTTAAATTAAACTTTTTGAAAACTTTGGACTGAGTTTTTACAAGTAACAACTAATCAACATATTGAAATAACATGGAACACATCCCCAAACAAACTCTACCTTTCATGCAAACACCTTTCAATTCATGTTTTAGATTATTGCTAATAAAGGTGTTTAAAATGGCTATTGTTTTCTCAAGCACACAAATTATCTTTTTTTTTGCTCCAGTTTTTTATTGTGTTTGTTTTCTTCTTCAAGGAATTAAGGGCAGCACGCATGGGAAGCTAGCTCATTTTATCCCCGCAAAAAACCCTTTCAGATAGGTTAGACTAGAGCTTTCCAAACTTTTCATTTTGGTGACACCCATTTTGGACATGCATCATTTCGTGACACAGAAATTCAGTTTTACTAGCAAACTGGAGGTTAAGCTAACCCCTTACAAGAGCGTTCACACGACACACTGCAGCCAACACAGTAATGTGTCACGACAGTTTGGAAAGCTCTGCCTTTCTGTGTGAAGGGGGCTCTACACCACAGCCATGCTTAATTATATTACACTGATGTCCTGCATTTCCTTGGCTGTGTTTCAATGTAGCCCAAGTGGTTTTTTCCATCTTATCCTCACTACAGCCCTGTGAGGTAGCGTTATACCAATGTTTGTAACCAGCAAGCGCATGGGTAGGGTAATATGTGTGGTAAGTCAAAATCCAGCTTTTTGGATAAAGTGTTATAATCCTTAGCCCCCTTCCCCAGCTGAAACAAAGCTGTGTGTGTGTGTGTGTGTGTGTGTGTGTAGCTTCATTTTGCTCCCTTGTTGTCCTTGTCTCTCCCCTCCCTGCTGTCAAAATATAAGTCTGAGCTCCCCAGAGAAGAAATATGCTTTCCTTCCTCCTTGTATTACTTCATAACATGGCATTGGTAAATATAAATTCCCAACCCTAGAGCTGCCTGTTCTTTGGAGCCAGTGTACTGGCAAGGAAATTCACCCCAAAATCTTCCCACTCCATAATGTTCCCACATGGTTGCATCACCCCATGGCAATGCTTTTTCACTGCAAAATACATCATGATTAACATGAAGAGGAGAAACTGCAGAAAATGAGACCCTGGCTAAGCCTTATGTCTGAATTCTGACCAGTAGTGAATCTTAACTATGGTGAACAAAAGCGAGCCAGTTTCATCAACTATAGCTTAAATACGGTGTATTAAAACTAACCACAGTTAAGATCAACCACGGTTTGTCTGGGTTTTGATGACATGGCAGGCTGTGGTTTATTAAAAAAATGGAAACAAAAGTTTTCAGACTCCTTGTGCTACGCTGAAGGAATGAAAGGGGAGCTCACACGCTCAAAACACTATTCTCAGAGCACTATTCTCTCTATTGTGGCACATGACCCATCAAATGATGGCCTTGGGGGATGTACGACCATGTGAAAAATCCTTATCAGAGAAGAAATAAAAATAAATAACTATTTTGGCGGGCACTGCTTTCCTTCCTGAGGCAAGTCAATCTGTGATAGCGTGCAACTTGGGACAAACATGCTCAGTGCACCGGTATGAAAAGAGCCGTTTTGTTCAGCAGAGAAATTGTTCGCACACTGGGTAGAAGCCAAGTTGCTTTGTCTTTGTATATATGTCACTTCATGTGTGAAAAGATTGTCAGGTTGTGATCCGAAGGAGAACAAACAAAGAAACTAAAGTCTGGCCTTAGGGCAGAGAAAATAAATAAAAAATAAAGATGGATTAACCCCTATTTTGAGACCCGCAGAAGTAAACTTATGGACTTGAAAATTATCTTCGCTTTACCTCGTCCATCTTTTCTCCATTTGAATTGTTCTGCTCCCTTCCTTTTAATAGCTGGCGTAGGGTGTGCGAGACAGGATTTGGAGCTCCCATTATACTCTTTGGAAGCGAGTCAGCTCAGCCTTTTGCTTGAGAGCTTATTCCATTTCTATAGCGCAGGGTAAATCCTCTATTTGTGACTCCAGCAAGGGGTCTCTCCAATCCTGCTGTAGGTGCACGTGTCTGGGATAGAACACTGGTTTTTCTTCCCCCTTAAGCCCTCAGGAGACGCACCAGGAAGCAAGTGCCAAAAGCCCCGGCTCACATCCTGCTCCAAGGAGAGCACACGGTGCAATTGCAATTCTGAATTGGCAGCTGGCTGCAGCACTGCTGAATATAAACGGGAGCGATCAAATGGATGATTGCTACTGCATGCAAGGAAGCGTGCTGAGATGGCTGTGCCTAAGAATGTTGTTTTAAAACACAGCACCCAGGCCCAGTGCAGTTCAAATAAGGACACTCAACCTGTTAACGCAGAGGAATTGGCACGACCAGCTGCTTCTCTGTCTTTCACACAAATGTCACCCGTAAACTGTATAGGTTGTGCACCTGCAGAGTCAAAAAGCCTGAGATTCTGCTCAAAGCTACAGAGATGTCTTGACAGCAAGCCTGCTCTCGCTAACCTCAAACACCCCGTTCGCTAAGATTGTAGTTTTGAAAGACTCCATTGGACAGATTGCAATGAGTCTGCCTATAAAGTATGTCACAAATCAAGAAAGAGGGGAGGAGAGGCTAGCAAAGTTGTAACAAAAGAGGTATTGGACATTGGCTAAAATGGAAACAAGTGTGACGGCAGGCCTTTTAAGTGTGACATGATTTGTGGGTAGCTGCAGTTCAATAATTCTATGAGAGATTTTAGAAACAGTCCGTATGTTTTTGCAAAGTATATTTCTGAGATGTTGGAATATTGTTGATCCAGCATCTTGAGATATTCCTGGCTTATTTTCCACATAGTTTGCAAACTTTTGAAATCCACTTGGCATATGGATTTCATGGACCATTTGTGACAAATAAGTGTTTGTATGTTTATTAAATCATCAGTTCTTGCAGATCAATGTATTTCAAACACAGGTTTGTATAGAGTCAAGTCTTGATGTACGCAGTCACAATTCATGCCCTTGAAAATGAAGGAAAATTATGTAAAATGCCCTTCAGGGACTGAAATTTAGCTTATCTCCATGGAGATGAAAGGTCCTGTAAAGTCACAGGTGACCTAAGACGCACATTTTCAATATCAGAGACTAAACAAAGCATTGAAACATTAAAGATGAGTTGGCAGCTTCAATTAGTACATAACACCGCTGCATATCTCTTGACAGGTGTTGGGAGACAGGCACATATTTTTTCTTATTATTTTCATTATCCTTACAGTAACAGTATAAAATGGACTATGAAATAGTATTAAAATGAAAAAGGACCCAGAGCCAAAAAATAAGATATTAGTACAATTAGAAATATTAAAAGAGTTAACAGTACAAAATTTGAAGGCAAGGGAAAGGGAAATTCAACTAAACTGACAGAGATAAGTAATAAACTAAATATGATTAGTAATACAGCAAACTAATTTGAAATGTTAGCAGCGTTTAGAAACATCAAAGAGGTAAAATGAAGTTATGTCACACACAACAGCTACATGGTAATGCTACCATACACAGTAAAAATTTATCCATTTATCAAGACTTGGGCTTTCTGTTATTATCTAGAGATGAAGATTTTTCATCTGTTTTGCCCTAGTTAGGTTGGCTGCCAATTTGCTTCTGGGCCCAATTCGTGGTGCTCATTTTATTTCAAGCTTTGCGCAGTCTGGGGCCCTCAAATCTTAATGATCTTGTCTTCCAGTATGGATCTAAATGAGGATTCTTGTCTGTGTCATCCTTATGACAGGTTTGGACAGCAATAGGGAAGAACTGGGCTTGCTCAGCAATTGCCTCAAAATTGTGGCACCTCTTTCCAGAAGAAGCCAAGGAAGGCATTTAAGCGCAGCGGGACTTAATTCTGGGTAGATATGTTTAGGATTGTGTTGTAATCATGGCTGGCTTTTTCGAAGAGGGTGTAAGATTTTTCTCATACAGTAGGCTTTTGAGCGGACAATGGGCTTTCTGTGGTTCTTTGTACATTGGTAGGGGTGTCATGTTGTTGCTGATATCTTTGCTCGTATGTAATGTGCGCACACAAAATCTATATTGAACAATTGGAAAAGGCAATAAAACTTGAGATCCAATTATCTGTGGCCAGCGATCACTGCATGGAATTCTCCATCCAAACTAAAGCAGCAGTTTTAATAGCCAGAAATCTCAGCATGAAAATGACAGTTGAATTACTGATATTTCTGTTTGGCAAAAGTCTAGTGCAGAACCAAAATTTCCCACAGGCAGCTGAACATAGTCATAATTTGGATTTATAGGATGTTTCTGCTCTGCACACTTTTTAATTGTTGACATACTGCACTGCTCCTTTGTAAAGGAACATCTGTGACGTCTCCCAAGCCTAAAACCAGATCCCATTATTATATACCAAACTCAATACTTCCTACTGCCTGCAAGTTCCCTGCTGCCAACTGGGACATTACTTGAAAAACTAAAGCATCCTTAATGCTGGTATTAAACCCTGAACAATACTTGGATTTCCACAACTAACAAGAGCATCTCTATAATAAGGGATCTCCTTGAATGGTAATCTGCTATAGATTTGATTTAATGTCGACTTTCTCTGAAAGCCTACCTTGGTACCTGCGAGCACATGAAAGGTAATACTATAATTATAGATCTCAGTCACTCTAATGAACCATTAAGATTGATTTGTATACGGGGAAGAGATTATAAAGGCAGAAGCAGGTGAGAATTAAAATGTTCAGCGTGAAGCCCTTTCTCACTGGGGGCTTGTGAAATCCAAAATAAATCATTTGGAGGATTAAAGCAACCATGATGACAAATTTCACTGATTTTGAAGGCAGTGTGAGAAATGCAAAAAGCAGCGTCATTCAATTTTTGTATGTTACTCAAGTATATCTGTGAACCAAACATGTTGGTGGGAAGCAAGTACGATGGGTGGTCACCACAAAATGGACTGGGCTGGAGTCCAGCTTAGGTTTAATGCCAGTGCCTGCAAGTGGTTGCATGGGAAGCTTCCTTCAGCAGGTACAATCTGGTTATTTCCTAATCAAAGAGAACCATTAGGTCCAGTTGTGACCAACTCTGGGGTTGCGGCGCTCATCTCGCTTTATTGGCCGAGGGAGCTGGCGTACAGCTTCCGGGTCATGTGGCCAGCATGACTAAGCCGCTTCTGGTGAACCAGAGCAGCGCACGGAAATGCCGTTTACCTTCCCGCCGGAGTGGTACCTATTTATGTGCTTGCACTTTGACGTGCTTTCAAACGGCTAGTTTGGCAAGAACTGGGACTGAGCAACGGGAGCTCACCCTGTCGCGGGGATCCGAACCGCCGACCTTCTGATCGGCAAGTCCTAGGCTCTGTGGTTTAACCCACAACTCCACCAGTGTCCCAGGAGTGAATAGGAGAATAGGTTGGACCAAAAAGGCTAGGGAAAGAAATGGCTTGGAAGAAGAATCCTTTTTCCTTTGGACATGAAGGACAAGTGCATTTCTGGCCTCAAGACAAGGCAGTGGCAATGCTGGGTGGCCTGAGTTTGACCACATAGCCACTGAGGGTCTTCTTTCTTCTTATTTGGTCATCACTTGTAGCCGAGTTTGCCAAGCGTGCCTTCCTCTTAGCATGTTTCTCCCTTTCGTCCTGAGTTCAAGCGTCTTCAAAGCAATTGGAGCGCTGGCAGGCTAATGTTTTCCAGTTGTTGGCCACTGAGGGTAAATGGTAGCTAATGGATGCCTTTTGGCACCCAGGCATTTTAGCTGACAGGTGTCATGTTGACACACCACATCTAGTACTCATGGTAGTGCCTCCATCGTAAACTCACACAGGCTGGATTAGCAGATTAACAACATGGAGGGCTAAAATGCAGAATAGGAAGAATTGAGAAAGAAAACAGATTTACATGGTTTCAATGCTTTTGATCAAGATTTTTATTTTTTTAATGTTTATGGTATTATTCAACAAAATGACTGTGTGACTTAGGAGAGCTACACATAGCCCACTTAAGCTAATTGATCAATGGCTGTTTAATGTTAATTAATTAGAAATACACACTGACTGGAGCAAAACATCTTATTAGTCAAAAGATTTAGGGCAGGGATCCTAAAGCTGTCAGAGAGGCAGCTTTTTCCGCAGTTTCCAAGGTTGAGAAGGTCAGTGGGCGAGACAGCAGAACCCAATTCACAAAAGCATCCATTTTGCTTGCACATGTACAAATATCCTATGTGCTAAGGCACACGTCTAAAGTTTGTGCTAGTTGCCTTTGGTGAGTGTAGGTACTGCATGTATGATGTGTGTGCATGCACACATGCAGCAGGAGTCTGTGTGGCATGTACACGTGGTGCGGGTGTTGTGTCTGGATGTAGGGCATGTGTGGGACAATTGCCCTTGACTACCCCTGACATTTGGTCCTCAGAGGGTTGGCCAACTTTGAGCGTGGCCCTCAGAATGAAGCACCTTGCAGAAGTTAAGCTATGCTGAGATGAGTCTAAATAAGTAGAAATAAGAATATCTTTTAAAATCTCTTTATGTGCAGTTTTTTCTTACTCTCATAAATCTATGACTGATCGTGTTGGAGTATATTTTTCCAAATGGGGATTTGTTAGCCTGCCTAACACTTTGCTATGTTATTTCTTGGCTTATAGCATACTTAGCATTCCAGATGGAGGCTACAGGACATACATTCCGAAAAAGGGCACTGAGGGCTGGCTCAAAGCAATCTCAGGCTATTACTGAACAATATGATATGTTGCACAAATAATGGATTATGCTCAATTGGTATTAGTTAATAGTCCCCGTTTGTGTAAACAAACAGCTTATTTCACTTAATATAGCATTTCTGTTTAGAGCCTTTCTCCCACATTCTACATTGGCTCCCAATACGTTTCTGGGCACAATTCAAAGTGTTGGTGATGATCTTTAAAGCTCTAAATGGCCTTGGCCCAGTATATCTGAAGGAGCGTCTCCACTCCCATCATTCAGCCCGGACACTGAGGTCCAGCTCTGAGGGCCTTCTGGTGGTTGCCTCACTGCAAGAAGTGAGGTTACATGCAACCAGGCAGAGGGCCTTCTCGGTAGTGGTGCCCACCATGCAGAATGCCCGCCCATCAGATGTCAAGGAAATAAATAACTACCTGACTTTTAGAAGACATCTGAAGGCAGCCCTGTTTAGGGAAGTTTTTAATGTTTGATGTTTTATTGTGTTTTTAATATTCTGTTGGGAGCCGCCCAAATATTATGATGATGATGATGATGATGATGATGATGATGATGATGATGATTATTATTATTCACTAAATAACAAGCAAACAGAGCGATTGCAAGAAGCAAACATGTAGCACAGCCCCTGTCCCTTCTGTTATGGGGTATGGTCACATATTCAACCTCCCATGGGTATTCTTGCTGGGATGGAGGCAGAGGCTTTAACTATGGAAAGGTGGCATACAAATAAAATTATGTATGTATGTACATTTCCTCCCTACCACATACCCACATCCCTATCGGGCTGAGATGAGGCTTTAGCTCACAGGGTGTGGGCTTTCATGCACACCTGAGCCTTGTCTACCTCAGTCTATTTTGTTCTTCTTAGCAATTCGTGTTTATCCATTTATTTCACCTGTGGACAACACTGAAAACATCTCTGTTTACACAAACATTCACACATCTGCATGGCATTATTATTATTATTACAATTTGTATACCATCCTATACCCATTGGTCTCAGGGAGGTTCACAACATAAAATTACAATATACAAAGCACAAAATACATAGTAAAAACAATTTAAAAAGTTAACAATACTAATGTATACAAACTAATAAAAATACGCCCCCCCCCAACAAAAGCCCCCTAAACAATGCTCCCAGCCCATAAATACAAATACAAAATAACATATAATATTTAAAAAAAAATTAAAATCCCCTCTTATATTTTCACATAGTCATAGATGGACTGGCTCAGCTACATACATATCCATTCTCCCTCAGACACCCACATGCAGGTGCTAAAATATTTTCAGCTGTGTTTAAGTGCTTTGTTCAATTAAGGAGAAGCTCTCGATACAGGTTCCTTGGATTTAGATTTAGATTATATCATACATCACTACTCTTCTTTACAAACGAAACCTGCTTTCCTCACAGGGCTGTCTTTACCCGGGGGTGCAGGGCACCTGGGCGCCAAACTATGGGGTGCTCCAGGCACCCACTGCTGAAGCCACCTAAGTTCTTAACTATCTGCCTGTTATGAAATAATAAATAATTTTGATCAAGCTAGAAAAACAAAATACATATATACATAGGTATTACCGAAATGTATACCTAATGTAAAGGACTTTTGACTTTGTGCGCTCATTTACCAAAGACACGCTGCGCCAGCGGCGGCGCTGGGCGGATCTTTGCACCCCGGCGGCACAGATGCTAAAGACACCGCTGTTTCCTCATATATATATATATTCTCATTTTCATAAGTATCAGGACTTGCTTCAAACTTGTGTTTCAGGCTGGGGGTGAATTTTCCCCTGTCGGTGCTTCTGTCTGCCAGGACGGATCTCTCTTCCCTCATTTATCCATTGCTTTCTGGGAGACTAACCAGTTTGCCTGTTTGTTTATCCAGGTCACTGAAGCTTTCAGCAGGTTGAAGGGAAAGGCAAACGAGTCTTTAATCAATTTTTGGACAGTACAATTTCCTCTCCCCTTGTTTGTGCTCAGCTGGGACTGTCCTTCCCCGAGAAACATCATGTTACCAACAGAGTGACAATGGCTCCTTGATAAGTCAAGTGGCAGCTAATTAGTCCTGAGTGGCTCTCGAGGAGGAGGATCTGTGTTACCTGAATGGCTCTGCATCATCACCTGCGGCACTCTCCATGTCACTTCCTAAATGGGGAGCACTTGTTCAGGCCCTTGGAGACTCAGAGCAGTGTATCGGGTGCATCGGCTTGGCAAAGGGAGCTGTCAATCAAGGCCAGACGGCAGCAGCTGCTCTCATTCAGCCTGAGCCAACAGAGGCACTGTGTGATGTGTGTGCATTTTCCGCTATAGGAACTCCAAGGAGGAATGAGATATAGATCATGGAAATTCTATACACAGCCAGAGTCTAGGAACAAATGGACAGTCCTTTTTATAGGCATTCGGTGATAACCTTTGGGATACCATTGCGCCAGCGTGGAACATTAGCACCTAAACCTATCAGATGAGTTGGGAATGTTGCATTTACTGCCGATGGGCAAGGAATCACATTAATGGGTGTAAAAGAGAATGTTTGGAACAAACACATCAGCTTGGGGAAATGTCCCCCTAAATACAGTGTGTGCACTTTTTTCACCACATGGAAAACTTTCTAAAATTAAAACTCTATCTTATTCCTAATGGTACATGAATGTTAAGGTAGAAAATATGGTTTTTATTTATTTACTATTCATATTTATATCCTGTCATTAATCTGAAAATCTCAGGATAGTTAACAACAAAATATAATTAAATAAGAATTAACATGATAATAAAATCACTAAAAATACAAGGAGAAATTTAAAAATACAATATGCCCCAGATATCATTTCAGCTGACATTAGTGTTACCTTAGTATTGGCCTCTAAAGCCAAGCTGGCACCTACCGGTAAATGCCAACATCAAAGCTGCCAGATGGATTCAAAAGGTGAGGAATTCTAAAGATTGGGTGCCACAGCTGAAAAGGCTCACCCTAAGTCACTGTCAAATGTGTAGATTCAAACAGCAGGATATGAAGGATCTTAACTCTCAGGCAGAAACATATAGGTGAGACACTCTTTCAGGACATTATATGCCATCTGTATAAACTTGAACTCAGACTGGAAATATATTGGCAGTCATTTTGAGTTTTCAGGTTCCCATTAACAGCTCCACTCCAAAGATGAGCCATGACATTTTGCACTGTCTGCAGTTTTGTATTATCATATTCAAGGGTAGCTTCTTGATTATTATTACTACTACTACTATTATTATTTACAATAGTAATTCAATCAAATACCTAATTTGGTTCATGCGCCAGAGGTTCCCCATGCCTTACAACAATGCCACTCCCATCCAGGACAAACATATCTCATGTTTTGGTCTGACAACTACTGTGTGGTGCTCCAAAGAAATAAAATATGTACAAAGGACAAAACTACTTGCCGACACATAGCCTGAGCCATCAGTTTGCTTTCACTTTAGCAGCTTCCACCCTTGAAGAAACAAGCTGATGCCAAAATGGAGTTTGAAGGGTCGCTTGCCTCTGGCACAGTGCATGTGCTGTTTTCAAATATTTGACACCCTGGGTTCAATGCAGCCTGCTGTCAACTGCAGTAAGTATAATTCTGCTTGTTCTCCTGCGCACCTGCACTCTGACACCATCAGCTCATTTTGGTTCTCCAGCAATGATTTGGACTTCCTTGATATTGAAGGAATGCCCAGGAATCCTCTACAGCTCCTCTTAATCATTAAGAAGAACATAGTATAAAGTTTAGTTCAGGTATGGACAGGTCAGGATCCCCCCACTCCACCCAAATGGCATGCACATTGATGATTTTGATGTAAGATCAGAAACAGAAATAGTAACTGTTAGGGGTGTGCTTTGGCTCTGGGCATTCCCCAGATAATGGAGTGACTGGGGAAATTCAGGTCACAATCTCTTGTTCCTGAGTCTGATCACACCATTAACAAGGCAACTTAAGATCATACTTCCAAAGTGTTCTGTGATTTCACTTTTTTGAAAAGGTTAATCACACCTCCCTCCACTCCAAGAAACGGAATGAAGCTGACTGGGGAAACATTCAGATTTTCAATAAGGCAGTGGTGTCCAAACTTTTTTCAAAGAGGGCCAGATTAGATGAAGTGAAGGGCCGTGAGGGCCAACCAAAGGGCCAACCAAATTTGTCAGCCTTTTTTTTAAAGATTAAAGTTGTTGAGCTTTTTTTAGGATTTTACCCCAGGAAATAAACTGACTGGCAGGCCGAAACAGACTTTGGACATGCTTGCAAAAGGCAAAGGGTGAAAATGAGAAGTGAGGGTGTAGAGCAGTACATAGTGTGCATCTTTCCATTTGATTATGATGTTTAGCTTATCATCATAGTGTGTTATTTTCTAAGGCCCATCAGAGTAATTTGGGGGAGAGAAGTGTAAGTAAATAGAAAGTTGTTCTTCACAAGAGCTTTCCATTTCCACTGAGTCTTCGCTGTGAGAGCAGAATGCAAGTTGCTTCTTTCCCAATTATTATTTTTTCTCACAAAGAATTAAAAATCACAGCTCTCTCCTTTTTCTTCACAGACCGTCCATCCAGGGAGTTGAGGGGGGAAATAACCGTGACCTCCCTAGTTTTTTATTTTAAAAAGGGGAAATCCTCTAGCCGGTAGCTCCTGGACCTAACTGTCTGAACTTTGGCAGGCAACATTCCCTCAGAAGAGGTGACTGTGTTTCCAATTTGCATCCAGTTCTGTCAGAAAACAAATAGAGTTAAATTTGGCAGACCTAATCCTCTCTGGAGGGACTCCTTTGGCTGAAAAAAAATTCATCCACTCATGTCAAGAGGCATAAAAGTTATAGCCATTTTCAGATTTCCCATTGCAGTCAATGGGGGTGAAACAAAGCTTCAGATTTGACAGGTCAGATTTGGATTCAGATAACGAATCAAACCAGACAACAGTGTGGCTCCGAAAGAGATCAAGCTATGCCTGCATGCTACAGATACCAGGTGAATTGCGTGCTCACTGCCCAGTACTAGTAACTGCGGATATTCTTTTGATCCAATGTTTCCTTTTCCAAAATCCTCTACCAACAAGCCCAGTGGAACCAGGCAAGGAGGCCTCCTATTGCCTGCCTAGGGAGCCACGGATGGTGTCGGTGGCATGGCGTACTCTCCTTCTCTTGTGTTGTAAATCAAGGGAGCGCGATGCACACAAGCCTCCTTTTCCAGAGCCATCCGGCGATGGCATCTTCCCCCTCCTTTCACTTTTGAAAAAGCTGAATTACTGCCTTTGAGTCCGTGTCTATTTTTCTCCAAAGTTACCATGAAGGGGGGGGGGAGTATAAATCAGACTTTTAAGTGAGCCTGGCACTTGGTTCACAAAAAAAAGAGGGGGCTGGGCAAGAGAGGTAAAGCCATAATGTAAAATAGTTAAAAGCTTATTAGAGCTGTTCGGGGCAGTATGATTTCCACTTTGTTTCAGAACACCCTGAGCTCATCCTTTCATGCCATTGTGAAGGCAGCAATTCAAATCTCCCTTTGTCTGTATGAATGGCCCCTCTCAAAGCTCTTTTATGCCAACATATTCCCTACAGGCATATGCCCTTTAGCTCTATTACTGATTTACCCCAAGTATTCAACCTAGTACCTTCTGCGTTTCTTTCTCTCCCCCCCTTCTTTCTTTTACTTACCAAAGTTCCAAATGACACGAGCACAACATCACACACACACACCCCATGTTCCCTCAGATGTGTAGCCTGGTGGGATGCCTCTGCCTCCCTTACAGAAGGGGGCAGAAAACATCTCCCCCACCCCCCACCCCACTGCTTTTAAGTACAAATGACTTAACAAGGACATCTTCTGCACCCTCTTCTGCCTCCCTCTCCCCCCCCCCAACTCCAGCCTATGCCTTCCACTAGTCACTCAGCAGCAGCCTTTTCAAGGGAGGGGGCAATTTGAAGGGGGAAACTCCAAGTGGGCCTATTACCTCTACTTACTCTAATGAGGCTGGCTTTGGAGAGCGATTCAGAGGTTCTGAAAGGCCAGAGTCTCCCTGAATTGCATTGTGTCATGTTTTTGCAGAGACATTTGCATCTGTTTGTGCTTCTGAAGACAGCAGTGGATGCTTTCAAGGCAGCGAAGCCGCCCATTTGCAAGCCTCCATCGCGCACACACCCCCTCCTCTTACGTCCAGCTCTTCTTGGTATTAAGCTTAAATTATGCAGCTGGGGCAGAGCTTAGGTATGTGAAGCTCAAGCTGGAATGGAGGGAGGGAGGGAGGGAGGGGGAGGCTTCAAAGATTTTAAAGCATTCTTTCCTGATCCAAATTTTAAACAATTGCTGTTAACAGCGCAACTTTGGGCATAAAATCTCCTAACTAGATTAAACCCAGATGACACAAGGGGGGAGAAAAAGAAAACACATGCCCAAAGAAAAGGAGCCCTCAGCATTCAAGTAAACGGTGGGCACCCTAACAGGATAGAAAGTGTGAAATCCATGCAGAGGTTGAGTGAATGGATGGAAACTCAACCCATTCTTTCATACGCATATGGCCTTGACCATTTGACTCTGGATTCATTGAGCTGATCAGCTGGGAATAAGGAGAGAGAGCACAACACACACACACACACACACACACATGTGCTTCTCTATTAAGCAAGTTCTATGCAAGATAAATGGACACATCAAGTTTGGTTATGTAAAAGTCATCATAAATAGCCAAACATTATGTACTGTTAAATATAGCTGAGGGTCCCCTTTGCTACTGGGTCAGATTTATAATTAACAGCACTGCACCTTTTCAGACAATCCACAAAGAAATCCACAGTAAGACCTCAAAGGGAAGGAGAGGGCCAGAAACAAATGGGTTAATCGGGATACACAAAAGTAAGAAAGGGAAAGTAGGTGGGATTACAGGAGGTATTTAGGAGCCACTTTGGGAGATTCCCTCTCCCCCCCCCCCCCGAAAAAAAAATCTATCTGGAGTTCCTTTTTTTTCTTTAGGATGCTGGATTGTTTTAAAGCCACTTGCCATGGTGGAGCTGTTGGTGGGGATTCACAAAAGAGCTCTTACTGATCTATTCTTACATTGCCCCTGGTTATGTGTAAGGGAGCACTGTGGGTGGATTAACCTGGAGTGGAGGAGAGAATAATGAACATTTTTTTTAAAAAAAAATGTTTCTTATGAAAGACACTGCTTCCTCTGCAGTTGAAGGAAGGAAGGACTTCTGTGATTCCTATTTCAGGATTCAGGTATCTTGAGTCAGCACAAAGCATAACATAAAATAAAATAAAAAAACAGGCAACGATCAGCCAAGCAAAGAGAGAACAAATGGATCCAACTGATTTCTGAATTTACCACAGCCAGGGGAAGAATACAATCAAGGAGTGTAGATCTTGTGTTTGAATAACTCAGTTCTGTTCAATTTGTGGATTCCATCTTGCCCTGCCTGCCAGCCACATCCTGAAAAATGTTGATGCATAAACGTAAGAGATTCTAATTATTCTGAGATTCTGGTGGTAATTTAACTACAGTGCAGTCCTACATACAACTACTCAGAAATATGTGCCACTGAATTCAATGGGAGGCATGTATTCAACAATATGCATAAAACCTTTGAGATGGTTGAGTCCTTTAAAAACAACAGGCTACCATGAAACATGCAACCTTGTCAAGGGTACAGGGGTACGACACAGAATACAGTTGAAACTATGAGGCAGTAGCTCAGTGGGGGAAGAAGTCAAGAAGGAATTCAGTCTAGGAGACCCAAAACTTTGTAGAAAACTAGAGTATTTTCAATAGCCAAAACTAATCAGAAACACAGTTCAAAATCTGCTTAAAGACAATAGTAACAGTTCCTATTATATTCAGCATACTTCAGAATGTTCTCTCTTTATTCATGGTTCTCTCCTGAAAAATATCAGTAAGTGATTTTGAGCATGTTCAAAGGGCATTTCCTACACTATAATTTGAGAAGAGATGAGTGGTTTCCAAGCAATTTGACTATCATTCATTTTAGAAATTAACCTCTCGTTGTATGGAAAGGGGATTTTTTTATTGGGGGGGGGGATAAGACATCTGCAGTACCCCTTTCAGTTTGGATTGGACTCTCCCAGCTCCCTGGATGAACTCCAGACTCTAATAAACCACTGGTCATATTGCATATTTGCTAAATGCCTAACTGTGAGGGAGATGATGGCTGGGGCTGTGACAGACACATGACGCGCACTTTAATTCTGATGGAAGTGAAAGTGGAAGTTGATATGTAAAATGGTGTAAGCATGTAATGTTTGCCCCCGTTATTCATTCACTGAACACAGTCTCAAGACTATGTTCAACAATACTAAGATACAGATCGAAACAGGAAGAAAATGTAACTGAAAAGCTAGGGCAGAGTTAAAACTATAACATACATTATGAATGCATCCTGGCGTAAGGTCTCAGGGGCCTTTGGCAAGGTAGAAACGAAACCAGTCTTTTTTATTATTATTTTGAGTTATAATTGAATTAGGACCGCAAAGGCTAGATTCTTCCTTGCAGTAGTGCTGAGCTTTGTGCTCTCTGTGTGTACAATGTGTGTGTCTCTCTCTGAATGTGTATCTCCCTCTCTATAGTTTTCCTTGTTCCTGGGACAGGACTCCCCCCCCCCCCTTTCATTTTGTTTCTTTTCAGAACACACCGTGTTTGTGTTCTTCTTTCTTTGGCACACAAAAGCCCTCTCCATTTCTTAGGACTGTGGTCACACACCCTTCAGATCTTCACAGAGGGAAGATGTGGGGGTCAAAGGTCAGCCCAGGGCATTGGTAGGAGACAAAGTCCCTTCAGCTGCTAATGTAAGCTGTGATAACAGTCTTCTCAAAGCGCATCCACTTGAGACCATCTACAAGACACTCAGACCTTTCTAAGAGCTTATAATGTTGACTCTTCTGTCATGAGATCCAGCTTCAGCATAAACCCCGAAGGTATGAGGAAAAACTTCGAAAGAATTCATTCAGAAACACCCAATCTCTTGCTGTCATTCACCGTGAAAGTTAAAATATGCCACAAGGGCAGTGCCGGATTTACGTACAGTGGTACCTCGGGTTAAGTACTTAATTTGTTCCGGAGGTCCGTTCTTAACCTGAAACTGTTCTTAACCTGAAGCACCACTTTAGCTAATGGGGCCTCCTGCTGCCGCCGCCGCACCACCGGAGCACGATTTCTGTTCTCATCCTGAAGCAAAGTTCTTAAGCCGAGGTACTATTTCTGGGTTAGCGGAGTCTGTAACCTGAAGCGTATGTAACCTGAAGCTTATGTAACCCGAGGTACCACTGTATAAGCTAAACAAGCTATAGCTTAGGGCCCCACTCTCCCCCCCCCCCAATTTAAACTGGATGTACATTTCCAAAATATAAGATAAAAAACAAATAAAATAAAACCTACATACAGCAACAGTGTTTTGTGTTGTGTAGGCTCCTATGATGTAAGTAATGGGCCCTGCCTGCTAGCCTCCTCACTAAAATATCACTGGTTTGCTCATTTCTATATACAGTGATACCTCGGGTTAAGTACTTAATTCGTTCCGGAGGTCCGTACTTAACCTGAAAGTGTTCTTAACCTGAAGCACCACTTTAGCTAATGGGGCCTCCTGCTGCCGCCGCGCCTCCAGAGCCCGATTTCTGTTCTTATCCTGAAGCAAGGTTCTTAACCTGAAGCACTATTTCTAGGTTAGCGGAGTGTGTAACCTGAATCATATGTAACCTGAATCATATGTAACCCGAGGTACCACTGTATACGGTGCCTACATTCTGCATGTGCAAATGGCTTTAGATACCTATTAGGTCCATAAATTACCATATAGCATATATTCAACACAAAAAACAGCAACAATTTGTGGTTGACAAAGGACAGCTGGACATATAAAGGGCCCCTATTACCTTCAGTAGCTTAGGCCCTCATCAAACCTAAATCCGACACTGCAGAAGGGTATCAAAGTAAAATATTGCATCCACATCATATCAACGAAACAAATTCATTTAAGAGGATACATATTAATTTCCATTTCTCGCTGTCTTACAAAACAAAAATATTTGTGGTGTATACAAGTGTTGTAGTTAGAGGGTGAAAACCAATATTGTGTCTCACAACCCCACAGAGCAGATTTGAGGGTGTAGGAGGAAGGAAATGGGGGGGGGGATTGCTAATTCCAACTTTGTTATCAGCCCAGAATGCATTTCACCTGTTAGGTTGATGGACCAGATGTACAGAGATAGCCTGGCCTCAGTTATCCATGCTCTGCTAACCTTCAGGTTAGATTACTGAAATGCATTGTACATCCAACTTCCTTTGAAGAAAGTTCAGAGATGGGATTTTGATCCACACAGAGCCATGAGGCTGCAAACTGGAACCAGGTTACGGGATCACATCTCACCACTGCTTGAGCACCTGCACTGGCTCCCGCTTCACTTACAGACACAATTCAAAGTGGCAGTGCTTGCCTTGAAAGTATTGGTGGCTTAGGACTGGAGTAGCTGATGTTTATGTACTTATGTACATATGAACATAATTGGAGGCTTTCTTGGGGTGCCTCTGTTGCCTTAAGGTGTGGCGATTGGTGACTGAGGAGAGGGCCAGAGAATGGTGGGCATCCCATTTGTACAGTGTTCTCCTGGCACCTACAATAGTGTCACTATGATGTCACTCTAAACAAACAAAAATTAAAATCCAATATTAATTCTTAATCCCTTATAGCTGCTTTTAAGCAGTTCTCTCTGTCTGCTGTGCTCAGACAGCAGTGGCACATGTTGGAGGTTGCAGCAGCAGCAGCAGGACCCTCTTGGTGATGGTGGCACTACCGTACTTACCAGGGCAGGGACAGGGCACACTGAGGTTGTGGGCACCCAGGTTGGCAGTGGCAGCCAGACACTAGAATTTGCCACTGCTGATACCCCCCCCCCATGTGCTACTGCTACAATTTTATTCACCCAATTGCCTTTGTTGCATCTGTTATCATTTTATCAGTTCTGTTAAGTCAACCTGGAATATCTTTTTC